>NC_045481.1:31874523-32478613 GCF_009650955.1 Corvus moneduloides | reverse complement strand
ACTGAAGGTGATATCTTCACTCCATTACAATGGTATGGCTTGTTACAAGCTTGACAGAGCAAAATATAAACAAACAAATGCACAATTACTTTTGTTTGTGGGGACAAGCAAAAACTATCAAAAATGTAGCATACTCAGCTGGCATTATTTGTAGACTGGCTGGCAGCCTCTGCAGAGAGAACAAGAAATACTAAAATACATTCAAAGGTGCTATTTCCAGAGAACTTTACAGATGTGCTAGCCAGGCAATGTGGGAAATGGGCCTTCTACATGTCTGCAACACCCCTACCAGATTTAGAAGGTAAAGTAAAGGGACTAGTAGAGTTTCAGCTAAAGTGCTTATTGTTATAGATGTATTGGCACAATTTTTCTTTGAAAATCAAAATATATGGACTCATTCCCAAAGCTCAAAAAATGAAGACTTGCACCATTTTGGATTGTCCTGCAGTGCTAAGCTACATGTTTCTGCTCTGTTGGGCAAGTGTAACAGCAGAAAATAAACAGACAGCATCCTCTGCAGGAGTTACAGGAAAAGCTATACTGTGGTAAAGCTAAGGCATAATACCTTGTCTAATTCTATACCACAATTTCAATTTTCTGCCATTGTTAGTCCCAGTAGAACTGTGCTGTAGACATCAAAGGCTCTGAATTTTTCAGTCTTGAGGTATCGTAAAAGCTACAGTCTTGCAATTCATCTTTAATGAGTTGTTCACATGGAAATCAAACAGCCATGGATTTCTTGAAAATAGCCGAGGATCATTCCTATCTTGTGTCCAGCACTCTGTCTCTTAAAAACAACTTCTGTGGCCAATGATCAACTATCACTGAGTGAGATTCATAGCTGTAATAAAGTTGTTTACTGTTTATGTGCCCTAGCCCGTAATTTATGTGCCCCAGCCCGTAATTTCTAAAATATATACCATCTCTTATTGCTGTGACCTGGAATTTACTAAAAGTATCACTAATAAATCACAAGAAACTACTCTTACTTTTATTCCTCTCTTAAGAATAGGCTGGGAGCCTTTACACACAGCTGTCTGAACTTGGATCGTTTTCAGATAAAAGTATTATTTATGCTCTAAGGTGTCCCAGGAGCCTCCTAGACAGAACTGTACACAGTTCGGATCTGCCTATTTTCACATATGGGGAAACCAGGCAAGATTCATAATGGAAAATTTCATTCCAGATCTGCATTTAGGTGAGTCTGGACCATGCATATGCACACACAAAGTTCATAATAGCTTCTTGAGAGGTCATTGGACCTTCAGCACGATCACTTCAGGAAAATGCTGATATTTTCATTGCTTTTGCTAAATCTGTTTGTTCCTATGTTCCAGTTTTTTCTTTTGTCAAACATCCCTTCTTGGTCTTACTACCTTTTTTCCCAAAGTTATATATTGTTGATTTGTATTTTAGACACCAAGAGTTTTAGCTCAGTTATAAGATATACTGTTCCATATAAGCACACATTGACACTGGATACAATCCAGGATTAAATATATAGAACCTGGGCTGTCACATCAAAGGATACTCAGTAAATTTAGTCCTTTAACCTTATGACTTTCAGCATTTTTAATTATACTTTATGACTTAGGATCTTTGTGCATTCAGTTTGTAAAGGGATGCTCTATTTGGTGCAAGAGTTAATCCTTCTATTTTAACTGCACTCACATTCTGCTATCAAAGATCTCTGTAGCAGCTGCTAAATTCAAGGGCTTGTTGTGTGTATTAATCCATTTTTTTAAAGTTCTCTGGGATGAAAGACACTGCAGAAATGCAAACTCCTACCTACTTATTTAATAACAAGCCAGAAAGACTAGCAGGACTTGCACAAGATTTAAATTTGACAATAATATCATTTTTCCCCCTTTGTTTTGAACTAACATGTGACTTAAAAATAAGCTTTAACTCGCCAATCTATGTGTAAAAAGATCCAGATATGTTAAATAAAAATTTCTTGTCTACTTTTTCTCTAGCTCTTTAAAACAGAGAAACACCAGAAAATCTAACATTTAAATTTAGATGTTTTGTGTGCTCAAAGCAGCAAGTAGAGAGAGGTAACTAGAACAAGGTCTAATGTTGTTAAATTACAGTCATACTACGTAGTAACTGTGTAGTTATAATTATCTAAAAATGGCTTATCAGACAAAAATACATGTTCAGTGTTTTTAACTGAAAGTTTATTTAGAATACCTATGGGCTTATTATGAAGGTAAATAAACCTGAAGCCTGTATCCTCAACAGATTGGCATTTTACTGGGATTTAAATGCAAGTCTTCTATGACAATAAAAAAGGGGTAATTTTTAAACGTAACTTGCAAGCAGCTGGGTAACAGCAGGAGTGTCCTATATTAGATAGGTGGGATATTTGCTAGGGCAGAAAGGTAGCTCTTGAAGTCTAGCTTCACATGTGTGTAAGTGTGATCTTGTCCCATATTTCTGTTATGGGGTTTTTTTATGGCTCATTTGCAAAATCTCTAAAGCTTCAGTGAGAGATACAAAGCAATACATACTGTTGGTTCACCAGCAAACCACAACTATCATGCAGGAAAGCAGGCTGTTCAATATCCATGGGGATAAGTGATTTAATGAAAGGGAGCAGTGAGGGTAACGTTTTTAGATACAGCGTTCCTAAATTAAAATGAAAGATTTTCTAGGATAATGGACAGATACATATCAAGTAGGCACTGCACCATGGAAAATAATTGACCTAATATTTGCCAAGCAACCAGACACAACATTTAATTTGAAATGTGGTATAGCTAAATGAAGTTATTTCACTCTGACAGATAGACAATGCAGAGAATAAAAGGGCAGAAGCCGGACAGACCTTCTTTCCTAGTAAACTAACAAAAAACAAGAAAGCTTTTCTGAGTTACTCTGTTTACTTTTAGCAGTAGGAACTGACAGGACTCACAGCTACAAAGCAAAAAAGGATGGATCTGTTTCATGAATTAGAATCTACATCTGAAATATTTTCTACTTTTCTAAAGAAAATGTTGCCAAAACATGTTTTTAATTACTTTCAGAGATATTTTTGTTTCCCTTGTCTACAGCTGTCCCTTACTGAATAATTTAAAAAATCAAATGAACTCTCCTAAAAATTATTCTGCTCAGTAGCAGTTTTCATATATCACATATTCACCATTCCTTGACAGTTTCATTCCTTTGAATATTGGAATTAAAATAACTGCTTCATAACAGAGGTTTTTGTTTCTGCTACTTATTTTCCTGTTTGTACAATAAGTCCTTGCATTTAGAAACATGGTTAGGCTTAAGATATCTCTAAAATTATTTAATAAAGCAATAACATCATAAGAATATAAACCACTATAATACATTGCAAGTGTTCCATTCCCCAAAATAGGCATGGGATAGACTGAGCCAGAGGAAGCGTTGTGTCCTTCTTTTTGTGTGTATGAATGTAGTAAAATAACGTCATTATGGAAGACAGAATATAAAAATCTGGATCTTCTAACAGCTTCCAACAGGAGATTGAAGAATCAGTATCGAGGAAAGGATTCAGGATAAATTTTTTGCACAGTATTTTGTAGCATCCTTCAAGAATCGTGACAGAGGACATAAAGGCTCAACATAGCTAAAAGCATTCCTGAAGTCATGCTGTACTTCAGCTGCTGTAAGATTTGTGGCAGAGCCATCTGTATTTCAACATATATGCAGAGCCATTGGTGCTTCAACAGCATGCAACGGGAAATGAAGTATTAATATTTGCACCACCTTGGTTGGAGTCTTTAGCTGAAGCACTCCCTGCTGTAAGTAAAAAATGAGTATGAGGAGTATATATTTATAGTATTAGCAGTTCTAAATATTTGTTTACAGAAGAGCTAGCAGAGTGGAAAAGGGATACGGATATGTAGTTTTCAAATACCACCTTTAAACACAGAACACTCAGCTTCTATTATTCATATTAACAGAATCAAATGCATCCTCCACATGAATCAAGCCTACTCTCTGTGCAAGTTCTTGAAAAACAAATATACATATACACAGTAATGGACTACTCTTTGAAAAAGGATATAACAAAGAATTTGGTGGAGTTTAACAGGTATCACAGTACAATCATATAGATGTATGGACTATCCATGCTCACAGTTTTCCACAGTGATCGCTCGAGATTTCAATTGCTTAACTAGGCCTTAAAAGGTATGTAAATACCAGGTTTATAGAGGCAAATATGGCATTCCATGACAAACCTCTTTCTTCTTCATTTCTACAGACATAACAACAGCCAATAGTTCTCTGTATCTCTAGTCATATTGCCTACTTTTAGACAGAGTCTCGTGCAGTCATTGAATGCAACCAGGATTGTATGAATAATGTATGGAGCCTTTGGTTGTTCTCTTTGGTGCATAGACTAGCAGAGTTATGCCAGAAATCATAGTCTGCAAGAGATAGGACTGGTACAGTTCTGAGGGAAGCCAAAAGAAAAGTCACAGTCTTATTGCTGGTTGGTCCCAAAGTAAAACTGCTGTTTGACCAGTTGAAAATAATTTAGTAATAGCTCTATCTTCCTACATCAAAATTATAATGCATTAGTTACCTATTTTAAAACTCATATTATTTATTTATATAGCATTTTTAACTTCTAGATAGAAGTAGATATTCTAGAGATACAGTAGCAAATCAATTTGTGTCAGTCTCTTATGCTTCTTTAGAAACTGTCTTGGAAAAGTACCAAAAATTTGGTAATTATTTCATTCAGAATTTTAGTAAAAAAAAGAATATTGTGTCCACCCATCAAAAAGCTTGCTTTCTGTACAAGAAAACAGCCCAAAAGGCTGCTTGTTGATCTCCAAACTGTCAAACATATTATGCTGCAGACTGGCATAAAAATGAGTTTTTAATATCTTTTTCTTAATAGATAGAGACAACAACAGCATTTAGAAGACAGACATTATTTCTGTCACAACCTTACACTATCAGTTGTATGTGAAATTCAACTATGGAACCTTGGCCTGCCTTTAGCAGTAGCGATATTTGTCCTTGGAGAATATTTAGAATCACAGAGGTGGATTACTGAGAAAAAAAAGTGTTTGCCACTGTAATGGGAGATCAGTAACACAAATGAACCATAACACTGCACATAAGTTTGTAATTAGGGGCCTGATTCTGCAATAGTCTGAGTATTTCCTGAATGGTTTGGTGCTGAGTACCTTTAACTCATCAAGTGATGTCATTGGTTTAGTTTGTTCAATAACCAAGCACTGCAGTGAGAGGAATGTACAGAAGGTTATTTAATAGGAGATATGTTTCAATTGCTATTCAAAGGCAAAAATTCAAGTGTCAGACAACTGGAACTTTTGGTTGTGACTGCACACATCCTGTGCCAACCAAGTCATTAGACCACCTCACCTGAAGTAGAGAGAAGGCCACTTCATGAATTAAATGCCTGGACACATGCCCAGCCAAGCATATAGACTCACTTTCACACTCAAAGCACCCTCACAGAACTAAAATTTGATGTTGTCCAAGCCACAGAGCTACTTTTCTTGGTACTGATTACAGGGATAATGTGCAGCTGTGTTGGTTGGGCTTGAAAACTGTTCAGATTGGCTCTGAGTTTGTTTTGCTTCAACTGTCTTACATGAAAAATAAATTTCTTTCATAAATCCCTATCTGCAAGCATGCTTCCTTATCAAGCATTACGTGTTTCCCATGAGGAAGAATAACACTGTTCTATTTCCTAGAAAGTCCAGATCAACAAGTTCATATAAACATTGGAACAAGTTGGTATGATCATCTGGTCGTATATGAAGAAGGAAAGAAGCAATGAAATCGTACTGAATTTATTATATCTGATGAGGCATAAGTTCATCTGCTCAGGAGTTAAGCTTTTTTCCTCATTGATTTAAATAGAACTAGTAGGAAAAAGATATTTTACACTTTTAAACTAGGTCTGTGAATTCTATTAAGGAATTTCCAAACTTTCACACCATCCCCTTGTGTCAGAAAAGGATTTTTGGATTCAGTGAATCATTGCTAAAAAGTACTGAAATAGATATTAGGAAGTGCTGTTTTGTTTGGGAAAGGACCATTTAGAGTTTTAAAAACAAAAAAGGACACTATTTAGTTTTGAAGTCTAACAGTGCTGGTATATCAGGCTTATGTTATAGCTTTTAATTATTATAGGAAATAAACTCACGGTGTAAGAATCATATTCCCACAATGACAAATATAGAGTAGTAAAATGTTTGTTCTAATCCTCAATCTTCTAGTCAGTTTACAACCTGAAAATCCAGAAACTTGGATTGTGAGCTCACAACTCTGATACTTCAAAGAGTGCTTTTCTACTTATCATCACTACTGCCTAAAGCATCAACTTAACCTATTTTTTCACTTTATTTTGCTGAAGTGGGAAGGCCAGCAATGGCATACACCTAAGTCTTTTGAGCCCAGGTGAACCTTAAAAGTATACAGAAGTTGTGAAAGGATTACTTAGTAACAATTTCCATCTAAAAAAACCAATTTTGGGACATGTAGCTGAGTTCACATTCAAAAATGGTGTCAAATCTTCAAAAGGATCTCAAATTTTTATGCCGACTCAGAGTGAACAAGACTTATTGATTTTTTCCTCAAAAATCTTTTCCTATTTCTTCCTCTTTTAACTGAGTGAAGGATGTGAAAATCTACTACATATACACATTTTGTTATGTACATTCTTAGTTTCAGTCCTCTTGCTGGGTTTAATTTCAAAATTGATGTATTCAATTTCTTATGGAATAAGACCCAGATTATATGGGATCAAAAGACTTCTTTTTTTTCAATTAAACCAGACCCTTGATTCTGTGGCTATCTAGCTAAGTTAGAATTAAAAAATTTTATCCATTCCTTTTGCTGAAGTATAAATTGCCATTACTCTGTTTCATATTACCTATGAAGGCTTTTATAGCCGTACAAACTGAATAAAGAAAAGAATTTTCTTGTCAACACTTCACCCAGAAATGATGTTTTGTACTTTATTATTGCTTCATGTGAAGAACTTCTGTAGAAAACCATAGAATCACAGAATAGTTTGGACTGGAAGGGACATTTAAAGGCCATCTAGTCTAACCCTCCTGCAATATCTTCAACTACACCAGGTTGCTCAAGTTCCTACATGAACTGTTTCCCCTCACATTAATGAAGGCAAATAGTTATTGAAAATTTCATTATGCATATATGGATCTTCTTTCAGGTACATGCAAATAACTCTGCAGTTGATAAATAGGAAATTTATAGCTTTTTTTTCAGTCACAGATGCTACATTCTAAGAGAGAAACAAAAGTTGGTGAAGATGTTCATACCCAAATTTTTTAATAAATTTCAGTTAAATTGCTGTTATGGAAAAGTCTTTCTGTGAATTGTTAGGTAATATATAGAGTAAAAGATGTTATTCTTAGTGCATCCAAACTGATTCTTACTCCAATATTCCTGATATTTTCCACTGTCTGAGATTTGTACATAGAAAATGGTAAAAAGTTTTCATAAGAATAGCTATCATCAGGAGGATCAGAATTTGGGAAGTATCACAGTGGGAAGAAAATACAACAGTAAGACAGCTCACATATCTTTCTTTTGAACCCAAGCCCTTACCCTGGATAAATAACATACAAGTAACCAGATATCCAGGAACACTAGCTTGGTACCGATCAGGATACCTCAGTGCAAGACTGTCTGACAAAGAATCATATAGACAGGAGTCCAAGCTAGAATGCACTTTCTTGGGCTGTGATCAATAAGAAAATTTAATTTATGATGTTCTAATGGGTATGTTCCTTTCAAGAAACCCAAGGCACGATCAGCAGAAAATACTATGCAGGAGTTGAAGTGTTAGAAGTGATGACTTCGTTACAAGCCTTCTGCAAAAAAAAAAAAAAAAAAGCGCAGAATTTGTGTAAATAATTCACCAGAGTGCACAGAAGAGATGTAGGGAGAAGTCTATGTTCTTATGGTCTCAGCATTCACTGACTTTTCTTGGGAGGGACTTTAATTAATGCTTACTGCTTTTATGCAAGGTATAATGTCCTCTCCTACCTGCCCTAACTGAACAGAGTAAATGGTTTGTGATTGATTTTCAAAGTGTTAGAACAAGTGACATCTGGCATTAGTTTCTTTCTAGTTCTGCAAGTCAATTCAATATATGCAGTCCATACTTGGCTCCCAGAGATAAAATACAAGTGCTGTACCAGCTGCAAATTTGTCTAAAAGTGCCACATAACATGTTGGACATTGCTCTAGAAATGAAACTCAGGTGTCTGATATTTAAAGGTTAAAAATGACTAGCTTGAATTCCTACATTAACTGTTTCCCCTCACAATAATGAAGGCAAATAGTTATTGAAAATTTCATTATCCAGGCATATATGGACCTTATTTCAGGAAAAGCCAAGTTTTCAATGTGATTAGTTTGACAACACCACCCCCTTCCTCCTCACACAGAAATCTAAAGGCAAACACAGCCTATTCAGAGACTGAACTTTAGCTGACTCTTTTTTTTTTTTTCCCAGTCATCCTCCTCCAACTGCTTTGATGTTACAAGAGATTACATTGAGGTATGATTAGAAGGGATGCTGGAATTATGCCCACCTCTTCTCCCAGGATTTTTAAGAGAGATGTGAGTAGAACTTTCAGACTTTGGCTAGAGATAAAAGACTCTAAAAATATGAAGTGTGGAAACATGAAGAACTCACCACGCTCTATGTAATCAAGTAGAGCCCTCACAATTTTCTTCAGTGCAATACCTCACATGAGAACCTCCTCAAAGGAAACAGAATAGCTAAAAAACCACATTTAGTATCAGATGTCTAGATCTATTTTGCAAATAATCCAGATAGTGAATGTTTCTGTTCAGTTCTTCAACTGAGGTTAAAAATTTAAAAAAAAAAATTTAAATACATGCATATTCATAAAAATAGGGTTTGTACATTAGAATCTTAGCTTTGTTTTTGCTATCCAAGTATCTTCACATAAAATAGCCCCTCTCGCCAGTCAGTAAGGACAGCACTTGAAATATAGTACCCTGCAGTGTGATAGTATGCATTATTCCTGAGGAGTAAATTATTCACACTCTTCCAGTACCACCCAGGAGCTGGAACAGAACCATGCAAGCTGCAGTTCCCACAACCCCATCAAAAGTCTTTGCAGAAAGCAGCTGCTCTCTTAATCTTTACCCACACCTCACCTCTCACATTTTCCAAAGGCAGTAGAAAAAAAACTCTTCTTAATGTCTTTATGTTTGGAGATGGTTTTTGACTAAATATTGCAAACAGCAATAGAATTGCTTAATATACCATTAACTAGCAAATGATTAAGTGCTGCATTTAGGAAATTATTTTTTTATACATAATAAAAGTGCTAAAATTAAACTTTTCTCAGTCTATCAGAAAATTATATGTTCTCCAATTATTATATGATAAAAATAATTCTCACTAAGACCTGTTGAGCAAGCAGCATTAATCCTGCATTTTGATCATCAGCCAATGTAAAATTTTGCTCCAATTAACATTATTAATACTGTGGGACCTGTGTTGGGAACAAAATTTAAAAAAAGTATCTAAATGTGATCATCTATTTTTAATTTGACGTAATTTTTTCCAGATCACCAACAACGGTAGGATATCAATAGAAAATTGTAGTGGTTTGGTCCAAAATACTCATTACTGTTTATCTGCTGTGAGATAAGAATTAGGAGAAATGCAAAACAGGCACCAAACTTGAAAGAATATAAAGAAGTTTATTAACAGACCTAAAAGAAGGAAAAAAAAAAATTATTATACCACCTTCAGAACTCTCCTCCTCCCCCCACCTTCCTCCCTTTTCCCACTGACAATGTAAAAAGACAACCCTTGAGATGTTCAGTCTGTTTACCACTTCCATAACAACTTTGTTCAGTCCATATAGAAAGAGAAGTCTCTTCTTGCTCGTGCTATGAAAACATTATCACAACGAGACAGCCGCCCACTTCCAAATATTGTTCAGTCCATTTAGGAAGAGGAGTCTCTCTGCCTGCATGTGAGTCCCTTCCCCTGACTTGCAGCTTTTCCCACAACTGCTTTCGAGGGTCCACTCTTGAAGTTTTTTGGGGTACAATTTTAAGGTTGAGCCATTCAGAAACAAAAACAGAGGCCCTTCTCCTTCCCTGGGAGCAAAGGGTCTTCATCATCTTCATTGTTAGGACTATCTCTGGGAGCATCTCTAGGAACTGAGGTTTCTCCTTTCCCATTTGGAGCAAAAGTCCTCATCTGGTCCATCTCTAGGAACTGAGGTTTTCTCCTTTCCCGTTTGGAGCAAAAGTCCTCATCAGGTTCATCTCTAGGGACTGAGGTTTTCTCCTTTCCCGTTTGGAGCAAAAGTCCTTATCTGGTTCATCTCTAGGGACTGAGGTTTTCTCCTTTCCCATTTGGAGCAAAAGTCCTCATCTGGTCCATCTCTCCCTGTCCAAACTTCTCAGGAAATTACAGCTGCATCAGCATCTGCCTATCTCAACGCAGGTGCTTTTGCTCACGAGTTGAACACTCCACCCCCCATATCTTCATGAAATGACAACGGGATACTCTGATATTCACAGCAGAATTTCAGCTTTAAGCATCTCCTCTCTCTCTTCCCTCAGGTTTTCAGCTCTTCACAGCACTAAAAGGGTTAATCTCACCTCAGCCTTGCAGCTTTGCAGCTGGAATGTTGAATGTTTCTTATCGCAGTGGAGAGGGGGGAGAGCCGAGCCGCTCCGGCTGCCCATGGCAAGGCAGTGGGGGGGGTTCCACGGCTGGAACAGGTCCATCGGCTCCAGGATGGCCATGGCCCGCTGGCCCCCACACGGGGCCTGCAGCCACCTGTCCCAGCGCCGGAAACGAGAGAGAGCTTGGGGGGGAGTTTGTCTATTCCTGTGTATCACAGAGGCGGTCACAACTTTAAGTGGCTCAGAGAATTGTCCATATTCAAACTGGCCAGCTGATAGGTTCTGTCAGGTCCCAGAGGAAACTGTAAGCACCCCTTAGCAAGGACATCCCTTCCGGGACTATGCTTGCTAACCTATGACAAAAATGTATCTTCTTCATGTTTTATGAGTGATAAGTACAGAGCTGAACACATTGCTGCATAGGGTGCAGAGCTGTCATGCAATTTTTTCCATGACAGACAGAAGTTTTCCTGTTTGATGCCTCAGCACAAATCTCAGACAAAATTTCATAAGGATTTTTTCAAACAATTTCAAAGCAGTCCAGAGAGAATAGGCTTTGAACAAAGGATTGAGAGTCAGCTTCCTGAATTTTGTATGTAGCTCAACCATTTATTTGCTACATGATTTTGGTCAAGATCACAGGTATGCATCAGGTTACTCAGCAGAGTTTCAAAGGACCATGCAAAGTAGGGAAGCAAAGACTAATTAAAGAACAAATGTGCTGCTCTTATTACCAAGCCAGTGATGTCTTAACTGTAGGTCACCAGAATATCCAGCATTTCTCATGCCACAAGCACTAAAAGAGGTTTTGAACAGGAGATTGGACTAGATGGCCTCTTGAAATCTTTTCCAGCTCATTTGATATTGTAAAGAGTCACGTTTCAAACGTCATGTCATTTAGTAGTGCTGGTTATAGATCAGAAAAAAAATAAAATGCAACTACTTAGACTTTCACATTTAGTAAAATTTGGCTTATAAATAGTTTTCTTGCATATTCAGGCAAGCAATGTTTTCTAAATTTATGACTATTCCAAGTGGTGATATTTAGTCTATATTCCTTGAGGAAAAAAACCCCCAACCTGTCAAGTACCTAATATATTAGTGGCGTTTATCAAACTCAAAATGTGTTCTCTGAGTAGTACACAACTCACAGCAAAATACGTCTAAGTTTGTGCATTTCATTATCACAGTGAGAAATGCCAAAAACCAGCATTTTGAGGAACTAAAACAGCTTCCTCACACTGATTGACAGTGTCATTTAAATATAAATTTGCGTGCTTTCATCTGTAAATTAAATAATCTAAGATTTATTCCAGAAGCAAATTGGAAGCTATGAAAAATAAGGCAGTTACATAAACTGTCCTTTGTTCTTAAAAGACTGAGAAGGAAAAAAATATGCCAAGATTAAGAAAACATAATGAAAAAAAGTGTACTGAAAAAAACAGCTGCTCCTGAAATAACTGATCACTTGTCTGAACTTTTGGGTGGGCAGATACTGAAGTGCATGTTAGTGTGATTGGTCCTGACTAAATCAGATGCAGTGAAAACTAGGCTTGCAGTAAGAAAGATACACATTAAATTACTTGCTATTTGCCAGCCACTGTCCTCAGCTCCTTATATATTATGCTAGAATTCCTGGAGCCTACTGTTACTTCCCCCAAGGCTTGACTCTTCATATATGTATGAAGGCAATGGGTATCCTGCTCTCGACTTCAAGTGGAGAATGATTAAATTCTGAACTTGATTCACCTAAAGTATGAAAAAACCCTCAGTTGTTATCACAAACTGAAGTCTTGGATAACACTGTATTGTTATTCTCACTAAAACCCTTGACCTTACTCACCAAGTAACTATAGCTACAGTCAAAAGCTCAAAATTTGTTTTTAATAATAGCAGTGAAAATCCAGCCTTCCCTGAAGCCAGGAAAGAGGCGTAGATCCTCACCTATGAAATTTCCCGGAGGAGGCTTTAGCAATAAACATCCATAGATCATCCAAAGGAGACTGTCCCCTCCATTACTCAGCATCTGAGCAGAGACTGAATCATCTCAATAGCTGTAGCTCCTGACAGCAAGCACTGACTGCTGCAAGACTTTTTCTCGGACAATTCATCTTCAATAATTCTCAGAATGAAGTTTTTTGAGAAGACAAAGTCAATTGGAATCATGATATATTTTTGAAGATTTTTTTAGAGGGGAGAAAAAAAATATTCCTTCACACTCAGTATTCATTTGGTTTATTATTATTCTGCCTCTTCTGCCAGAATGGTATCTGTATCACAGAAAATCTTAAAACACCAGTCAAGTATAAGCAAAGATTCTTTTTGCACTAAATTTCTGAAGGAACTCTGCCTCATAATTTTATTCTGAATTTTCATAGAAAAAGAAACTGGTGATATTTTTTTCCTTCAAAGTGTTTTGTGACCAGTGCTGGGCATTCAAATAGGAGTAAATTGCAATAGGTACATTTGTGATAATCTCGGTCTTGTCTGCTTCTCTGTTCTCTTTTAAGCTATGAGTGAAAGCATGCTTTGAATCAGGAATTCAGCAAACACCCAGCCTGAAGCTGGGTGGCCCTCACTAACCTCTCACAACTTTCTGCACAGCTTCTTCAGGAATGGTAGTGCCCAGGTAGAAATCTCTCACGTACTGATGAGGAAATCCTGTTGGATGTTGGTGTGAGTACCTTCAAGAGCAATTGAGAATTAAATTCAGAATATGCTCCAGCTACCACTCTCTATTCACAAAAGAAACGAAGAGTCCAACTTGTATTTTAAGGAAAAATGACATGAGCAACTAACTCCAGGAGGGAATTTAGTGCTGCAGAGGGTGTATCCCTGTAGACTGGAGGAAGTAGTCTGAGGAATGGGATTTAAGATTTCCCCTCACTGCAGACTAGATATTGGCTGCGATTCCTTCTTAGCAATAGAGCTTTATAAATCTTTCACTTCAAACCCACTGTTGAAGTTGCGTAGCAATAAAAACTAGGTTCTGCAGTGTAATCCAGGGGGAAAGTTCTTAAAAAACTAAATTTTATCGTGTCAAACTTAATTGAATATAGCCTCTAATTTCTTCTCCTTTTTATTACCAAATAAAAACAACAAACACAAATTATCAAGATATTTCCAGCATAGAAATAAAGCTGCATTTATTATTACTTAAATCATCTAGAGCAGACTAAGACATACTTCCCTTTCTAAGGTCAGTCTTGATTTCTTTGAATAAAAGGGAGACACAAGATGACAAAATATTTGTGACAAAAAAAAATTAGATAACAGTTTTGTATAAGTTATTTAATCTCACAGGTGTAAATTTTTTATTAAAAACTTGTAAAATAAGATAGAAGTCCAGCAATTGAAAAGATGTGACAGTGAAAATTCTGTGGCTGCTCCACCCTGTCCTAAATGTTAAAGTGAACAGTAGCAGGAAGGCATGCGTGCTCCTAGAACAATTTCTTCTTGTTTACAATTGCAGTAGGCTAAAATGAGTCATCCTTCTGCACAAAAAGAGAACTGTGTGCTCGCAAAAAATGTTTTGGTACTATCTGAAAAGTTTCAGTAAATTACAATGTCAGAATGATAAATGCAATTTCTTTGAATATAAATTTGTAAGTCATGGTGCCAACAAGAATGAAAATATATACAATTTCTTGGAAGTCTGTTTCATGCTGGTAACCTAGAGGACAATTATCTATTTTTATTTGCAACTGCTCAAAGGGCAGGTGCTATAAAACGAAACAAAGATCATTGCAATATTTGTCCCTCAGGAATTTCTGAAATAGAACATTTTCTAGGGTTATAAAAATTATATGTAGCATTTTAGAAAACATTAAAAATTCTTTTCATCAGTAATTTCTCCTTATACACATAATAAATACAGAGAGTTTTTATGAAAGGCTCCTATATGAAAATATAAGATGCAAAGATATAATTTTTAAAAGTTCCCTGTACTAACCATGATCGTGACAGTTTTAGTGATAATTCAAAGGCAGTAGAACAAGACAAGCACTTAGTGCTTGAAAATAACTCAGAAATTAATTGTGTAATTCTGCTCAAGTTACATTTTGGCAGATATTATAATGTCTATATAAAGACTACATCTTTTCTCAGTTTAATAAAAAAATTTTGCTTTTCTCTTCCTTTTAGAAACTACCATATGTTTCAGTAAGTTATCAAATCACTTGGAGAATAATGCATACAATAAATAAACACAAACTTCAATATATATTACAAAAGATCCTTGAAGGATTTAATCTATTCTTCAACTTCAGTGTTGAAACATAAGCTAACTTCAGTTGAAAAAAATGAGGTCAAGGGGTTTTAGACAAAGAATGAGCCATGCTACTTGTCTGAAAATTCAGTGAAGTAGATAAAGAGACTAAAATATTTGCTTCAGGAATGGAAAACCAAACAGAAAGAAGACTTGTTCCTTCCTGTAAGTATTCTCCATGAAAAAAGCTACTAGAAAGGTAAATCCCATGCACTTTAGCAAATATTCCAGGAAAAAGTATTCGTGTTTTGTGGTAGAGGAAAGCACTGGCATGGAAGAGCGCTTTTGACTTTCTTTGAAGGTCACAAAAGGAGCAGAGCAACAAGGACTTTTAAAGAACAATATCCTGTCACATCAAAATCAAATATCAAAACTCACTAGAGAGTACAGAGACCTCACAGCAAGTTTGCCAGTGGTTTCTCTATTGAACCAAAAATTTCCACATAAATGAAAAATTGTCTAAACAACCATATCAGGCCTATCATGAAAGCCATTTGTTATGAATGAAAATACTAACCCAGATCTGTGTGCAACCCCTCTGATGATGTTAAAGATGCTCTTGTTTTGCTGTGTTTTACATAATAGAAGAAAATACACAAAGAAGGAAAATAGTCCTTACCTCTGTGAAAATCAAAATTCAATGTACTCAGGAGCTGTAAAATTGCACCTTTATTTCTCACTGTGTCTGGACCTACATGCAGGTACAAATTAGGGAAATCAAAATTTTAGTGGAAAGTATGAATGGACAGTTATCAGAGCCTCCTATTTTCACTAAGATTTATTTAATGAGTAGAAATACTAATATTCCCATAAAACTTGTGTAGAATATCAACTTTAAGAAATTGAATGGAGTCAGAAGTGTTGGCTCTTTCCCTGTATTTGCTGTCTTTTATCCACGGATTTGGCAGTGAAGTTCATTAAGTTCACAATAGAAATTTCTGCTACTTCACAACACATCTCATTATGAAAGGGATTTATAAAACCCATGCTGATTGTAGCAATGGGGGCTGTCTTACGGAAAAAGCGGTAGCTGGACAGGTAAGATTCCTAGAATTTCAGGCAGACTGTAAATGAGAGCAGAATGGGAAAAGACTCGTTAACTTCTCCATAGAAAGTCCCCTTTAGTCACTTTGACCTGTCACTGCTTGAAAAATCACATCAAAGATTATTTCAGAGGGCTTTCTACAATTTTAGCCTTAAAAGAGGTGTTCAAACTTTCTGAGGCAAGTCACTAGAGTTTATTTGAACTACAAAACATCAATGAAAGCTGCTTGTTTAAGAAAACAAATAATAATCAACTTTCATTGCTATTAAAACACATCTGTTTTGACTACATGGAATGCAAATGAAATCCCATGTGAATTAATGTGTAAAACCAGCCAAGTTTAACAAGTGTTTATGACTTCATTTCCAAAGTAAATGTCATAAAAAAGACTTTATCATTGCTTTGATTTCTGTTCCACACAGAAAAATTCCTTAGGATTTTACAGATTAAATATGAGAAAAGATACAGAATTTAAAACAAAAATTTTAAATGTGGTGTGCACCTCATTGTATCACAGATATGCATTCTACTTTGAAGAAGCATCTTACCAATTTATAAGGGCAAGGGTGTGGATAAAATGCAATCCCTTGGCCAAACATCCCAATAACACACCTTGAAAGAGCTGTTAATTTCAAAGACAAGTTACAACAAGTCAGCACAAAAGGAACAACAGAGAAGAAAAGGAGACAGAAGAGAGAAAGGGAAGAGCTGGAAATCCTTAAATTAAATATCAAATTTTTCTCTCAGAAAGTTGATTATTGATTTTACAACATCAAAAATATAAAAACCTTACGTTAAAAAACTTAATCTCTCTATTCTGCAAACCATACTGTTTCTTAAGAACATGTGTATATGTATTGGGCTTGGGGAAGAAAAGGTGCAGACTTCTTAAGCAGGAAGCAGGAAGGCTGTATAAATGTTACTTCTTTGACCACTATTTGAAAAGCTCCACTCTGATCCTTAAATTTTCCAGAGTGTACGAGGCTAGGTCTCCTGCAAACACTTCTGTGTTAAGCTGTATATAAAACTATTTGGAAAAAACCATGAGTTTACTTGCACATTATAAATCAATATAATAACCCTTATATATTTTTAAGTCCCAGTTGACTTCCCACCATACGGTGTTACAGGAACATCTACTGTCTTTTAAAGAGATACCTGTTATATGGGTTGGACAGGTAATCTTATAAAACACAACTTATAAGGAAATACCAAACTGACCACAAGCATTTCAGGAGTCCCAGGAATTTTCCAGCTTGTGAATCAAAACAAAAAGGAAAAAAACAGTAGACTTAAGAGGCTGTTGCCTTGTGGTGTTTTTCATTGTTTGAACAACTGAATCTTTCACCTCTAATAATTCTTAGGAGTGTTTATTCCTCCTATCACTCAAAAGAGATGTCTTCCCCAGGATTTTCTGCTTACCTAAAGCTAGCAGAAAGCTGGCTCACAGGGGACTAATGGGCTGCATCAAAAGACACGTGGCCAGCATGACAAGGCAGATCATTCCTTCTGTTCTGCTGCTCTCTGGTGAGACCCCAGCACAGGAAAGACATTGACTCGCTAGGGCAAGTCCAGAGGACGGCCACAAAGATGATCACTGGGGCTTAAGCACCTCTCCTGTGGAGACAGACTGAGAGAATTGGAGTTGTTCAGCTGGAGAAGGCTCTGGGGAGACCTTATTGCAGCCTTCCAGTACGTAAAGGACACCTATAAGATGGGGGCAGACAGTTTATCTGGGCCTGTTGAGACAGGACAAGGGGTAGCAGTTTTAAACTAAGAGAGGGTGGATTTAGACCAGATATAAGGAAGACATTTTCTACAAAGCAGGTAGTGACACACTGGAACAGATTGCCTGGGGAGGGGGTAGATACCCCATCCCTGGAACCATCCCAGGTCAGGTTGGATGGGGTTATGAGCAAGATTACCCATTGAAGATTACCCATTGCAGGAGAGTTGGACTAGCTGTCCTTTAAAGGTCCCTTCCAACCCAAAGTATCCTATGATTCTGTATGTTTCTATTGCTATTGCATGTGCCACTGAGCATAGAAATTCCCATCTTCCTTTCAGTCATGGGTTTATGCTGGCATTCTAAGAATGTTCTTCATAGACAACCAGATACATGATTATGGAGAAAATATAAATAGCAATATATAATTGTTTTCTCAAGCCACAAGGGCAGAAATGCTAGTGTAAGTATAAAAATGGAGAAGACTGGGTTAGTAAAGATAAAGGTGGAATTAGTATATACAAGATTTGATCAGTAAAGGTACAAATTGGATTAGCAAATGTGATTGCATAGATAAAGGAATTGTATAAAATAACAAATTATTATATTCACTCTTTTTTTGATTTATTTTTGTTATTCTGGCAGCTATACTTCATTCTGATACACATGTAGGACACATGGCAAGCCAAAAAATGTCTCTGCTCTACCATATCACTCCATGGCAGTACTGCATAGTGGGGTCCTATTTCCCTGTTCTGCTACAAATTTTCACCATACTTGAAAAACATTTTATATTCTTAAGACTTCTCTACCTATTGGAAACCTTTAAATCTATCAATGAGTTTAAATGTTACTTGGAGAAATACAAGAAAAGGGACTTGAGCTTCACTGTGATGCTGCACTAGGGAGTTTCTGGGGCCTTTGAGCTCTCTTTTCTAAGCTAAGAAATTATCCATTAAAAAAACACATTAAGAAAGTATTATTTGGGTGTAGAATCAAAGACTTAACAATTAGGAACTGCTCGAATTTTCATTGTTTTTGACTGCATTATGATAAAGCCTTTACTTCAAGCTCATTTTCGTCCTATATCACACCTGCGAACTCCTGTGCAATGCTGACAAATCAATTAACCAGAGCGTTTCACAGATTTCCAGTAGAATATACTTCTAGATGACAAGCTTATTAACTTACTGGAAGTCATGTCTGAACATAGGAAATGTTTAATGCCAAGTTCAGTGAAGAAATCATACCATGACTCACAGTATTTCATAGAATTCTGTCTCGGCTTCCTTTTGCTGGCAAAACTGGTGGCCTGGGTCTGAAGAGTGACTGAATTACACCCCTAATTGTTATCTCGAATTGAGATCACATGCAGTCCTTTAAATCTGTGTCTCCCCTTTGCTAAACAAGGTAATAATCACTCCTTCTTCAGAGTTGTGGTGAAAACAAGTAATATCTGTACACTTCTGAGATATTATTGAAAGATGGAATGAAAAGGTGGATGAGGGGATTAACCACTTCTCTGAAAAGCAGAATTTGAATACTTTGAAATATATGTGGTGCTGAACTGTTTTATTGTGAATGAATGAGAATTACTGTGGTTTTTTATCAAGGCCTTTAACAAAATGGGCACTGTTTTAAACTATGCTTCACAAGAAGTTTTCTGTAAAAAACCAACTTTGCAATTTACTAAAATGTAAATTACTATAGTAAATAAACCTTTAGTCACCACTCATTTACATACTTATTCATTTAACAGAATTTAGGATTCACTCTCTTTCTGATATTGCTAAAGTGAAGCTTTAAACTTGTTTCAGAGACTGAGGTCATGGAATGGTGGTTCTGTGAGCATCTGCAACTTAACTTTGACATAATGGCTATGAACCAGTGGCACCTATTAATAGCTCATACCCTTTACACCGTATTTCTGTATTACCAAGGTTGACCTGGAAATTCTCAATACAGAAGAAGGAGCCTCAGACCCAAAACTTGTAACATTTAAATTATCTTATAGATTCTCAAGAACTGTACTTGAAGCAATTGGAACAAAAGTCTGCTCATATGATAAAAAAGTGGTAAGAAAAGAAAAATTATAAATTAAGATTTTCAAATTGCTTTACATTACAGAGAATACATAAATTCATTAAACAAGAGGAATGAGAGGTGTTTGTATATAGACTTTTGCACCAGCAGATGACCAGCCTTAAAAAACATAATATGAAAGATGCCAAGCATGAAATCCTAACCTACTATTGAATAATAACACTGAAAGACTTGTCATTTATTTCACGGTGAACAGTGCTTTATTCCAGCTCCCAGCAGGACTCTGATGAACAAATTTACTAATTTGCTCTGAGTTTATCCCACAAGTACCTGGAAAGGAGGATGCATTGGGAAGAATCTTGCATGACTGTAGGCTTCTTTCCCTAAAGAAACTGGAACATTTTCATTGTAAGCAGCAGCAGATAGTTTTGCATTCCAACAAAGACCTGGAGAGAAAACTCTACCTCTTTAAAAATTGCTGTCTTGCATGTAAGTTAATCTATGATTTATTGCAATGAAACTATTTACAACCTTAATAAGAATATTTACAAGCTTTGACTCAGTGCTCTGCCTCCTCTGTTAGACACTAATGTGTCCTCCCTTCCTGCTGGAGCTGTGGTGATTCCATGCAGGAAGGAATATAAAACTCACAGGGTGAGAGGGAGCTGAGGCATGCAACACAGAGTTCTGGATCTGGAACACCAGAGACTGGCTACATAAAAGGCATAGTGACACCTGCTTTTTGAGGCTTCCAAGTCTTTTACTGTCCTTGGAAATTTGCTGTGGTATCATTTTTTTAAATATATCCTTTCCCTTTTACTTACAGTTTCATGCTTTATGCTTCATTCTCTGTTGTGTCTTCTCTACAACAAAAAAGGCAGTGTAGACATTTCTTTTTATCACTATTAATGATTAGCAATTCAGCGAAACCTGTCATTTACATTCACCTTGACCTTTTAAAATGCTGCATTTATACCCTTATTTTTTGAGGACTTTCAGGCTTTCTTATCCTGGTTTTCTAATTTCAGTGTACACCAAGAATTGAATACATTAGCTGTCATGCTTTTAGCTACCTACTTTTAAAAAGTCCGCTTGTGTAATAGCTGACCCAGGTCTCCAGGCAGTTCTTACGTATGAAAATAATTTTGTCTTGATAAAGCAAAACCGAAAAATCTCACTGCTTTATAAGCATCAAATATTTGAATTACATGATTAGGTGGAATAGTTTTCTGCAGTTTTCTCAGCAGAAGAGATGTCCCATGCACTCTGACACTCTCCAGTAACACTGAGAACAGTGACTACTCTGGCTTTCTAAAGTCTGGGGAGTGTCTTAAAAGCTTCTTTCCATTCTAACACAATCTCAGTAACTAAGACATTCACTGCAACTGACGCTGTCACAAAATGGAAGAAGGAACCTGTGAAACACTTTGCCTGGTTGGATGACCTTTTAAACATCATACTCTTTTTGCATGTCTCACTTCTTTCTGCATGTCTTTCTGTACGTCTCTGTCTTTATATTATATAACACTACACTTTGGGTCCTCATCACAACAACTCACTAGCACACTAGAAGTAATATCAGAATTTTCTCCTTAAAGACAGGTTATTTCCAACATTGAACTTTAAAAATTAGGTAACAAGAAGAACAGTGCAAACAGAATAGTCCAAGTTAAAGGTGGCTGTTAAGATGATCTGGTCTAAACTCCTGAAAGCAGGGATCTAGATTAGGTTACCCAGGGCTCTGCCAAGCCAAGTTCTTAGTAATTCCTGTGAGGAACATTCCACCATTTCTCTGAGCAACCTATTCCAGAGTTTAGTTGTTCTCATGGTGGAAAAAATCTTTCCTATGTCCAGACAGATTTTTTCTAAAGAACTTTTGACTATTGCCTCTTGTCCTGTCCCTGTGCATGCTTGAAAAGAAAGCACCTCCCTCTCTACAACAGCTGCACTATCAAGTATTGGAAGACTGCAACTGCATCATCCCAAGCCTTCTCCTTTCCAGGATGAACAAACTCCATTCCTCTGACTTTCTTCTCAGGGATTTCTTCACATGCTATGTTCCACTATCCCACTGTCTTACTTAGGAGTCTGACCTACAGTAACGTATTGAACAACATTGCTTCTGAATGCACGTATTTAGAAAGTAAAGAAGAATCACTTCAAAGCCTTCAAAAACAAAATCATGTTCTTCTAACATACTTAACTCCCTGAAGCAACTTTAAATTATTCATTTACTAGGTCACCTTCCTTGCAGAAAACAAAAAATCGAGTCTTCAAAGTAAACAGCTTTAAATCTTGTGAAATCACAAATGGGTCAGACATGAGCTGTGTGTTAATACACGTGCACAGGAGAGATGTGAAGAATGAAAGGCTGGATTCAAAGGGAACTGGCTTCTGAATTATTTTTAAAGATTTACAGTCCATGAAGACACCATGTGGAGTGATGCAGAATAACAGGCTTAGAAGAAAAGTACAATCAAAACTAGAGTTATAGAGGGCCTTTTTTTGACATGTCTGAGGTCACTTGGACCCAGAAATAAGCTCTCTATACTTTAAAGGAAGTGAGAAACAACCAAACAGTACAGGCACAGGAGAAGAGAGAGTTATGAGATTCTTAGGGTATGATACAGCAGTACTCCAGTTAAAATAACATATCCTTGCCTTGTCCTTTCTTTGCGTGCCTGGATACACATTTGTAGCCTAATAGCTGCATACTATTTTTGCTCACTGTTGGATGTGGACGTTTTCAACCACAGGATTTTAGGTTGTATTTCATATTTTAATTCCACTTCAGTTTTAAAACAGTTTATGTAATCTATTTGAATCTGATTATGAGAATAGCTGTTTTACTTAAGTTACAAAAAATTGTCTCCTCTGAAGGCCAGAGCATCAAGTAGATAACCCTGAAGGGAAACATGCCCCACCTCTTTAACGAAGATTGACAGAAATTATCTGCTTTGAATATGATTTTAAATGAACCAGCAAAAACCAGAAATAGTTCTAGAAGTCTCCACAAAGCTTTTCTTCAATCAATAGCCACAGCATTATGTTCAAAAGAATAAAAGCTTTGCAAAATATGATTACAAATAAGAACTGAGCTATCATCTGAGATCCCATAATGCGACAATTCATTAATTCCATTGCCATTAAAGACTCCATAAAACACAATACTAAAATGTGAATGAGGAGCAGGCAACTCTTCATGTTAAGTGCAGAAAGTTGCAAAGAATCTCAGAGCAACAGACCAAAATAAATGGATGCTCCAAGATTCAGACAACATCTGGAGGTTCCCACACAGCCCCTTAGAAGCTTAGCAGCTCTCCCACCCCTATTTGCAGGGAGAATCAGGATGACAGATACATAGGATCAGGTACACAATAAAAATATATCTAATAAAATTTTAAAATACAATAAAAGAGACAGGAAGAAGAATAACTTTTTTTACAGATCTTCCAAATCTGTTATCTCATGGAAGTGAAGCATATAAAGAACAGAATATGTAGCCTACAATGTGAAGGTACTAAATCAGATTTCTTAAAGACTGATTTCTCTTACTCAAGAAAAAAGTTCAGCCTACAAGTTATCTATACAGCTTTTCTAAACCCAAAATGGAAAACTGTAGCCCTTTTTAAACCTAAAAAGGAAAATATTGCAAAATGCAGCTGCAGAAGAATAAACAGACACAGAAAAGATAAAAATGGAGCCATATTTTAAGTTGTAAAAATAGAACCTATTACCTCCTTACCATTTAGTAAAGTGGCAAAATGTTCATGTCATAGCCTACACTTCCAGGAAAAAGTTAAGGTTTAAAAACTAATCAAATCCAAGCTCCCTGAAGAATTACCTGTTTGGGGTTTTTTTGTCTTGCCAGGCGTCAACAAAGATAGTAAGAAGATGGTATTTAACCAACATGAAAGAGCTGTGAAGACAGGGCTATGATCATGCAAGATTAAGCTGCAGAATAGACACAGAGGATTCTGCATGTTAAGGTACCGTAGCTTGTATTTACTGAAAAGAGAAAAATACCACAGAACCTGTTGTTTGCTTAAGGAGTTACTCCTGATTAACATCAAGAAGCAGGTCTAAAATGAAGAAACCAGGCTGATGCTTTGTTGCTCTAATAATGGCAGACTACTGGTGCTCATTGTGCATAATGACTATTATGGTTATTACTAAAAGGCTGCAGGGATTCAGTACTGATTATCGTGAACAAGTATGGCTGGTCCTTAAATTGATTCATTTCACTTACAGCTTTTCTTCACAGCTGTAATAATTTCATGCAAGCAACAGCAAGCTCAAAGATATTGCAGTCACCATGAATTCTCTTAAATAGTCAAGCAATGTAGTGTCCAGGCTATTTTCAGGAAATACACAGTACTTTTATCAGTAGTGACAAATGCTAAAGGAAAGAGGAAAGCAATGGGTCTGGCAGCAGTATTAAGATGGTGCCATTTTTGTCATATTCCTACCAATTAAAATCTTTTTCCTTAAATTTTAAGTATTTGTAATATTTTTACATTTTCTTTTGAATTTTTAACTGTTCTCTTTTATGTTATATCATATCATATTATGCTATTTGTCTCAGTAACATCCTGCAGAGGTGAACTCAACTGCACAGTTAATCTGAGCTGATACAGACATTTGCTTGGTCCACATGCACAAAAACTGTGCATGTCCCAAAACATCCCTATTTTGCCAAGAGTGTTAGATTGGTCAAAAAAATGCTGTATTATCTACCTACACATTTTGACACAGCATCTGCATTTTAAGTGCTACTTTGTAGTGTCTTTAATAATCTAATTGTATTGAGGAATACAAGAAATGCATGCTAGGTACTGTGTCTTTCTCAATGCTCCTCAATAATTAGTAAGTTTCGGCATGAGATAGCTCTGCTCTCATTGACTCCACTGGGGGGAAATCTGAACTTACATGTCTCCTCCACAAATTGTACTGTACAAGTCTTTTCAACGTCTCTTCCCCAAAAATAAATTTTCTCCCACATCCTATATCTTATCATGATTGTTCTCTCTTCTTGTACCTACAATTACGTCCTTTTCGATGTGGAATGGGAAGGTGAGTTTAGGAGTCTGGTTATGCTAAATTTAAAAAAAAAAAAATTGTTTTATGAACTGATTTTATTTTCAACAGCTTAGTTACTCAATCTCAGAAAAAAGGTATTATCCCAAGAAATCATACTGAGAAAATAGTTCTGGGCATTCTGTTGCTTCCAGCTGAGCTTAGTGTGCCTTATAAGGAGAACTCATATTTTCTTAGGCAGAACTTCTTTCAAAGACATGCTGGAAAAGGTGATGCCATAAATCTGTGTCAGGCCCAGATGTGCAAGTCTCTGGTGCCTAAAAGTCATCCCAGTATATTTTCATAAATGCTTCCATGGTTTGTTCAGGCACTTTAAAGTAATGTGTGTACATTAGAAAAAAATCACTCAGTGTACATCTGATAAATATGTGGTGTATTAACTGTACATAAAAGGCACAGAGGTGAGGGCCAGAGGCTGTGGCTCAAACATTGGTTAGAGAATTTGGCTCTAAAAAATTTTGGTCATGGAAACAGTAATAAGGAGAATCTCCTTCTAGTTGAGCTTAGAGGATTCAAGCTATCAATGTACATCCCTGTATAAGCATGTGTACCCTCCACAACAGCTTTGGAACAGCTGAACACAGAATAAAGTTGCAGATTTCGTGACTTTTCTGTTGATCATTATCTCCAAAGAAACATATCTTTCTTACTACATAAAACATTCAGAACAGTTTAGAACTTTTCCCTGACACAGGTGCTTAACGTTGAAAACAGGATTGTGGGTTTTTTCAGTTAGAATCATGATGCTTAATAATAATTTAAAATACATACAAAATCACTTGTTAATTTTAGAGCCTGGTCCACTCATTCCTCCTTCAAAAATTAAAATAAATAAAGTAAGTAAAGGTATGACTACTTCTTTACAAAATACCTTCCAGGAAAAATTATAAATACTACAAACAAGCATCCTCATCCTACTGTTCAGAATTTTCTAAGAGAAATAATATAATGTGTTTATTAAGTGTTTAGACAAATATTCAGGCAAACCAATATAGTATCATCAAGTGTTGTCATTCTTAGATGCCTGAATTAAACTGGTTATACACCTTACACAGTATGCAAAAAAATACTTTTGAAGAGACACAAAGGATTTGGGAATAGTTACTTGAAATCAAAATAATCAAAATCTAGGCTTTAGTGGGATTAATTATTTGGGATTACACCAAGATCAACAATAAATTCTGACTAAAAGAAGCAATTGTTCTTAGAGTGGAATGCAGCCACCACTATTTTTACAATGGTCATAGTAATATTGTGAAACTGAGCCCTGCTATAAATGAGAGCTATGTAGCACGAAATTTTCCATGTGTATCCTAGGAAAGAAAACGCAGCAGTAAACACCATTAGTCAAACGAGACCTACACGTCATAAGCAATAGGCAAGAGTCCAGGAAGGCCACAAGGTTAAAATGCTTTGTTTGAGTAATTATAGGATTTGAAGGATTAGGCTGAACTAAAGGATTTAAGGACATGGAGGGATTAAAGGGAGAAATAAATAAATTAAATTAAAGAGAATGAAGGTATAGACGGCAGCACAAAAAATGATATCAGTCATTAAGTTTTGAAACAAGATTTGTTAAATAAAATAGTTGTAGTTGAAGGCAACATGATTTTGTTGTATTTGTTTGCTAGTCATTAACTGAGCCTGCAGAGACAAAGATTCTTTCCAAAACATCTGTGTTTCTGAGATTGAAGACCTAACAGAAAAAACACATATTTGAGGTGAGATGTTTTAGCCAACTTCTTTGTATCCCAGAATGTATTCCGTGGCTTCTACGAAAGTGAAATCCCACAGTACAAACCACAGGTGAGATCACAGCCACTACAGCCTGTTACTGAAATCTGAAAGTTCTTGCCATACACACACAAAAAGAATTCCAATCTTTACCTTACGCTACCCTGAGTTACAACATTTTACAAAGCCAAGATTGTTTAATTTAAAAGCCTACTGCCCTCACAAGCTGTTTATAGAGAAATTAACTCAGGGTCTGTTTCTTGAATATTGTGGATGAGAAAAACTATTCAAGGGTTAAGATGCCCAGGTGATACATAGCTAATAAAATGACAACCATAGGTATGTAACAGTAGACATAAATGAAAAAAGGGTGGGGGTTTTTATGAAACAGTCACTCACAAACGCAAGATAATGGCACTTTCAGCAAAGCCATGCAAAGAGAACATGGTTCGGAAAACAGCTTTGAAAATAGGTTTGAAAATAGGTTTGAAAAATGCGCGCGCTGGGCGCGCGGGCCGGGCCGAGAGCGGGGCGGCCGGCGCGGGGGCGCCCCCTGCTGGGCGGCGCCTGGAAGCCAGCCCGCCATTCCTGCTGGCCCGGGCTGGCCGCGGGAGCGCGCGGCGCGTGCGCCAGGCTGGGCGCGCTCGGTGCCACCGTGGCGGACGCCGCGTCTGAAACTACCGTAACTGCCGGCGAGATGCCTGACCTCAAACAACGCCAAACAGTGTTAGCAACCCAGAAAATCAGACCCTAAATTCTTCATACTTTTCCTTAAATCTCTTTATTAAGGCCTAGGTGTTCGGTTTCTCTCAAAGTGATCACCCTAAAAGCCTAGTTTTGCTTCAGGAACATTAAGCAAAGCCCTAAACTGGTTAGCATTGGTTTATTCTTTCCATATTAAAATAAAATATTATAGTAACGAATAACGATTTTCAATATAAGCACTGTTTTTAATATTACAGTATGAGAGGGTTTTTTTCTCTCTCAAGTACAATTTAACTTGCATTTCTTGGTTCAGACAGAATATTGCTTCAGAAAACTACAGAAATTCAGATACTAGCCCAATACACAGATTCTGTAATTACACCTGGCCTTATTTCTAAAATAGGAACTGGGTGCAGTGTCCAGAAGTACTGTGGTACAAATAATCCCAATTTGGCACACTGACTCATAATTCTTTATTCATTAAATCATCTAACCTATCTCAGATTACAAAAACTTTACACATTTGAAAAGAGCATCCTTTTCATCCTATATGAGTATTGACATCATATGACAACAAGAAATATTATTGGTGGATATTTGCCTTTTGAAGTTCAGCTTTTCTGCATCATAGAAAAATCAAGTTACTTTTCTTACAAGCTGTTATTTTCAGCCAAGAATCATCAGTTGTTTGCTGTCTAAAAAACTAGCTTTCTCTAAATTGAGTATTCTCAGTGAAACAGCATCCCCTGACAGCTCATGCTGGCAAATTTTCCCACACTCCCTTCAGGATGAGTCCTGATCATCAAGTTTCTAGAGCAATTTTTAGTCCTCGTGCTCATTTGGAGCTGTGTGTGGTGCAATCATTCTCACACAGTATGTGTTGGGAGGTGGGGGTGGAGAGGGGGTTAATTGTAAAGCTGTTCACCAGTAGCAGGGATGGCTACTGATTTCTCTCATATGGGTCACTGACCAGACACCAGATGGTGGAAATATTCTGTCCTACTAATCTGGCTCAGAGCTGGCAATTCAGAGGTGAAAAGCTTTATCTCATTACCAACTGCCTGAGCCGTCCTGTCTCCAACCTGTGGGCTGAAGATTAAACAGTAGTCTTGGAGTAACTACCGCCCCCTCAAATGTCCCATCCACTGCACATCCCAGGCATCTACTGGGCAGATCTGGGAGAAGATCCATAAATGACAGTACATTTTACTGACTTCAAATTCTACCTAAGGAGGAATGAAAAAGAAGCCAGACTGGTAAAATGACAGCATCAATTCAGATAGTACTACTTATTCAACGTCTGGAAGGAAAAGTTTATTGCAGAAAAAATATCAGGAAAAGCAGAAAATCCAAGTAGGCTGTTTGTGAGAAATGCAATCTGGAAATAAGTAAAGTAGGCATCATAAGAAGAAAATATCATGATGCAATTCCCTTTTGCAGGTTTCAGGAAAATAACCACATTATTGGTATAAAAGTCAGAACACCTTAATCAGCTCAGAACACAAGAACCAGTTTTAGTGAATTTATTCATCCTATCATCCCCATTATCTTTGCCCTCTGCACAAGTACTTTGCTCTGCTGCACATTCAAGCTTTTAATTTGTACACATCAGATTTCTGTATTGCATCCACAATCACTATCAAAATTTCTGGTTTACACTATAAATGGCAAGAAAAGCTACTTTTACATTTGCAAAGATGACATAAAACATAAAATATGGAGCTCAAGATAACTGCAAGGGAAACAACTCAGAATTTCTGAGCTTCTCTATATCCAGACTTGATCACTGGAATTCTTTAAAAATGCAAATGAGTTTAATACCAGCATAAATTTTGAAAATATGAGAACACAAGAGGAAGGAGCTAGTAGGTTATTTTAAAATGCAAATATGTGTGCACTTCTGTGCTAGACCTGGATATATTTGGATCTATATTCTTTCACTGCTGCAGAAAAACATGATTCAGATTATGTATCATGATCTTATAAAATCCTGTCCCACTACAATTACCATAATTACCAGGACACCTAGTTAGAGTCCTTCACCCATCTGGAAGATTGGACTGTTCAAATGTGTCAAGCCATGCACGAAGAACTCATTTACAGGGGAGTCATGTAAGTAACTGTAAAAAAGCTGCCCTTGAGAGAGGAGAAAGGGTAAGCAGAGCTTCTTGCTGCTATCTTAGATGTCCTAGTGTTCACTCCTCCCTTCATGTTTCATACAGTTTCACTTAGGGCAGCTACAGAAACACATGCAGTGTGTATATAAAAGTTCTTTTTCAGCTTTATTTATGATAACCTGCTTAATCCATTTAGAATCATGATGTTTCTAATGACTAAAAATACTCCTCCATCTTTTGTCCATAGCAGTCCTACCACATCACACTTAGTGTCATAGTAAGTAGTAAAAAGCATTGTTCTAAAGTAGATTACACAAAGTGGAATCTCTCATGTGTAATTCTTTTCCTTGCAAAGATATATAATTAGACCTTGCCAAAAAATTTAAAATATTCAAAAATTCCTCAAGTGTTTAATTAAAAAAACAAAAACAAAAACAAACCAAACAAAAAACATTAAAATGAACATGGAAGTGGAAAAGAAAGTTTCAAAAAAAGAGTATTTTCAGTATCTTGCAGTTAATACAAGAAATTCAGATTTTTTTTTCTTTAATTTGTTGAAGACGGGAGAAAAAAGTAAATTAACGGAAAATAGGCTAAGGAATTATTCAGAAAGGGTGTAAGAAAGTTTAGCTAAAGGAACTGTTTTTCAAGGCCCAAATAGTAATTTAAAACAACTGAAAGTATGCATATCAAAAACAGAACCAAAGGAAAATACATAAAAGAAGTGGGAATTTTTAATGGAAATGACTACAGCTGATCCCTAGGATAACCGTTATGAACCTGTTAGTATTAGTAGCTAGATGGTCAACGGTCATTGCTGAGTAGCCAGAGTAAGTTTGTGTGCTTCTGAGAACAGAATTGGGCCCTTGACAGAAATTACATTTTCATTACAAAATTTCTGTGGACTTGCAGAACAGCTTCTTTTCAGAAGAGGTCTTTAGTAGCGGGGCCCAGTAATAAAAACAATATTATGTTTGGTACCTTGCCTGAACAAACCAGTTGTGCTGCCCTTTACAGCTAAACTTAAGATCACATCACACAAGGAGCACTTTTGCCATTTCTATCACTGTCTAGCATCCACATGGAGTTAACTGCATTGAGGTGGCAATAATCTAAAAACCATTTGGTATGTAACTATGTGCTCCTGACAGACTTCATTGGGAAGGTCTGTTTTGAAAAGCCCAAACATTTCTTTAGTGTACACCATCTGCCAGCTGTCCTGTTCTCTAAAAAAGCATCATCTGTTTTCTCTAAAAAGTTACCATCGGTACTCACAACTCAAAGAACATATTCTTTTAAAAACCCTTAGTGGCCATATGTACCTGGATATCCACAGCTGCTCAGATGAGTAAAACCATGTATATATTAAACACTCTTCACACAGGATGGAAACTGTAACATCTGCAAAAATGTAGGTAAAAGTGACATCAGGATGATTGAGCAAACAGGAAGGCTCTCCTGCAATGGGAGACCAAGACTGTAACGTCAGTGAAGTGAAATTGTTGAGAGGATAAAATTACTCTCTTACGTTATTCTCTTGCAGCAAATAGCCATGATAGTAGGTGAGAGTTGTTTAAACTACAGGGTAATATTGGTACTGGAAGAATAAGCAGGACGTGAATAAATTTAGACTGGAAATAAGAATGCATTTCTAATCACCAGGGTGTTTTGGATGAAAAGGGGAATGATGATAGTGAAATACTGTTTATTACCTCTCCTTGGCAGCCTTTCATCTGCACCTGAAACTGGGCTACGTGCTTTCCTTCCTATGGAAAAGTAGTGTCATTGTCTTTCAGGAGCCCATCAATGAAATAAGGATACCACCTCCAGCAAAGAATACATCCTATGTTTGCTTCCACATAAAAGGAGCCAGGACAGAAAGGTCTTACTGATTATAATCAGTAAAGCTTTCAATACTTTTCCTCATAGAACCTTTTTGGATAAAATGTCCAGCACACAGCTGGATAAACACATCATATGGTGGGTGAGCAACTGGCTCGCAGGTCAGGCACACAGAGTTGTAGTGAATGGAGTGACATCAGACTGGCAACCTGTCCCGAGTGTGCCTCCTGTCACTATTGTGTTTCCATCCTCGTCCCTGTGCTCGTCAACATCTTCATTAATGAGCTGGACACAGGACTGAAAGGACTACTAAACAAATTTGCAGACAATACAAAACTAGGAGGAGCTAGTGACTCCCTGAAAGGCAGGGGGACCCTGCAGAGACAGCACCACAGATTAGAGGACTTAATCACCAACTATATGAAGCTCATCAAGGGAAACTGCTGAATTCTGCAGCTGGGATGGGGCAACCCTGATGTATGGGCAGACTGGGGAATGAAAGGCTGGGAAGCACTGCCACAGAAAGGGCCCTCGGGGTTCTGGTCGATGGCAAGTTGAACATGAGTCAGCAGTGCCCTGGCAGCCAGGAGGGCCAGCTGTGTCCTGGCGGGCGTCAGGCCCAGCATCGCCAGCCGGGCAAGGGAGGGGTTGTCCCGCTCTGCTCTGCACTGCAGCGGCCTCACCTCGAGTGCTGGGGGCACTTTTCAGCACCACAAGATAAGATGTCATTAAGCTATTAGAGAGCATCCAAAGTAGGGTAATGAAGATGGTGAAGGGCCTTGAGGGGAAGCCATATGAGGAGTGGCTGAGGTCACTTTGTGCAGCCTGGAGAAGACTGAGGGAAGACTTCCTTGCAGTCTACAACTTCCTTGTGAGGGGAACTGGAGGGTCCTCTCTGTGGTGAACACTGACAGAAACTGAGACGACGTCCTGAAGTTGTGTCAGGGGAGATTTAGGTTGAGTATTAGGAGACGGTTTTTCATCCAAAGGGTGTTTAGGCACTGGAACAGCACCAGCCTGACAGAGTTCAGTGCTCTCGGGCACACGCTGTGACACCTGGGGATGGTGCTATGCAGGAGTTGGACTTGGTAATCTCTGTGGGGCCCTTCCAACTCAGCTTATTCTGTGCTTCTGTGATAATGCAGCAGAGCGTGGAGCTGCCACAGATTTCTCAGCCAGTTTCAGCGTTGCATACTCATAACCACGGCTCGTCATTGGCGGCCTGCAGAGACGGCGGGCAGCGCAGACTGCAAGGTCCGTGATTCGGCATCATTCGGCATTCCCAGGTTCCTCCCGGCTGCGCAGCTCCGCCCCCGGAGACCGCGCGGGCGCGCAGTGACGCGAGGCGGGGCGGGGCGGGGCGGGGCGGGGCGGGGCGGGGCGGGGCGGGGCGGGGCGGGGCGGGGCGAGGCGGGGCGGGGCGGGGCGGGGCGGGGCGGGGCGGGGCGAGGCGGGGCGGGGCGGGGCGAGGCGGGGCGGGGCGGGGCGAGGCGGGGCGGGGCGGGGCGGGGCGAGGCGGGGCGGGGCGAGGCGGGGCGGGGCGGGGCGAGGCGGGGCGGGGCGGGGCGAGGGGGGCGGGGCGAGGCGGGGCGGGGCGGGGCGAGGCGGGGCGGGGCGGGGCGGGGCGGGGCGAGAGACGGTGGCCGGCAGAGGGCGCCGCTATGCCGCGCGGCGCGTGCAGCGGGGCGTGGTGCGGCGCGCGCGGCCCGGCATGCACCGCGGCGGCGTTTGAATGGCGCAGGCTCCGGGCGCCGGGCCTCGGCAGTAGCGCTCTCGCCGCTCCGCCCGCCTCGGCCCGGCCCCGAACATGAGCAGCGGGTGAGTGGGGCGGGAGTGCCCGGGGCCGCCGGCCGGGGGGAACGCAGCGGGGCCGCGCTCTGCGCCGCCGGGACCGGGCGCGGCTCCGAGGCGTCGCGCCGGGCGTGCGGGGCGGGGGCGGGGGCCGCGGGCGGTGCGGGGACGCGGATCGCTCCGTCCCGCTCCCCGGCCGCCTTGCCCGGCCCCCCGGCACGGCTGTGTGCAGTGCCTGCCGTCTCCAGAGAGCGAGTTCTGGCACTTCGGTCCCTTTCTAAAATGGTGCCATCAGGCTCAGCTCGAAGCAAGCGTGTGCAATGGCAGATATATGCCAGGAGAGCAGGGAAGGCTCTGGTGCTGCCGAAAGGAAGGACAACAAGCTGGGTGTGAGGCCTGCTGACGGATTTAATTTCTTGGGTGTGACAGATTCCAGGGGGAAGGAAGGGGGGGGAAAAAACCTAAGTGCTTGAAGATCAGATCCTGCATTAATTACTTTGTTCAAAAGCTTTCAAATTATTTTTTCCGTGCTGGATGATTTGGCATGCAGGTTTAAAATAAAGACGTTCTGAATAGGGAGATCCTTTTTAAGGAGAGCGATTAGGTGGTGATCTTGGAAATCTTTTGTTTCTGTTTTTGTAATACGCTCTGCTTTGGAGGAAGGTTAAGTCCGCTTACTTAAAAGCAGTTTTCGTCCATCTCTTCTTGGAACGTCATTTTTGCTTTCCCTGTTCCCCTGGTTTTTTCTTCCTCTCATTCTCTGACTATAATCAGGAAAATAATTAAAAAATATAGTTGCCCATGTTTAGTAGAATTAAAGCATAACAGAAGGTAGGTTTGTGCCTCTTTGGCCTTGCTGATTGGAAAGGATATGTTCTTGTCTAAAAATGTCACTTTAATTTTGTATTAACAGTCCATGTAATTTTGATTTAAATTTCTCTAATGTTATTTCATTGAACTTTTGAATTCCTAAACTTTATAACTCAGGATTTAATCATAATATATTAAAAATAATATTTTTAAGGTATTTTTATATGTATATTAGAAAGCATATGTGAGTATTTTGATACGCATGTATTCTTATAGCTGTGTGTATATATATTCACTTACTTTTGAAACTTCTCTTTTAAATTTATTTTCATTATATTTAATTATAGTGTTATATATAATGTCTACTATATATTTAATTTATATTATTTAGTAATAATTTAAATTAGTTATTTTCTTAAAAAGAATTAAGTGTATGTTGGTCCCAGGGTAAGAAGCTTGACTATAAATAAGGAAGGTTTTTTTAAATACTATAAACAGACTAAAATCAATAATAGGAGTGTATTTGAGGGTAGCATAAAAAAACCATGTGAAAGCTGTGTGAAATGTAATCAGAGACTGTTCAGCTAAGTAGTGAGTACTTCCTTAGCCTCCACTAAGTTTGGAGCTTGAGGAGTTTACCAGTATGTCTGTCTCTGGATTTGAATTCAAAATTCTTGTTGCAGTTTTTTTAAACTCTTTGGGTTGAGCCATAAATGGTAAAAGAAATTGCTGTATTTAATTTCATGAGTAGTTTCTTAAAGAGTTGTGTATAATATTAATGTGGGCACTTTGGTGGTGTGGGAGTTTATTTGCTTTATAACACCTCTCAGTTATAAACTTACTCTCAGTCCAAACTTACTATCCCCAGAGTGTTCATAAGTGAAAGTCAACAGGTAGAAGTATCTTTAGACACTTCATCATTAGTGAAAGATGACTTCAGAAGCTGTTACTTCATGGCAGCTTAACATTTTTGTATAATGGTACCTCCAGATGCAGAAGACTTGAGTTTTTGACTTCTTTTTTGTAGAAAATGTGAATAGGGTTTAGTTATTAGACTCCTGGGTTATTTCCACAAGGAGAGCTAATGCTCATGTGGGTTCATCCTCACGAAACTTGAATGAAGTGTCACTTGTAATTTTTGGAGGTTCATTGTGACTGATAGTGGGCCACATACAAATTCTATATGTAAGAAGAAAATGAGCTTAAATCTTAGGTACAAGCTAATCTACTATAGGTAGTTGTTCAAATTGTCTTCGTATTTACTGCAAATTTAGTGACATTTCTGTTGTTTTTATCAGCATAATAAAACTTTAAACTGGAAAAAATGGCCTGACAGGTATAGCACATTAAAAAACTGTGTTCTGCTAGCATATAAGACACTATAATGTTACAGAAAAATTTTGCATTAACATACTCCTTAGAATCTTGAACTCCACTTCCTTTTTTCAAGAAAATTCAGTATTTAACAGCTGGTGAACTGTCAGTACATTAATTGCTAAAAAAGGAATTTGGGAAAAAACCCCTGTTTCCTATTCAAAGGATGTGGAAGCCTTCTAAAACAAAGACAGATGGATTTTGTAACATTTATCAGAACTAAAATGAAAAGAAGTTATGTCAAGCTTACAAAATCACTTCTACATCAGAAGACAGTGCTAGTTTATTTTTGTAAGCAAATCACCCTTTTGGAAGTAAATTTGACATAACCATTCTTGGAAGTTTCTTGTGACCACTGTAGATCTGATAATGGCCAGTGAAATTAGTTGACCATTGCTGATTCCCTGATGCATACCTATTTGGAATGCTTTCAAAGCATGAGCTCCCCTCCTTGGGAGTAATGATCAATTAGCTCTTTCATCTAAGTTTAATATTGTCATCCTTGAACTTGCATTTGGTTACCGTGGGATGGGTGAGAATCACAGGAACATTTGCAATGGTTAGTGCACATGGAATGCTACAGGAAAAGGTAGCTATTAGAATTTGGACAAGGCACAGGATAGAATAATGTGTCTTTTAAAAAGTATTGCTGATGACTTAAGATATCTAACTATTTTATGTTTTCCTTGCTGCTGTACAAAGTAGTCCAGCCTGTGTTCTGTAAGAAAATAATATTATGTTAATACATGTGTAGATTACATAATGTGCCAAGAAGAGTTTGTCCCTCTCTGGGGGCCGTGCCCAGAACACAGGACGATGGGAGGGAGTGGCAGAGTTGTTAATACTTGCCTGTGATAGATATGCACTTGAAAGCCTGTTAGTGCTGACTTCCTTTGCCTAATTCTGGTATGACCTGAAGAGTTTTATTGCATCTGGGAGAGATCAGAGATAGAAAATACCAGTAGAACCATCAAGAAAACTTTGCGCAGGTACTGTCTTTTGACTGTGGGGACAAACCAGCTTCTTCTCAGGATATATGGCTGCTGTTAGTTTAGTCCTTCTGCTTACCCAAGATTGAAGAGAATAAAAGAAGCAGAAGGGAAGATTGTCTGCTTTGAGAAATCACCCACAGGATAGGGGAAGTTGGCGGAATTTGATTCTATCATCCTAATGAAATCATACATCTCTCTTCAGATTTGCAGTCTACCTTGTTACAGTTGTAAAACAGTTTAGGATTGTATGATGGACCAAGGCAGAGCTGAAGGGACATGCATTCTATCCTTAGTTTATTTTAAAAAACTTTGCTAAGCAAGCGAGATGCATTGGCCTCAAAGAGATGGTATAGCAGATTGTCCTGATCAAATACAACTAGCTGTGCTCATCACATGGGAAAAGTCAGAAATTAAAGACATTGAGGTATAGATTGTTTGACTCTGGATGAGTTAGTGTCTAATGCCAGTTTAAAAACCGTCTGTATATATCCCAAAATTACAAGGGGCTGTAGTGTCTAATTAGCTATCCCTAGATGATACCCAATTTTAAATAGGAAATCAAAGTTGTGAAGAGCCCTGTAAAGTGCCTTACATCCTGTAGCATTCATCTTTTTAATTGCTGGCCAGCCAGCATTTTCTTGGGTGTTACTAAGCCTTTTGAAGCTGGTTTCTTGAGATGCTAAGTTTACTATTGAACTGTTAGGTTTGTGTGTACCAGATTCTTCTGCTTGTGTTCTGCTCTGTCTGGACTACGTGGGTTGTGTATCTGAGTTTAATCCCTTCCAGTCTATTTTTTTTTTAATGTATTTGCACAGTCTGTCCTAGAACCCATATAAAACATTTGGGTCCACAACATCCTATGGCAAGTTCAGGTTGATTATATTTGCCCGCAGCTTACCCTTGTTAGTTTTGATCTGATCTTCATCTATTGTCTTTTGACCCTTTATTTTTATATTGGGCGAGAGAGAGCACGATCTCTGTGCACCTTCTCCAAGCCATTCATTTTGTAGGCCTTTGTATTTCCCCTGCCAGCTATAAGTAGCCACCTCTCCAGACTGAAAAGGCTGATCTACTCAGCTGTTGGTTATATGAAAGGTATTCCATGTATTTTTAACTTGCCTTTGTCTGAGCTCTTTTTTACTTTATCAGAAGTTTTTTTGACTTTTTAGGGTTGGTTTGGTTTTTTTAAAGAAAGTTAACTAACCCTGCACTCAGTATTTGAAATACAGGTACAAATTAGTTCTGTACACTGTCACAATAGTGTTCTGTTTATTTTTCTATTTATTGATTCATATGGAGCACTGAGCAGTCCAGATGATCTAAAGTAAACTGTCCTATATCCAGATATTTTTGTGGGTGGCAGTTACTAGCTCAGAGACTGTGATTCCAATAGGAACCCAGAATTTTCTCATACCTGCAGATACATAGGCTTTGCTTTATACTAATCTATAATCATTGCTTCTGCTTATTGTACCTCACAGTCCTCCTCCAGTTCTTCAGTTAGCCCTCATCTTCACAGTCTGGTATGGCTTCGTATTGTCAACAGTCTTCATCCCCTTTTGTGAGGTAATTTGTGAACGTATTGAACAGCATAAACCAATGCAGGTTTTCCCCAGGGATCTGGAGGTGATTTTCTGCAGTGTGGAAACTGCTTAGACAGTTTATGGCTGTTCCTTAGATACTTGTACATGCAAAATCTTTCCCTTTTTTCACTTGGTTTCCTAGTTTACTCAAGATTTAAGTGCAGGACTTGGAAACTCAGAATCTATCAGTTGCCCTTTATCCATGTTGTACTACCCCATACTCTTAATAAATTCCAATAATTTTGCAGAGCAGGACTTCATAGAGTCATGGAATAGTTTGGGTCATAATGGACCCTAAAGGTCTTCTAGTTCCAATTTCCCACCGTGGGAAGGAAGGGACACCTTCCACTAGACCAGACTGCTCAAATCCCCATCTAACCTGGCCTTGAACACTTCCAGGGACAGGGCATCAACCAGTTCTCTAGGAAATGTGTTCCAGTGCCTTACCACCCTCACAGTAAAGAATTTCATGCTAATATCCAATCTAAATCTACCCTCTTTCAGTCTGAAAGTTACCCTTTGGCCTATCACAAATGCTCTGGTAAAAAGTCCCTCTCCAGCTCTCTTGTAGCCCCTTCAGGTACTGGAAGGCCACGGTGAGGTCACCCCTGAGCCTTCTCTTCTCTAGCCTGTGTTGCTGTAGTGACAGCCAGGCTGAATCTTTCCCATTATATTATTTGTTTGTGTCCACTAAGTCTATTCTTGGTTACATTGTTTACTAATTAGCGTAACAGAGATGTGAGTCTGGATCTTCCTTGAGGCTGTCTTTAAATACTGACCGTGTTTTCCACGTATATTTTGTCAGGTCCAAGGGAGAGGTTCTGCACCTTGGCTAAAAACACAGCTATTTCATTACTGTTTAAATGTTCACTGATACTTCTGCATAATTTGAGACCCTCAACAGGAAACTATGGAAACCTCTCTAAACTGTTGGACAGTAAAATCCTTATGTATGACTTCGCTTCATTCTCTGGCCCTTTATATCTGATCATCTTTTGACCTTTTAAATTTCTTTTACCAGTCTTTAAGGAAAGAATTGATAGTTCTGTTGTCTCATTCTGTTTCAACTGGGAGGCTGGGGGACAATATATTCTTATGTCAGATTTGTCAGAGTGTAAAATTCTCTTAATTTTTCTCCTAGACACTTGCAACCTTTTTAAGGAACTTCCTTTCTTCCAGGGTCATCTCTCTCCAGCTTTCAGGTAGCTCCAGTTCAGGTATTTTGAGATGTTACCTTAGGCTCTTTAGAGCCCAATATTAAAAACTGATATGCTAATTGAATTTCCTTGGTAGGACATTGCTTTCTAGCCTTCTGATATTTTACACTTCTTTTAAGCAAAAAGCATTCTAGTTATATAATGCTGTCATTTATTTTGGTGATCAGATTCTTTTGTACTGCTTAGTGTGAAAGATGAGGATAGATAGAGATCATTTATTAAACAAGGAAAAATAAGGAGCAGTCACTGTTAGGCATGAAGAATTGTAAGCTGGTAGTATGTTATGGGAGTAATCACAAAAATTATTCTTCAGGAACAGAGATTAGGAATTTTTTTAGCATCTGATGAGATGACTGTGGGGTTTAGCTCTGGTGGGTAGAGGTTGTCCCCCCTGTTATTTTAGAGTTTATTGCTTTCCTCTTGGTATTATTCTCAAACAGTGGATAGAAGAAAAGAAAAAATCAAGACTTTTCCAAGTCCTCTTCATCTCTGGCCTGAATAAAAGGATGGATTCATTTGGATTTTAGGGTTATTGGGTTGGGTTCTTCTTCTGAAGTCCAGTTGTTCAGCATATGCCTTATACAGCCCATTTTAAGTCCAAATAATGGTTTTAACCAGCCTGATAAGCAGAGGAAAAGGTGTTTGGTTTTGTGAGGTTTTTTCTAAACTTCAGGGAAAAGTTTATTTACAAGCCTGTGTGGAAGAACTAGGAAGTGTGGAGAGCTGACAAAGCGTTAACTCTTCTGTCACCATCCCATAGTGTGGAAAAATTAAGTTAATGAGCCAGTCTTAAGCCCAACTTATATCTGGAAAAATATTGACCACCAGCTGTTAAAGATCTTGCCCTAAATAATGCTGCTATTTGCAATTCTTGCTGTAGTCTGAGGGCTTCGTGTTCCCATCTTTAAAGGTAAGGGATTCTGTCGGTAAATATTCCATTTTTTGAGAGAGATATCTCAAGTGAAGTTCTTTAGTACTGATCCCAGTTCTAAAGAAAATTGAAACATTTGAAGAAATTTTTTTTTCCACTGTACCCTACAATGTGGATTTTAATGTGCCTGATGTTTAGAATACAGCATCTATCTTGTTTTGAGACTGCCACCTGCTTGTTTTATTTGATGGCCTTTAGCTGCTGCATGGATCTTCATGGCTAATAAGCTGTTTCCCATCTGGCTTATTCAGTGCTCAGTGTCTTAGTCTTTTAAATGCTGAAGTTCTTAATGGGAGATAAATCTGCTACACAGAGTAAATGGGGTAGGACTGCTGCTGAAGATGGACAGAAGAGATTGGAGCACTCATGTTGGGACCAGAGTTTCACCTTTTAGGGGAAAAACCAGTAATATCAGAGCAAGTGGTTGTCTTTTAAAAGTAGCATAGGATGTCTTGCTAAAACACTTAAAGAATAGTGCCTCTAGGATGATGTAGTTGTTGAAGCTAGTCTCAAGCAGTGGATCTTCTGATGAGTTAGAAAACATGCAAAATCATATGTACAACTGTCTCAATCTTGGTGTTGATGCTTGTAGAAATATTTGCATACTTCAAGACAAGGGACTTCAGACATAGAATAAAGTTGTGGGGTTTAGTATTAAAAATAGCTGAAGTTCTGTTTTAACAAAAATGGGGTGGAGTGTGCATTGGCCAGTAAACAAAGGGGAATATATTTCACTCCATTTTTTTTTTTTAACTCTTGTTATTTTGATGAAGTTTGCCTTCTTCCTCAAAAACAGGAATCAGTTTGTTAGCTGCCTTTTGCCCTTGGAACCAGTTGTGGAACCAATCATTTTTCTCTAGGCAGCAGATGAAATTCATAGCATGAGGAAAGAGTCTCATAAATTGCCCTCTTCTTTACTTGAATTCTTGTTTGTATGGCACCCCTCAGTGCAGGTGTAGCAAGCTGGTCTGAAAACAAAATCTCTTCCTCTCTTTCTTGGAGTAATTTTGGTTTTCTTTCCTTTTTTTTGAAAGCTAAATAGGGATTTTGAAATCCTCATCAACATGTTAATAATGATAAGGCCTTCAGCTAACATTCACTAAAGGATGATGTCTTGGGTTATTTATAAGATGGAAGATCTTGCAAATAATTGAATTCTTTTAACTGGTGTTGCTAGCTGCATTTGAAGAAAGTTGATGGAATGTTTTAGAAAGTACAACTAAATATCTTTCCCTTGAGAACAGGGATTTGAGAGATTATGGCATCTGAAGCTCACAATGTTAAAAACCAGAAAGTATTGCATATTGAAGGTCATCCCATTGATCTCCCCAGAAAAAGAATCTCTTCTTCCACTAAAAAGATCATGAAGGAGGTAAGCTGTTTGTGTTGTTTGGTGGGTTTTTTAATGTCCCTTGACAAAACTGAAGTAAACATTTATCAAGTTCATAGTTCTGAGCGGTCTAAAACTAGAAGCACAGCACTAGTAAGCATTTGATGTTTAGATGTGCAATAGAACTTGAACAGCAATTATATTATGAAAACTATGTGTTATAATAGATGCAGGCAGCAGCTGCACGGATCAGTGCATTGTATCGTCCATGTGAGCAGTAGGTACTGGTGCAGTCTTACTCATGCCTGCTTTTCTGCAATCTTGCCGAGAATGTTTCAGTGTGGGAATTCTATCGTGAAAAAGTTCTTTCTTGCCAAGAGAGCTACATGGCACAAGTGAGAGGTGTAGGTGAAACATTCATTGAAATGGATCTGTTGTGTAGTCATACAGCTTCTTCTACCACATTGGTAACATGATTTTCACTGGATTCTTGCTACTCAGAAGCAGTTTTTATAACCTCTTACCTGTGTTACTGGCTAAAGAGTAAGACAGTGGAGTACAGAAAAAGCACTACAGAGGCAAACTTACTGTAAGACTTCTTCAGTAAGTGGCGAAGATGCCAATATCCTCTGTTTGTTTATTGAAATTATTAAAATTCACATGATTTTATGAGTCAGTTTTAACAAAAAAGATCATAACATTGCCTTGCTGATGTGCACAATGTAAATGTTACCATTAATGCTAAGTAGTATAGATGGGAGTGTTTGACCCTTTCTAATAAAACAGCTTTTTTCTTCTCTGTTTCTTTTCTCCCAGGGTAAGAAATCTCCAAAACAGCTGGCTTCATACACAAACAGGTAGGAGGGCTGTGCTGTGTAATATTTGAGTTTAAAGTGTGACAGAGGTAGGAAGAAACAGTTGAAATTGATTACAACACCAAAGCAGACACAAACGGATGATAAGTCTTGATTTTAATGACAATTCTTGGTTCTTGTGTTCTCTTTCATAATTATGAGTCTCTGCATTAATAAAAACAGAGTATTGGTGGCATAACTTCTGATAAACCAAGTGTCATTAAGGCATATATTGGGGGAAAAATGTTTTCAATAACCCAAAAGCTGACTGCTGAATTCATAATTATATGTATATAAATAAACGTAGTAATGCGATTGATTTGGTTTGGAGCAACCTTCACTAAAATAGTGCTTTATTATTGCAGAGTAACGGTTGGAAAAACGGTGACCAGTCCCCTCTCTCTTTTCAAAGTGGTATATTGTAAAAGGAAAGTTCATTGTTATACTCCAAAGCCTTGTTACAGAAAGAAACTGTGCCCTAAATCTAGGGGCCGTGACATGGCAAATAAAGAAAATGAACTGGCTTGTGCAGGGAATCTGCCAGCAAAACTTCACAACAGTCGTACACACTTGCTGAATTCTAGTGATTCTGGCTCATCTCAAACAGAAGGCCCCTCATCCAAATACAGCGCATTTTTTTCGGAGGTGGGTAGAGTTTGAAGAAACTTCAGTTTAAAAAAGAAGTGTTCCTAGTACTTAGCTGTGAAAGCTTGCTTTCTTTAGATTAATTTCCTTCAATTCTTTAAATACCAGGTATTGTGATTTACTGTCTCTGTCAGTTTGTGGTGATACTGTTGTCAACAGTAATAGTCCTGCCACTTTTCTCCATCTTTGTGTCAGGTCAGAAGCTCGGATCTGCCTGACCTGACTGGATTAAAGTTGTACCAGCACCAAAGGAGAACGTTGTTTTGACCTGCTTAGGTTTCATGAACCAGCAGGACATGTGTCCATATGTGTGTTCATAGAAGTGTAAAAATGTTAGTGTATCAGTGGGGATAAACTGGTGAGGTAGGTTAGGACAATTTTCAATAGCAGTATCAACTTTGTGTGCAAAACTAAGTGTTTGTGTAAGACTTTATTTCTTGTTAGGATTGGTTGAGGAAACTTAGTGGATGCTTGTAGGGCTTCTGAAACTGGATAAAAGGTCAGATATTTAAATGAAATGGATTTTGTGACAGTGAAGGCCATTTAAGGCTCTTAATGTTGAAGCTTGCATTTCTGTCACAATAGATTTTTATTATTCATCGAGGCTTGCATGTGTTTAAAGTGAGGCATCGCAGGGAAGGTAAGATCAGAGACTGTCACCATGCTGTCTTGCCACAGTACATGTGGGCTGCCGTGAGGAGACAGCCCTGAGAGCCCAGTGGGCTGAAGGCACAAGTCTGCAGCACTTCTGCACTGTTTAATTTGATGGATTCAAGAAAAGAGCAGAATAGCTACACTAAAGAGGTTGCAGAAAGAAGGGTAAAGAAATGAAGACAGGGAAGATTCATTTTCTGAGAAGCTAAGGACCAGATCACTGGCCTCTGGCCACAGATTACTATTTAACTGGTTTGAGAGGTGTGTGTGGCTCTGCAGTGTTCATTCCAATCCAAGGTCTAATTAATTAAAATGCCTGAACTTCATTCAGAGAGCAAGCTTTTTCAGAAATGAACCTTATCTGTCAGAGTTTGGAATAATACATGTAATTACTTGTGTCTAAATTGTGTCAAAATTAATAATCATCTAAGTAAAATGTTCTCAGAGTTGGTGAGAATTATAGGCTGATGCTCATGAATGCTCATTTTGATTATTAGATACCTCTCTTAGGTGGTAAATAGGTACAAACCTTATTCTTGTAGCTTTTGTGTAAAGTAGGTCTAATCTTTTTGTGCTCCTTCTAAGGGAAATTTATGATTTTAAGGCTATCGTTAGATAGATTTCTAAAACAGACTCATCAACATACAGGTAGAAAAGTCTATTATCTTATACCAGATTATTATATTAGAGTAGCTTATTGTTTTATTGCTGGCTACCTAACTTGTGGCAACTTCTTTTATATTTCTAAAAACATGCAGGTTTCTCAGGACCATGAAACTATGGCTCAAGTTCTTTTCAGCAGGAACCTGAGACTGAATGTAGCTTTAACCTTTTGGAGAAGGAGAAGCATAAGTGAACTGGTAGCCTACTTAGTGAGGTAAAATAAGTCTCTTCTTTTATATCCTTAAAATGATAGCAATCCCAAATATGCCACAGTATTTCTAGCAGTTCTGTAAATGTTGTGACTTTGTTACGCTTTTTAAATCATAGTGGAAGCATATACTTCAACTACTACTACTAGTAGTAGGATCTACTAGTAACACTTCTGATTTTATTCTTAATGTTTCTAGGATACAGGATCTTGGAGTAGTAGTAGACTGCCTTCCTGTGCTTACAAACAGGTACAAACAAAAAAAAGAGGGGGATTAGAATCTGCTTATAACCACACAGAAGTTCAAGCACTTCTGAAACATCTTGTTTTTTAAGTTTACAGGAAGAAAAACCATATGTTTCAGTTGGCTGCTGTGTAGATCTTTTGCCTTTAGTGAAATCTCTGCTTAAAAGCAAATACGAAGAGTAAGTATCAGCTTGGGATGTTTTTAAAACACTATTACTTCCTGGCTATGCAGAGCCCTGGAAATTAATGGTTTTTAGTCCTCTGACTCTTGTTCCCTCTGCCCCTTCTCCCAACTCTGCCTTTCTCAGGAAATGAGAAAGCTCTGGAATAGAAGCTTTCCTCTGAACCTTTATCCTTTGACAAAGCAGGGGTGCAGAGATTGTTGTATGCAATGTTAGGGGAGAGGACTGGGTTTGCCCTTATGGTGATTTATTTATCCTAAACAGTAAAAAAGAATAGCACTGAGGTTTTAGTATGCTTTATAACATGAAATCAAGGCAGAGTTTTCTTCTACTTTTTCAACAAGAACTTCAGTTACCACTTAGAAATTGCAAAGGTAGCAAGTATTTAAACTTACCAATTTGCCTAGGTTTTTGTTCTTCCAGAATAGAAAATGTGTTGCTTTCTAAATTGCTTACCAATTTATCTCAACACTTTATCTGGCCTGTGGATAATGTACAGGGAGGAGGAAATGCATAATGTGTAAAATGTGTTGTTACAGATATGTGATAGTTGGTTTAAACTGGCTTCAGGCTGTCATTAAAAGATGGTGGTCAGAGCTATCTGCACATACAGAAAAGGCAGAAGATGGGTGAGTATAGTGTTGGGAAATACTTAAATATGTTCCTGTAGCCTAGTTCATCTCAATCTGTTTCAATTTTGATAAGTAAGAGCATAACTTGCCTACAAAAGGTGAAGTTACAATTTTAAAGTTAAAGCTTAAAAGTAGTTCTGTTGTTCTTAAGACACAGGTAGGTGGTGTTTGGAAGCTTACTTTAAGGGTAGTCAAGTAACTGGGGTTTTTTTTCTTTTTTTTTTTTGCTGCTGCTGTAATACATGTAGGACATAGTCATATCAGGGATTATACAAATGCTGTAGAAGTTAAATGAAAATTTTTGAGATCTTATGGCAATATCTGTTGTATAGGCTGAGTCTATATGCAGTACTAATAATTCTTTTTAGTAAAAGAGACTACTGAAATGTACTTATGTATGTTATAAAGTGATGTTCATTCTCTTTCAGAAATATTAGTATTTTAAAACAACAACTAAGTGTTTTGTGGGAGCAGGAGAATCATCTTACTCTGGTTCCAGGATATACTGGTAATATAGCTAAGGTAATCCAGTTCTGGTTGTATTCAGTAATAAATGTGGTTGTATCACCTGCAGTATTCCTCTTGTTTTACGTATGCTAAACTGTGGTTGGACAGAAACACTTTTACTTTAGTTTCTGCTAATGCACAAGTGTATTGCATGGTTTTTACAGAAATCTGGAGTTGATTCCCTATGATAGTTGTGTGATTTAGAATGGTAATAATTTTTTAATCTTTTTTTCTTACTTTACAGAGGAAGCATCTCCTTAATAACAAAGTAGCTAATAGTAATGAGCCTTAAAATTGATGTTAAAAAGGGCTCAGTTGATTAGGTAGACTGTGAAAGGGACAGATGTTTTCTCTTAGATCTGTTGTACCCATTGTTGTAAGTGTAATGCAGAATGGAGAGTCTTAGCCCAGGAATGTCATTGGCATTTGCACATAAGGTGACTGGGGCAAGTGACAACATACTAAATTCTAAAGCTTATTGCTGGCCTAATGCTTAGAAAATGATGAGTTTGTGGAGAGCAGGAGCCTGTCTGAGATGAATCCCTGCTTACATTTCTCAGTAGGTATCAGTAGCATAATAAGGGTGTCTGGTAGATGCATGTTTTGCTGTTCATGCTCATTTCTATAAACATGGCTAAAAGTTACACTAGGTAAGAAACCCCTCCAGGTGGAGGGTCCTGACGAAGGTAGTGAGAAGGGAATTACAGCAGACACTTGGTTGTGTGCAGGATTTGAGTGAACTTGAAAAGAACTTCAAAATTGCATCTTTTAATTACATGATAAGGAATTTTGTGGAATCTATAATTCTATGCCTAAAGAACTGATTGCATTGATGTATCAAACAAGTTATTTCCTTTTTTTCTGGGACTGCTGTGCACCTGCAACTTCAATTTTGATGTCCCTACAAGGATAATTACAAATGTCTTCCAGAGTTTCAGTCAGCAGAGATGCAGAAGAACTGAGTTCTAACTCCCAACTTGGTAGAGCCATGAGAGTATGTAATGTAGACTGCCTAGTTCTTTTGCTAGATCAGCATAGCAGCTATAGGTGGTGTCAGTTTGTTTCCCTAGGGTTCAGGTTCCCTTTATGTTCATTTGCTGGCTTCTTAATGTATATCAGGATAGATTGTGAACAAGGTCACCTGAGCAAGAGGAGCAAAAGTAGTACAAGAATGTTGGAGGGTTTGGCTGAAGGAATATGTTTTAACTACGTGATCATATTATGATGATGATCTTTCCTGTTCATGCAGGGAGCAGAGCAATAACAAACTAAATTGATGGCTTTGAAAACTAACCCTACTCTTCTTGCAGGCTTTTTAGTACATAAAGAAATGTCATTGAAAGCATTAATTGAAAGTAATTGTGAAGATAACTTGTTCTGAAATTTGGGCAAATACAATTATTCTTGTGTTATGGTCCTTATTGGTTACCCTGCTTCAGACATGGAGTTGATGTTAGAGCTATAAGGAATGTGACAAACACTTTCTTCTTTTTTTCCTTCTAGGATGTAAATGCTTATTTATTGCAGCTACACTGACATGATGGGGAAGCTATGTGTGCTTATGTGGTGAAACAATCCCCTGAAGTATCCCTGAAATGTGTACTGAAAGCCTTTTGAGAAATACTGGCAGAAGAGAACTGAACTGTCAAGCTGTTTAATGAAACCACTAACAAAACCCTAACAAATCTACTTCACATTGAAGTGGAAAATGTCTAGTAGGAGCAACTTTTACTTCAGTGAGGTGAAAGTGCACTATGAAAACTCTATGCCTTTGCTGCATTTGGGATTCGCTCAGTTACTAGGTATTCCTTTAAATGCCACTGTATTTTGCAGCATCATCGCATAAAAGAAGATGAATTATATTGTCATGAAGACAAGACAGCAGAACCAGTTATAAGGAACCAACAAAAACAATCAGCATTAAGAGCTTTTATATGTCCCTTTCACAAGAGAACTACAAAATGCACAACTATCTTCCAATTACATTAAAAAAATACAAACAACTTTGGGATATTCATTTACTTCTATGTTTTAATCAAATTATTAAAGACAGTTTTTGTTTGCACTATTGAGAATCTATACAGCAAAGATGCCTTAATTACTAGTGTTTCGAAAAGCCAATGTGTTAAGATGCAAATAGCTATTATGTTCAGATTGTGATGAAAAACTACAAAAATCAGGGTTTCACATTGTGTAGTTAATTGCACATATACAAAGATTCATGTATGAAAAATATTATAAATACCTGAAGTTAAGCTTGGATGAACAGTTACTGCAAATGTCAGCAGAATGGTGAATTTATGTCTAACAAATGTTTTTATATTGTATGTGGATTTCTAACACAGTAATCTTGTTCTGTATCATTCAAACTACATGCAAATAAGTAAATATATTAAATGTATCTACTGTTTATTCTTTTCAAGTTCAAAACCACCAATTTCTAGAATAATCTCTTCCACAATACTTTTTATCATAGATATTTATGTCTATTGTTTGAAATGTTTACAGCCAGGTGAGGCCATGTTATTCAAATAACACCCTTTTTATACTACCTCCTTTAAGAAACTGACAAAGAGCTTTTGCAAAATTGATCAAGTTTGAGCCTGATCAGTGATGGCAAATTCATACCAACAAATAGCATTGAGAATACAGCTATAAACTGTTCTACTGTCATATTGATATGCTGTTCTATTTAAATTTAAAAGCTATATCTTAATAGCTCTGAGGGAGTCTTAATTTTAGGCTTGCTGTTTCCTTCTTTAACTTTGTGATTAGGAAGCATGCTTTTTCAATTAAAACTTGTGAAGTGCCAGCTCTTCACTTAAAAGTATACATGCACAGCATGTATGACCAAATAGACTACTTTCTTAAAAATAAGTACTTACAGAGGTTGTTTTCATACCTAGCATTAAGCATGTGCACTTTTATTGACATGCAGGAGATGAGTCTTTTGATAGCCCCAAGTAGTTTTTTCTTTACAGATTAAATAAATGAATTTTAAACTCCTCTAGTGGTCAATAACTTTAGGCCTCCTGTTGCTTCATTTTGTATTTAGTTTATGTATCATTGTTGCTGACTTATGAAGGCCAACTAGAAATCTGTCATCAGAACTTGGTGCTTTTGGTTATTTGACTGTTCTGTAAACCACCAAAGGTTTTGCGTTTCCTAGGGCAGTCAGTAACAAAGAGTTTCTGTGACATCCCAAAACTGAGAACGTTGTGGGACAATCTGGAGACATGCACATAGCCAATATTTTTGCTAGAATTGTTGTGTATCAGTAGAGATATTTCATGCTCAAAAAGTTTTGAGATAGGACTTTTCAAATGTTCTTACTATCAATTAAAAATTTAAAGGAATTATAGTATAACAACATTCTTGTATTACTTTACTGTTCTGTTGAGCACTTAAATGTAAAAGTATCAAAGTCTAGTTTCATCATTTGGGTAATAATTGCTGAAACTCTTAGATTATTCCTCAAGGAGAATACTGTTTATGGAAAATCAATTTTTTTTTTTTTTTAATAGACAAAATAATGGCCATTTATTTCTGATTAGAGAAGAAAGCGTAGTTGTAATTAATTAAAGGGATACTCTAGTATTTAAAAATCCAGCTTGAATATAGAGTTAGATACATGGGGCTTATAATAAATTCTGTATGTGGCCATAGAGGTACCAAATCCTAGCTTCTTTTAAGTGCTTTTGTTTTAGAGGCGAGGTAAGATTGACTTGAGGATCATTACTGAGGACTATCTAATAAAGAAATGCATTCTTTTTAACTGCCGAAAGTTGTATTTTGACAGCATCAATAATACAGTATTAAACATTGTCATTAGTATCTGTGCCTTACTTTAAATGAATTTTTTACTGTTTTCAGGCAGCTACTAGACTGTAAGAACAGGATTCAGGTGTCTGTATTATCAAATTATTTTTTCCATCATGTTCATAATTCATTTAAACTATTCACACTAATATTCACGTTCAGCTTCTTGTATTCTCTTTAGTTCTCAAATGGCTAGGAATCAGTTTTGCTGTTACAGAATGTACATGTATAATATCTGGTCAAAGTTGACATGAGTTAAATGTCTTAGCAGCTGTGTAACTCCACTAAATTCATATAGTTGTCTCGGTGAATCTAAGAATAAGTTTATGAGCTATCAACGTGCATAAATGCTAATCTTTGTGATACTTTCTAAAAATGCTTTTTCTAGGATGTATCAAAAGATCCAGGCAGAATTAATCCTTTTCCTGTATGTTCTTGTGATGCAGAAGCACATATGTACTTGAGGATGAAGGATGCCTCCACAAAGCTGTTCTTCATGTTATACCACTTGATGTGAAACTGATGTCTTTGAAAAACAGTATGTCTTTTGCCTCAGTGTTCTCTGAAAGTACTTGAGGCTGTTTTGCTGAGGGAGTACTTCTTTTAAGTGTGACCCAAGATTTGCCCATCCCCTAAACTGAAATTAAGGAATCCTTCTGGCAAACTGTCTCTTTCTGCAGGGCTGAACAAAAAAGTCCAATATTTTGTAAATGTTAAGCGGCCCAGCTGAGGTATTGCTGATAGCTTGCTGAAGTGGAGATGAAAAAAGCTGTCCCATTAAGTAGCTGGGTATGAAGAAGTTAGCATGTCTTAATGATTATGTTGCTCTCTGTTTTGAAGGAGCTATGCCTATTTCTCAGGAAAGAGTCCTCTACTCTTGTATCACACAGGTGCTGCAGTTCCAGACTACCTAATAGTGCTTGCAGATTGTTGCTGGTATTAAAAAAATTAGCTTTAGCCTTCCAGGAGCTTACTGTTGTCTGCAGTGAGATATAAATAAAATGATTTCTTCCCTCCTGTAGGCTGCTTAATCAGAGGCTGCAGTTTTAACACTTGAGGTGCAGGAGGGATGGGAGAGTAGGAAAGGACAAAGTATGCATGCCCTAGGCTGAGTGACATCAGCCCCACTGCATTATACCGAACGTATCTGAAAGCAGGCTGTATTTTCATTTTCTGGTACATGAAGTAGGCAAGTTTGGAGTTGGAGGTCTTTATGCATTTTGCATTAAAGAGATAAAGGTTTTGAAGATGGATGCTCCAGTGTTAATGTGTTGTGATTTTTTTCTTGAAAGAGTGGACATTCTTGTGAGTGGAAACTTGAAAGTATATGTGAAGCTTACATTTCAGACTAGCAAGTGGTTGCTTTTACCAGTTCATCTTGCCAGATCTTCCAGTTCTACAGAAGACTGGATGTCTTAGTGTGGAGATTTGCAGCTATTTTTTGTGCCTAGTTCTCTGGTGCAAAGTGAGACTGGTGGTTCATAGTTAACTATTTCAGAATACAAAACCATGCAAATTATGGTACTGGTGTGAAGTTATTCCAGCTTTGCACAATGCAAATGCTAAAGTTTATGAAAGCAGTTGATTCTTTTGAGATTAACTTTATATTGAGCTGTGCTGTATTAGGGAAGGAAAAAAAATTCAGCTTTTAATAGCCTTGGTAAAAGCCAGACAGTGTAGTCTAATTTTTGCCTTCAGTCTACCATCCTACACACAGTAGTCATTGTAGGCTCCAGATAAAGATTCACAGAGAAAATAGATTGAGCATGCTTGTGTTATTAGTGCTTTTGTTAACCTTCTTTAAACAATTTATGTTTATTCCATGAGTTAAATGGCTTGTTTTATGTCTCAGAATGAGACTAAATTGAACTATTTTTCTCCCCCTTTCTGCATATATTCTTTAGCACTTAATGATGTTATTTATTGCTCATCTACTTTAAATATACTAAGAGATTGTCTTGTTAGAAGTGAGAGGGGGAAGATGAGAATTCTAGACAAAACACAGGGCTAGCTATTTAACGTGATTCAATTTGAAGCAGTTGTGAAAAATTTCCATCTTTAAAACTTTTCCCGCAAATTTTGTTAATATCTATGAATTGAAGTGTGCACTAACAGCTCTAAGTTTGACTTTGAACTTGGTTGGAAAAAAATAAAATGCTTTCGTTCTAAATAACCAGAGCTGCAGTATTTGTTTCTGTTCTTGTTTTCTGCATTGAGTACTAAGCTGGACTCTCATACTAACCTGCCATAAGGGAGGCATGAGGTGTAGCATTGTCCCTTAAAGGGATAAAATGGAAATATTCACAACTATTGCAGACCTAGACTCTTTTTGTTTCTGCTCTGACTGTAGTTTTGTAGTATATCTCTTTGTGTAGATTGTGGCTGCTGATCACATTGCTGTAAAATGAGATCTACTTTCAGCTTGAATGTATTCCACAGTGTTCCTGATTCATACGGATCGCTGCTTCAATTCAGGCAGTCATTACTTTGAGCGCTGTAGTGTAGATGAGCAACTAAGTGTTGGGGTGTCAAACATCTGTTCTTCGCTATAACAAAACACAAGGATGCTGCTTTTATCTTTTCCGCCTTTTTATTTTTCCCTTATTCTTTCATTTAAGTGCTTAGAACCATTCGAATCCCCTTTGGAAAGTGATAGATGCCAAAAGTTGATAAAATCCTTTTACAAATATGCTTCTGACTTCTTTTAATACAATTCTGTGAATAATAGTTTTCTGTGGATTTGGGAAGGAGGCTGTTTTCTGTATGTATAGGCTTGAAATAAACAGAACTAGTGGACTTTACTGTTACTGTAATCGTATTCTTGATACTTTCTTTTTTACATAAGCACTGTATGTATTGTGAAACAATTAAACCAAATCTAAATACCAAGATAAAGTTACATTCCAAAACTATCTGCTCTTTCAGGTGTAAATGTTGAAATACGTACGCACCCTAGTATCATACTTTAAAGTGACTTGTAGACAGTTTAAAATAGCTTTTGTAGTTTATGATGTCTCTATCAAATTGAATTTAGTCTATTGAACTTCACTTTCAAAAAGCCCAAATTATGTTTAGATCTTGCAGTTGCCACTTCTACTCATTTCAGATATACTATGGATTTAAAGACTTAGTGGAGTAGGTATTCCACCTTCAGAAAAATAGCTGGTCTTTTTGTCTTTTGTGATAACAGGCTTTCATTACTTCTCTTCTGCATGAGACAAACTTCTTTTCTGCAAGAGTTAAGTAATTTTTATAGACTTTCAGAGAAGGGTTGCCACATACAAGAAACGTGTTTGGTTCCAAATGGGGAAATTGCACAAATACAGGCAGCTGTTAGGACTGTGCACATTTCATTACTATTGAATTGTCTTTTCTCGTGTGAATCAGCTGTCCTATTATCTACTCAGTCTAGATAAAAGTGGAATGATGAATTATTGGGGAGTTGAAGTCTTAACAGCTCTTGGCTGTAAGAAACCAAAACTGCTCTTTCTATTCTGACAGAATTGCTACAATGAATTCAGAAAAGAACTATTTGTTGTATGTTTAGTTTGGAGAGCAGAAATCTCTTAATACTTTTTATGTCTACTAATTGTACTTTGTCTTGAAGCTTAAAGGCATATGCATTTATGTATGTTTACTTAAAATTTTAGTTATTAAAATAAGTTTCTGACTGAATAGGGGAAAAAAAACCCAACCTTGCTGCATTAGTTAATTTTTGGATGACTGCCACCTCATGTTCCAGCTGCAGGAAACAGTAAATTATAAAAATACAATTAACTATCATTGTACGCATAGTGATAAAACTTGATTTTCAACATTGTAAGGTTTAGGTAATTACTAGTGAAGCAGTAAAACAAAGCAAGACTAAAGAAATAGCTGCCAAGTTTTGTTCTCAAACTTGTGTTTTGGTAAGTCTAAAAAGCTTGACTTTTTAATCAGCCAAAATGAGTGGTGATCGATGGGAGTGTTAATTCTGGAGTGATTCTGTGCCAACAGCCAGCATTAGCATAAGAATAAGCAGAGTAGCTGGTTGTGAAGTGAACCCTGCCCACCAGAGCAACTGTCTTTTCACATAAATTTTCTTAGAGCCTTTTGCCTTTTTTTTTTTTTAAGATGTTACAATTGAGGTGTTTTTGGATAAAGAGAGCAGAGAGGGAGTTTTCTAAATCTGTTAATTGGATGATGGCGTAGTGCTGCAAGAGGTACCTCTAAAAATACTGCCCTCTGAGTGGTGGCATCAATAATCACTAAAGGGGGTTGAGGGCTTGAACACAGGCACATTATGATCAGGACTGTGGCCAATGTGTGCTGTCCTGGATGTAAATGTAGGGAATTGCATAAAACTGGGGGAGGAGTATTTAAGGTACAGTACAAAAATTCACATTACCTGAAAAGGGTGCCTGTGATTGTTGGGAGATTGGGATATGATAATAGTGTTTCCAGTCCCGTGTGCCTTCTCCACAGCAGAGAGGCACTTCACAAAGGAAGGCTGGAGACCTGATGCTCACAGAGCAGTCATCTTTCTTGACAGTTGCTGCTTTTCCACCCCTTTGACGTGTTGGGGCACATCTGCTTGGCTGAATTTCCAGCTCCACATCCTTGTCACTTATCCAAGTGAGCATAAAATGCCTTCATATTTGGCACACCTTGTTTCCCAAGTGATGTCTTGTCCCTCAGGTCTTCCAGGTTCTCACTACAAAACAACTTTGTGCCATTGAACTGTGAAAACTCAGAGGCTTGTGTGCCCTACACAGGGCAACTGTGGAGGCCACCATGGTATTTAAGATTAAGCTGTTGTATTAAGAGGGTTTGTGTGTGTAAATGTTTTTTAAACATGAATGCCCTACCAATATTCTACTGGGTATTAATTAAAAATGCCTACAGTTCCGAACCTTTACAAATGGTTGGCTGGTGACTAGTTAGGGAGAAATCCTGCTGCTTAGTGGTGAGTGGTTTGTTGGTTTGGGCTGGTGTTTTTTTCCTATTCACCCATCTTGCCTCCTCCTCTAAGTACAGTTCTTTAAATTTGTTGGTAGCAATTTGAATTTTCAGTTTTACAAGTTTGTCTTTCATGGTTTTCTGGCCACACAAAATAATCAGGATGTTGGGTAGAGTGAGGATGTGTTATGTTCACAAAATGCTGTGTAAGCATGTTTGCACTCATTTCTGTGCAGAAGTATAGTATCCTTTTTGCCCTTTCCTCCTCATTCCAATACATTTATGTTTCTATTGGTGGCATGTCCCTTAACATCTCTAAAGGGGTTCTTTCCACCTCACAATTCGTGATTCAAAAAGCAGATTAGTTGCTTTCCAGATGAACAGAGAAGGTTGCTACTAAAGCTGAAAACCAGAAAGTGGGGGGGGACCCAAGAAAAACCACCAAACCACAAACAGCAATTCAAAACTCAACCCAAACCGAAAAAACTAGAATTCACTTGTCTCTAGCATAAAGTAGTGCTGTAGCCAAATGACAACAAATGCTGCTCTCCATTTTTCATTAAAAAGGAGACATAAGAATTCGTTTCTGAGCGGGGAGTCTGACATTACAAATTGTTTGGGGTTTTTTTAGGGTTAGTGCACTGTGATTTAGTTTACTTTCTAAGTGAACATTTGGTTCGTGACCTCAGCCACCTTACTCTGAAGGGCTGTAAATAAGAGGAGAACGCCCTTGGAGCTTTTCTTCACAACTGGCAGCTTGCTAACTTCAGCTTTTACCTTAGGGACTAGCGAGGCATATTTCAGCATTTCTGTTTGCAGGATTTGGCATACATGCTTCTGATGCTGCTTTTTTATTTGATAGTTCTCTCTGAGCTCTGGAAAATGAGCATTTAGCCTCTAGTGATTCCTTTAAGTTTAGTTTGGTTGAAACAGTTCTGATGTCAAAGATTCTGCTTATGTGTAAGGAACTGTAAGACCTCTCTTCCTTTGTAAGCTCACCAAATCTAAATCTTGATTGTAATAGGCTTCTGTATTGAGAAATCATTAATCTACACATCTTAGTATCCTCATTAATACTTTTTTCCTGACAAAATTGATTTGTCTGTGGTTCCTTTGTGATATTTACTCAACTTATGGTATTTTTCCTACGTTATAGAGCAGTTTCTATCCATTAGCCCTAAGGTATGTCTCCAAGATACTGCTGTCCATGTGTTTCTGTTTTAGCATAATTGTCTCATTTTTCAGGCATTTATATGAGGTTGTCTTTTGGCCAGGAAATGTATTGAGAACTTCAACTGATTTTAATAGTCCAAAATAGTATCTTCACTGGTGTTTAGGAGAAGTAAGGTTTTTGATGAAAATATCATTTGTGTTGGCTTTGCAGCAATATAATTGAATTTTACTGTCTCAATAATGGGAGACTCAAGTGAGAGGAAGAACTAATTTGAGTCAGATGGCTCCAGCAAACCCTACCTTTTGTTCCCACATCTAGTGGTGAAATAAAAGGAAGATAAGCAGCAATTACTGATTTAAGGATGGTTTGAACCCAGCCTTAGTCACAGCTACTGTCTCATATATACGGCTGCTTCTCCTCACGGCACTGCCAGCAGTCAGCCATGCGGAGCTGTGGCATGTGTGGAGCAGCTGCAGCACTGCTCCCCAATCTGCTTTGTGAGCTTCAGACACAGCATCACCTCTGCTAAGAGACCCTTTTGGTGAACCCTTAGTAGGATTCTTTCCTAGCTGAACTACCCTTAGAAGATGTTCCAAACTCTCATCTAATGTTATGTCGAGAATTCAGTTATAAAAGAACATGTCTGTCTTTCCTGTATGTGCCTTTTCTAGGTTAAGATGTGACTGTGTGCTTTGTACACCAGGAGAATGTTCTAATTTTAAATGCACAAGTTCAGACTTTCTAATCTCCCTATGTTTTGTCTGCCACAGAGACTGTTCAGCCAGATACTGGGCTATGTAAAAGCCTGCAGTGGGACTTGCTGAGGGTTCACCTGAGCTCAAGCTCTCTGTGGCCTTGCTGAAGAATGCTCCTCTTCCAGGTAGCTACACTGCAGCCTTTAAAAGGTCCACTTGCTTTTTCATTGAGCGTTGCGCTATGCTATGGAGAAAGGGATAGCACACAAGATTGTCACTTTCAGAGATGACAGAGGGGTGGGTTTGATTTAGGTTGTACCTTTTCTAGACAGGTATTACCTGGGACCTCAGTGCAATGTGTATTTTTGTTAAGAGTTTATGCACTGTTTCTTCCCCTCTCCATTCCACCCACCCATCCCCAACACTTTTGCAAGAATACAAAGCAGCCCTGGAAATTATTTGATTTTGTTTTCTCCTCCTAATATTTTGACATGTCAATATCTAAAAACATATCTTTACACTTGCAGGAAGTAATTCTAAACTAGACAACAGAGTCTCTGTCACCTGAAATGAACAACAGTTTTAAGATGCATTGCTGAATTCTTCAGGCTTGTAGGAGACACTAAAAGTTGTAAATTAAATCCTGCAACACTCTTTCAGTAGATCATAGTTACTTTATTTGCCTAAAATAAGACTCTAAAAGCAAAGCACAAAGTTAAATTCAGGACTTTTGCTATCTGTGGCAAAGCTACTACTTCCTGTGAGCCCTGGATTTTGCCAGCCATTATAAGGAGCTTCCCAGAGAAGCCTGCTGTCAAATATATTTACAGTACACTTAAAAATAATGAAAGCAAGTAGCTAGAGGGGAAGAAAAGGCATTGCAAGGTCACTTATGCTATTATTTTTTTCCAAAAATGTATGAGAAATAGAAAAATGAACCATTTTTATTTAACTTTAAAAATTGAGGAAGGAAACACAGACTTCCAAACCCATGAATCATATGGCAAATACGAAACTTCATGCTGCAATTGGAAATACTTTATATGATAATGCTAGGATTATAAATCTAAAAATTATTTCATTTAACCCCCACAGTGCTTATTTGAGAATTGGCAAATCCTGCTTCAGGCTAAACTATTAAAGTAAAAAAAATAGGTATTAATACAATATAGATGGAATCACTGTACTCCCATAGGACTCTTATTTACCTCTAGTCTAAGGCTGACATAGATATATTTGAGTCAAACAGGAACTACTAGTACTACTAATTGCAAAGCTGTTAATCACATTGCTTTAATGAAACTGTTTAACACACTGAATAGCAATGTAACAACGCATAGAAAATTAGCTTGTTTGCCATTGATTAATGATAGATAATGTGTGCAGTTCCCCACAGTGGGACATTTGAACAGTTCTCTGTCATGTACAAACTCAGGCTCATTAAGTTATGTCTTTACTTGCACAGTCTGATTCAGCATAAAAGCGCACACAAATAGCACTTTAAAGATAAAAACAAGAATGCACTTTAAAGATAAAAACAAGATTCATATTTAGCTTACTTACAGTGTAATGGAGGTGTAATGCACCTCCAAATTATTTCATTCAGATAAACAAGGTAAATACTGAAAGATAGAAGAACAAAAGTTGTTTATTTCAACAACAGCTTGAAAAGAGTCACAGGAGAATTACAGGTCAATACATTGAAAGAAGACAGTAGGAAAAAGTTATCAACAGTTATTCTTCTAAGTGTTGAATTTCCAAGAATTGGCAGTTGGTGAACTTGTTTAGGTATCATCTGTGCATGTGTAGGTTATGTATCTCAAATGTCAGCCTTGTACAAGAAAGGTGTGTAGAGACAAAACCGAGGAGAGCTACAGTTCTCAGGTTCTCAAAAATGGACATACTGTGTTTAAAAGAAAAAGGTGTCTACAGCTACTGCTGAAGATTCACTTCAATTCAGAATGAGAAAAGGAGTTTAAGACCCAGCTTTGTTTCTTTTGCTTTGTCAAACAGTGCAAGCTCACAGGTTTTACTACTTTCATATTTAGTTTGAATCTAGATTTGCTAATAGTACACACTGTAATAGCTTTTGTAACAACATTTTTAATACACCAAAGAAAATGCTTATCATCTAGAAATTGCTACTCCACTCCCACTTGCATTGTTATACTTTTAAGTCCCACTATAAATTGTGTAAAATAAAGCTCCCCCAGCCCCCCAAGAAAGTAAATTAAGGAACGGTAAGGTTTGAAATAGGGCAAATCAATCTTTAGTTGTCTTTGGACATTCACCCTCTTGAAAACCAGCATCAACTTTCCTGATAGGCCAGAAATGGTTTAACTTCCAGCCAGAAAGAGGATCTCTGTTGCTTTTGGCCTTTCTTTCTTCAGGTTCTCCTAGCATAGAGGTAACTGTAGCATAATTTAAGCAACTGCTTAAGGCTGTCTGAATTACTGCAGCCCTTCACATGTCGGATGCAGGATTTCCCAGACTCTCTGCAGGGCAGACAACTTGTAGACCTGCTTTCTGAGTGTGTCACACGCTTGGTTCCTGAACAGGCTTCTCTCTGGTAGAACATTCTACGAAAGTGCTTGCAGCTACTTTGTGTTGCTCTGAGCTCCTTGTCAGATGTGAACCAATTCTACACAGCATGTGAGCTTCTTGAGCCTGAAATACAAAGAAAGGAATGGCATCTTGTGGTTGTCTATTACTAACACTGCAGTAAAGCAAAAGCATGCTTTCATATGTCATTCTGTAAAGGATGTGAAGATAATGCTGTATTACGTGGAGGCCACCTTGTGGCATTATGGAAGTAAAATCCAGATGTAAAAAAACAACAGCATTTAGACTGCATACCAAGATATAAGGATGCTAAACTGCTTATATTTTTAGAACCCAAACATCACAGTGATGTGTCATTCTAGCCTCATGTGAATGATTACAGGTGCTTTCCATACAAGTAACAACACAGGAATCTGAGGACGTGTGTAGCATCATTCTGTGGGTCATAGCTTCTTACCTAGTCAGCTTAATGAATGCTGCAATTCTTAAACCCACTGCTTGCATGGTTAATGCACAATTGCTGCTTAACAGACATGTAGGGACAAATTTTTATGGAGAACAGGAGCAGATGAGGAGTGCCGTCAAAGTACTCTAAAACTGACTTCCAGGTTACCATCATGGTACGTATTTGTTCTGCTTGCATGAGGGAGTCTGGAAACTTTTACAGCAGGAAAATTATGCTCCTTTTCCCTGTACTTAAACTATTAATTAAATTCCTCCACCAAAGAATGAAATTTGAATTTAGTAAAGATCAGTTCAGTTGCAACCGGACAAAACTGGCTATCATCTTGCAATCTCAATGTCAGCATTTGCTATCTCCTAGGATAAGTGTGCCAAAGTAGAGTATCCTGTTCATGGTTTTGGACATATATTACAAGAAGATGAAAACAATTCATTCCTGGAAAAAAAAAGTCCTGAAGAAGTTTGCCTGGTCAGCTTGAGGTGAAAGCAAACAAGGGAGTAGGGGAATGTTATCTTTCTGAGACAGGAAAGTCCTCAATCATACATGCTGAGTCCATGCTGTGGGGGTGGACGTGTTGGAGATGCAGGAATTATTCTGACAACAGAAGAGTTTGCAGGGAATTAAGAGATTTTTCTGCCCTACCATAGAGTCATTTAGATTGCCAAAAGCCTTAGGTTATTGAGTCCAGCCAGTAACCTGACACTGCCAAGTCCACCACTAAACTGTATTCCATAAGCTCCACATCTCACATCTCTGTGTCATTTAAATACTTCCAGGAATGGGGACTTCACCACTTCCCTGAGCAGCCTGTTCTCATGTTTGACAACCCTTTTGGTTAAGAATTTTTTTCCCTAATGTCTTATCTAAACCTCCCCTGGTGCAATTTGAGGCCATTTCCTCCTGTCACTTGTTACTTGGTTGAAGAGGCTGATCCCCACATTGCTGCAACTTCTTTTCAGGTAGTTTTAGAGAACAGTAAGATCTCCCCTGAGCCTCCTCTCCTCCAGGCTAAGCAACCCCAGCTCCCTCAGCTGCTTCTTATGAGACTTGTGCTCCAGACCCTTCATCAATTTCATTGCCATTGTCTGAACAGGCAATCTGTTACAAGCAGACTGGGATTTTGGAGCAACTGAAGATGACCTGCATACATTTCTGCCCCAAGTCAGACACCCTCTCAGGGCATCTTATATTCAGAAGAACAAAAAGGCTGTTGTGAATTCAGGCTGCAATCCTGACTTTTCTGTCCGAATTACCATTTCTAGTGTAGCACAGTAAATTGCCAGTAGATGGCATTATGACTCCACATTACAATAATTTATTTTTTTTAAATGGTGCTGAAAGAAATATGCAGCACAATTTTTGCTAATTTGGTGTTTAATCATAGTAAAGCTCCTTGGGTAGGAGAGAGCTCAGTAAATGAGTTATCTGGCTGTGGCCTTTCACAGTACCTTTATGCTGAATTGTTCCATCTATCTTCAGTTTGTGTATTCTCATAAACCTGTTCTCTTGGCTGGGCATTTTGATTTCTTCTCACCTCTAAGTAGTTTATCAAAAACCAAATAGGCTGTAGCTATGAGTATTCTGATGCACATGTAGTTCTTATTTATTCTTCATGTCAGTAAGGACTGTATCTTTGCTTCCACTGAACATTTGTGAACCAGCATTATTCATCTGGTGTGTTGTGTTGTTATCTGTGTATCTATATCGGGGAACTGACTCAAAGATTATGGTCAGATTAGAGGCAGATGGCTGAAGGTGCTCCCTGCTTGTCTGGTCAAAGTCAACACCTCTGCATATTCAGCCTGAGTCACGCACAAAACAGATTTTGGGCTGCTGCTGTTTGTGGTCCTGTGTCTGTCTGGTGTATTACAGTAAACCAGTATCAATGACAAATCATTTTCAAAAGCAAATATTTAAATACTAGCCAAGGTACTATTAGCTTTATGGAAGAGAAGTTTTCAGAGCAATTACACTGAAATGTTCAAAGATGAATTATATGCCTTACTAATGGTGACCTGTAAGCAAAAAACATGTAGCAAGTTTTGCTAGCATTCCAACTGTGAAAAGGATTCATCAAAAAAAAAAATTCTGCTGCATTTTTTGCAAACTGCTTCTATCCTTGGGAGATTAAAAAACTCTTACTACTTAAGAGTATCCAACAGTATATAAACTGCTTAGTTCTTTGTAAACAGCTATGATGATCTTAGATTCTGATGTGGTGTTCAGAGGCATTTAATGGGTCTCCTCTGCTTTTTCAGTTTGTATGTGAAACCAAAGGTGACAAGAATCTGGAGACACAGATTTCAGTGTTACCAGTGTGATGGCATTACATTAATCTTGACCTTCTCTTTGTTCAACCCGTTAGGGGCTGTCAGCTCTCATCCATCTGGCTGACAACTCTGTAGCGTTAGCGGCAGCTGGTTGACAACTCAGACAAAACTGAAAATTTGCTTGTGAGCAGGATAGAACTTTTAAGAAACTTGTAATTTTCTATGTAGCTGCTAGTCAAGGAGGGAATCCGTCAATGAATCCATAACTACGTGGAAGTCATTCTTGACTGCACTTTCAAGTTCATAGAATTGTTTGGTTGTTTCAATTGAACTGAAACTGTTACTTGGCTGTTTTATCTGTCTTTTGATGAGAGATTCACTTGAAATCAAGCTGCAGAAACGACTTTGCTAATAGTAAAGCTCCTTCCAGAAAAAAACCAGGTAGCATCTCCCAGCTGATGTACTAATTGTTTTGATAAATACATACCTGGATCTTTTTATGTCTTTTTTTCCATTTGTACTACTGTTCTTCTGGGATTTGGTCTTTTTACCTAGAAGACAAACATCCACAGCACAATATGAAAACTCACAAAATAGCATTGTGAAATCCACTCAAGCTGCCATTCTAGCTAGTCTTAGCCAAATAAAAAGGCAGTAATCAACCAAGTTAATTTTTTTCTCAGTTGTGTGCACTTAGAGATATGGTAACTAATACGTCTGTATGAAAGAGAACTTTTAATATGTAAAGAAGTTACAGGGTGAGAGGACAAGAGACTACTAACCTAACACTGAAAATGTGCAGGCCAATGCAGCTATTGGATAAGGCAAGATGCTGTTCAATTAACCTTTCAGTTTGTTAACAGGATGATATTTAGAGAGAGAACAAATAAGGGTTTTTTTCCTTTGAGTTCTCCAAGGATTTAAACCAAGAAACTGTATTATGTAGGTTATAAAAATAAATTATTAGGATGAGGAAATCCTTAAAAGTGGAGGGCATTATCATTCATACTGTGGTCTGACACTATCCTAATACAGTTCCTTGAGGGCATTTTAAAAATAGGAGCATTTTTACACCAACTGCATGTAAAAACTAGTACCATGATCTGTCACTATGAAGATGATGTCTGTCAGTGGTGTTGTACTGGAAAGAGTGTTGTGTCAGTAGCTTTAGTATAAATGCTACTGCTTAGTGGTTCTATTGGTAAGTACTTCTAGCACTATTCAGTTCTGGCATTCTTAGGTTTCCACCCCCAAAACTACTGGAGTTTTAGGCATTTGTGAACTTATGTGACAGAAGAACCTCACAGATCATGTCTTCCTGATTTTCTCCAAAGTAGACAGCTCAGAGATACTACCAGACAAATAATTCACAACATCCCACTGACATAGGATGACATATGCTTTTTAAATCATGCCTAGTATAATGTAATGTTTTTATTATCAGCTGATGACCAGGTTCATCTTGTCTAATGATGGTGTTTTCCACAGGTTCAGTGATTAACTCTTACATAAATAAGAGAGGTAAAAGGAAGCAAGTGTAGCCACAACGTGACAACGAATACATATGACATAACAGGATGTGCTTTGTAAAGGGAAATTAGGGGGCAGGGTATTACAGTCCTCCTGGTTTCTCCCATAAATCTGTGCCCGCCTGCTAAGTAACACATTTTCATACTATTGTAACTAATCAGAAACAAACTGCAGTGCTACAAATAATTTTAAAAGATGACACTTTAGGCCACGTTTAATCTTTTGTAAGCTTTTTGTTACTTTTTTCCCCCCTAGAAAATATTTATTAGTCTTTTGATGACAACTATTAAGATTTCTAACTAAAATGCCTTAAATAGATCCATTACCAAGAAAGGTACATCAACTTCTTACGCATTTATTTTCTTCAGGTTCACATTTGTTTCATTCCACATTTAAAGTGGCAACGTATCTTATCCTTTGCTTTTACTCACAAAGCGAACCACAAGGGAGCCGTCCCTGTTCCAACACCTGCTCGTGCCGTGAGCGGGGCGAGCAGGGCCCCGAAGGCGCTCCCCGCTCACGCGGCGGCAGCGCCGGGGGCGGGGCCGCGCCGGGCCCGCCCATCCCCGCCGGCGGCGGGCGCAGGCGCAGGGCGGGCGGCGCGCGGCCATGGCGGCGCGGGGCGGGAGCTTGTGGCTGGCGCTGCTCTGGCTCTCGGCGGCGCCGCTGCCCCGCGGCGCCCGCGGATCGGAGCCCGTCGGGCCGGCGGAGCCGTCGGGCGGCGCGGGCCCAGGGGAGCGGTTTAAGATCGAGGGCCGGGCCGTGGTGCCGGGGGTGAAGCCGCAGGACTGGATCGCGGGGGCCCGGGTGCTGGTGGACGGGGAGGAGCACGTCGGCTTCCTGAAGTGAGCGGCGGGCGGAGCGGGGCGGGGCGGGGGCTCGGGTCCCGCGGGGCGGCGGGCGGCCCTGCCCGGGCGGGAGCCGGCGTCTCCCGGGGCCCCATGGCCCGCTCGCAGGCCTGGCCCGGTCCGGCCCTTCGATGGCGGGCGGCGGGAGCGGCTCCTGCAGGGCTCGGCCGTGTCCCGGTCAGCCGCGCACAGCTGTGGGATCGTGGAATCACAGAATCCCGAGTTGAGCTGCTGGCGGTACTGGGAACACTGCCCTCACCCCCCCCCCCCCCCGCCTTGTAAGGGGCCGAGCACGGCCAGCCGCGCAGTGCCGTAGGTTTTGGCCTCAGCCTCCAGCAGACGTATCCAAACTGATGACTCAGGTTACTGGCCAAAAACTTTGGAACGTAATTTTAATTTAAAAAATAAACAACAACTAAAACAAACAAAAACCCCAAAGGAGTTGGCACTGTCTGGAGGACGATGTGTTTATTCTCAGCTTCTGTTGTAAATTCTGCCACTTCTTATTTAAGAACCTCACCTTGGCTAAGAATTTACCCGATATGGAGACATGTTTGTTCATGGCAGAAGTTACAGTTGTAGTTCTGTGTTAAGAGTACTCGTGAAAAACCTTAACTGTACTGGGGAAAGCCGCTTTAAGAGATGTGGCTTTATTCCTTCACACATCATCATGCAAATGCCGCTGGAAGCTGTAAAGATTCAGTCTCCGGTGGTACTGAATATATTCAGATAAGCAAAAGATCTAGAGAGAATCTAAGGCACAGAAATTATCCTGAGAATTAGGAACTGAACTAATGTCATAATTTCAACTTCATGATTTTCAATACAGTATAATACATTGCTTTTAAAAGATATATAAAAATGAGATTACATGGAATTAAGATGTACCCTCATAAATATTCATAATTTTTAATTAATCCCTCTGCAATAAGAGTTAAATTTAACTTTGAGTTCTGTCAATAAATTAGCACAACAGATTCTGCTCTGCAGATCTTGTAGAATCTTGACCGTGTAACACCTGCTAAGCCACTACAAACAAGTTATGAGAGCCTGACATATTTGGGAGCTGATTTAATAGCTGCTATCAGGCAAATTTCTAAATGTTTAATTGAAACTCTAAATTTCTCAAAGACTGTAAAGAATGAAAAATTGAAAGGAAATTCCTAGGGAAACATCCTTATACCACTTGCAGTATAAGATAGTGTAAGCATTCTTAGGGATTCAAATCATCACGTAAAGGTGGGTAGGTCCTTGCATGTTAGAGAGAGATCTGGTATGAAGGACATAATGACAAATTCTTTGAGAATTCACTTTTAAGAGGGCTCATTCATTTGTTTTTCTTCTCCCTGTTTCTGATGTGTTAGGGTTTATTACAGTTTTTGCCCTTTGAACAAATTTTTGTCTTAATTTTGAATCTTATTTTCAGGAAAGAGATCTTTGATGTTGCTCTTAACAAGGTAGAGAGCACAAGGGTTTTCTTACTCAAAACTTCTGGAAACACACAGGAGGAAAACTTCTGTACCGTTAAGGCAACTAGTGCTGAAGCTTTCAAGTAACCTTTTACTAATATTTTCATTGAATATTCAAGTTTCACATTTTAAAATAAAAGCCACCTGTATAAAAATCCCTTCTGTGTATATGTTCAGAGCTCTTTGTTTCCTTATTGCTTATTGAGCTTTCCGGCATGGGCTGGTCCTAAAGGGAGCAATTAGAATTAAAAACTGCTATTTCGCAACAAAGGCACAAATTGCTATTTTTGTGCATTGCAAATCGTCCCTAATACCAACCCACACTATGCAGGATGTCAGTCTGGGAGGGTTTTTGCTTTCAGCAGAAGTACTGAAGTAAACTTCATTGTATGTATTTCAGAAGGCGGAAGGAAGGTGTAAATTACTTCTGCCATCACTTGAATACATGAAATATAACTTATTTCAGGTCTTATTTGGGCTGCTAAATTATTCTGCCAGCAAGACAGCACCTTGAGGGCACAACAAAATCTTTAGCCTAACAGGGAATTTCTGCTACTGTTGCAGCATGCATTGATGAACTTAAGGGGCTCGATATTGTGAGTGGTGACAGATTTAAATTTTCTATTTGGTCACTGTGGTTATATTAAGAATTATAATATAAAATGATACAGCTTCTTTAAGAAAAAATCCAACAGAGAATCCTGTCATATTCTGGAGCATACTGAAATATTGCGGAACTCACTGTTTTTTTCAGGACTGATGGAAGTTTTGTGGTTCATGATGTGCCTTCAGGATCTTACGTAGTGGAAGTTATATCCCCTGCTCATAAATTTGAGCCCGTGCGAGTTGACATAACTTCAAAAGGCAAAATGAGGTGAGCATTTCCTGATTTGCCTCTGTACTGATGAATTTCATGTGCCTGACAGCACAGTACAAGAACTCATGGAAACAGTGCTGTAGGTCAGATGCTCCATCTCAGACTGTATGTGTCAGTTTCTTTTAACATCACTTCTACAAGCACGTTTCTCAAATTTCAAAGTCTGATATCTTTCTTCCTTTCGTATTTATGGCCTGAAATAAGAAAAAGTAGACTTTGAAAGTCCATCTGTTTGTTTGCTTTTCTTATTTTTTTATGCAGCTACCCTGAAATAAAATCTAGGCATAAATCAGTTAACTGCTTTATTATTTGTCAGCACCTTTTTTTTTCTTCTTCCCTTTTCCATTTCTTTAATAAATGTTCTATCAGGACTTGGCACAATGAAGTTTTAAATATTTCTGTTGCACCCCTGTAGGAGACTTGTTACAGTTACTGGTTAATACTAGCAGTTGACAGTTTGCATGTTTTCTGTAGGATTGTTAGCTTGTTTTTATGCTGTGGCCAAACCACTCCTGACTGTATACCTGTAAGTGCAGACTATTCAGTAGTACAGAAAAATCTATCTTAAGGTGGTTTTCGTTTAAATGAATATGCTTGTAGTTACTTTTTCTTTGTCCAAGCATGCACATAGCATCTTAACTTCTAGGAATACAATCATTAGTGTAAATACTCCAGCAGTGTATTTTGGGGGGGGTTAAAAATTGAAATCTCGCTGAAAACAGTGAAGTCTGTTTATAATGCTAATTAATATAATATAATAATTTATAATATGATTATAGTATATAATTAAAATATTATAATAATGTTTAAGCTTATAATAATCTCGAACAATTTGTTTGAACTTAGGTTTTTTCCAAACTTTATGTAATTTTTTTTCGTACTTTGTTAGTATCTTACTGGCAATAATTAATATGTAATAAATACAAAGATATAGACGAAATATTGGGTATCACCTCAGCCTTAGCACTGTTAGTGTGTCTAAGGACTAGTGAGATGACAGATTTGATGTTGAGTAAGTCGCTAGGATATATCTGCAGAGGAAAGTAGCAGGAGGCTTGGCATCTCTACCAGTCCAACAGATAAAAACTCTATAATGAGGAATGCAGTTGAGGAGTCAGAGATGCATGAAAAACGATACTTGGGAAAAATGTCAACAGGGCTTTTTTAAGGAATGTGCTGCCTTAGAAAAATATGCCTTTAAAAGTTCCTAGAAAGAGGAAACAGCATGTGGATAACATGTATTTGGTATGATCTACTTGAAAATCTCAAGTTTTTGAAGAAAATACGTAGTATAAGGTAGGAGGGAAAGACATTCTATAGATGAGTATTTGGTGAAAAGTTCAGAAGGAATAAATTATTTATGGGCAGAAGTCATCCCTGGAGTTGCACGAAGTAGGTAAATATTCATAAATCATGAGAAATGGGTCAAGAGTGGCAAAGGTATTAGTACTGAGTAATTATCTAAATATGAGGCCCCAGTGAAGAATACTAGTGAGGAACTATGGAAAAACCTTACAAAGTAATAAAGACCGAGATTCAGTATTGATAAATGCAAAATAATGCACTTATGGAAAAGGTACTAACTTCACATCCAAGTAATTGATGTCTTGAGCAAACTGATTAAAGTACACTGCACTGTTCAAATCTGGACCCTAAACAGCATAGTTTTTCTTGCTCGTTACCAAGGTGACAACAAATGTTTTGCTTTTGATTTCATAAAACATGCTGCTGAGAGAAATCAGCTTTTGAAAAGTGAAGCCTAGCTGACACTGCTTAGCAGATGATTTTGTTTGTAGTATTTTATTAAAACTTGTTTGAATTTTTTAAAATCTTTATTATTTACTGAAGATTCTATGTTTATATTTTCAATTATTTACGTTTTGCTTAATAGAGCAAGATACGTGAATTACATCAAACCCTCTGAAGTTGTCAGGCTGCCTTACCCACTCCAGATGAAATCTTCTGGACCACCTTCATACTTTATAAAGAGAGAATCTTGGGGATGGACAGATTTCCTCATGAACCCTATGGTATGTACAGGAAACATACAAATATTTAAAGTATACTAAGGATCCAAATACAGCTACTTGTGAGAATACTAAGAATAAAACAGTTGAGGAAAAATGTGCATTTTTCCTTTGCTCTTCTGAGAGGATTGTATTCTTTGTTTTCACTTGCTTACAAATGGAAAGTTTTTCTGTGACATCTCCTCCCCTATATACCACTGTTAACATACGTCCTCTGAAAATAGCCCATCGTCTCCTCCTTTGACCATGTGATGCTGTTCTAGTAGTGCAGAGATCAACATGTTGCAAAATTGTAATTGCAACAGGTGTAAGAGAGAACAACCATTTGCTTTATTGGTCCAACTTTGAAATCTATTATTTAAAGCACAATAGTCCCTTATCAGGTTTCTTTCCTGACAAGTGGATTAATGTTACTGGCGTACTGATTCAGAATGCAGTAGTTCTAGAGTCTGGCTGTTTCGTAGAGCTTAATTTTATTTTAGTAGGTCTAAAAGTGTTTAGAGCAACACCTAAGCTGAAGAGGTATTTTCCTGTTTTCTCTGTAGGTGATGATGATGGTTCTTCCATTACTCATATTTGTGCTTTTGCCTAAAGTTGTCAACACCAGTGATCCTGATATGAGGCGGGTAAGTATGTTTAATTGGTGCATCTGTAGAGACCAAAGATAATGAGAATTCAGGGCACAGAAAGTAATAAAAACAAAACTGTGCTTTAATAGAAGGCTTAATGGGCATCATTTATTCAGCTGATACATTGCTGCTGTTTTAACAACGCGTCATTTAGTAAGTGTCAAGTGTGTTGCGGAGAGTGTGATGTGGGATTCTCTTTCCCTTCAGCCTAAACCACAGTTTAGTACACTGTTAAATCCAGATGTCACACTAGTGTGTATGATATGGAGTCTTAATGAAGTCATTAAATTATCTGATTTATTGTCCTTTCGTCATGCAAAATGCCAAATAGCAGAAGGCTAGGACAAAGTGGAGATTCAAGGTGTTTGCTAAATCTTTTCTTTTTACAAGTATTATTTGTCTGTCATGGGTGGCTGCTTTTTGAAGGCTTGGTTAACTAAAAACTCCTTTTTGTGTAAATGACCACTGTCTTCAGTAGTACTTTATAGGTGTCTGAGGTTTTTTTGGGGTTTTTTTAAATAAGTAATAGCTTTAGAAAGCATATCAGAGCTGTGTAATGCTCTTTTGGCTATAGTTTGATTAAAAAACAGATACAAAGATATGCTAGGTATTCATGGCATGTTCTTCAAACTAAACTAAACTCTGGAAGTTGAATTTTAAAAAAAGATAGTCACATATTTCTTACTTTTTTCAGTGATCTGACACTGCTTATGGACAGGCTGTTATGATGGTAAAACCATCAAAACTTCTGATGATTTAGTCCTTATGATAAAACTGATAGGACTTCTTAAGGAGAAATTTACCTTTAAAGAGTAGAAAAAAGTTGTTTTTAAGAACTAAATTGCAATGGCATTCTCTAGATGACCATGTATTAAATTGTTAAGTGTTAACCTGTGGAGTATATGGAGCTTGTATAAGGTTTTTCAAATTAACTTGTTTTCCTTTATGGAATCAGCACAGTACTAGTTTGTATAGAAAGTTTAATGATTTAGTAACTGTGCTTGTTGTAGGGGTGTTAACTACAGGTATAGTGTAGAGGCAATAGTAACAAAGGCTACTAAAATGCCTTGAAAGCACTTAAAGATCCATCATTCTGAATGGGAGAAGAACAAGGTGACAATCCCACATGAAAGTCACAATTGCTATAAGCATTATCCCATTGTGGGTGTGCAGTTCAGCTGTTATATGCATTAAAAGTACTTCAAGACTGGTTTATTTTAAAACATGCTAATTCATCTCAGAGAACCACTATGCTAAACCCCAAAGTTACATTAAGCTTATCTGGATATACGGTCTTACATTAAAATCATTTCTTTCTTGAAGGAATGAAAACTCAGCTGCACTACTCTAGTAGCTTGGTGTCAGAAAGTAGGGCAAGAAATATATCTAATCCCTTTAAACAGCATCAAAAATTTGTTAATTTGCTACGAATAATACTAATTTGAAAAAAAAAAGTGTGACATCTATGAGAACACAGATCTGAATATCTAAACAATAGCCTAGATTTTAATATGGAGGAAAAAAGTGCTGAAAATAAATAATTTTTATCTTTTGGATTTTTTTTAATCAGATGCTTGCCCTGTCAGACTGCTTAAGACATGGTTACCATTTTCCATACACCACTGTTTTTAGTTTTGGGGTTTTATGTTTCTTTGTGTAGCTGGGTGTTTAGCTGTGGTTGCATAAAATTATGTAGCAATATGTATCCTGGAGCACTACAAAAAGTAAAACAGTACTGGGAAAATTTGGTATCCTTCTCATACAATCTTTCAACTGATGCCTTAGATACAGCCAGAATTGTTACAAGCTATTAAGATTATCTGATCTTTGCATGCAGGAAATGGAGCAGTCAATGAACATGCTGAATTCCAACCATGAGCTGCCAGATGTGTCTGAATTCATGACAAGACTTTTCTCTTCAAAATCTTCCAGCAAGTCTGGTGGTAGCAGCAGTAAAGCAGGGAAAAGTAGTTCTGGAAAAAGGAGGTAGTTAAGTCTTCCTCCTAAGTCTGAGTTTGCACAGCTGTTTGTTATCATGTGGTGTCATGTTTATTTGTCTTGAAAGATCAAAAAGCCACTACTGTAAACTTTAACCAGGCACAACATACATTATGCTACAAGTGTGGTTTGTAGCTTTTTTTTAGACTGTATAAGCTGTTTTGTACTTGACAGTAAGCAAAAGAGGACATGGCTTCAATACTGTACCTGTATAAAGTTATTGACGATACTGAATTAACAATATTGTTCTGTAGAGAATTAAAATAAATTATACAATGTGCTTCACAGTGATGTTTTAAGACAATGTATAAAAAATTTCAAAGATAATAGAAGTGGAATTCAGTTTTAAGATGCCTTTAATGTTTTACACTTGCTGTTGAGTTCTGAAATGAACTAATCATCCTTTCAAAATTGAGTTGTGAGTTTACTGAGTAAGTAATTTGCTGTATCAGCTTGTCACATGTTAACATATAAAATCATTTTATTTTATGCTTTTTGCTGCCTGTACAATTTACAGAATCGCAGAGTGGGTAAGGTTGGAAGGGACCACAGTGGATCCTCTGGTTCAGTCTCCCAGTCATGGTCATTCTGGAGCACATGGCAGGGGATTGCATCCAGATGGTTCTTGGATATCTCCAGTGAGGGAGACTCTACAACCTCTCTGGGCAATCTTTAGTTCAAAGATTTTCTACTATGTATTGCCCAGTTTTATTCTGATCTACTTTCTGCTAAAAACTTTGGGAGGAAAAAAAGCAAAGTATCTTGCGTGAGAAAGTCATTTAAGGTGTCAAGATCTTGGATCTTTCTTTTCTAGATTACATGTATCGTTTCTGCAACGCTTAGGCTTCTTACTATTTTTCTGCATGCTGTGCTTTCAACTTACCAGTGGTATGATTTGAGGCCAAATACAGAATTTTAAATGAAGTTAAAATTAACTCATTTTAAAATGAAAGGAAAGAGCTTAAGGTGTAGTAGGAAGGCAAATTCTGCTCACCTTATAAATTATGGTCCAAAGTATATGGCTGTCGAGGAATTCTAAGTCACTGGCAGAACTTTGTTCTTCAAGCATGCCTGTATATCTCTTATGCAGTATCTTTTCAAGCTACCCAGAGAAAAGTTGAAAAAACTGATTGTTTTTCACTAGTTAAACATTTGCAAATTAAAATGACAGCAATACTTGCCAAACCCTATTAGCAACAGTCAATAAATTATTTTTTTTCAGCATAAATGCTGTTCTTCATGTTTACAATTTGTAGCTTCTTAGGTAACAGTGTCCATGCAGTGTAGGTAATGTATATCTGCTTCCAAAAATGGTCTTTAACATTCACTCACAGTACATCTGAAGTAAAATCAATTCTAATGCATTTACTTGTTCTGCCATACACACAAGAGGGCTATAAATTTTCTTAGAATACGTATTTAGTAGTTATGCTGGGAAACATAAAAGTTGCAAAAGAATAAATACTCATTCATAAGATTAAGCCAATTTTTAAGATGTTGGAGAAGAAATAACCCAGTGTTTTCTGTGGACAATGAAAGATTTCAGTCTGCAAAGTAAGCTGCACATTTTTGCTCTCTTTTTGTTTTGCTTGAATGGTCTTTTTGCTTCACATATTAAGTAAAGTATTTTTAGTGGGGACAAGAGGATATTTGGATATTCTTGCTGGAAGGATCTACTGAAATAAGTGTCAAGTTGCACTGGTGAAGAAAAAAAACCAAACCATAAAAAAAAACCCCAAAAAAACCTACTCCTCTTTCAGCAGTATCTTACTGAAAAATTTAGATGAGAAACAGGAAGCAGTTCTTTGAAGATGGAGCAATTAGCATTGTTACTGTGCTGTCCTGGAAAGTACAAGCCATGAGTTACTTTTGTTTAACAGTAATTGAAATAACAACTGGATTGCATTAGCTTGTATTTAATCATACTCTTGCATTTTTCCATGTTACAAAGGTAAGAACTGCCTTCTTTCATGGTGTCTGTTCACGTTCTTGATTTGTCTTCAAGGGGGAACGGAGAATTCAGGCCATGAAAAGATGGAAATCTTTGTTAAGAGTTCAGAGTGAAAAAGTTCGCAGGAATTGTGAGGATCCTAGTAAAACTTTGGAAGGAGCATATGGAATATTCAACACTTTTCTTTTTCTTAGGACTTTGTATATGAAGGTTGAGGCAGTTTTCTTTGTGCATCAGGATCAGATGCAGTGTCCCTCTCTCAGAAACCTGTTACCAGAAAAATCCAAGCCCAAAAATCTTGTACATTATTCACCTCCTTTTCAGACACGTTTGTGATAAAGTGATTTGTAGAAGTGTTTGTCTACTGCTGAACTACTGCAAGTTACATTTTTTTTTAATTTTAGAGCTGGAATCTGTGTGTCAAGTGAGCAAAGAGGTTCTAGCCAGAGTGTGTTGGTCACTTATGGTCAGTTGGTCATTGTTGTAGTTTAACCTCAGCTGATAGGCCAACCCCACGCAGCTGCTCACTCACTTCTACCTGGTGGGATGGGGAGGAGACTCAGAAGGTCAAAGAACACTTGTGGGTTGAGATAAAGAGAGTTTAATAGGGAAAGCAAAATCTGCACACACAAACAAAGCAAAACAAGGAATTCACAACTTCCCATGGGCAAGCAGGTGTTCAGTCATCCCCAGGACAACAGGGCTCCAGCAATGCATACTTGGGAAGACAAAGTCATCCCTCCAAACGTCCCACTCTTCTTCCCCCCACTCTGTATGCAGAGCATGATGCCATATGGTCTGGAATACTCTTTGGTCAGTTGGGGTCAGCTGTCCTGGCTGTGTCATCTCCCAACTCCTTGTGCACCCCCAGGCCCCTTGCTGGTGGGGTGAGTGAGGAGCAGAAACACCTTGCTCTGTGGGAGCACTGTGCAGCAGTAATGAAAAGGTCTCTGGTTATCTACTCTGTTTCCAGGAAAAGTCCTAAACATGGCCCCATGCCAGCTACTGTGAAGGTTATAACTCTACCAGAGTTAAAACCAGCACTGTCAGTTAAAGTTGTAATGTGGCCTTGGGCTATCAAAATGCCACTAGGCAAAACTTAGTTGATCCTGTAGCACTTACTATTATAATACAAGGTTGACTTTCTACAGAAAATAGTATTTGCTGTTCAGTTTTATTTTCTTGCAGATTTTAAGGAGTCAGTCTTCTGTGTTAGGTCTGACATCTCTATTTTCAAAAAAAACTATAGCTGCCTTTTAGTGAGACTTCTTGAGATAACATAAGGCAGACTGTAAATGGAAGCAACTTAAATGGAAATTAAAGATTTACAGAATCTACTTGGTCTACAGACAAGCTGATTTCCGTATTGCCAAAAGGAAGAAGAGATGCTCCCTCAGCTTGGACTGGGTAACCCTGCTGCCTTCTGATTACAAGTTCTGGTACTTCTCGGCCTTTGTCATGCATTGATTTAACAAGAGAAATTGGTTCATCAGTCTGCTGGAATTCTCTTATGTTTTAGAAAGTTAAATCAGCTCACAGAAGGATCAAAGAAATCCCAGAGCCAGCAGAACGTAAGCACCAGAAATGTTCAGTCAAGAGGCAGGAATTCTCTGTTTCTGGCAGTGAGAGTGAGTAATACAGTAAGTTCACTGCATCTTGAGGGTTTGTAGCTGAAGAGCTCATTTAGCCACGTTCTGAATGAGTGGGCAACTGAGTTTATGACAAGACCATGTAGAAGGGAGAGGAGACATACCTTGCTGAATCCTGTTTTAGCTATTAGTCATTTAAGATGGTCTGGAAGGTGTTTGAAACAATTTTATCAATTGCATCATTAAAGATGCTCACATTCTTCACATGCAAGGAAGAAATCTAATGTCAGCTACCTCCCCTCACTGTTTTAAATGAAAAAATACTTGTTGGTGCTCTTTATCTTTTTGATGCAGTGGGGATGATAATGGCTCTGTAAATAGGGTTCGTATTGCTTCAGAGAGACAGGCTGGCTTGTGATTAAGACTTGTATTTGTGAAGAGGACATTAGTATCAAGTGCTTTGGGTTCTGATGCAACTGTCAGACTGAACAAAACATCTATTATTTCTGTTTCAATTTCTTGTTTATGAGTTATGAGAAGCTTGTCTCATAAAAGTAATTGTGAAGATAAATTTATTAATGAATATTGGGTACTCAGATAGTATGGCTATGAGCTTACTGAAGAAAATCCAGAATGTAATCATCTTAAAGAGCACCTTTGCTAAGCATTATTATGTAGGTCATTATATGTATCTGTTAAAGCAACCTATTTAAGTAACTGCATGTTAAGATTTCCAAAACAATTTAGGCAATTTAAGTACATATTATTTTCCAACTTAGTGAAAAGTGTATTAAATCACTAAGAACCATTTAAACATCTCCACTTGGGTGTTAATGTACCCTTAATTGCATAAAGGTCATGTGTGATCAGTAGCTCTAAGAGGGCAAAGTTTCTTTTACAGTTTGTTAAAAGGACCCTATTTTTACAGGCTAACAGTGACAGCAGTACCTTAAAGTACTAAAAGGATTAATTTGCATGTTTAATTTGAATGTTTAAGCATGTCTGACCTTAATTCTGCTGCTACTGGTAGTTAGTAGATAGCGAATTTGTGTTCCTACAATTTTGTGTTTCATTTGAGACTTATTTCTTTTAGGAAGATAACCAATTTAAAATAAATAATAACAAACCCTTTGTGATTTTCATTCTGTGTCAGAATAAAATATGGATATGTGTGGCTGTATATTATGCTAATTTAACAAACTGAAGGAAAATGGAACTGTTTACATGTACTGTTGATGGGCTAAGGAATACAGAAAGAGCTTAATATGTTAAACTTCAAATCAGTGGAAAAGCAGATTTACTGAACAATGTTAAAAAGTTAAAAATATTATATATGTACATTTTGCACATTCTTAGGCATGAAAAGCACAAGATGCACCTGTGGTGTGCAGGGCACTGGGAAGGTCCCACTTAGTAGGCTTAACCATGGTCTATATCTCCAAAGGCTTGTTTCCCAACCAGGAGCTGGCACAGAGGCCAGCTTGGCAGGAACAACCCCTGTGCGTGCTGTGGTCTCCAAAACAGAGCAGAGACACTGCGGCTCAGGAGTTGTTTATTGCCTGTGCTAGCTTTGCTACCATATCCAGGAATTACTGGGAGGGGAAAGATAGTGTTGTTATTAGGCATATTTCAAAAATGTATAGATAGCTATTGCACAAGCTTAATACTGTGAATAAGCCGATTCCCATATCCAGGGAAGTTCTCTGGCAGTGTTTCATTTTGTAAGATACTTGAAGCTATAATTAATTGTGAGGAGAAAAATTTGGAGAAAGCCCCCAAAGGTAGAAAAAAATTTAAGTATTGCTGTCATTGCATATTTAACTCAAATATTAAGGTTTGCAAAAAACTGTAGCTGGAAGATGTTTCCATGATGTTCCACACACTTTGGTGAATATAGTGTTGGTGGTAGACAAGTGAGCAAATGAGCTGTAGTCCCAGCCTTTCGGAGAGCACCGACTTCTTTGCCTATTTGGTATTTGCCAAATGATATTTGCCCATTACCCATGCAAGTGAAGAAAAAGCAGTTATCCCATGTTTCTTTCCATCTGGGAAAGACTGCTGTACCATTCAAGAGATCAAGTTCATCAGTCTTTCCCCCCGTCACTACATATAAACTGGGCACCCCTTTAAGTCTCTTCCCTAAATGGTACAATCTAGCCAGTTTTGCCCCACTCAGTGCAGGGTTCATTCTGTCTAATAGTCTTCTAATAAATACATTATTACACTTTCAGTTCCAAAAAGCAATCAGTATCAATAGTGGAAAAAAAAAAATAGAATTAAAAAGAATCTTACTTCTTTCATCATTTCACTGGCTTTAAAGACAGGACCTTAGATCTTAATGACTATTTTGAACATTATACTCTGTGTATAATCAGGTGATTCAGGCCATGCATTAGTACAACATTCAGGGAGCTTATAGTCAGGAAATTGTATTCTATTATTCTGTAGGAATAGTATTGAGTTTTAGTCTATTTTCAGATTGAGCTAGTGAAAGCTTCTTGAGGTCATAAATAGGCAGAGGCACCTTAATTTATTTTATTTCTATGTTTCAAAAGCCATAAAGGATTATTCGTTGTCCTTCATAATAAATATTGATTTTTCAGGAAAATGGTTTCACTTTTGAAATTACAAGGTTATTCCTTCAATTATGCTGTCAGTAACCTTTATGTAATACCTTGTTTCTAATAAGGCTATAAAGATTTTATGACAGAATAATTTTCTGTGGAAAAACAAGTGGAAGTTTAGCTAGTTAGCTTATTTATTGATGATGCACAAAACATCCCAGTTAGGAACATTATGTTTTTGGTTCTGCATGGCTGGTAGGAATAAAAATTAAAGACACTCATTCAGTCAAGAGCAAATGGTAGAGAATATGCAACAGAAAGAAAACCTTTTGTGACATTTTTCAAACAAAACTGAATTTTTGACTGATTCTTTAAATTTGAATACAAACATAAAAAATTAATATAGGTAAATATACAATAAACAGGTGGTGAAACTCATTTGCAAACAGAGCAAGTAAAAAAGGAAGAAGGTTTTTTAAAGAAGCATTTTTTGTGTATGAAATATTAGAACGGTCTCCTCAGAAGCTCTCTGGATTCTTTAAGGGTCTCCCTGCTGTCTGGTACACACGGGCAGGAGTTTTTCATTGTGTTTCAGAATGGAGACTAGGACACCCCAGCTCATAGTCTGGTGTGCAGGGCACAGGACTGCTATTTACCATGCAGATGCATGGAGAATCCAGTTAAATATTTGGGAGTAATACTTTCCATTCCTGGGATCAGAACAGAGTAAGACTTGAAACAAATTTCTGGCAGTAGGGAGGAGTGTTTCTTTTCTTATCAGTTGTGTTCTCAAATGTGGTTCAGAATGCTTCAGTTTGGCAGGTGAGAAATGCATAAGCTGTGTTAGTAAAGAGTATCCAAAGAAATTGGAGGTCAAACTTCCTAATGAGCTTGCATTTTTGCCATGCTAAACATTCTCTCTCAGAAAGAGGAGGAGCTCAGATGAGAGGTAGAGCAGTTACTAAAAGTTACTGAAAGACAGGCTTATACTGGAATAAGTACAGCATCCATCATCATATTTACCAAAAGGGATCAGTATTGAACTATGGTGTTATTAACAGGTTTGTGATTAAAGGATCCAATGCTTGTTTCATAAAAATAATACCTCTATGCATAGCTTTGTAAGGGTCCCCCACATTAGACATGAGCATCTACAGACAACGAGTAGACAAATCCTCCCATTTTTGGTTTTCAATTGTAGTGTTGATAATCCCTCTTTTCTTTTGGTTTGTTCTTTACTACTTCTATTCGCATGGTATTTGCACAGAATTTTTTCACTTCTATTTGTCCTTCATTTTTATGAAGACTACAAGAGTCTTGTTGAAATTGCAGTCATAAGCTCTATTGAACTGGTGCTGGCAGAAATAATTGTATACATCACTTGTTCTTTCAAGTGCTTCTCTAGTAGCAACCAATTATTTCTATCACCATGTAGCTGACTAATGGTGGAGAGGTCATTTTTCCTGGAAAGATCTGATCAAACTGCTGTACTTTCCTTGTAATATGTTTAAGACTTATTTTATTGTCAGGGTTTTGGGTTTTTTTTCAAAAAAGTTTAAGTGTACACTGAGGAGAATATTAGAAGGATTTTGTAGAATCAGACACAGTTCACTGCAAATACAAGAGTTTAATGTAATGCACTGTTTACAGTTTTTTCATTGGGAAAAAATAGAATTGAACAAAATGTCCAAAGAGTCTGGATAGCTCTTCGTGAAAAAAGTCATCTTAAATCCCAGTAACTGACACCAAAAGTCACCTCCTGCTTTCAACCCCCTTCATTAGTATCGCATAGTAAAGAAACACATTTGTAGAATTCTGCTTCTCAATCAAATCTGTTGATTACAAAAATTCTGCATGATCTTCTTCATACACTGTAGCTCTTTATGCATCTTTTGTATATGATAGAATACACTTGGCCTCTGAAGCTTGTTAAGTCCTTTACAGCTTTGCAGTCCCTCATTAGACTTTTTCAATCTTCTTGAACATTGTTGAAATTTGATAGCTTTTTTTTTTAAAGTAAATAAACTTCCACTTTCTAAATTTGCTTCTTTGCAAAACGTGGTTACATCTGAAAAGATTTAAATTTCTAACTTAAGCACTGTTTGTTGGGGGTTTTTCTATTACGGTGTTTTATTGTCTATTTTTTCCTTATGTGTTTTTAATACTTGATATATATAGTTTATGTTTACATACTTTTACATTCTAATAATTCCTTTACATTCCAAGTTAGGAATTTGAATAAGCAGGTATTTCTGCAATAACAATGTGATGTGGCTTATCAACAGAAATCTGAATCAGGAACTGGGCTCTACTCTGTTTGCTATGTTTAGCAGTGCTTACTTGCTTCAGTTAGCTCCTTTATGAACAAAATACAGACTGAAGTTACCAGTGCAGCCAGGTTACATTCATACCTGTGGAAAAATCCATGAATGCACCTGAAGATCTTGCTCTGCCATTCAGTGTTCCTTTTGAAGGGAACTTTAGTGTTCCTTCTCCAGCCAATGCAAGGGGTATTGGTCTCAGCAGTGGAGCGCAGACAGCATGACTGCAGGTATAAATGATGAAAACTCCCAGCCTACACTGTAGGAATGTACTTTTAGCCTGTGTATGGCCTTGCAGCACTTTCAGACAGTGTTGTTTGAGTGACCATCATCTGTGGCCCAAGTATGCCATAACCATGCAATACTCCAGTAGCCAGGAAAGGGCATTTAGCCAACCAGACTGAAGCAGGGGTAAATAAGAATTTAAACCATAACCCTGAGATCTGTGCATGAACTTTCCTTAATTTCTAAATTCTATCATTTTTTTCAGAACCAATGTGTTAAAGAGGTATTGCAGGTTTTCTAGTTTGTACAAGTTCTTAAACTATAGGTTCTTAACACCATAGTTCCTTAAAATCTTTCAGTAGTCATTGAGCAATCTGACTAATTCTTATGATATGATCTCAACCTCTCTCCTGGGGAGATCTGTGGGCAGTAAAATGTGTTGTTTTGACAGAATTTTTTTTTTCTCCCGCCCTATCCACCCCCTGTGTATTATTCATGTTGCTATCAATTTTCCTTAAACAGTAGGATCAAGAAACTAAGTCACGTAGTTAGTGTGAGACAGTGAAATCTGTGATAAACGGAATTTCCAGGAGAGATTGATTCCAGTCATTTGCAAAGACCCCATGTTAGAGTGGTGGGATATATGTGGTTTGGTTTGGTTTTTTGGTTTGGTTCTTTTCCTTGGGCTCATCATCAGACTGAGAATTTACTTTGTTTACTTAAAGCCTGCCTCATGTTTTGAAGCATTCTTTTCATGATCCTTCCAAGCCCCCCTCCCTTTATGGTTTTTATTTGCAATGCTACTGAGCTGTGAGGTTGATAAAGAGCAGCAGAAGTCACAGCATTTCTCTTTGGAAATGAGATGGTTGCCATGGAAATGCTTCCAGCTGCTTCTTGTCCCAGTTAAGAAAATAATTTTTAGACTCCTATATTACAAGGTTAAGCTACAATGTTTAAAAACTAAATCACATAGCTAATTGATTTAAAATTAAGATCAACACATTCCTTGTTAAATATCTTTGGGCTGATAATCACCTGAAATTCTTGACTCAAATATTTGTGCAGGTATTTATAAAATATTTGTTTCTATTCGTTTTTGTTCAGATGGAAAAGATTTTCAACTGATTTTACTAGATGTGTTTTTGTAGTAGAAATTATCCTGAAAGCTGACTGATACCTACATAGGTAGTGTTTAAAATATGACTCTGAGTTTGACTCATATTTTGCAATATGCCAAATCTGGGTCAGACCAGAAATGCTAGATACTTTTAAAGTTTATTTTCTCTGAAGTCCAGACATTTGATGAAGTGTTGGTTGTTTTGGTGGTCTCTAGTCAACCTCACTTTGAACAGGATTATCACCAACACCAGTTCAGTCACGTTGTGTCTAGCTAGTATTAAAAATTTCCAAGTATGGAGGTTCCACAACCCATCTGGGAAACCTTTTCCCCTACTCCACTACTCCAGGTGAGAAAGCTTTCCCAAATGTCCAGTTTGAATCTCCAAGTCACAGGTTGTGGTCGTTGGACTATGTTGTTGTTAGATTATGGGATTAATCATGCTAAAAGCCTGGTGAGGTTCAGGTGAATAGTGACATGCAGAGGAGCTTTAGTTAACATAATCAGTGAAAACGGGAAGGCACAAACTTCTCTGCTCCTAAGGTTATCAAAGGAAAATGATTAGACCATTGTCCCTGGTGTGAAACACACAGAAAAACTCCCAGAGCTCCTGGCACAGTGTAGTATTTCCTACAGGGGATTTGCTATGGGATGCAGGGGAAAGGGCACTTTGCAATTGTTTAAAGGTTATTATGGGATACTTTTAATGGGGCTCAGGGAGCCTGTAGAACTTTCTATTAAATGTTTAGTGAAAGGCCCAAAGGTCAGAAAAGGAGGGATCCATGTAGCAAAGAGGAACAAGCCTGGTTTGATTTCTTTCTTGACCAGTCTTTGCTGGTTACTTTTCATCACCTTAGCATCCCCTGGGTTTTTTTAGTTCTCTTATTTTCTGTGTTTTGAAAGGTAGCTCACTCTTCTTTATCTCGCTTAGCTTTCCCCCTTTTTTAAAGATAAGCCCAATGCAATCCTCTGGAACCTCCATTACTTCTAAAAGGTAATTGTAAATGGTTCAGAGAGGACTTTTGCTATTTCATAAGGTACATACAGAATTTTATCTGTCCTTGCTACTTTGAAAATACTTAACTACTTCAGGTTTTTTGAGATATTTTTCACTTAATCGGGCCTCTGGTCCTACTCCTTCATTAAAATTAATTTCATTAAGTATCTGATCACTGTTTATGAAGTGAGCAACAAAAAAACCTGTGCCATTTGCCTTTCTCCCTCGTAAAATAATGGGGATTTGGGTTTAACTTCTTTTTATGTCCAATCCATTTACAGAATATTTGTTGGGTTTTTATGTCCCTTGATAGCGGTAACCTATTTAATCTTAACCTCTAATTTTATCAAGATCGGTTATTGTGTTATCCCTATATAGTCACTCTTAGGATTTGTCCTTTGATACCTCTTGCTTACATAACTTCATTCTGACTTCTAAATTCTTAAAGAACCCTTTAGCCAGACCTTTTGAGCTCTTCCTGTGGTTCCTGTCTTTATTCATGAGAAATATTTTGTCATTTAACCTTCACTATAGTATCTCTTATTAACTGCCAGCCTGCTCAAAGAGCCTGTCTCTCTCAGACTCTTAGCAAAAGAGGATAGAAGATGGTTGCCTAAGTTTATTGGTCTGCCTTTTATTTTTTTAAATATATTGTCCTTACAATGCTGCATATACTTTTCCTCAGAATCATAAATTCTACCCTCTTAAGATAGGTGTCACCTAACTGGCATTCCACAGAAGTATTCTCCAACAGTTTTCACCTGCAATGTTTGTATCTGGCAATTTCTGCCACCTTCAGAATAAAAAAGTCAATTACCAGATGTTTCATATCATACTGTTTTTTGAAGCTACCTGAGTAACTTAAGTTTTTCATTACTAACAGTCTTAACTCTCAGCTAACCAAATAGTTATTTTCCAGTGTCTTCCATGATTATGGTTTTGATTGTATTTTTCAAGTTAGGTCAGTGTTTTTGTTGAAAGCAAACCCTTTTTAATTCTGTTAAGTTTCTACACCCTTAGAATTTAGGGTTCAGCAGGAAGATATGAAGAATATGTTTTTAGTATTTACTTCAGTTCTTAAAATATTTTTGTAAGAAATCTCAACAAATTTGCTGAACATTTGAAAAGTCAAATATTTCTAAGAGTTCTAGCATTTGTTCTGTTTTACATTCAGTCAAAAATATACTTTGGTTCATTCCTCAAATAATGGTTCATCTCACAAACACTGAATGTGTAAAAAGAGATTTAAAATTTGTATTGAAAATAGCCTTATGTGCAATGTGTTTCAGCAGTTTCTGCAATGTCAGACAAAACACACACTTCATATGCCAATGCCAGCTCATAAGTTCAAGAACAAGTGAAACCTGTTAGGAACATTTCTCTTTGTTACTGATCGTATACAAAGATACCAAAGTGCATTTAGCCAAGGCTGCAAAACAATTCAAAATCACTGAAAGCTGCGGAAGTATTTCTATGGCCTGATTTTGTTGTTTGGTGGAGGTTTGTTGGTTTGTTAGTTTGTTTTCCCAAAGCAATCACTTGTGCTGTGTGCCCATGAAACTTCTTTCAGGAAAGATACTCAGTGAGGCCTTTGTTATATGTTTTATGTGTTTTGTCATGTTAGAACTTTGTCTCTTGTGTTACTCAGTATACTGAGCAACTTTCTTGCATTAAGTCAGGATTTTGCATGTTTCTGGCAACCATAAAAATCCCTAAATCACCCATGTCAAGCCTTCCGAAGGTCCTGGGTATGCAAGTTGCCAGCCTGTGTCAAAGCCTTTCCCATAATGCCAGAGTGCATCTTGGGCACAGTGATCATGAAATGATGGATTTTTAAGTTCTTGGAGAAGTAAGGAGGGGGGCCAGCAGAACTGCCTTGGACTTTCAGAGAGCTTGCCCCACCTCTTGAAGTGCAAAGGAGTCCAGAAAGGCTGAACGTTCTTCAAGGGGGAAATCTTAAAGATGCAAGAGCAGGCTGTCTCCATGTGCCAAAAGGTGGCAAGGAAGAGTAGCCTGGCTGAACAGAGACCATGGACTGGAACTTAGGGAGAAAGAAGATTTTATGACCTTTGGAAGAAGGGTCAGGAAACTTGGAAGAACTACAAGGACAATGTGAGCTTATGGGGGGATAAAATTAGAAGGGTCAAAGCACGACCAGAATTTAATCTAACTACTACCCTAAAAGACAATAAAAATGTTTCTATAAACGCATTACCAGTAAAGGGAGGGCTAAGGATAATCTCCGTTCTTTGTGACAAACAGTGACAAAGGATGAGGAAAAGGCTGAGGTGCTTAAAGCTTAAAGTGCTTAACAGCAAGACCAGTTGTTCTCAAGCCACTCAGCCCTGTGAGCTGGAAGACAGGAATGGGGAGCAGAATGAAGTCACCTTAATCCAAGGGGAAATGCTCAGTGACCTGCTATACCACGTAGACACGCTCAGGTCTATGGGGCCAGGTGGGAGCTGCCCACTGAGCCACTTTCCGTCATTTATCAACTGTCCTGGCAGACAGGAAGATCAAATGCAACACCCATCTATAAGACTGGAAGGAGGATCTGGGAACTACAGGCCTGTCATCCTGACCTTGGTGCTGGGGAAGGTCATGGAGCAGACCATCCTGAGTGCCATCACAAGCACATGCGGGACAACCAGGGGATCGGGCCCAGGCAGCATGGGTTTGTGAAAAGCAGGTCCTGCCTGACCAACTGGGTCTCCTATGACAAGGTGATCCTCTCAAGTGGATGAAGGAAAGGCTGTGGATGTTGTCTACCGAGACCTTAGTCAAGCCTTTGATGTCATTTCCCACAGCATTCTTCTGGAGAGACTGTATTCCTATGGCTTGGATGGGTGCACTCATTACTGGGTAAGAAAGCAGCTCGATACCTGGCCCAGAGAGTGGGGGTGAGTGGTGCTACACCCAGTTGGTGACTGGTCACCTGTGGTATCCCCCAGGGCTCAGTTTTGGAGCTAGTCCTGTTTAACATCTTTGGTTTGATAAGGAGATCAAATGCACCCTCAGTCAGTTTACAGACAACAAGTTGGGTGGGAGTGTTGATCTGCTGGAAGGCAGGAAGGCTCTGCAGAGGGATCTGGACAGGCTGGATCAATGGGCCATATGGATATAAAGAATGTGTAAAGAGTATTTCCACACAGGAGAGCCTGAATTGGAAAAAATCAAATGAATGCTTGTCAGTTAAAGCTTAGCAGAATCAGAAGGATAGTTAAAACTTCAGCATATTGCAGAGAATAAATAGGTGGTCATTGGGTTAGGAAACTAAGTATCTCAATTAATGTGACTATCAACAAGTCATTATAGCAACATTTTATTTTGAAATCTGTATATGACCAAACCATACCTATGTAAAGTAATCTGATCTTAAGATCATTATATAATTTCTGAAAAATTAGTCTCAGGATCAAGAGCAGAGAGGGAGATGTAAAGATTTTAATTATTTTCAAAGTTTTCATCTACAAAAATAGATGTCTTTCTGAGCATGAGTGAATGAATGCTGATGCCCTTTCTTCTCTTTTCTAATTAAACACTTCCCACTTCACTTCTGCTCTGCCAGCTCAGATGAAAGTTTGGAAATCAACAAAGAAGCAAACAGTGAGAAAGTAAAGAAAAATGGAAAGACATGAGAGGAGATAAACGGTGATGAAATATACGGGAATCAAAGGCACCGAAGATGCACCCCAGTTTATATCAGGGTGATGAGAGGCCCACCAATAAATACCACCAGAGTCAATGGTGTTTTTCAGGGTGTATCTATATGGACAGAGTGGAAAGGTACCTTCTCCTACCTTTTCTTAGCATACTATTTCAGCAAGATCTGTATCTGTTCAAAGCAATTTTATAGTTCATACGCTACCATACAGTATTTTCGTGCCTTAGCCAAGGCTTGTAATTCTTGGTACTAGCCATAAATTAGATAGTCAAACACACAGAGATCAGAAATTCCCTGAGCTTCATAATGCTAAAAACAGAGAATATGTATTCTTAAATTTTCACTGTAGCTTTACTACTGACCAGTGTAATGGAGAATACACTGTTCTGACTCCCTGTAGACATCCTCCAGTATAATAGATGGCTTGTACCTTAAAAAGGAAGAGAAAGATCACTGAGCTTTAAATGTTACAAGCAAATATTTCCTAAAACATTTTCTGTGGGTATTGATTTAATAGTGCATGAAATAAAAATCCTTGCTGAAGATGAATTATTGAAAGACAGAAATTATGATTTTATATGAATCCTGAAGTAGATCTTGCACAGGACTCAAATGTTCAATCAACTTTAATTGTGATTTGTTTCAAGGACAAATCTGATCAAAGTGGGTTGCAGGGTGGATCAAGGAGCTCAAAAACTTAAGCGTTGTCTTATCATTCACAGGGTAAATGCTAAATTGGACATCACCTAAGGGCCGTGCAGGCAGACAGTAGAACTTGCAGATACATAGCAACAATTAATTTATTTAATTCATGACAGTTTTGATCTAAGTTAATGTTAACTAACTCTTGTTAATCCACATAAACTAAAATAGAAACCTGTTGACCAGCCTGTTCTGCTTTTGTTTGCTCTATTTTAAGAGCTCACAAACACTGTTTCTGATTCATTCACATTAAAACATGAAGTAACACCACGGTTTATAGTTGGATTGTTCCTAGTACTTAAAAATCAAGTCAAATCTCTGTGCAATTTAAATGTGACTAGCAGTACAGCTTCGAGTTAATTCATCTATGCAAAACGGCATAGTAAATTTTAGCATCTGCCTGTGTCTATTTAAGCAACATAAATAATTTACTGAACTAAAATTTCTTCATGGTTCTCCATGACTATTGATAATAAAAGAAATTTAATTTAATTACTATGTCATTTTAATCATGATGGAAGAACTTTGTACTTTATAATTCATACATACTTACTTGCAAGTATAATATGTCAGAGCAAAGTCCAGCAGATTAAGCACAGTGTGAAATAAGGAATATGCAGTTTTGCTGCATTTGAGATAGCACATTGGATCTGATTTATTCACCTGGACTTAGGTAGCAGGCAAAGTACAACTGTAGAGAGTGAGATCATTTGTATTCTTTTCCAGTCTTCACTTGAAAGAGGTAAGGTGCCTGCCCAGTGCTGTTTTCCTTGGGGGCTTTCTTAATAATTTTTAAGACCAATTTCTATTCTGGAATTAAATTGATCTGTAAATCATTTCAATGTTTATGCATAAATATAAGTGAAGAAAAAAGGTTGACTCATTCAAAAATACTAAAAGAAAAATAAAACAGTTCAAAAAATAACTCCAGATCCAAGTTCAAATTTCATGAAAATCAGTAAGCTTGTAGGTTAGGGTTTGATTTAAAGTCATTTATAATTTAATACTTCATAATAGCAACAATAATCAAAGCTTTCAGGAAAAGGATACATGACAGTAGAAAGTACAAGTACAGCAGAATTTAAATGCTTTAAGAGAAGCACTGTGCCAAATTTCATGGAAGGTAATTTTCCAATTTAATATGATCCCAATGTCAAACGACCAACTTTGCATAAAATGGCAAATTATATTTCAATAGTAAATCATAGTTATTACTGAATAGTTTTAGGTAGAATAGAAAATTCTGGTTTGCTGGCTTTGTGCATGGTAGGTAGAAAAATTAACTCTCAAACCTGAACTTTATTACAATGATTTATCTTGGACATTTTTTTAAAAATCTGCTGAATATTTTTTCACTCTGGAAAACTGTTTGCTGAATCTGTTGCTAAGTCATTAGATTCATAAGGAATGTGGCTTTGTTGCAACATAAGCCACTGTGGAGAAGGGTACTGGCCTCTGCAGACTCTGTGCTGACGCTGGCAGGAAATAAGCTCTGACTGGAGAGCTTTTTTGCTAGATCTATTTTCTGCCTTCAGCAAAGCCACTGTGGGGAGCCCAGCCCTTAAAAAAAAAAAGCATTAAAAGAGTTCGGTTAGAGTCTAAGTAAATATATCCTTTGAGAGTATGGAAAACATTTGTTTACTTGATTCAGTCTAAGCTGTTGTTGACAGAAACTCCTCTTCAAAGAATCTGGGATTTGCCTAAATGAGGACCCCAGGATTGAGTCCAGTAAGAGCCTTCTTCTGTATTGAATGAAGGATTACTAGACATGTACCCCAAAAGGTGGATAAAATGTGACTCAAAGCTGTTTCAATTCAATATATTGAACCCTTGTGGGTTTTGAAGATGCTACAGAAAAGTTCTTTTGCTTTGTTTACTGAACTTTTTTTTTAAATCTGATTTAAACCTGTGACCTGTTATTTAAATCTGTAGATAGAAATTCACAAAAAAAGCATACTTCAGATTGAGTTCTCCAGTGCATGGAAACATTCCCAGCACTAGGAAAGCCGTATCTTTGAGTACTGTTTGAGTTACAGTCAGCAGAGCTAATGTTACTGTTTCTGTCCCTTTGACCATTGGTATCTCTATTTCACTGCAGTTTGGATTCAGGGAATAAGAAAAATTCTACTCTGATAACTAGGAGTTGTGCTTTTTCTTTTGTCATTACATTACTCTTGATGGCTTTTTGCCACACTCCAAGTAACATTATGTTTCATTGCCCAGCATGGCACAAGGGGACGGGCCAGAGATGTTCTAAGCGCTAAGTGTCTCAGCACAGTGCTCTGCATCTGAGAAACGACTTGTCAGAAATGGGGTGTGAGACTTTGGGAAATGAGATGGGAGATCTCCTTCAAAGGTGGGAGAAGCCAATTGTGACAGAGGCTTACTGTGTTGAAGCTTAGTATTTCAAAACCTTTCTCCTTCAGGACTTTCATACTAAAAGCCATAAATATTGTGATTTTCATCTCCAGTCTGTGTTACAGTTCTGTCTTGCTGCAGGAGGACTGACTCAGAAGGAAGATGCTATTGAGGAGCTCAGCAGGATTCATGCTGTTCTTGCTCTCTCAATGCACTGTGTCCCTGGGCACCAAAGAGGAAGTGGTCCTGGCTAATGCCCACCTTCTCCCGCAAAGAGACTATGAGAGACTGGGTAACGCCAATGAAAAAGGTACTCGTGAAGACTGCAAGGGATTTGGAAGCATTCTGTGTTTTGCTTTATTGCTTTGCTGTAACATTTTCAACCAACATATATGAAAGCTAGCCCTGGAAGAATAATTTGGAATATGAACATGTCCTGCCACAAAGTCCTGAACCTTTCTGTAGAAGTTGTTCTACAACGTTCACTGAGAAGGGCAACTGCAAGGGTCTATGGATATCACCATAGAAATTTCTTAAATAATCCTCCCATAAAATCCTGGCATCAGGTTTGGAGTCCGGTAGGCTATGTCTACCAATAAAATGTAGTTTTCACTGAATTTTTCTCACAGAGATAATAAAATTTTCAAGTTTTTATTAAATAGAAATTACAAATATTCCACAGTTTAATGACATAAGGACATGCCTTTCAACTCTATGGAGAAGCGAGTGATTTCAATTCATAAACATATTTCTGAGTAACAGAACAATGAATACCATCCTTCTCTACAAAAGGAATTCTCTCTCTGTAAGTTCATACATACGTAAATGTATATATAAATGAATTAAAGTCTGGCTCTTAAGAAACCTCAGAATCAATTGTAAAATTCAAAGCATTGTGCACTAGTCTCAGAGATGCTTGATACTATACTATAGCAAGAAGTTACCTTATAAGCATGTTACATTTTAAAAAAGCCAGCAAATATTTTAGCCCAATAGAGAGGGTCAACCCAAGATTTATATGCCATTTTTGTTACCCTCTGAGTCTACTGGATGAGCAATAAAATGGAAAAGCACTGTCACCTATTTTCCTGATATTGGTGTCCAGCACTGAACAGAACTGTAATCTACCTGCAAATCCATGATAAAATTTAGCCTGGAGTTAGAGTGAAAAGAACTCCTTCTAAGAAAATCCTCATGTTTATAAGCTTTATATGAACAAGAAATATGCTTTAATATCTCCCTTTTATCAATGAACACAAGGCATACATTTCAGAATTTAATACAAGGTTGTTAGAGGTGCCTGAAGTATAAATTGGTTCATGAGAAGTTAATTTGTTCATTGAGGAAAAGACTAGGTCTAGCTGTTGAACTCAATTGTCCTACAGATGGCACAGGGACTTGCAAACTTGCTGGGCTCTCAAACTGGAAGAACACTGGTGGAAAAGGGACGATCTGTACATAGCTTTTGGCTTTTCAACCATATTTCTGTCATAAATGCAAAATCATACTTCAGTTGTATGACAGGGTTAACAAACAATTTTTTAAATTTCTGAATATTTCCTGCATGTTCCTCCCAGAAATCTTCCCCCTTTAGCTGAGTAAGTGCCCATCAGCTGCAATGAAGTCAGTCAGCTTCCAGTCAGAATGGAGTCATTCAGTCACTCTAAAGGACAGAGTTCAATTTCTGAAATTTATTATTTGAACAGAATTTACTTTAATTTTTTTTTTGGTGTTTTTTTTTACTCAGACTATCCAAGGGATTGTTTTGAGATTTTACTGCGCTCCAAAGGAAATTCCAGAGATGGCCTTTACATCATCCAACCAAAAGAGGAACCAATTGTTGTCTTTTGTAACATGCAGGATGGTGGCTGGACAGTAATCCAGCACATTACAGCCAACAGTACTGTCGACTTTGATAGGACCTGGCAGGACTACAAATACGGATTTGGCTCTGTTCATGAGAACCACTGGTTAGGAAATGAATACATGCATCAGTTAACCGGCAGCTCAGTGCAATATATACTTGGAGTTAAACTTGTAAACCTAAACGCTGAAGTCAAATGGGGACAGTATGAGCCATTCCTGATTGAGGGTGAAGAATCTCAATACCGAATCCGGGTCGGTCTTTACAAAGGCAACGCCACCGATGCGCTGACCCTGGACACAGAAGCTTATCTCCATGACAACCAGAAGTTCACCACCAAGGACAGAGACAACGACAATTACTTTATGAATTGTGCTAAACTGGAACTCAATGGCATTCCTGGGGGAGGCTGGTGGTACGACGCCTGTGCTGGAGCAAATCTAAACCGCAGGAACATGATATACTGGCAAAAAGACTGCAACAAGCAACGCCCATGCAAGTTTGCATGGATGATGATCAAACCCATTGAGCACCACCAGTCATACCCCACAAAGGCCTGCCCCTGTCAGAAAGTTGAACTGTAGACAAGCCAGGTGTATCTGATAGGAACATGGACTCTTTCTCCAGTGACTGAAGTGAACTCACTGACTGAGTAATCATCCTAAGTAACCATGACTGAAAATTTGTTGGGCCTCTGCAAGGGCTTTAGGATGGCATATTGTCCAGGACTGGAACATGTCACAGAAATATGCCAACCACACAAGTGAGAAACTGTCAGAAATTGAGGCCTCAACCACAAGATTTAAATAACCAGAAAATTAAAATAATTAATTTTATAGTATTTTAGCCATAAAACAAGTCCGTTATGAGATCCAGGATATGATGTCTTGTACAATATATACATAAATAAAAATGCATTTCAGAAGGCTTTGCTCTGGTGTCAATATTAATGATTGATTGCACACCTGTAATTGCACATCTTCATATATCATGCAGCGAAGAAATTTCCAGTTAAATACCTACATTTACAAAATACATACTGGAGAGTATTTTGTACCACAGGGCTCCAACAGGCCTTTTCTTTCTAACTTTAGTGAATGGTATTTTAATATGAAAAATTGGAATTAACCTCATCTTCCATGGCTTCTTTCCCCCTCCAGTAACTCTTCTTTTCTCTCTACTTTTTAATGATCCCATATACAATGAAGTATTCAGCACAGGCTTTTCTTGTCTTCCTTCATTTTAGAGCACTCAGCACTAATGGGATTGTCAGGTGTCCCATTTAAAGCCACTAATCCAAAGCTTACAACCCCTCTGAATTTTTCCCTCAAGAAACTCAGTGAATACATTTTCTAAGAAATCAAATTGATATTGCAATTGTTTATTTATTCCTCCATTTTTCCCCTGAAGATTACTCCACTCTATTTACTATTATTTGACTGTTACTTCTCCCTGTTTCCATGCTGTGCTTCAGTTTTTTCTTTTTTTAATACCACTGTGAGAAAAGAAGAGAATGTTGTCTTTATTTCACATTTACTAGTTTCAATAGTTTAGTACTCAACCTTGACATCATTTGAACAGTGCCTTTTTTCTAATTATAAAATAAAATAAAATTCAATTATAAATTATTCTGTTTTAAAAAAATAAATAAAAGAATTTCAATTTTTATCACGTTGAAGACCTTGTTTTCTTTTACCACTGTTTGAGTTGCTTCACACATTTCTATATCATTGGAATAGCTGAATGACAGAATGAAGAGTTTATCAGCTGAATGAAGAGTTTGTATTGTTGCATTTTACAAAATGTCAGGAAAATGATTAGATTGTCATGTATGTTTTCTTAGATATTTCAGTTAAAGAAACTCAACCAACAGATACTGTCAAATTCCTGCTTTTTAATTTAAAATATTTATCATTTTAATGAAAATTATTTCGAAAATAAATTCTATTGTGTTTTGAGAGGACCAAAACCGTCATGATTGCTTAAGATGAGAAACTATTTTGGAAGCAGAAAAGCCAGGGAAGCAATTTTTATTTTTCATGATGCACTGCAGCATTTTCAGAAAGAGATGCAGCTATGTGACATGGGTGAGGCCAACATAGCACACATGCCAATTTTGCAGCATCTGATTTTTTTCTGCCTGAATTTGTGTTCAAAGACAGAAGTGTCATAGGGAAGAAATGGTAAGTACCTGAATTGAGTTTATATCACTGAGTCAATTTAATGTGTGTTCTGCATAATTCTATCAGGATGCCTCCAAATTTGTAATGAGAATACAAGAAAATCACCTGAGTGCTGCCAGTCTCACACAGCTCTATAAAAATTCTTGGCCATATAGCCAGATTCTCACACACCTTCCAAAAATGTGAGTTTAATAACCTTGACATAGAAGTGAAAAAGGGAAAGTCCACAGGCTGCAACTGCTGATCAAAGGCAGGTAACCTGCCCTGCAGCACACCCTTGACCTTTTTTCGAAGGTTTTGGAGGAAAGGACTCTGCAAATAAGCTGTATGAATAACTTGGGCACCAGCAGTCCAAATCCAGCTGCCCAGTGTTAGAGGGACTCTAGTACTAACTGGAGCCCTACAAACCTATGCACTGAATTCCAGAATAAAAATTAGATTAAAATGTAATAAAAACTCGTAACAAGAAGCCTACTAGCAAAAAACCTGAGACAGTTAATCAAACTCAGGGACTGAGCTACATTCCACACTTCTAAACAAAGTATGGATGGAAATGAGTATTGGGACTGGATTTGGTACTAAGTACTGGATGAAAATAAGTAAGAATTTTCTAAAACATCCACCAGCATGGAACCTTTGCAAGCAGGCTAAATTTTACTTCATAATTCCTTGGCAAAAGACTATCTTAACTGAACAGATTTTTTTCTTCCACTGCTGAACCCTGATCACCAGATACCCAGAAAAATGTTGAAGGCATCTGGCTTTCAACACTGAATCAGTGAAATCACAGAGTGAAACATAGGGGGTTTCTATTCTACCCACTCCTATTTTCTTTTGCCAATCACATTTCTCCTATGCTCTCTCTCTTAGCCTTTCCTGATTTTACTGCCTCCTGCAGTATAGGAAAGAAGGGTCTTCCCATGAGTAGCTGTGAAACAAATTTATTTGGTCAAATAAATACCCTTTCAAAATGAGTAAGTATGACGAGGTCTAGAGCAAGAGGTTTCAGCTCTAAGCACCTGTGAATGGGAGGCATGTTCCACTTCAATGACGCAATCTCCTAACACCACCAGTAAAATAGTTTTCTTTACCTCTGCTACTTTGCATTTCTCCTTATACTGTTTTCTCAACTGCAGAAAGCTTAAGCACACTCTCACATACAATGCCACATTAATCAACTTGGAATTTATTTTTTTCTTTAAAAATAATTCAATTTTGATATGAGAAAGTGCTTGCTTTTGTTTCTGATATCCCAGACTCCCAGGTAACCTTATTTTACATGTACTAACCATAGATTTAAAAGTATGATAAAGTGGTTTTAGGGGCTAGCTGACTAATGTTGTTAGTTTATTGATGCAATACTGTGCATCAAAAAATTAACAACGTTAGGTGCATGGCCTCATTTTTTCCTACTAGAACTAGCAAACAGCCCTTTAGTCATTCTCATGTCTTTTGCATTTCAGAAGGCATCAGGCCACAGGCTGAGTAGGGGGCTACAAAGCTGAATCCAGTCATGTTCCACAGCTGGAATCCTCCATTGTACACTCTCTCCACTGTTCCTCCTATAGCTACCCCCTGCATTGTACACTAAATGAGGCCTTATGGACAGCACACACTAAAAAACAACTATCTGACCTCCACTATGTCTAGGTTGCTGCTCCATGTAAGGATTAAAAGATACTTCAGCTTCTATTTTGGCATTGTAATCCAGGAATTCAGTAAAAACACCCAAATTTAAGAGGTCTGTGAAACAGAAGCCATCAGCAAGCAGGGTCTGGAGAAGTACCTGTTGAGAAGAAAACTTCTGAAGGATTTGAAATGTTTGGTTTATTTGAAGAGGACTGACTTTGGTATATCAGCAGATACATGAAGAAATTAGTGACATTTATTGACTAATGGCAAAAATACTGAGTAAAAGGCAGCACTTTTACTGAGTGTAACAAAGACCGAAGTTCCTTAACCCTGAAAAAATACATTTACCAAAATGGAAAAACAATTGTAACATCATCCCTTTCTGAAACCACTAATAGTCATAGATTATCTCCTGTTTTACAACATGATGTTATCAATTTTTAATTGTTTTAACTACTTATAGATATAGGGTCACTATTAATAAAATCATAAACCAGAAGCTTATTTAAATGGTTAAAGTTTAGGGTTTTCTGACTCTCAACTGTCAAATATATGTGGCAGAACATTTCTGACAGGGTTCAAAAGGCAGCAGTGGAGATTTGGGGCGACCACGTAAGAAACAGAGTGGCCTCTTACTGGCTTGCTAGGGGTAAACCCATGTACTCAAGTGAAAAGACACAGTATCCCTTCTTAGAGTTAAGGTTAACCTGTGTCTCAAAACAGAGAAGCCACTGACTGCCCAGCAGCTGCAGGAGCATTACAGGAGCTGTCCTTTGCAAAGCTCTTCACTCTGAGTAGTCACAGAAAGCGCAGAACTGTATCCAGGTGTTCTACATCTGCTTAAAAATTCTGGGAACTCTTCCAAGTATTTATCTACAAACATAAATTATATTTGCAAAAAATTGATGTTAGTTGATCAATTATGGGAATCTGGAATATGTAGGGAGGCTGGCATTTAAGAAAAGGGAGAGACAAAAATCATACCCCAGTTTATGGGAAAATTCAATACTTGAAAATATAAAAGGTGCTGGGTCTCTGGAAAGCTTAGTTAGGGATGTGTATTTATGCATCTATATTGATAATACATACATATGTATATATGTATGTGTACAAAATGATGTATAACTAAAATGTAATTTTACAAAAAACATTTCATTAGTCCATTATGATAATTAATTACAGGTCAGTAAAAATTTCATTAAAAGGACAGAAATACAGGTAACAAGATTTTCCTACACTGCAGAAGTCCCACAACACCTTTTAAAGGTACAAAATATAATCAAGTACTAACTGATACTCTGATGAGGACCACATTTGTCTTTTTGTGGTTTTGATTATTTTTAAGAATAAACATCCTACATAACAATAAAGCAACACACACCTCTTTATATAATTCTTGGTATTTACAATGTACTTATCTGTGGCCATGTAATCTCTCACATGGTAGGTGCTAGCAGCATAATTTGAGCACATATTTCACTACTACATTGAACCAACATTATTGCATCCATCACTGTGTATTCTAGTACATTTACTGAGCAGAGAGTCCATAAACATTTACAGAACATTCTTGATCAACAGACACCAAAACCAACAAAAAGTACCCCATTTAATTTCAATAGGAGCCAATGCTTCACTTCAGCAATAACAGTGTAGCTAGCAGGAACTGTTACTACCTCATAAATTTTGCCTTTAAGTACAGCTTGTGCCCCCAGAGAGAAATATTCATTTACTAAAAATCAAACATAGTTTATTGAATGTCTGATCTAATGTAATATAAAATAAACTCACTCTAATAACCAATTTGTACATATTACTGTATGCAGGAAAAGCTCTGGATAGTGACAAAGCAAAACTGATGAAAGAGTTTTTGTAAAGACCTCTGCTTTCCTTTCATAAGTAATCATATGCTAATGCACAAAAAAAATAATAGGCACAGTATGGTGCATTACAAAATCAGTCATGTGAAGTTAGAGAACATATTTTTACATTAGTACACTGCTAACCTTTCACTGACAAAACTTTCCCCTGTGGACACTGGGGCTAAAAAAATGTTAATTAGTTGTACTGTGATTGTTGACATGGAGGATTTATCTATCTGTAGGGAAACATTCTGATGGCATGATAATTTAATAAATTATACAATTTCACTGAGAGCAATGGTACATTCATGATGACTTATTCAATCCCTGAAATGTGCAACTGGGTAATGTCACCACTGCAATGTCCCACTAAAGTGTATAGTAGATATAATATGAAGATTGCCCCAAAATAATATTTCAGAGTATCTCACTCAGAATTTTGATAGAAAGGCTAGAACTGAATTTGAACTTTGTGTACATGAAGATCTTTCTCCTTTCTTCATAACAATTTGATTTCTTTAGGATTTCCATGCCTCATGACTCCCATTGCCATTAACTTTTTCTCATGACCTTTTCTGAGGCTTCTTGTTTGTTCCCAGCACAAGGAGCCAGGTCACCAGGTCCGTTCCAAAGGCCTTCTGCTGAAGGCAGCCCCTTGCTTACCCACCCACTCGGTCAGTGCTGCAGGACTCCTGCCAACCTAACACAGACACCAGGCTGGCACAGGCAGTTCAGCTCTGGCACCTAAAGCCCCCTCAAATCTCAGCTAGAGGTCAGTCTCAGCTTGTAACTAGGCCACTACAACCCAGTCCCAGAAGCCACAGCCACCAGAGGGGTTGACTCCAGCCCCATCTGTAGCAGATGTGGTTTTGCTGGACCAAAAGAGAGTGCCTGAAGATAACTCATGTTTCCAAGCACCTGATGTTGACTAGTATTTGTAAAGCTATTTAAAGACAAAGAATACAAAATGTTCTTAATAGCTTTATAGAAACTTGAAAAAGTTGCTTAAAAAATCTTTCCTCTTTAAAGGATGCCCGTTCTCTCACTGTTTATGTATAGGTAAATGTAATGGAAACTTTTGGAGCAAGGTGTAGCACAACAGAAGAGATCTCAAAAAATACTTTCCTTGTGTTGTAGATAGACTGTCCATTATGCTTTACAGTCAGTTCTGATTTGTACAATTGTCACTGCTGAATAAAATTTTTAAATTTCCTTCAGAGGTACTGGGAACTGGAGAAATTCAGACCCATCTTCTATCCATCACCATTTTTACAAATGACCGTGACTTGCATGATGGAACTGAGATTGGGACTTGCTTCTTCATGTACAAAATACATTATCTATTTCTTCCACTACCAGCCCTTCCTATGCCTCTACAAGAGTCATCCTTAAAGTGGAAATTTTCTCAGTATTATAATCTGCCATAATATGTGCATTCATTTGGAGTATTATGAATCTCCCTAACCTTTTAGTATTGGGGATGACAGCATTTACCCTTTGGATAGTCCTTGTTTCATCTCAACAGCCAATGGTAAAGTCTCAAAACAGAAGTAGCACAGGCTGCATTGCTTGGTACATTGAAAACTAAATAAACAATACACTAGCAAAGAACTATAGGAAGAAACAGTTCTGCTCTACAGGGAGACAGACTGGATGACCTAACCTGATGACTGGATGACCATCCCAGTCTAATTTCTCGTAGTTTATAATTTACTTTACTTATTCTCAGGCTGAAAGAAAGGACATAAGACACCAAACACAGTAACTGTAATGCAATTCTACTGCATAGTCAAAAACAACCTGTGTTGCTCATAGCAGCCACTGACTTTTTATCCCAAGCACACTACTTTCATGCAAAATTTAACTTTTCAGTATCTTTTTTTAACCACTAGACACAACAGCAACAGCTTTGAAAAGACAGAATTTGCTAGGTTACATCAATATCTATATTTCCCCTTATTCCTTATACAAGAACAATTATGGCAGTCTTGTATTGCCCTGCCAGTATAGTTTCTCTTCCACTTTTTTCTTTTTCCACTGGCAGAAAAGCAGCATCTTAAAAGTCTTCCTGAAAGTTTTATTACAGAGGGCGTAACAAATGGGGTTAACAGTGCTGTTCACATAGCATAGCCAATATCCAAGGTGCCATAGTGTCACGGGAATGCAGTCAGAGCAAAATGTGGAGATCAAGACCATGATATTATAGGGAGTCCATGTGATGATAAAAGCCAAAAGAATGGCACTTAAAGTCTGTGCCGCTTTGCGCTCCTTTATAAGAACCATCCGTTTCCTTTTGGTGATTTGGTTATTTATATTTGGATCCATGCTTTTGATGGAAGGGTCCTTTGACAGAGCAGCAGAACAAGGACTTATTTTTACTTTTCGGCAACCATTGTTGGCTTCCTGGGTGCCATCAGCCTTAACCACCAAACGGAATTTGTAGGCCACACATTTTTTATTTTTCTGTACGTGTTCTTTGGCAGGTGACAAAAAGTATTTCTGGTTCTCAAAATCATTTTCTTCAGGTTGGTCTTTGACAACGACATCTGTAGTCTCATTATACTCTTCTGCCTTACTTTTAGATGGGCTTTTGTAAGTTACTTGGAAAACCGAGTCAGTGGCAAGTTTATCCTCGTCTTCTGACGATGCGTAGCTGCTGCAGGTGGTTAACTGGTCAGCCTTAGCCCAGTCCATACAAGTACTTGCTGCCTGAGAGGCCTTCACTGTAGCTGATGTACTTCGACTAGATGAAGACCAAGAAGCCTGACACCTCTCTCTTTTGACTAAGTTTTGTTGCTTGCAACTGAAGCAAGACTTCAGGAGAGTTTTCTGAGGCTTTATTGTCTCAAACTCTGCCACAGACTCTGAGCCCTGCAGTTCAGCGAGGTCCTTGGTGCGTTTTTCTGTCTCTTTATAAATGCGGCAGTACAGAATGGTCATCACAGACACTGGAATGTAAAAAGCAGCAATTGCAGTACCAAAGGTGATAATGGGTTCATATAGAAACTGTATCTGGCACTCTTCAGGTGGTACTGTTCGTTCACCCACAAAATACTGCCAGCACAAGATTACGGGTGCCCACAACATGAAGGAAATTAGCCAAGCCATACCAATCATGATGCCAGCTCTTTTGGGTGTGCGTTTGGCCCTGTAAGTTAAAGGCCTTGTGATGGAAAAATATCTGTCAAAACTGATGACTAGGAGGTTCATTACTGAGGCATTGCTAGCTACATAGTCCAGTGCTAGCCACAGGTCACAGGCAAGGCTTCCAAGAGTCCAATGGCCTATGAGTATATAGGATGTATAAAGGTTCATAGAAAATATCCCAATGATGAGATCTGCACAGGCAAGGCTGAGCAAGTAATAATTGTTGACAGTTTTGAGCTGACTGTTGACCTTAAAGGATATCATTACAAGAATATTTCCCACTATGGTTATTAAGCTTACAATTGCTGTTACAGTGGCAATAGTAATGACTTCCCAGAGGCTATGCCCTTCTAACTGCTTATGGTTGATTGATGAACTGTTTACAACAGTAGAATTGCTCAATAAATTGACTTCCATTCTTGTCCTCGGTGTATTGTCATTGGGACCTTAGCACTGTTGCATACTGCTTTCTGTGCTCAGAAGCATCCTTTTGGAGATAGCTATAAGGAAAAAAATCAGAAAATTTAAGTAGCTCGTTAAATAGCACAGACTTCCATTAGTTACCATGAAAACACCTGTAAAACAACCTATCACATTATTTGTGTTCTCTTTTTGCATTTTGATTGTTATTTCTACCATTGTGAACATAACTAAAACATACAAATGTACATCCTAGGACATTTCAAAATGCAATCTAACTATTATTTCATAAGACAATCAACCACAGCAGCTCTTACATTTTGAATACCTTAGGAACACTCGACATATTCTCAAAGACAGACATTTAAAGTTTTGCAGTGCAATAAGACAGTGAGTCACTGTGTTGTTTCCTACAGTAGTATTTAAAAGGCATGTCAAGGTTTCAGCAATTATCTTCGAAAAATTTGTAAAAGTCACCAAAAACAGAAAGAGAGTAAGAGAAAACTGGGGATGCATGGGGAGTCAGGAACCACACTGGCATGGTGACAAGAAACAATTAGGTGTTAGAAGTGTTTGAGGCAACTGAGGGGGAATCTTTGAGCAAATGAAGCAGGCGAGGCCAAGAAGATGTTCGTGGAAAAATAAGTTAGGCAGGAAAGACTCTTCTCTATTCAGAGATCTTAGGAACAGAGGAAACTGATGGGGTCAGGTGTGGAAGTACAGTCTGGGTAGTTTGGATGAATGGATGGTAGGATTGAGGATACAGAGGAGTAAACTGAAGAGAAAGAAGCAGAAGATAACCACAGTGGTAAAAAATGCAAATTTAATAACCAATTTTAAATACCAATTTAATACTTGCATAAACAGCAAAAGGTGAAAACAGGACCACTCTATTAATGCATACATGCTGCTGACATCCATTGCTTTCTACATTCCTCACTGCTGTTTCTTGTGCCAGCGAATTGTACCTGTATTAGGCAAACTTTCTTTCAAAGACACCTGCTGGGTTTTGAGTAATTCCATCACATTAGGTGACGCTAATCAGTTATTCAATGCTTAGTCTTGCAAAACTCTGTAATTTTGAAATAGCCAAATAGTACTCAGTTTTTAAAGTCAGAAATGAAAGAAATTATTAACAGATTTTTCTATTGGGCATATAGCCAGTGTAAAACTGGTATGATCTCTTTTTTCAAAGCAGACATAGGTTCAGCTAAAATTATCACATGAATTACCTATTAAAGTCCATTTCTAAGTCTTTAAGATTCTCTCTGCATCAGATCTCTATTATATGGTCCTCTCTATCCATCCACACCACTTTTCTGTTTTCATCTTTCATCCTAATTCTCAGAACATTGTTTTCTTTGGTCTTGGCAAGTGTCTTTCATTAACTGCAAGCTTTTACAGCCTATCTCTTTCCCACATCTGTCTTTTGTTCCAAGTACTTGTGTCCTGTCTCTCACCAGCTGAATACAATTTTTTATAGCCACTAGTTGAACTTTCAGAAAAGTATGTAACTTCCTTTCATTGTCCTCTTTGTCCAGGGAGGTCACCAGCACCGGAGGTGTTTAAGAGGTGTCTGGTTTAGGGGTTACTGTGGTAGTTCTGTGTTGATGGTTGGACTTGATGATTTTACAGGTTCCAACCTTGATGATTCTACAATTCTATGATTCTTATTTGTTTTTATTGTTTCCTTCACTTTTTTCCCAGGTCTCCTAAATGTCCACAGAAGTGTATCATGTTTCTACTTCAAACCCTGATTAATGGTGATCTCTTGATGTGATGAAACTGGATAATGGTAAGTTTCCTGATGTACTGAGACTTCTGCCTATCATACTTCTCAATATGGTTCTCCTCCATCTGTGTGTGTCTGTCATCTCCCATTTTATATTTAAATATTTGTGCATCTGTACTCTGCTTATACACAGCAGATACTGAGCCTAATTCAACAGGATTCTAGTTCATGTATAGATCTTGCAGACTAGCAATAATCATAGTACACGCATGCTGACTATCTGTACGCTTGGCTCTCTCTCCAACCTCCAGAGCCAGACTAGCAGCGAGGAACAGCTGAAGTGCCATAGCAGTTCTAGTTAGTCCTATGCAAAGAATGACATTTCATCCTGGTTCTGCATTCTGCAAAGACCTCCCCCAAGTCATAGCTGTCTTGATGGCTGGCACACTGGCTTCACAAATCTTTACAAAAACTTGAAGGGTAGGAATTCATTTCATGTGAAACAAAGGTGTGTGGAGCAGCTGCATGGCTGTGGCAGGCAGCTGAGCCGTGAGAGAGGAATCTGTGGTTCTGCTACCTCATGTGGCTTATGTTTTTTTTTTTCCCATGGACAGTCAGCAAAGTTGTTCTGCCCATTAAAAGCTCCATGTGACTAAATTTTCAAGCACAGGGTGTGGTGGCAGGTTTAATGTGGCAGTGTCAGAAGACAGTTAGGGCTGTTTGCTCTGCAAGGGAAGGTGAGAACAGTGCCAAGGCAGGCGGGAGCTGAGACCTGACCAAGAAGCAGCAGGATGTGGAGAAGCACGTTTGGTTCATGAAAAGGCCAGAGACAGTGATAGTCCAGTGACTGAACAGCAAGTCTGTAGTGATGAGGCAGGTCTGAGACCAAGCCAGGAAGCCCAGCCAGCACGTCTGAGTCAGGATCTGAGTCAGGATTGAGGAGATAGAAGGCCAGGTGTAGATGTAGCTGCTGCCTGGCTGCGATGTAGCACAGGCAAGGGCCAGCGGTACAATCTCAGCTTAAAAGCAGTTCCCAAGGAAAAGATGAGGGAGGCCCTCATTTCTAGCTTTCTTCAGTAGGTCTTACCAGCAGAGCAGCTGACCTTGGACTTTTGCAAGATATCAGCTAAGGCTACAGATGGTCTTAAAGAGGCACCAGCTATGAATATCAGGCACATGAATGAATCTGTACAAACCACCTTTGCCTAACACCTGGGTTTGAGCAGCCATGTAGAACAATTATAGATTGTTTCAACTTTCTGCCTTTTTTTTTGCCAGAAGATGGCACTCATCTCAGAAGAAATTGTATAGATGCTGTGGCCCGTAATGCTTTGTCTTTGCCATAGATAGCAAGTGTGTCCCCCTCTTAGGTCACTGATACCCCTTAACATTAGGAATTGGGAAGAAAGACTGCTCAAACTACTCCATGTGGATTGCAGACTTCAGAGCAACAGGAGAAGCAGAAATTGTTGTTGTTGTGACACAGTTGTTCTTGGTTTAAACTGACATGGGTTGGAGAAATACTGATAATATGTTATGGAAACTACATAATTCCTTAATAAATTTCTTAATAATTTCTTAATAAAAAGCACTGTCTTTATCATAATGCAAAGCTTTCCCTCCCTAATGGGCTGTTTTACTGTGATGCCTATAAAGCTGACAATAGCTGACCTACTAGTATGCAAAGATCTCTTCTTGGCATGTTGATCATTCTCGTCATCTCTTCATACTCTAACATCTTTTGTTTCATAGGTCTATGTTAACAGTTTGTGGTGTTACCTTTTGTCATCTGTTTGTGTATCACTCAAGGCAATAGAGCATGTGAGTGGGACTTCTGTGTGCTATGGTAACATAATTTATGTTAATTGTCTATCATAAGAGACGATAATAATAGCGAATCAAAATTGAATTAGAAAATCAAAATGCATATGTACAGTATCATGACTTTGCTATGTCTCATAATTATTAATGCACAATGTTCACGCTTGTGAGCTGTAACGGTATTTTTTATGTGTTGCCAAGTAGTAATGATATTTTTTTCAATCTATCCCTAAGTATTAATTATGCGAGTTGTTAAATTTGTACATAAAGTCAGCTTACAGTTATCTGCAGGCAGATTGCTTGTGTCACAGATTAATTGCACCACAGATGCAGGCACAGCTTGGGTTCACCAGGTTTTATTAGCTCTACCTCATTCTGGGTCTGTCAGACCTGTGGTGGCTGCATGAGAATTGCCTGGATATCTTTGCAACATGCTTGCCAATGGTGGTCCCTGTCACTTTATTTATTTGGTTGTGTGCTAACTAATTTACTGGTTTGCTGCACACTCTGCCCCGGAGCTCAGCAGCCCACAACACAGGTAGTTGTGCAGCTACAGTACAGCCCATGATTTCACAAAATGGGAGTTTTGGTCACATTTTGCTGGAAGCACTACTGGGTTTAAAAACCCCTCAAAACCAGATCAGTGTTTTAATATGTTGTCAAATGACAGCCTGTGTGCTCAAGAGGGATAGGGCTAGCTAGTGTTAGGAAACTGGGGACCTTTCTCAAGAACAGAATAGAATGAGTGGCTGCTTAGTTTAAGAAGAGTAGGACAAACCAGCCTAGCACTATGGCACGAAGCTGTTCCTGTGTCTCTGCTCTGTGTCCTGAGAGAGGGACGCTTCTCAAGAGGCTGTGGAGTCAACTCACAAGGTTCATGTAGCGCAGGCATCTGTGTAACACCCTGTCAGTTGCTTTTTCCCTCATTTGCTACAGAAAGCAAAGGTCCTGCACTTGGGTCACAACAATCCCATGCAGCTCTACAGGTAGAGGCAAGAGTGGCTGGAAAGCTGCCTAGTGAAAAAGGTGCTGGAGGTGCTGGTTGACAGCATCTGAACATAATCCAGTGTATGCCCAGGTGTACAAAAAGGCCAACAGCATCCTGGCCTGTATCAGCAATAGTGTGGCAGTGATCATCCCCTGCCCTGTACTCGGCACTGGCGAGGCCACACCTCGAGTCCTGTGTGCAGCTCTGGGCCCCTCGCTGCAAGGACATTGAGCTGCTGGAGCAGGTCCAGAGAAGGGCAACAGAGCTGGTGAAGGGTCTGCAGCACAAGTCCTGTGAGGAGCAGCTGAGGGAGATGCATTTGGTTAGTCTGGAGAAAAGGAGGCTCAGGGGACACCTTATCACTCTCTACAACAGCCTGAAAGGAAGGTGTAGTGAGATGGGGATTATTCTCTTCTCCCTGGTAGCAAGTGACAAGAGTAAATGGCCTCAAACTGCACCAGAGGAAGTTTACATTGGGTATTAGTCAATTTCTTCACCAAGTGGGTGGTCAGGCATTGGAACAGGCTGCCCAGGGAAGCGACGGAATCACCTTCCCCGGAGGTATTTAAAACATGTGTAGATGTGGGGCTTATGAACATGGTTTAGTGGTGGAAGTGGCAGTGCTGGGTTAACAGCTGGACTCAGTGATATCCAAGGTCTTTTCCAAACCAAACAATTCCATAATTCATCTGGCTTTAGCTAAGAGTTCTATTTTCTAAACACTAACTACATGGCGTTTCTGTGTTTATTCGTACAGGTGCAGAGCGATGTTCCCTCCTCGCCGCTGGCACCCGCAGGAGGCCGGGCCGGGCCCGGCTCGGGGCTGCCCGCGGGCCCCGCCGCCACTCGCGCCCGCGCACCAGCCGCCGCCAGGGGGCGCTGCCGACGCCGCGCCGCCGCCATTTCCCGCGGCCCCGGCGAGCGGCCCTTTCCGGCAGTGGGCGGGACCGGCGCGGCCCCGGCGGCCCGCGGGAGGGGAGCCCGGCCATGCAGGCGGAGCGGGGCGGCAGCCGGCCCCGCAGGGAAGGGGCCCGGCACGGCCGGCGGCGGCCTGGCGGCGTGCCCGATGCTGCGACGGAAGGGAGCGGCGGGGACGGCCACGGGCGCGGAGGAGGCGGGGGCCGGGGAAGAGGCGGCGCCTGCGGGCACCGAGGAGGCGGGGGACGGGGCAGGCGAGACCCTCGAGGTCGCGGGGCAGCGCCGCCGCCCAGCGCCCAGCAGCACCGGCGGGTAAGCAGGAGGAGAGCCCGCCCCTCGCGGTAGGCGGGGGAGGCGGAGCTGAGCGTAGCGGGGCCCCAGGGCGGCCCTTGGGCTGGGGGCACAACCCTCCCCTCCCCTCCCCTGCCCTGCCCTGCTCCTCCCCTTCCCGAGGTGGAGCCAAGCTGGCAGCTGTGCCCCTGCCGGCGGGGTGGGCTGGAACTGCCGGCGTTGCCGCCCGGGACGGCTCCGCAGGTGCCGGCTCCCTGTGCCGTGTTCCTGTTCTGGGACAGCTCTGCCCATGCACTCTGCTGCAGCATACACAGGGCTTTTCTTGCCGAAGCACGTGTATAATTTTACGCTGAAAAGATAAAAGTCTTGTTTGAAAAATGCATCTGAAAAAATTATATTTGCAAATAGAGATGAAGAATTGTTGAGCGTTTTTGGCACAGTTGTTTTAGTGGTTGGACTCGGACGATCTTAGAGATCTTTTCCAGCCTTAAAGATTCCATGATCAGAAGTTGAAATGAGCATGTGTCCTGTCCAGCCTGTGGTACTCGCAGTGAAGACATGATAACAGAGCACATCTTACATTATGGATATCTGTGCTTCACTGGATATGTATTTGTCATTAAGAGAAGTTGATAGTTGCGCTTCGACCCATTATAAAATGCTTTAGCAGGTTAAAAGTAGCACAGACATACCATTGTGTACCACAACTACATAGGCAATTTCCTATGGAGATATTAAAATGCATTCTCTAACTCACCATTGTATGAGATCAACACTGTGCCTTTAAAAAGAATTTTCATTAAAAAAAAGGCTTTGACTACTTCATTCAGATTGTCTTGCTTCTGTTAGCAATGTTGCAACATCGAAATCATGGTTCTCCCTGGATTGGCAAAGAGATTACCATGATGACCTAATAGTGATTGGTGTTGGCAGCACTGGGAGTCCTAATGTAGATGAACCAGCTGCTTCCCCAATTCCCGCATCATGTTGATTAGATTCACTTTGACTTTTATGATGGCATGGCTTCAATTGAACCCAGCCAGTGTTTTATCTGTATTAGAACTCCCATGGTTGCTGGTGGATTTAAAAAATATAAAATATTAATTTTGTTATTGTGTTTAGATACATACCACTCATGTTTCAGGAGATAAAGGTTGCAGGTCGATTAGTACAGTTACCTAGAATGCTGGTCAGTGCTTTCCACTGATGTTTGTGGACAGGTTTGGATCCTGGATGTGAAACAGCAGTGTTCCCTCATAAGCTGCAGAGGCATGCAGGGGAAATTCAGCACCTCTGTGTATTAGCTGAGGAAATTTCTGTCCTGGACTGATTTTTTCCAAAGTCATTCGACCCTGCAATTAAAATTTTTTCTTTTGGGAGACATTACAATATGTCTTGCCACTGATCACTGTGTTATTGACTTGGATATGCTCTTCATCTTAGCCTAGCACAGTGACTTTATTTTTGTCCACTAATATGGGCTAGGACTTCTAAAGTAAAACAATAGCTAAGCTTTTCCCAGAACTCTGCTAAAGATTGTTCAAATGTAGTGCTCTTCCTGCACTGGAGGGCTTTGATGTTAAGCACTGTATGGTCTCTTAGTGCACCTGCCACAAATTTCATGTTTAGCAGCTGGGATGGGACTGACTTCCAGCAATCCAGCCACAGCATCAGCAGCTGTGCCAGCCTGCAGCAACTGAATTTTAGTGTTACCTCTGAGCCAATCTCATAATTCACCACTTCTGGAGCAGGGAGGGCCTCCTCCTTCTATCAGTGTGGCCAGCTCTTATCTGACAGAGAGTTGCCCCCTTTTAATCCCAACCCCTTAGTGTTCTCTGTGTTCAGCAAAGTGACTTGTATTACAAGAGTGCACCACCTCGGTGATAGGATGCTTGGCCCAGAGTAAGCATTTTGTGTGAGACAAGACCCTGCTGCCTTTCAGCAACAGGGGGCAAATCTTCTGAAGTGGTGATGTCTGAGTTGCTAAGCTGGAAAGTCAGGTAATAAGGCAGGGAGTGTGATGGTTTTACCACATTCCCTTTCCTTACTGTGTGCTGAGATGCTGGAGTCTTTTCAGAAAAATATTTTTTTTTCTTTTTTTTTTTTTTTACAGTAAAGTAGAAATTGGCATTAAATTGCATAATATTTTGGCAGCAATATTTCTTAGTCAGTTGCATTCACATAAAAGCACTCTTAACCTTAAAATGTTGTGTTTTGGATGTTTTAATCTAATGGTTCCTAAGCTTCTATTTGAAGCTACAGGAGGATATTATTTCTGACCTGTGCAAGTGGGAGAAGTAAGTGTTGTGGTGGCACAATAAGTTCTCAGTTCTTTGGGGCACAAGAAGACTGGACACTACGTGCCTTACGCTGCTGCAGGGATCCTGTAATTCTCTGGTTTTAGTCATGGGTGATCAGCTGTGTTACTTGCAAAGCCTGGGAAGGCCCTGCAAGGTAGGTCCAGCTGTGGATCAGAATCTTAGAGAGGAAAACTTCGTGATTTCTGTCAGCTCTTGAGAAGGTGGCTCTCTGAGTAACTTCCCAGCTCCACTCTTGAAACAAGGTGCTGCCTCTCTCAAACGTGAAATTGATTTAGAAACGGTAAGAAAATGTGTTCTTATTCCTTGTGAAGAGGGAAAAGGATCTTCCACTTGTTATGTCTTTTTGTAACTAGTGAGCATGTTGATTTAACTGGATGGATTACTGAAGATTTTGTGTCCTCCCTTCAGAAATGAATCTCTAATTAAGACCAGCTGGTTTACCAAATGGCAGATTTCTTTGTAGATCTGTCATATTGAATAATTTTCCATTGTTTCAGTCTGCTTTAGCTCATCTATGCTATGTTAAATAAATAAAACACATTTGAAATTACTCATTTTTAGTAAAATGTGGCATTATCATGCTTAAAGTGAAAGGTCCAATTGACATTGGTCCAATATTATCTCCCATTTTAGTCTACTCAGAATTCATATTTTATGTACTGTCAGAATTTTAAAATTGTTCTCTCTATGAGATACAGTATATTAAAATAGAAACAACTTTCTGAAATTGTGTATATGGTGCTGGGTTTTATTTTGATGGTCCTTGACCACATTTTTGGGGGGAGTGAGGGGAAATGGTTTAAGGAGATTTTCTTTTGTCCTTTTTGTTTATTAAATTTGCAATTTGCAAAGTATTCTTTTAACTTGATACACTGATACAATGATACACTGAGTGTGCATGTGATGCATGCTGCTGCTTCAGTGCAGTTGAAATTGGCAGGTCTGTTTCAATGTTCATTTCCTGGCTTTGGGCAGTGTTGCAGTAAACATTTTATTGTTAAAAAATGGAGGTTAACAGATGGATTTTAGTGCAGTCTTTCTCATGAGTGGTTAGTTTCAAGACAGCATCACATTTATTTAGTATTTATTATATCTTCATTCTTATGGTCCATGCACATATAAAATTGATCTAAGAGAACATCTAATGCTGTCAGCATCAGATAAATTTTTCTTAATTAGTATGAGCTAACTCTTTACAATCTAAGCAACTGCAAAAAGCAGTTCACAGGCACAGTAACAAAAGTAACAAATGCAGATGTATTTGATTTCCTTTAGAACACTGTAACAGAACTTGTGCAAATAGAAGACTAGATCTTGGAGACAATAAATCTTTTGACATTTTATGTGAATGTTCTCAAAAGCAACTAGAGAAAACTTATTTAATGTACATCAGTTTATGAGCTGTACTTAATTACTAATGAGGTGTGAAGAGCTTCCCTTCTCAGGAGTTTCTCTACTGTGATGGTTCAGTGTCAAACTGGTGTTGTTAAATGGGATTCTGCAAGGCTTCATTCTGTATCTCATGTTCAGTTTTCTATTAGTAATTCCAATGAAGGATTAAAATATACAGTGTTAAAATTTGCAGACAGTGCTAAACTGGCAGGAGAGTGGAGCACAGAACACAGTCTCAACAAATGGAAGAAACAGCCTGCATTTGGGTGTGATTCAAGGTCAAATATAATAAAACAGCATCTATGTAGGAAAAACCTGTAGTGGTATGTGACTGATTAAGGTGCAATTTTACAGAACTGTCAGCTTAATGGATGAGAAGGTATCAGTTAGTGATGCCATTACACTGAAGAACTAGTTCTATTTTTGCAAGACTGGGACTAGCTGGGGGAAAGTTCAGAGGAAGGGAATGAAGAAAGATATAAAGAAGATACGACCAAGGAGGAAAGTCTGAAGAACCTGGTTCTTTCTCTTCTTATTTTATTTATATATTTATTTTAATTTTTTTTTTTTAATCTGGCAAAGAGGACAGTTTGGACAGGCCTGGTTAGCAATGTTCCATAAAATAGAAAGGTTGCTGCAAAGAGATCCATTTTAGGCAGGACAAGAAAAACATTATTAAGAAGGAAGAGGTTTAATTGGGGCCTTGAGAATAAAACTTGTGACTAAATGATTAGATAGCTTGTGTAATGCATTGTGTAGGAAGTACATGGAAATCAGGACAGAAAAATATGTATGATGAAGGTTACTGAGCCTACTCAGTTGAGCTGCTGTGTAACCACTTGTCACAGCCCTATTTATTTTTCTTTTATTTTTTCAAGGCTGTCTGTGCAATGGAAAAACATAAATGCTTTTTATACAACCAAAGTTAATTTATTCTTTTTTGGTTTCTAGACAATAGCAGAACCTATTTTTCACAGTTCTGGGAACTCCAGAGTTTCATAGTAGTCCCTAATTGTTCAGTGTGGAATGGTTTAGTGATATTTATTGTTATTCCTGCAGCATATTTTACCAACTTTCCTGCTGGTATAACTTGAGAGATTTGTATTGAAAGCATCCCATTACACAGGTGAACATCATTGCTGCATAGCAACTTCATGTGTGTTTTTCTGTAACTTCCTTGGAAAGAGCTCGAGGGTTTTTTGTATTTTACCTGGCTGTGCATTTCTCTCCTCACCTACTTAAATGCTTTTGTTCCTGTAATTTCCTCTCAAGTGTCTGGGGTAGTAATTTGGTAGCTTTTTGGTAACAGGTTGTTCCAAATATTTTCGAGCTTAAAGAAATAACTTTACTGGCTCTATATGTGGCTAATTGTGTGAAACACAGCTTTCAATCATAATCTTATTTAGATTTAATTATCCAATAAAGTGTGTGGATTTTATTCAGAGGAAATATAAAATGGTAGTAATTTGAATATTGGAGAAGAACTTCCCTTCATATTTAACTGAAGATTTCAGAATTTGGGGAAGAAGTACACAGTTAAGAGTGCATGCATCCATGCATGCATCCATCCGGGGCGATGAACCAATGCTGTAAGGGACCAGTAGGTGGTGCAGGCGGCCCGGCCCTTGGCGTGCTGGGCGGGAACTACATGGTGAGGAGTAAGGATGTGTGCACATCATGGGGTGGGAATGTTCTTCTCATCTCAGGGTGATGTTTTCTGAACATGCAGCGCAACGTGTGAAAGTCACAAACACATGTGAGTTATTAGAACTTGCCCCTGGTTCTTCGAAACGCAGCTCTGAAGAAAATTTATTTGTAGGGAGGGTACACTTTGTAATGCTGAGCTAAAAATCTTGTTCTACTGGGATGAGTGTTTGGTCCCAGAGAGCGCAATACAGGAGTTTGTTTGGGTACATCAAGTGAGGGACAGTAAGTATTTCTGCTGAAAAATCAATAAATTTGTAGAAGTGATGAATTCGTTTAAAAAATTATGCCATGCTGTTTTCCTCACAAAAGTAACTGGGTAGTTTCAGGAGCCCTGTTATGAGTTTCCAGCTGGTCTAATAGTGCTGCACAGTCTTTTGTAGCTGTCAGAAGGTTTCACTGTATTTTAAATAAGCAAACAAATGCTGATGATTGATTCAGTGGTGATTTAGAGGCTTATAAAAAATACAGAAGAGTATTTCTTACAGGTTTTCACAATATTAGGATTTCAAGCCTGTGTGACTCAGTGTTCTATGGTAAGGCATAGAGGGGGGTCCATTTATTTCCCACTGTTCTTTTTCATGTATGCAATTCCTCTGTATTATGTGTGTGTAGGGGGTCTAGGGAGGAAGGTTGGGTTTTTCTGTTTGTTTATTTGATTTATTTTTGTAAATAAGACTTTAACTCTTCTGCAGGTAGACACTGTAATACACTACTGTAAAACCATAAATCTGCTGGAGTGTGTAAGAACCTCGCCTTAAGGTCGTGTTTCTATTCCTGTTTCTCTTTTCCCAGAGGATAATTCTGCATGAGGCTGTGCAGTCTCTCTCCTTAACCCTGAAATGTCCAGGGTCTTTGTCTTGTAGGAACAGAGTGATGATGCTCGGCTACAGTTCTTCCTAGGCTCTTTCACTGACATGTTGTGAGGCTTTGAGTTTTTTCTGATTGCCTGAAAAACTATGGGGTTTTGGTGGCTTGGTTGTTTGGTTTGGTTTTGTTTTTGGGGGTTTTTTTTGTTTGGTTGTTAATTTTTCTTTCTACTTTTTTTTTCTTCAGTGTCTTATATTAGACTGCGTTATTCACATTATGCTGCTTTGCTGACTTCACTGGTGTATTATGTTCCTGTTAATTTGTAACAACAGGTGGCATGCCCATGGAAGCAACAGAAGTGCAAATGGTCCCATCCTCTGTATTTCTTTTTCTTCCACTTCACCTAAATTGTTAGCAAGGATGTTAAAGGATTATTGTCTCAGAGTAAAATGTTTTTTGTAGAGACAAAATTAAAAAAAATAACTGTACTAATGAGAAAAAGTAGTTCCTTCAGTGTTTTTGGTGTGGCTTTTAGTTTGAATTACTGTCAAGGATGGGGTTTTGATGCAAATTTGCCTTGTGGGTTACACTTGGGTTTAATATTAGTGGACTCAATGTGGTTTCACTCCTGATGGAATCACAGTTGAAGCCGTCCATCCGTTGTCCAGACAGCTGAGCACTGTCTGTAGCTCACCATGGCAAGCTGGATACGAAGTTCTCCTGTGGTTACTGTTCTGTGTGTGCCTAAGTTGGCTCACCTGTGCAAACTGTAGCATGTAAGTATATGATGGGCACATAAAATTATGGGATTGTAGTGCATCCCAGCAGGTGCAGCCCAGTCCTCCTGTACCTTTTTGGTAATTTGGATGTGTTTGCACTCTCAGAGAGTTCTAAACGACTTTTAAAGCTTCTTCACAGCAGTGTTAACTTCAGGGTCAGAGCCTTTCTGTGTGGTAACTCTTATTTTTCAGAATTATACTCCAGACCAATGGCAAAATAAAATTAGATTTTAACATCTTGGGGTTTTAAGTGTGGTATTGCTGTGTTGAGGACCTTGGACAATGATTCTTCACTACTTTACCTCAAGCTGCATGTTGGATTTAGGGAAGCACATTCTTTAAGGCTATTTAGAAAAATATCTTTCTCCTTCCACCCTCTTCCAAAAAAAGGTAGGAGGTGAATGAGGAAGGGTTGTCTGAGGTTTGAGTGGTGGTTTCTAAAATGTCTGCAGTAAGTTGCATTCAAATTTGATATAAAAGTAACAAAGGGTGGTTTTTTTAAGTGAAGGTAAAAACAGAGATTTAAAGACATCCATGGTATTATACCACTCTGGTATAGTGAAAAAGTTTCATAATGGTGGTTCAAATATGAAACAACATTGCAACACTGAGCCTCTCAAGAGGCTTATAGTGACAGAATAGACATGGAGATGGAATACACAGAAGTGGAGTTTTCCATGAGCACTTGATAAGTTTTTTTCTGTTTGCGTAGAATTGTTTGAGCCTTGTTTAATGTTAGGCTTTTTACAGATGTTACGTCTAGATATGAGTCATAGTCTTTTCTTCAGCTGTAAATAGGTTTGAATGCAAGAAATTTTCAGGATTTAGACTTTTTTCTTCTGGTATTTCATATTGGTATTCTGCAACTGCAGTGATGCTTTTCAGAGAGGACTCTTTGGTTATACTCTTTACTACACGTTATATATTGTAGAGGGTGATAGTTCATAGCAGGTCACAGTCACATGACTAATCTGTCTGAATTACCCATAACATTTTAAAAATCAAGGAGAGAGAAATATTTTTTGCTATTGAAGTTACTAAGACAGCTTCTAGAACCATACTTTGTGACTGTTGAAGCAGTAACGATTTTATGTAGAAACTTCAAGAACAAGTCTCTTTCTTGTGTACTTGATGAGATGTTTTTTTCCTTTAACTGGAACATCATTCCTCTTAGGCAAAACATTGGTTTCAGAATAGGATGTCTCTCTTGGCTAATTCTTGTCTCTCTCAGCTAATTCTATCTTTAGCTAACTCAGAGTGCTGAGTTCCAGTATCCAACATTTATGAACCAGTCTTAGTATTTCATCCCTCTTTCAAAAATTCTCATCCCGTACGATAAAGACTAGAAGCTTTTTTTTTCATGCTACCTGTTCTCTCAGCTGCCCTTTCTGCTAATTAAGTTTCTCTTCAGCTTTGGTAGATCTCTCTAAAGGTCACCAATAGAGCAAACTAGTGAAGAGGATTATGCTTTGTAGGGATATTTTTTTTTTTCTTTTCATGAAAGAACCTTTGAGTCAAGGCTCTTCCTTCCTTAGTCTAAAGGGAAAAAAAAAAACCAACGAAACTTTAGCTTTTTCCTTTTTCCCTCAAGTTGAAGAAACAGTTTCTATTATAAACTTGAACCTGTACTGGAAGAGCTCTGATACCTAGGTGAGCAATAGGGAAGTAAATTGTTTCTGTTTCTGAGGCACCACTGAAAAATCATTGAAGGCTCACTACAAATTCATCAATAGCTCACTATGCCAATATGAAGACTGTGAACATACAAACATATGTGTCACCTCATCTCCATTAATATTTTTGTAGAAATAATTTTTAGTTTGCTCTGATGTGTGTCACTGTAATGAGGGAATAAATTGAATGTTTAACAATACGAATTGATCTTATTAATAGTGTTGACAAATCAGAAAGTGCAATACACAAAATATTAAATGTCTAGACTTTTGTCTTTTCTCTTTAGGTGTAGTCTGGAAAACATAGAGCATAAAAACAAAAGGATTTGCAAATATCTATACTGACTTGTTTAAGCTGGCTGCCAAGAATTGCAATTAAGTGACTTTTACAAATGCTTGTTTTCTGTTGAATAATTGAAAGGGGAAAAAATCTTATTTAAATTATATGAAACCCTGAAGGAGGAAGTATAATGAAAAGTGGTTTAATTATTTTCAGTGAGACAGCAAAACAGACTGATGACCTTATCAGTATTTGTTTATTTTCTTGCTTTATTGTATTCTTTGTTAGCCCCAGAAAATACTGGTTATGATGCAGAAAAAAAACTCTCTTAATAAGGTAATGTATTATTTTCAGCTCTCTCGAAATATATAGCAAAATTGTCCTTGTGTCTGCCAGTTTACATTAGAAACAGCTTGTGGGTAATGTTACAGAGCCATTATCACTGATGCTCTGTGGTAAAATGGCAGGCAGGAGATACAGAGACTGTGTTGGATACAGAGAGTACACAATGAAAAAGTTTCAGTCTGCAATGACTACTGAGGCGAAAGATTTGGGAATGTGGAAAAAAGTTCAAGCTGTGATCTGTTTTCTTCCCAGTTTCAGATACAAAGTGCAGTGAAGCTTTTTTTCACTTCTTAGATAAGTGACCTTCCAATGAACTTGAAATAATTTTTTATCTGAATTTCCCTCAATTCCGTTTTTTCAGTCCCTTTGTACTTTATGTAAAAACATGATATTGTCACGAAGAGAGTAGGAATGGAAGAAAGAATGACATTAAGTGTTACATTCTTGTTCTTTTTTATCTGTGTGTGTGGTGATTGTGCATCTGCAGGGCACGTAGACCAGCAGCTTCTTGAGTTCTCCTATCGGGAGTGTCCAGGTGCTGTACAAAGTAGAATAGGTCCAGCTGAGAAAAGAGGCTAGATCTCCCACTCCAGAGTGTGTAAAGCCATGGTATTCTCATGGGAAGAGAGAGATGCAACTAGGAATGCATTTGTGCAGAAACGGGAATTGAATTTATTTCCATTTTCTGGATAAAATGCTGTAGTTCTTCAATAGCTGAAGAAACATGGATTGTATTTATTTACACGTCTCTTTGAGGTGCTTTGTTTTGGCACTCTCCTCTCTTTTGCTGCAGTCCCCATCTATTCTCAGTTCATTTTATGACAAGCAGAACTATTTTTGCTGGAGAAAATTTTGTTTCTGTCCAAAATGTGCTGCTATCACCAATGTGTGGCCAAGTGCATGCCACACACTGGTGATAGAAAATTCTTCTTCTGACTTACCTGAGTCAAGACAGTGTGATCTCTACACCTTTTATCTGTGTTATATTGATATTGTGATATATAGACAGAGTCCCCAAACACATTCATCATTAATTCTCATACTGTAGTATAGGAGTTGGAGAACATGCTCTGGGATACTATTGCCTTTACCATCCTTGAGCAATACCTACTGAAAGAGCTTGAAAATGGGGTGTGTGGTGTGTGGCTGCCTTTTGTTTTGGGGGAGAATCATAAAGACACATTGTGCATAATACAGCTGTATTTTAAATTACAGTGCATGTGGATTCAACACAAGTCTATCACTTTCAAAGGCAAGCGCCCCACAAATCAGACATTTGGCTGCAATTCGCTGCATTATGGGACAACGCCTTGCACAGTGCCTGAGAAAACTCCAGATGATTAATTATTTTTCAGCTGTGTTTGTTGTAGGAACAGGACTACTGACTTGTGCAAGTTGATAGTGGAGGGTGTAAGTAGCTGCTTTTTTTTCACCACTTGGGTATTCTGTCAGGGAGATCCTGCCTTGACTGTGAGGCAGGGATTGGAATCTCTTAAATTCGTATCTTTGAATTACTGTTTCACTCATTTGCCCTTTCCTTGCATCACTGTGTTGGCTGGTTTGCAGATACCTAAGAAAATGGATCAGCCTATACATTTCTCATGTAATTTAAAAGACAAGGAAGAAGAAAGGTTTTGTTGTCTGTCAGTTGGGGAGTTGGTACTCTCTGCATCTTTTCTGATTTTCCATTGTATAAAGAAATAAATTCAATGTAGTATTGGTCTCAGAAATGCTGTTTAAAGCCCTGTGAGTCAAGCATAGCATCTTTTTGAAGTAGCATTGCTGTAATACATGAGTATTTTGTTTAGCATGACTAGATTTTTTTTATAATCAATGTAATTCAATATATCTATATCCTGCTTGGTTTTTTTCTTGATATGGGATTTTGCATTCTGTGTTATAGTTATGTGTTTTGATTGCACATCAGACTAACTGCTTTTTATCCTTAGTGTCTTTTTAATAACTTACTGTTCATTGATTTACTATGTGACTGTCTGTTGGTCCTAAAAAGTACCCCTTTTTTACTCCCCTTGTCAAATTAGGCTATTTGTAACTCAGGTTTTAGTGCTTCAACATGTCCTGCTATAAATGTAATAATGCAATTCAATTTAAAAAATGCATAATGTCTGTGTCTCCTAGTTTGTTGATAGAGGGGTAATAGAGATGTGAGGTTTTTTGGTAGCATGTGAAATTATATTTATGAAATGGCAATATATTAGTATTGAAAGATGAAAAATGTAGCAGCTATGCTACTGACAATGTTGTGGCTATAGTGAAAGGGGTGAGGAAAACAAAATGCTGTAGGCTGGAATTTCTTATACAGGACCTTTATAGGGTTTCACATTGGTAGAGTGTCTCCTTTTGCAGCTTTTATTTTCATTATGTGAATATTTGAATGTTTGCAATATGCTATTATTTTGTGGTGGTTGATCTGAAAAAGTGGCAGATGTTGGTGGTTTTAATTTAAATTCAAGATAGAATTTCCCACTGTGAACCAAACACCAGTACTTGTATATAGAACCTCTAAAATGATGTCTTACACATCTGAATGGCTACTTTAAAACCTTAACTGAAAAAGGGATCTAAAAGCAGTCACAAAAGGCAAATGTTCTGAGGTTTATGTTAAAAATTTTATCGATCAACATAAATATTTGTAGCCAAGGGTTTTTTTAAAACTATATGACTTTGACAGATGTCACCTCTGTGTCCACATGTATTATGTGAAAAGGAATAGTAATGGAGTGTCTCTAAGTCTTTAATGGAAAGAGAGAACAGAACTTACTTTGGAAAAATGAGTTTAACATTGAAGGAAATCAAACCAAGGATATGGCTTATGAGTACACTTAGCCAATCTAGCAGATAATTGCTGCCAGATATAAAGGAAGGACCTGCTTCCCAGTCCCCATGTTTCATGGCATGCTTCCAGCCTATCTAACCGTTACTTGTGCTTGTCTGATTCTGCTGTGAGCTGACAAAGGAACTGAAGCTGGCAGAAGGTTAACAGTAGAAAAGAAAAGAAAACTACTGATTAAGTTTCTCTTAGTTTAGGGATACAGTTTCAAACAATCCTGTTCTGTTTATTGTCTTTGAGATTTTTTCTTCTTTAATGCTGTGACAGTTGAAAATAGAACAGTGTGGGTGAATATCACTGAACTATTTCCATGTTTTGAAATCCATAGAAGAAGAATGTTGTGCTCCTATGTGCTTTCTTTTTTACAAAATAGATGTATTTTTAAAAGCCCTAAACTTTTAACTTGTTACTGTCTATTTTCAAATATTTTTTAATTTAAAGTTAGGGGATAGTTTTGTTGTTATTAAAATGTAAACTTTGGCGGTTTCCTTTCATGTGTAATATAGCATAGCAGAAATCTTTTGAGAGGTTGTTTTGGGAGGTTTGTTTGTTTATTTTTTTCTATTTTCATTGTGACAAAAAATGGATCTGTTGAAAAACTTCATCACATACTTCTTGCATGGGAAACCCTGAAGCTTCTTCAACATGTTGTTTTTGATCTTGGTACAGTTGCTGGATTTTTGTTGACTTTGTTCTAAAGTTGTGTGCATGTAGGGGTTGTTAAATAAACATTAGACTTGTCAATATAACTGATGTCTTCTCTAAACCTTGTTCTTTTGAGCAGACTTCATTCCAAGTTTATGAGATAACCTCTGTGAGTTAGGATCAAATTTTTCTCTTTTCTGCAGATGGATGCTTTTACTGAGCTTTTTACGTAATTTGTCACGCTTTTACTTCATCATTGATATGGTTGCAGAAGTACAAAGCTTCTCAATATGTGTAAGTTTATAACAGATATGTTTATTGAGAGAGGCTGTCTTACCCACTGACTTATGAAGACTAGTAAAATAGCAGTATCTTTTAAAACATCTCTTATTTTGCTATTGAGGTGAATGTTTCCCCTCAATAAATTTTGCCTTCTTGATGTTACAGAACTCTTCATGTGTGTTCTTTACAAGTTATTGTTAAAGCTGTTAATACAACTACTTTTGCAATTTTAGAAGTGCTAGAATAAAACAGCAAAATTAAATACTAAGGATTAAATAGACTATTGGAGTTTTTCAAGCCCTGAGTGAACAAAGCCCCAAGCTATCTAATTTCAGTTATGACCTTCTTTTGAGGAGGCAGTTGGACAAGATGACCTCTTGCAATCCCTTTCAGTTTGTATTACTCTGTAATACTGGTGCATTAACACATAAGAATTGAACCAGTTTCAGAATATAGTCGAGTCTCTAATGCATCTTAGGAAACTTCTTTTTAGGAACAGCAGATTTGGTAAAAACAATTCTCTTTCTCCAGAAGATTTCCTTAACTGATCCAGAATACTAAATGTAACTTGCTTTTAGAATAAGACATGCAACATTCGCATATGTGGATCCATATGTATGCAATATATAAACCTTTTGGTTTTTGCCAAGTACAGCCTATACATAGGAACAATCAGTAATCTTACTGAAAATGCTATAACCTTTATGGCAATATACTTACTTTGAAGGTTTTCATGAAACCTGTTATTTCTGTCAAGACAGAGGCTCCTATTTTATGTTTGCTCTTATATTTTTGACTGATGTTTTTAAGACAAAAAATCAGCTTTTCATAGTTACAGACAATTTGAAGGTAGAAGAGCTGCCAGGTTTTGTGCAAGTCCATGTAACAATTTTGTATAAATTGCTTGATGAGTTTACGTAGTTGCCAGTAACTTTCATGAAATCATTTCCACTGAGTTAAAGAAAAAAATACAGTCGATTTTCTGTTGGTGGAAATGTATTAGCTTGGCAAGTTTAGAAAATCAAAAGTCTCGTTATCTATAGACAGCAGCTGGAAAAACTTCTTACAGACTCTTTGTTCGCAGCACGGGACAGCCATGGGGAAGAGAGGCAAAGGGCTACTTCTGCAGTTAATGCAACTTGTTGATACTCTAACAGATTTTCCAATTACTGCAGAATGAGTGCTGAATTTCTAATTATACTGTTCTCACAACATACCCCATCAAGTATCCTTCAGTTTGGAGTTTTCATCTAAATCAGTAGAGTGAAATTTTAGCTAGTGGCTTTGTAGTTTGTAAAATCCTGTATCTAATGAGCAGCACCCTGAAATACGCAATTTCTGAAATAAATAATTGCTTGGCAGGCTTTACCAAGAACAAAGTCTCGGTAACCTACAGTCCATGGTTATTAAGTTTAATTTATCTACAAGTCAACAGTTTTCAAACTGAGTCTCTGAAAGCCACAGTACAAAACTTGAGCAGTGTGTATTACATTGGTTCATTTTGCCCCTGTAAGGCTCTCATTTGAAGGACTGTGCAGCTCATAATGTACTAGCAGGTCACAGAGGTATTTCTGAGAGGGCAGTGAAGAGTGAGCATCAGGATTTATGGATTCTTTTCTAGGTCTGTGAAAGAGAAGGTGGTCTGCCATTTAAGTCAGTAGTTGCAAACAATATAACCAAGCTGTTTGCCTGTGGGGCTTTTGTTTCCCCCCCTCTCTCAGCAAATCTAAGGGAGAGATTTAGCTCCTAATAGAAATTTTCATTCCAATTCAGTGAGGTATACAATTCGTACAGAACATGGCTATAGCTTATGGAAATGTTAATAATGATTTGTGAGAAAGATGAAGTACACCTTGTAGCACTGGTGCTTGATCATGTTAAAACTTTAAAGAGTGCAAAGAATATTTTAGGAGGTGGTGTTTTGGTCCAGTTGAACAGCAAAGAGACAACAGTCTTTTTCATTTGAAGTTTTTACTCAGTTGTAGCGAGCAAGAACTTTGAAGCAAAATAATTGGTGGACAAGATTATTATATTTACTTTTTCGTCGTCATTATGGTTAGACTCATGAATATGGTGTCTCTTGAAAACAATTCACTACAGATAAGCTAACAGCTCAGTTTTTGGCAGGTGATTCTGAGTGTTATTACAAAATATTCCTTTCTGTCTCTAAAAGAAGTGAAGCAGTATCTTATGGTATCACTGCTTTGGGAAAATCTTATTTTTCAGGGAAATTTTGAAATTTTATCTTTCATTGATTTTTCAAAAATCTAGATTAAGAGAACTAAATAAGAATAATTTGAGATATTCTATTCTGGTCTTACTTCATACTCTCCCTTTTATATTGTTCTAATTTGCTAATTTTTCTCAGTACAGAAATTTATCATTGATATTCCTAGGTAGACAGAACAATGTGTTGGCATGCTTTGTGGGATTTTCCCAGATAGAGGAGTTGTATACAGTATACTGCCAGATACGTTTAACTTGTTAATTTACTATTAGTATTTTTAAATTATTTTTGTTTTTAAACCTGAATTCCTGTTTGTTGCTATTGTGAGTTGCATTTCAAAATCTTTCATTGAATTTCATCTGTTTCTCTAGGTAGCACCATGAAGATAGTGTTCTATATTGTTTCTTGTGAGTAAGGACATCTTGATTCTAAACATCTACAAACTTGCATCAATATTGATAAAATTGCACTAGTATTTTGTCTTTTGTAACAGAATAACATTAATCTATGAAATCCATTTAAAAATGCAATTCTGCTTCCATTTGCCATAGTTCTGAATATAGTCTGGTTTTTTTTAATAATACAGTTCATTATTTATAGAATCCATTAAATTTCCACCACAATAAACCAGATGATGTATTCCTTTGTTGAGTAATTACTTACAAGAAGAGGGACATATATATCAGGGTTGTAATTAGTTAAATGTGTAAAATAAGAAAACTTTTGGAGATTTTTATACTATTAACTATCATGAGGTATTAGCCTATCAATCATAGTAATGCATTAAGCTGTCAGGGGATTCTCCTATACCTTTTTGGATTTAAATGTAAATAAATTTAATGAGCATTTAATGAGCACTGTTGCTAAAAAAGGAAATCTTTTCGAGATTGTGTTGTATCTGTAATGTGCTAAGATAATTCCTGGTGTAATCCTATTGCTCCTGTTTGGTTACACCACCAATAACTCGAACCATTAAATTAAAAGCAAGTGTGTCTTTCCAAGAGAAATTTAAGTCATTAAAGAGTGTCTCTAACATTAAAGAGTAACAGTCTTTAACGTTTCCACTTTGTCTGCCCAGAGGAACCACTAAGAAGTCAATACCAGCCAAGCTGCCGTACTAATTTACATGCATACAAGCCTCCATATACAGACTTCTGTTCTGTGAAACAATTTCAAGTGTAGAGGTCGTGAACAGCTTTGTTGCTTAATTATGTACATTTTTTTGACCCTTTGACTTAGAAGTTCCATCTGTGAAAATTTGACCTTAACAGATGCTGCCAAAGTTAGGATGAAGAACAAAAGATAAGTAAGTCTCTGCACATACACCTTAGTATTTTAAATATGAATGAGAAAAAAGATATGTGCTCATTCATGATGCAGCTGATAGTCCGGATCAGATTCAACCCAGAGAATGTTTTCATTTTGTCTTGCTAGCCTTTTTGCCTGATGAGAAGAGAAAATGGGATTGAGACATCTAGGTAAGCTTGAGTGTCCTTGCACTTGACCACAGCTGTACAGCAGTTTCCAGGAAGGGAAGAGGGAATCAAGACAGAAGTTTATTCAAGGAATTGGTGTATGCTGTTGTTTGTTGTGAGAGCAGCAAATGTAGGGAGCAGACAGTGGTTATGACTGTCCATGAACATGTAGGTGTCCCCATATGGCAGTGACTAACTGTTAATTCTGACTCTGAGTGGATATATATGATGTCTGGGGTATTGTAGGTGAGTGTCCCTAATAAAGAATGGAAAAGATTGAGGAAATGTGAATACATTGTAGATGTAACATTCAAAGCAGTAATACAGAGATTAAGTAACAAAGGGGAAAAGTAGCACTCGATCAATATAACTTTGAAGAGTTTCTAAAAATAATTTGGGACAGAAATGAAGAAAACAAATAGCTATGCTCTTTCTAAGAGATTAACAGAAAAGCTCAAATTATGTTTACATACATACTGTAAAGTGACATTCTTGGGAAGAGAAACAAAATAAACAAGAACGGAAATCTAATAATGCATGACACCTACATATTAGGGAACAGCAGCTGCCCTGAAGAAAGGTAAGCTGAACATCTGATGTTTCTGTTACGGTAGGATATTCTAAGTACTGACAAAGATGAAGAGCTTTAAATTTTTCTTACCAGATGCGTTACCAGAATTGAACAGGAAGAAGGCTATAAGCTCTAGCTCCTGTGGCTTCCTAAGGGTAATAAGGACATTTTTAGAAAGTCTTAATGGAAGCTCTGACTTTTAATGCACTTTGAGTTTTGTTAAAGGGCTGTGAGCTCAACAATTCTTGTTAAGTGCTTGGACACGTGTGCTTAACGTGCTAGGACTGATTGCACTTACAGTGAAGAGTGGTTGAGTAATTGAAGCGGGATGCAAGAGGTCACTGTTGCACTTTCTCCATTGTGTACTTCAGCCTTGGTTTGATCCAAACCACTCTGAGTTCCAAGGAAGTGCAGAAGGATGACCCCAGGGGAAACTACTAGTTCAGAACAATGTTTACTACATTTAAACACCTTCATTCCTGAACCACGTGCATCAACGTGTTCCCATCTGTAAGAAAAGTCAAACAAAAAGCCCATTTTCCCGTATTTTCTCAATACCACACTGTCCCCAACCCTGTATGTAAAATTAGTGTATTAAAGTATTCTTTTGCTCTGTTAGATTGTAAATTGTGGTCATTTGTGCTATGCACTTTGCTTTCCTTTAGAAGAAAAGTGCAGTCACAGGCTCTCATAAAGGATAAAAATGCATTGCTTGGCAGAAGACCACAAATTGTGCAAGTTCCTCTGCAGGGGAGCTTGGCCCCTGTTGTTTGAGTTCTTCAGTGTTTAGGCAGAATATTGCACACTTTTTTTTTTTTTTTTTTTTGTTCTTCTGATATGCAAAATAGTCTGAAGGTTTCCTGGTTTTGTTCAACTGGGTTTTTGCATACTTTCCCCACTTCGAAAATTTCAGTGAAATGTGCAAATGGTGATGCATTTATTACTATCTGGAACTGAGGCACAGCACATAGATGCTATACCTCCTGTGGTATCCTGGTGTTTTAGAACACTGAGCAATAATATGTAGATGTAGTTCAATACTATTTAAAGGCCTAAGGTTTTCTACTTATGCGAGTAATACTTTTTTAAAGGTTATGTCTGAGTTGGATTCTAGAATTTGTTTCAGCTTGTATCTTTTGTTATTTGATGATGTGGCAAGAGGGAAGTTTCTTTATTTCATTACACATAGGACAGATGTTTGCTTAAGACTCATTTTCAGCACGGTGGGGTGACAGTGGTAGTAGTGTATGGTGTAGCTGAATAGGCAGCTAAGAGAAAGGTGGTTAAGGTATATGTTTCTGAGTGTCTGGGTTTGTTACTTGGTAACTGTCTCATGTGAGATGGTAGAAGCAAACTATTTTCAGAAGTTTCACTGATCAGTTTTTTAATGTATTTGAAAATTTTAACACATCTTTAAGTTGATTGAATTTGAATTGATTATTCAATTGTGATTATTTGCAGTTCTATTTTGTAGCTTGGTGGTGCATCACATAAGATTTTCCATTAAATATTTATTGGAAATGGGAGCAGGTTTGTATTTGAAGTTTACTTGTTTTAACAGTAAGCCTCAGGACAGTACCTGGGAGACCAGGCTGCACAACTTCTGCTCCTGAGAATTTGTGGTTTGTTTCTTGAAGTTAGCTATTTTACTTCTAAGAAGTGAAATTTCCTTGAGGTGCACTGTATAGCATAGCTAATAACAGAACGTGAAAAAGAATTTAGTCTCGTTTAAGAGAAAACATTTGTATCCATATTAGTTTACTGGAAGCACGTTGAACTAAGAAAGTGCTACTCTTGGGTTTTTATTTTTACAGTTGAAAGGAGTGAATTCTTCAAACAGGTCTATAATAAGTAATTATCTATAATGTCATAGTTTCTTAAGATTATTCTGATCTTTTCTTAAAAATAAAGTACAAAACTGATCTATCTCTGTAGCACTGCTCCTGCTTTGACTTGTGAATTGTTTCAGGTCCAAGTTAATTTGGGCACTGAATTTCACTAGGTTTGCTGGATTATAGCAAATCATTCATTTTTTAGAAGAAGAATAGAGAAAAAATAAGTTTATTTTTATCTTGATGGAAGTGGATTTGGCCTTTGTTGTGTGGAAGCTATAGCTCTGCCTCAGTTTCCAGTAATGTAGTTGTCACTTCATCCACTTGCTCATATAACCGTTTACCTACAACAACCATTTTAGTTTATTTATCTGATGAATACAAAGAAAAGAGAATTTACCTAAAAAATTGCACAGAACCAGTGAGAATGCACAGAATATTTTCCTTTTTGTCAGCTGTTTGACACGTGGGAGTGCATTTGTATAATTGTGACAGATTTAATTTCTTGCCTTGAGTGCTCTTTCCTCCAGGAAGCAAGTCTTTTTGTTTGTGTAGCAACAGTCATTCCAGCTAAACCCCAAGCTCTGGGAGAGCTGCATTTGTAGAGAATTCAAAACAGGAGAGTTTTCCACAGCTGTTACGTACTTGTGGCAGATGCCTATTTTGCTTGTATCTTAAGTTGACTCTGCAATGAATTCTCCTTTTGACCCTAGGACTTTTTAAGAGGTTAAAATTAGTAGATCAACTGCTAGCAGTCTATTTAATTTTTTCACGTCTATTTCCATAAAATGGCTTTCATGAAGGAGATTAAATTTGATTAATTATTCCATATTACTTGATTTAAGACTCTATAGTTGCTTATAGAAATTCTTACATAAATCACCATTTTCAAAATGTTTTTCTGCAGAATTTATCTTCTCCTGTTCCACTCTACAAATATAGTTTTATTCAGTTATCATATGTATCACTGCAACATTTGGACAGAGATACTTGGTTTCAGTTCTTAGTTCCACTCTGTATCCATTGCTTTCAGTTTTAGGAAGGAAGCTATTCATTATAAATTTTCAGAATAGGAGGGAAAGTAGTGGAACTTGTATCAGTGTCAATGCTTGACCCCTTGTAAGAGCTGCAGCTTCCCTCGGTGCATTTTAGTTACACTCTTGATGAATTACATTCAGACACAAAGATAGTACCACCTAAAATGTTGGTGGGGATCCAGATGGATTTGTCTTTCTGTGGGTTTTATGATGGGTTTTATTTCTGTGGTTGGAGTTGTTTGTATGAATGATTGTTTAAATACAGAACAAAATGCTATTAAGTTGCAATGGCTTAGCTGTCCATTTAAATGTCACAGGTAGAGGAGGATGGTGATACCGAATCACGACATGAAGAAGAGAAGGAAGAAGTGAAATGCTATTCAAGAAGAAAGGTGTTTTCTAACTGGAGCCGCTATGAGGATACAGAAAAAGAGGGACAGAGTGAATGTGGGGAGTCACAGAGAGGAACAGACTTCAGTGTTTTGCTTAGCTCAGCAGGTAAGCATTTTCCAATCTATAGGGTTTTTTTAATTTTGCATTTTGAGACATGACTACTTTTCTGGCTGTTGTCTCTGATGATGAATCGCCACCCTAGAATACCGTTCCTATCTGCTTCAGTAAGTCTGCCATTTATGCATTTAAGTGTTGAAAATCTCCACAGCTGCAGCCTCCTAGCATACAGGCTGCACTGAGCTGTGACAGATGGGGAGTATAAGAGAGCTGCTGGCTAGTGCATTTATATCCTTTTTGTGAAAACAGGGGTCTGAGTGTGTGCATCATCCAGTAACATTGAGCTTGTTCTTGCTGATCTTGGTTATTGGGTTGCTTTCCAGGAAACAAAAAAAGGTTGCTGGTATGACTAAACACAGCAAATACTCGGACAGCTGCTTGCTCTTGGTTGTTTCAACAGGTTTGTGATCAGCACTGTAGAGATGTGTGCATGAGTAGCAAGTGTTACGCTCCTTGAAAATAACGATCAGTTGTTTTCCTCTGTTTAGAGAAGATGATAAAGGAGGAAGAGGAGGGACAGTCTATACTAGATCCTGGGGTTTTTCAGCCATACATTTATGGTATAGGGTGGTTGCGCTAAAAACAGTTACCTAAAATTATTTTAGAAACTCTTGATGTGCCATTGTGTTGGAATATTATTCAGTAAAAAGCTGTAAACAATGTATTACAGCAGTTTTTTTAGTACCTTGGAAATTCTGCAGTTTCCCAAATCTAAATAATTGGGTTTTTCAGTCACAGCTTGGGGGGGTAAGGTAGAAGTTAGCTACAATAAAGAAATAAAGACCAGAGATTCTTTTCTTGGTCCAAGAACCAATTTCTGAAGTTCTGTTTCACATGAACATTGCAAAGTTGGGCCTAAGCTGTCAGGTTTTAATCCCAGGATCGTGAAATGTGTATTGACCTCTCTGAGTGGTGTGTTGCGTGGCAAACAATGCTGGAGTCAAGGCACATAGTATGGACCTCAGAACTGTGTATGTAACAGAGTCTGGGGAGCAAAGTAGATATAGTAATTCAAAACTTGAAATCAAGAGACCTGTCCTGAGGTACCATGTCTCCATGGTTCAGCTTTTTAATGACTTCAGTAACTCTGCAGTTAGCCTTCAGAATGTCTTTAAAATGTTCTGAAGTATAGTACTGTGGAAATGAGGATATAACAAAGTAGTATTTACCTTTGCTAATTTGTATTTTTCATGAGTTATACTTCAACACAGTTATTATCTCCCCATTTATTTTACTCTTTAGATTCTCTTAATGCCTCAAATGATAATATTGGAAGGTAGTATTCATATATTCATACTATTTATTAATTCTAAATCTTTGATTTAGAGAGTGCTTTATTTTAGCATATATTTTATTACTGTTCTCTACAGTGATATAAATCAATAAGAAACAAAAAGGGAATAAAGTACTTTCTTCTGGAGGAAGAAAAAAGTACCTTCTAAACAATAATGCAGATTTCTTGGAGTCACGTAAAAAAGCAGTATATGTCAGCAGTATTCTTTGTTCTTTAGTTTCTTTGGCTGATGTGTGAAAAGTGAGAATACAGTCGTATTTATTTGTAGTGGTCTGAGAAGAAGCTTGCACATCTGCTTTATTTGATAATTGCTGTTGTTAGTATATTGCCGTTTAGCATTCTGAAGTTGCAAAATTAATCCAATTTAATTGCAACAAGGAGTTAGGGAGTACAGGAGAGGGAATGGAGGTAAATCTCCATTTTTCATTAATACAAAAGCTTAAAAAAGTCTTAAAAGTCTTGTAGTTTACTATTAATACACAACTATGCAATTAATACAACCAGTTAAGAATTCTTTGGCGAAAGCTCAGATTAAAAACCTGATCTCCTATGTAATGGTTAGGTTCCCTAATATTGAATGCAGGGTCTTAAAGTGTCATCCTTAAAGAGAAAACTTGGTTTATCCCAGAAAATATGCTGTTAATTGAATGAGATAGCATAGAAAAAATCATTTGGGATAGTGTAATAAAGACAGAATTAATACTAGTAGACAAAATTAAATGGAGGAATTCCTGATGTCCAAGGAATTAAAAGTCCTTGGTACTTATTTGTTTAATATCATGTAAACGTGCTTCTGTGTGTAATTCTTTACTTAAAATCAACCTAAAATAGCAAAATGAGATATTCTGTGATATGGATGTCATGTTGTTAATTAGGAGGATTAGAGCTTTTAAATGTAATACATAAACATTACTGTTGCTTGAGGTAAGAAGGGAACAAAGTTATGCATTGTTACACTACATTTTTATCATTAGCAGAGGAAGGTGGAAAATGGAAGTCTGAGGAGGAGAAAGGAGTTTGCAGATACTTGAAGAGAATGTGGAAACTTTAGGGTATTTTATTTTACATCTTTCAATAGCTTCTGAAGACAAACACTGGGTTTTTAGGTTTTCACTTACAGTTCCAGCTTTCCCTGCCTTAAGACAATCTCTAGTGCAGCACTGATTCTGTCTTTTCAATCAAATAGTTAGGCCTGACTAGTCCCTGACCATCTCTTGACTACATGTTGTTTCTCTGCTGTCAGCCTTTGCCTGCCTACTAATTCTTCTCACTCTTCCTTCCTTCTGTTTCTGATTCTTGTCTGTGTTTCTGAACCCTGTTGGTGGGTCTTTTTTCAGTCTTTTGTTGTGAGCCAACTCCCTTCCACATATATTTATTAAAATCCAACTCTTTCAGATTCTGTCAGAGACAGAATATCTGTCCCTCATTCTTTCCAGTCCTAGTGACCCCCAAGTCTTACTTGTTCTGCTCAGCATTGCTGATTTGGTTTAATTCACTGCCACATCTTCTTATGTTCCTCTTTGTTTCTTTCCTTGTCTAGTCAATCCCAGTTCATTCTTTCAAGCTTCCAGTTCTGGTCTCCATTATAAACTGTTTTTTCCATCTTCTCTCCACATTCTCTGCCAGTATACCCTAAATCCTACTCAAGTTACCCAACAATATAAAGTGACAGGCCATTGTTTTCAACTGTGTTAGGGATATCTCCATAGGTGACACTGCAGAAATATGCAAGACGACACTTTGTGTTCAGTGTTTTACCTAAAGCTTATTAAATGCAGACTTCTCCTACTGTGGAAAATCTGACTCTTCACTCAAAACAGGAAGTAAGAGGAAGCTTAGTTCAGGTGCCTTGCACATTGAGACAACATGCAGAAGACCACTGAGGACGTAGATGTGATGGTTGGTTGTTAAGCTTCAGCAGATCTTGCAAAAATGAGGTACAAACTCTGATTTCTAGACGCTTGTAGCTTGGCTAAGTCAGGTTAGATTTTTTGCAAAATGAGCAGAGTGTACCTCCTTCATACAACATCATTGTGCAGTCTGACTTCAAGTTACTGATTCAGGGCAGGAAAGTAGTTACAGTTTCTCAAGTGCTTTCACGTAGAAAAATGTTCAAGTCATTCTCTGGGCTCCTTTTCAAGGTGGCGGTAAGAGGAGGATAAGGAAAAGCTACCTAAAGCAGACAACAGCTCTGGAAAATTTCATACTGAATAGTTAGAAAAGCAGCTGAAAATAGTCTTGAGTAAGAACTGCCAGGTGGCTTTGATAATAGCTGATGTCACTGGCCTGATGGAGCTTCTTTGTTAGGGCTTATTATATTTCTGTGTAAAATAGGTGTCCTTGGTTCAGCTTAAGTTTTTAAGTATGTTTCTGATGGAGCTTCTTTGTTAGGGCTTATTATATTTCTGTGTAAAATAGGTGTCCTTGGTTCAGTTTAAGTTTTTAAGTATGTTTCTTTTTTTTAGCATTTTATAATTTATTTATTTTTAATTGTCTTGAATATAGCAAACTTGCTTTTGTCTAGCTGGTATAAAATACAAGTCCATTGTGAAGCCCTCAGGGAATGTGTCGCGAATCAATTTAGTAAAAATGCTGTTGAAGCATAAAGAGCAAGAGAAGTGGAAGTGATAGGATAGCCTTACTTTGCTAGCAGAATCTTGCCATGTTTGAAGAGCTGCCCTCATTTTTTGACAGATGAGGGTTAAGTGACCTACAGTAGACTTAAGCTGTTCATCAGATTTTTGTCTGTGAATGGATTCTTTATATTTAAAAATATATTTTAAAGATATCGTTATAGAGCTGATCAAAAGGTATCTGGGCACTTGATCACTTTTCTCTAAATGTGGTAGGCGTTAGCAGTACAGCAGCCAAAAATTGCCAATATACATGCCTCAATAACAATATGCAGACTGCAAGATATGATGATTATCAAGATGAAAAAATATCTTTTTGGACATGAATTTTTTCCCATTTGGTTTTTTAGGCCATGGATGAATAATTCTGGTGCCTTAAAGGTTAAGATGGAGAAATGCTGTGCAGTTCAAACAAAACTGGCAGAATGGTTTTGACATTGTAGGAATACACATAATTTCTAATAATAATACGTATAATTCTGTAGGTACCTAGCAGTTGAATACAATAAAAAATGTGGAATAAAACTCAAAAGAACAGTCACTGGAGCATAATAGTAATGAACAACAGATATAAGAATTATGAGGTAACAGTTACATTCCCTTCCCTAAAAATGTGTTCTGGTTTTTTAACCTCTTTATTTTGGGTCTCTGTTTAATTTTGATGTGTCTATTGCAAGACATTGCTGCATTTTTGTCATTTGCATGATCAATACATGCTTGAGAATTAGAAGTACACAGAAGGCCTTTGACCATCTTGGAAAACCTGAACAGATAAATTTGTGGAGCAAGGGTTGCATTAAAAATGGGTTTTCCTTCAACTTTTCTATCTTAAGTAGAGACTTTTCCAAGTTTTTTCAAAAAAAAAAAAAAAAAAGTTGAGGGAAGAGTAAATCAGTTTTCTGTTTTTAATGATAATTCTGCTCAAGCAAAAAGAATGGCAGTAATAGGGCATGGTTCAAGTGCTGAAAAAGAATCCTTTGAGTTTTAAAATTATAGAGAATAGCTGACAATCAGTTTTCTTTACAGAAATGCCTAACTCATTGGTTATTTGGATTACTGTATATATCAGAGCCCCACTTTTCAGTGGTAGTTGCTTGACAACTCATCTACTTCTTATTTGGCCAGAAATTCAACTGATGCAAAACTTCCATGTTCTTGCTGTACCCCAAGTGACATGAGCTCTGTGTAGAACATAGCGTTATTGGTTACTTCTTACTACTATCATCAGCTTTAAGACACAGGTGCCAGGTTGTTGGTCTTGAAAGGTGATTACATTGTTGTACTGAGGATTGGTAACAGGTCACTTAAATATTGCTAGTTTATGTGCTCCTGAGATAAATAGGTATGGGCATGTGCTTTACTTGCATCTTCACGTTCTCTGTTTTTCAGTACCTCATTCCCTAAACATTCTCTGAGTTTCCATGACATGCTTTCCTATCCTGCTTCCCCTTTTAGCCCCATTTCAGCACATCAGAACTTTCATTTCCTTTTTGATGGTCCTCTGGTAGATAACATCTCTCATCTGTGTAGTCTTTGTATCCAAGTGGTCTCGTTTCCACTTGCACATGTTTTATTTGCAACAGGGCAGTCTGCAACTTTGGACTTGTTAACAGACCTAAGAGATACTTCTGGCTTATGTACCTGTAGGTATCTGAAATCAACAAAAATGTAGTCTCTCCCATACTCTTTTTCTTCTCCCAAACAAACAGAAAAAAACCCTTCCACAATAAAGATTTGCATTGAAATCACAGGACTTGGCATCAGTGAAAGTTGGTTCTCCATTTGCTCAGTGCTTCTTCCTGAACTGTTCCTAACATTGCAGAAATTCATCTTTTTTTTTTTTTTTCTAATCAGACAAGCCAAGCTGTCTTTTTTTTTTTTTTGTCTGAACTAAAAATAAAAAGTGCCAGATTTTAAGTATTAATTACATTTTCTTGATAAATGTGTTTTCCTGTAATAGGTAGTCTTTGCTCCTTATATATGCTTTCACATCTGTGCCTTTTTCCCTCCTAAGTTTTATCTAAAATATAAACAAAACTATGAAGTGTGGAAGTATAATGTGACTCCATGATTTGAATGCATATAAATGTAGGATAACATGTCTTCATTTTAACATTCTGATATCTTTGAACTATGTGTCAGTGGTAGTACTGTATAACTACTGGTAACTAATAAAAAAAATCTGAAAGGTTTCAGTATTTCAGAGAAATTTGTATGCTATATGATCTAGAATTGAATAGAATAAGATTCACAGACTAAAGGGGTTAAATTTTGTTCCTATTAAAATCAAAGTCATAAGCTTTTCTCCATTCTTTTAATTTTTCACATCTTGAGTGCAGTCATTTATTTCTGAAGCTCCAGATTTCTGGATTTAATAAGTTTTCTGACCCATATCCTTCTGTAAAACTGGGTCTTAATCTTTTGCTGCTACTTTATATTTGATGGTATTTCTGCTGAATTGTGTTGAAGTATGTTTTGGTTATGAAATCACAAATCAGTAAGTTTAAATGTGGAGCAATTTGTCCTTATTTCTATATTGCTGTTGTCATGTCTGCTACTTGAATTTGTAGGCTTGAGACCTAGGTAAAAATGTCTACACACCTGACTCACTGTTTCTCTTGTTTAATAATGTTCTTTGTTTTTATAATGCCCCTAAAACTGTTCTGTCTGATGAGGCCTCATCTCGGTCATCTGTGTTTCTGCCACATCATCTCTGACATTTCTGCTGCTGAAGTCCCCTAACCAAAACTGAATTACTCTGACTCTTGTACTCAGATTGTGCATTTCTTATTCCAGTATTCATTTCCAAAGTTCAGTGTGTTATTGCCACCACATTCTTGTTCACTTTCCTACTTTTACTGCTTTTTATTTATTTTGTGCCATTCCCTACTTTGAATTTTTTTTAACTTTTTTATTTTCGTTATTGTTGCATATTGCTTTTGATTGATTTTATTTTTTTTCTTTTGGTTTCCTTTTTACACTTGTTAAATTCTGACCACTGTTAAATCACATGAATTAGACTGTAAACTTTTTAGAGCAGAGACATTCTTTTGCTTGCTGATAAAATACTGGTTCTTTTCCAATAATGACATTATTAGGTATCACTTCTATGGTAATACTAAAAGATGTTAATTGATTTAGATGAGCTGTGTTAGTTTTAATTGTAGTATTTTTGTTGCATCTCTCAGCAGCTTACATTAGAGAAAGAAATAAAATAGAAACAGAAATTCTACGAAGTTCTGTAAAACTAGAATTTTTTGTTTATGGTAAAGATAAGACTATCAGATGTAGCAGATTGGTTTAATTGTAGAAACTAGACTGCATTTGCTGTTCTGTTTCTTGTAAGTATGCATTTATTCCTAATATCTGTTAAGAAACAAAATAACTGTGATAGGAATGTTTCCTTTGTCATTGATACGTTCCAAAAAAATGTTGTGATCAGCTTGCATGTGAACCACCATCAGAAGAGACAGAGAGATCTATTCTAGCAATAGTCTCAGAAATTCATTTGCAAGCAGTGCTGTTTCTAAGCATCAATTTTGGAGTGAAAGAAGGGCTGTGAAGTAGACAGTAGACAGTAGAAGGGTGTGGAGTGCCTGTTTGTTCCTTAATCTCATTTACAACTATTCCTTTCTTCTTATTCCATCTGTGATCCTGAAATGTCTCCTCAAATCTGGTATTGATGGCTTGGGCTCTCCTTGTCCTGCTCTTCTTTTAATGCTTTTGGTTTTAGTGTGCTTTAGTCACACCTATTAATATTGAGCTTCTTTCCTTGGTCTCATCCTATCGCTCAAGAATTCCTAGTTCCTACAGCCAACTTCTAGTCTAGGCTTTCTCTTGACCCTTCCCCTGCCTCATATTTTTGTACCTGTCCAAATCGCTTGTTGGTTCCTCATCTGTTCTATGTTCTCTTGCCTATTGTTTACTCTCAGCTCATCAGAGAAGTGGCATCTTTGGCATTTCTGGGTGTTGTATAGGAAGATGGCTCTTCTGAGCACTTAGAAGATTTTTTTTTCTGAAACAGCTTAATTTTTGTCTAATTTGAGTAATTTTCTTGAAGAATGTCAAAGGCATATTGAGCCTTGCCAAAGCTTGTTTCAAAACAAGAGTTGTATTAAAGGTCTATTCCAGCCTCAAGGGAATTCTTTGTATCCCATTGTTGTCCTTTCTTGCACACCAAGCCCTTGTGTGTGTAAAATTGTGAACTAAAAATTCTTTAAATAAAAATCATGTTTGAGGGTCAGAATAGGGTGCAAGTGGGGAAGAATTTTATTTTCTTTGATTCTAATTTTCAACCTTTACTGGAATGTCAATCAGATGACCTTCCTTTGACAGTACACACTCCTTGTCTGAGTTTATAAAGCATAGTATATCTGAATATGCTGCAGATGATTTGGATTGTGAAAGTGATCGTACTATCTTTACTTCTTTTTGTACTGTTGACTGGAAACAGCCTGTGATAATATGGGGTTCTTAGATTGAGTTTATGCATGTGCTTCAATATACAGAAAATGTGTCACTGAGAATTGTGTATCAGCTTGCTACAAACTAAAAAGGGGCAAGGTGGAAGAACTATTTCAAAATGGGAATGATTTAATACCATGATATAATTCTGTTGATTTTTGTGTCGTAAAGGATAGAGGCCATAATTGCAGATATTTATAGCAATTAAATTTTATTTAAGACACTTGGTTAACCTTCTGCTGGGAAAATGCTGGCAGAATGGAGGTTTTGGAAAGCCAAATGTTATGTATTGACAGTTCACTGGTAGTAGAAGGTAATCTGAGTTAGATTTTTCTGAATAAATGAAGTGGTACGGGTGCAATAGTTCCAGCAAGCAATTCTATATGATTTGTACTATTCAGGAAAAGATACTCTCTTTGCAGTGTGGACTGTCACCTTTCCAATGCCCAAGGAAATATACCAAAGTGAACTTTTCCCTTGACTTCTTGACAATGGAGCCTTGTTAGTGTTGGTTGTTTTTTTTTCTTCTAGGTGTGCTTAATGTTTCAAAAGTCAGTAGAAGATAGAATTTGGCATGACAGAATTTAAAACTGCTTTATATTTTGCTTCTGACCTTGATAATAAATAAAGATCACCTCCCCTCTTCTGAAGAAAAGAGTTTGAAAGACACTTCGGTGATATTATGAATTTGGCCCATCACCAGATATGGATCTACTTGCCTGGTTTGAATACATGAGTGGTGCAAAAGAGTTGGCAGGAACGTGAAATGTAACAGCTGGTGAGAAGGGAAAGATCTTGCAGAATCAGTAAAATACTAGAATTGCTATTGATAATAGTAAGGATGGTAACATGCATGTGTACTGGGTTAAACTGGATTAAATCCAGATGCCTACTTCTGATTCATCTTAATGTACATTTGCAGGTAGAATATTGACAACAAGTAAATTTTCTAATGCAAATAAGAGTCTACAGCCTCTCTTGCTTTAAATTTCTTTTGTGTAACTCCACATGGTTCTGTCTAGCCCTTCTTTTACGTTTCTTCTGTTATTCATTTCATAATGCCTTATTAAGTGTTCCCTTACTCTTGGTTTTATATATCCTCTTTCTGTCCCACAGACAAATTTATTTCTCTGAGTTGTATTTGATTATGAAAAAAGGAGGAGGAGGAAGAGTAAGAAGGAGGAGTAGAAATCTTCACGAAGAATAATCTAGTCTCTTAGAGGAAAATTGCCTACAAGTATGAGATGACTAAATTAACTTGTAGGAATGTGATCTGAAACCATCAGCTCTCATACCTTTACCTTACAAGCACAGTTTAGCTTGTCAAAGAAAATTGGTCTTTATAAATATCTCTGGGTAAAGTAACATTTAACTAGAGACAGAGCATTTTAAAGTCTCTAAAGTGTTTGATTTGGTCATGTTATCTTTGTGTTTAAAAAAAACCAACAAAAAACCCCTAGTGATTATTTGTGTTTAGTGCCTGTACTTCAGAATAGTTTATATGTGTCAGTTCATGTGAACCTTAATAATTTTCTTTTGTCTGTTCATTTATTAATAGAAGAGTTTTTTGTTCTTTTGGGGATTTCTATTTGCAAATTTTTCTACTTTAAAGTATTTTAACATACTATTATTTTCTACTGCTGCAGTGACTGTAGGAACCTGAGGAAGTGAACAGTAGAACCCCTTCGGGAAGCAAAATTGGGAGTATGAATTAAAGACCTGTTTTTACAAACTTGCTTGGTAGGGGAAAAGAGTATTTATGGTCTAAATTTTAGCATGAATTAAAAAAAACCTAGGAAGACATCTTTTTAATTAAAAGAAAAGCTACAGAGGGATGTAATAATTTTACCTCACAATTGTATATGATTTATGGTGGTGGCAGAGGCTATAGGCAATGTCTTTTTCTAAGTATCTAGAATAAAATAACATAAGCACTATTTGTGAAGTCTGTCGCTCTCCCAGACTGGTTGTAAATTGAAATTATTTCAGTCAAAAGGACTATTGAAATAGTTTGTTTTGTTACAAAAATAACTCACTGAGCAAGTTGTATTATGTGATAAAAAGCTGCTGTAATGCATTTTTGAAAACTGAGGCATTGAACAACCACACTGGCAATGTAACTTCATGTGACTAGAATTCATTTAATCGTGAAAGGAAAGCACAGTACATAATCCAAGGAGAGTATAACATGGACAAGATAATATTTTAGTGACAAGTGATAGTCCACCTATGATACAAGTCAGGAAGAGATGATGTCCACATAAAGGCATTAGAAATAACTTATCTAATTTACATTACAATAGGTAAAAGAGTTCTTGAACAGCCTATCAAGGAGAGTATGTATAGGTGTTTAAGACACCTTTGGTGTTTTTCTTGAGTCTGTTTTTCTGTATCTGAGTTCTGACAGCTGGGCACAGCTAAACTTTGAAATTATTCAATTTCCTCCTCTCCTTGTAACATGTTTTTAAAAGATATATAATTTTAATTGCTAGATGAAATAATATTTGCTATTATTTGCTTTTAGATGGTAGAGATAAAATACTACCAAGAAACATCAAGTACAGTTCCTTCATTTTTTAACTTCTAAAACATGTGAAATAGCAAGCATAATAAAAAAAAAAAAACAGTTTCAGTAAAGTTTGGGACAAATTTGAGCAAGGGAAACTTGCTGTTGTTTCTTTCCCTAACTCAAATTCCTTACTAACTTGAAAGATAGAGGGCTAGGCTCTTTCTAGTTTGTAATTGCATATGAAAGGCTAAGCCCAGCATAGCCAGTAAAATTCATAGATTACAAAACCAGGGAAACCCTTTGTGATTGGGTGAACTTTTCTGAATAACATGAGCAGTCATCAAAGCAAGTTTTGAGCTAGTTAGTGTTTGATTTAAGGCGCATTTCTTAGTACAACTGCTGTCAAAAGCTCTTGTCAGTCTTGATTTAAACATGTCTGCCTTGACTTCAGCATGGCTTTTGACATGTGTCCCATAACATCCTCAGAGTTAAGCTCAGGAAATGCAGGCTGGATGAGCAAATGGAGAGGTGGATTGAGAACTGGCAGGATGGCAGAGCTTAGAGGGTTGTGATTGTTGGCACAGGATCTAGTTAGGGGCCTGTAACTGGCATTGTGTCCCAGGGCTCAGTACTGGGTCTTTTTGAACTTGCTGATCAATGACTTGGATGGAGGGACAGAGTACCAAACTGGGAGGAGTGGCCAGTACCCCAGACTGCTGTGCTGCCATCCAGCATGATGTAGACAAGCTTGAGAGTCGGGCAGAGAGGAACCTAATGAAATTCAATAAAGGTAAGAACCTGCACCAGGGGAAGAATAACCCCTGAACCAGTACAGGTTGGGGGCTGACCTGCTGGGAAGCAGCTCTGTGGAGAAGGGCCTGGGGCTGCGGGTGGAAAACAAACTGTCCATGAGCCAGCAGTGCCCTTGTGGCCAAGAAGGGCAATGGGATCCTGAGCTGCATTAGGAAGGGCATGGCCAGCAGGTTAAGGGAGGTGATCCTGTCCCTCTACTCAGCCCTGGTGGTGCCTGACCTGGAGTGCTGTGTCCAGTTCTGGGCTCCTCAGTAACAGAGAGACAGGGAGCAGGTCCAGGTCTTATGAGGAAAGGCTGAGGGAGTGGAGCCTGTTTAGCCTGCAAAAGAGATAACTGAGAGGGGACCTCATCAGTGCATATGATCATCTGAAGGGCACATGACAAGAGGATGGGGCCAGACTCTTTTCAAGTGGTGTCCAGTGACAAGACAAGGGGCAACAGGCAAAAACTGAAACACAGGAAGTTTCATCTGAATATGAGAAAAAACTATTTTTAGAGTGCCAGAACACTGGAACTGTTGCCTAGAGAGATTGTTGAGTCTCCTTCTCTGGAGATATTCAAGATGTGCCTGGACCAGTTCCTGTGCAACCCATTTTAGGTGAATCTTATTTATCAGGGAGTTACACTAGACCTCCAGAGATCCTTTCCAACCCCAACCATTCTGTGATTCTGTGAATTTCGGTGCTGGAGAATCCCCTAGAGCTCTTGGATTGATTTGATGTGTTGTTACCTTCACTTTTAAAACTGTGTATCTTATTTCCCCCCTAATTCCGTGTAGCCTGAGGACTGCAGAGAGTTGCAGAAAAAACTGCACAAAAATGACAGGTTAAATTCTCTGCAGATGAAGATTAAGTGAAATATAGTGTGTGTGAGAGTGTGTGTGTGTGTAAACAGTCCCTATACATTTAAAATCATCTGAGATGATTGTTATTCCTCTCTAGTTGAAAGCAAGTGAACTACAGAAATTGGGAGAATAGAGAACAAAACAGAAGAGACATCGTGGTGTCACCATATAAATCAGTGACACAGGCACATAGTGTAACTTTTTGCACTTCAGATCCCAGAAGCTCCACAAGGAAACAGTAGTATTGAAAAGATACAGCAAAGGCCAGCAGGCCAGCCATCAGTATGGAAGAATTTACATGGCTAAGGATGGTATGAATAGAGTAAAATGGAGGTCTCCAACAGCAGACAGATGAGAACAGTATGCCATAGCTCTCTGTGAAATCATGTAAGGATTAATACAAGAAATAAGAAATTATTATTGTCTCTGCTAGTGCAAGAAATAGGGAGTATTGAATGAAACTATCTGGCAGTGAATTCAAAGCAAAGGTATTTTTTTAATGTAACATAATTAAATATGGAACTTTTTCACAGGATCTTGTGGAAAATGAAATTTTTTGCAGGTTCAAAAACAACTGGAAAAATACTTTGAAGGTTATCTTATAAATAAGACATTATGTCAGGCTCAAAAAATCCCTGAACTGCAAATAGCTAGAGGCTGGCAGAATAATTCTGAGGAAGTATCCCTGTGTGTGTGCTCTGTTTTCAGTCGTTCCTAGACTCATGCTGTTGGTCGCTGTTGTGCAGAATTTGGGGCTGTATGGAGCTTCTGATGGATATGGTGTGACCTTGCCCAAGTGCTTCTTTCTTCCCTGTTTGTAAGCTGCAGGATCACTAAATTAATCTTTAAAGTTTGAGATGGTGTCTTTTCAAAAGTGTTGGAAGGTATTAAGGTCCTGTGAAGAATTCACTTTTCTGTAATTCTAGTATTTTTAGCACGCTTGCTGACTTCATCACTGGTTGATATATAAGTAAATAGCAGAGGAATAGCAACATGAATTCCATGTAAAGCATCTGCTCATTGAGGCAGGCTATACAAATGGGTATTTTTAATGTCTCATCGTTTCAGGAATATTGAAGACCACTATGGAATGTCTTTCTAGAATAGTGAAAAAATGCTATCAAATGGAACTATTTAGGTAACTGTAGATCCATTAATTTGATATCAGTTCTGTGAAAAAAAGAATAGAAAAGCTGATACAGGCTTTGGTTAATTGAGATTTCAAGTGTGGAAGCAGGCCTTGCAGGACCTAAAAGGTGGTCAAGGACCACAAAGAAAGAGAGGAATGAGCTGAACAGATGTATGTTGAAGCTGTTGGGCTTCAGGTTTTGAGTTAACACACAGTTGCATCTGCTGTAATAAAGCTTCCTTCTACGCAGATGCTGCTTTGCCACGTCAGACCCTTCCCAAAGCAGTTTGTATCTGTCATAAATGTATGTAAGCCCTTGTGCTCTAGTTTTAAGTCAGAGTTTGTACTGATAGCAGCCTGAATGTCTGCCCTATGCATTGTCACCTGCAGCCATAAACTGTTTTGAACTGACTCTGCTTGCTTGTTCCACACACAAAAAAAAAAAAAAAAAAGGAAAAAAAATATATATGAAAAACAAAAAATATATATATATCAGACAGTTTGGCTTTTTGGATGATATATCTTTCCACCTGGTTGGAAGTACTGCATAATATTACCTTCATGTATTTACAGTGCAAATGGTTTGAAGTGTTTTAGTGCCTTTTTTCTCATTACAGTAATTTTGGAGGCAGGGGATTATTTAATGAAGGGCTTGAGAGAGATGTAAATGGCCATGGTGAATTTTGTGTTCATTTGCAACTCAAGATGAAATAGACTTACTGCATCAGTGATTTAGCTAGAGAAGCATAAGTTCTGGATTTCGCTCCTTTCTTTCTATTAGCTTATATAAATTCTTTCAATAAAAGGATGGAAGTGTAAAAGTATCTTATGTTTTACCTGTAACATAGTAGTCTTGCTAGATGTGAAAGTGAATGCAGAAGATCGGCCAATAGCTCAGGAATATGCGTATCTCCAAGTCTGTGCTCCTACTTGTGGATTTCTTTTTGCTGATAACTGCCCAGAAGGGGCAGTTGGCACTGTTGGTTTGTGTCTAATTTGTATAATTTTTAAAAGGCATATTAAACCATCTCTTACCACTTTAATATTTGTTACCTGCTGGATTAGCTGGGAAGGGGGTCCCATATGTATGGGCCACATGTGCTGTTTTGTGAAGCAGATGTGCTCTCTTTGGGCAATTGCCTGTTGTTATTTTGTGATGTGGTTTATTCATTTCACATATACAAACAACTCAATACAGAGAGGAAATGAAAAGATATCCTTGTCAGATGCTTAGTGATCCTTGAACAACTGATTGTGATAAAGGTGGAAAAATAAATATTGACTTACTGCTTTCAGGTGATATGATTTTACATAATTACACATTTTGGAAAGCACATCATGACTCTTGGGCACATGGTGTGATTCTTGCGGATAGTCCTGTACAGGACAAGTAGTTGGACTCAATAATCCTTGTGGGTTCCGTCCAACTCAGCATATTCTGTGATTCTTTGATATTTATTTCTGGGTGCATGGAAGGTTAGGTTTTGGAACTAAAAAAAACCTGTTTGCTTAGTTAATATATCTGAATTCTTTGAGGATAAGTGAGAGAAATAATGCATTTAAAATAAAAATAGGATTTATCTTGATGACTTGAAATTATTAATGAATACATCTGAAAAAATCCACCTTAAAAAAATCATATATATTGAAAAAAGATTATTTGTATCCAGTTCTTCTTACTACAAGCAAGCTTTCCGCTTGTTTTTAGCCCTCTCATATTTTCAACAGAGCTTAAAAAGCCTTAACTGCAATTCTCAGTTCAGAAGTTTCTAAAACACAAGGTTTTGAGTAAGCCTTTTGAGAGCTTCTTTGAATAATCACCTTTGAATAAGGATGTTGGTTAGCTGGCATGTTTAGAATTTAGAGTGGTGTTTTTTGTTTGTTTGTTTTGTTTTTAAGCCATGATAAGCAATATCTTTTACAAAAGAGAAGGCAAAAAACTCAGGAAACATTCAAGTTAACAAAACTTCTAGTGTGAGAACAGTACTCAGAGAAACAAAGGTTGAACTCCAATTCTTATTTTTCTCTCTTTTTTAATTTCCAACTCTGAACCACATCCGGCAGATACAAAGCTGTCTTCTGAAATCAGCCAACAAAAGCTGTATTGCATTTGCTGCTTGTTGTAAATATTATTGGGTTGTAGTTCCGTATGCAGTAATTTGATGGCTCAAGTTACAGAAATTGTGAACTGGTGCTATTGAAACTTACATAATATTTTAGTTTATATTCTACAGAACTTACTTCCTCACTTAGGATTTTTCCCTGGTGTGTTACATGTGAGACAAAGTATCAGTGCATGTTGTATAGAAGCTGTGAGTAGGCAGGAAGAGTTCTTACTGGATCAGGGTGATGTGTGAAGTGGACATGGGAAAAAATGATTGAGAGAGAAAAGGACAGAAACGGGGGAAATGTAGGGAGTGCTGGAACCTGCCAACAACAAAATGGTTGAGTTATGGGTGCACTAGCAAAAATTCCATCAAGTTCTCATTAAATACAGCACATGGGAAAATGGAAAAGGTTTAGAATAATAGAAGTGTCTTTGCCTGTATTAAGCAGAAGACTTAAGTGGGAATGTTTAGAGAAAAGAGTTTTTCCCCCCTGCCATGGCAGTGAAAAGTGTAGAACAAATTTCAGATACGTAAAGTATGCAACAGTAATATGCATGAGATGACCCCTGTCTTGCAGAAGTTGTTTCACATATCCTGCCATTATTTTGGGAGTATGTTGTTGACTCCTGACACTACGATGAGCCTTGTCTCATATCAACTTGGGTTTTTTAGTCTCATAGTATTCTACCAGTCTTTGGCAAGTAAGTTTAGTTTTCTAACACTTGCTAGAATGCATAAATGCTTTGTGCATAAGTGAAGGGTTCATAAGGGTTGTTTGTGAGTAGCAAATTAGTCTGTCTTTAGCAAGCATCAGGCAAGAGAGATATTATTTTAGTAAATTAGCAAAACATAAAAAGAAAAAAACCAGAAAGAACTGATGGCTATATTAAATAAGAATATCATATAATCAGATGTGCTAAATAGAAACAAGGGAAGTGATACAGAGAGAAGTAGAGGAGATACTTAAAACAGTGCTAGAAGAAGAAATATTGCATGTTAGCAAGTAGAAAAAAACTGTGCGAAAACAACAATAGAGGAAGCAAAGGTGTAGTTTTTCAAAGTTGCTATTGAGTACAAAATTGACCAGTGTACTATAAAATGGTATGTTAAATGATATAAAATTCTTAATGCTTTTTTAATTTCGAGGGTTGTGGGAGGTTTTTGTATCTGAGCAAATGTATCTTTCTCTATGACTTCTAAGTGTAATTTTTTAGATTTCAAGCCCTGTTCGATGGTAGAATCTCATTCTGAAATGCTTTGCATGCTATTTTCTTGTAGAGTTCATGTCTATGTGACTCATGTTATGAATGCTCTAAATGAGTGAAAAAAAATGAGATAACCTGCACCTTCTTTTTTTATAGTTTAACTGAGGGACAGATGCCCAGTCTTCTTACTGACACTCGGTACACAGTATCTTGGGGTACATTAGCATGGTGCTGTTCCCTTACTGTGCTGTAGTTTACCTTTCATAAATAACTGGTCAACACTTCCAGTTTTATTTAATATTCTTTTATATAAACAAAGATTTATTATTCTGTAATAAAAGATATCCTCTTACATCTGCTGCTGTGGTGCAAAATGTTGTTTGCTTTGCCAGATTAAATAGATAATGAAGTGCAGTAAATGTTTTTTGGTACTATTAACAGAAACATGGCTTTTTATTAATTTCTTTCTTACACAGCCATGCATGGAAATACGTATTAAAATATTTTGAAGGATTTAAGTCTTAGGAAATATTTCACTCTGGTATTAGTCAAGAGATCATATAAGAGTTTTTCCTTTGAATAACCTTAATATCAAAAGAGAGCTGTTATTTTTACAGTATAGGAAATCTAAGAACATCAAGTATCTGTCATTGAAGAATTTAAACTTCAGTATCAGTATAAAGAATTTTATATTGAGTTATTTTTCATACATTGAAATATATGTTGATGTGATAAAAAATCAAAACAGTATATGAAATAAAAACTTACCTAGGAGATACTTGATTGAAGCTTTGTCTGTGCTCTGTCAGAATATACTGAGACTCACTCAGCAGATAGGAAGCTTTTTTCTATTTGAAATGCATTGTGCACTCTCGTCTTGTGATTTCTTTTCCACAGCGTCTTCTTGTTCACTGCTGCTTTCGCTCTTATGGTATTGGTTGTTTCCAGTTTATTTCCAGGTATCTCCAATATACGATTTCTTTCACATTCAGGATTTTTGTTTATTCTGCCCTGATCAGGTAACAGAAAGAACCCGTGAACTTTGCATCTTTCCCTCCCCACCAAAAAAAAATGTAAAAAAGGCAAATGCACTGACCTCAGTTAACTCAAGTATTCAGCACCCATTTAAAAAATCATTTAAATATTTGATAGCCAGTAAATTCCATCTGTTTTCTGGTGCTATTCCAACAGTGAAAAGTTATTTCCCTACACATTTTGGTAGCCTCCACATTTTAGGTTTTTGTAGGAAATATACAGGATCAGTAGACATCAGGGCTTAACTTTTAATCCATGCAACATTATTCTGTGAAGGATGATGAAGGTCTGCCTCTCTCAGCTCCTCATGCTTCTATCAGACACAGATGTGAAATGCTGCTTTAGAGAGACGGGAAAAAAAATCCTAAAGGGTGTAGTGTTTTGTCATCTCTCAGGACAGTGAGCACGCATGGCATCAATGAGTGGCAGATATGAGCTATTCAAACCAGTTGCTGAACTGACGGGATGATGCTTTCATACATAATAGAACCATTAATTATTTCTTCTGATGGACAGCAGTGTGTACTAGAAGAAAAAAGCAGCAGATGATAATACTAGGTTTGATAGGTTCTCTGTGTTTTAACAGCTTGTCATTAAGAAACAAACCAGAAAAAAAATGCTGTTTTGGGATATGATCAGGTAAAACAGACCAGAGTTGTTTTGACAGGGTGGATGTCATTCATAGGGTTAAAACTCCATTCAGGTTAAGGTCTATTCACAGCTGCTTTTTATAAAAAAGATATTCTAAGAAATCTGCTTTGTAAAATCATGGTTTGTGTTTTGCTTCAGGTAGCCTTTCATTTGGGAAACCTGGCTGTTGTCTTGTAGGTTTTCATCCATAACTTAATTTATAGATTAAACCCACACATTTCTTATTTTTTCCCCTGCAAAAGGAAACCGTAACATTTTAAAAAAATGTTTTTCAAAGAACTCTCTGTATGAAGATGATCTTCAAACTCCTTACACACTTTGTATCAAACACACTTGCAAATCCATTTCTAATTAATTTAGAAATTTAAATTGTCTGATTTAATGTTAAGGAGCTGCTCTCTAGAGGTTGATATGGAAAAAATAATATATTTTGAAGAACTCACTTCAATGTGGCATAAGCCTTCATAAATGTAAAATATGATGGATAAAATCTTCATTTGCACTATCAGTGTTGTTAAGGGCAACGTACGATGATTGTGGGGAAAATAATGCGATGTTTGGAACTTTTCCTTAAAATAGAGGGTTTTATTTTCTTCTCAGAATCTTTTTTTAATGTAACTTTTCTTTTTAAATTTATTGACAAGAAAATGTTTACAATAAATCAATTTCTTTATTTTGCCTTCTGTACCTTGAAGGTGAAGAAGAGATAAGATGATGGCTACTTTAAAACCACGGTGAAATATAAAGCCCATCAAAAAGGTGATGGGAGAAAGGGCTACTTCTGCTGGTTTGTACTTATTTACTCTAAGTAAACAACCTCTGATGAAGAACCTCTCTCATCATTGAAGAAGAAAACTTATCTTCATCTTCCTTGTTATGAAATGATGGAGAACATCTGGATAAAGCTTTTTCTAGTTTATCCAGTCAAAAATGATGAGCACTGTTATGCCCTTATATCACATCAAATAACTTTTGGGATATTTTGGGTGTCTAGCTTGCATTCTATCTAGCTCCAGACCAAATCCAAGCTTAGAAGTATATGATGGCTGTAACTTTAAATCTAAGTTGTCAATTTTGTCTCTTTAGATAACAAGTCGAGTTGCCAAGGATACAATGGGTACATGATATAAAGTCCATGCTGAAATTACTGGAATGAGGCATACTTTCTGAAATAATATTAACACTTTCTCTCTTAGGATTTCTGTCTTCACATATACAATCCATGCCTGGAGCTGGTGCCCAAGCTGAGCTGAAAGTGACCTAAATTTATTAGCATATTTTTAAGAAGTGTTGATTCTTATGAAAACCTTCCAAGGCACAACCTTTGTATTCCAAGATAATCTTTTGGGAGACAAACACTAGCCCGGTCTGCTTCCACCTTTGCAAATCTCCAAACAGAGGACTCAAATATCTACTCTGTGATAATTCCCAGAAGAAGTCCTGAAGCACAAAATAATTGAGCAGTTTTCTTGCACACACATGCGTGCGAGCACATACGTATAAATATACGTACACATATATACATACATGTATATATATGTGTACGTGTATATATATATATACACGTACACATATATGTATAAAACTCACTTTTTTTCTCTCTTCAGGACAAGGTAAACTGAACTATTTGTATGTTAGTATCAAAAGTATTATGCTGTCTCAAACCTGGAGATGAAGATAACTTGGATAAAGCAGCATGTTACAGTTTAGGGGATGACAGTAATTCTGACATCTTGATGTGCAGCCTGAGTCTGGGAATAAGAGATGGTTGGTGTTCAGAATTCAAACACTGAAGATGAAGGTGGTCAAAATTTTCAACCTTAAATACAGCGCAAAGAATTGTATTTTTAGCATAGTGTTCTGAAAATCTTTTCTGTTTGGTCAATCTGCAGCAGGAGTAAGTTATATATAAGGTGCATGACTGACGTGGATGTATAACATCTGTGGTGGAGAATGTTGTCAGTATGACTGAAGTAGCATAAGCTTTGAGCATGCACCAGTGAGCTCTCCAAAGGGCCTATAGTCCATCCTGTGACTGGGTATCTACTATGTGCATTAGGGGATTACTTCCTTGCAGAGTTTGGTTATCTTGGACTCAAAATATGGTATGATGAGGGATTCCATGTCTGTAAATAGCATCAGTTGACATGAAGTTCTCATACCTCTGAGCCAGCAATAAGGAATCACAGGGGACTGGCTACATCCCTCCATTTCATTTGGATCACAGGCATGTTGTCTTCTGCATAACTTTGTGACAGCAGAAGGGTTAACTTTGTAGTGAGGCAAAAGTCCTGTACTTGGACAGACTTCTATTTCAGTTCCTACTTTTTTGAGTGGTGATGCACAAAAAGCTACTACGTAGCTTTGGTTAACAATGGGTTGAAAATCTGCACCTGAAAATTGGATGCAGGGTGAATAATGTACTTACCTGCTTTAAGAAGAGTGCTTTTTAAAAGTTGTATAAGTGAGCACAATGCTTTCTTTAAAAATATTTTGCATTTTAAGTGTGTGAGCATTTGGGGTGAAAGCTCACTGAAATTTCATTGCAGTCTCACAGTGATATTTAATATTTACAGTATCAAAGCTGGTAGCTTTGCAAATAGTATTAATCCATGTATTGTCTGTGTTAGTCCATCCATGATTAATAATTATGGGTTCTTCAAGTCCTAAAGGCCAAATAATACCCCCTCTGTACCAAAGTAATTTGTCAAATATATTGGAAAAAACATTTTTCTAATAAGACTGAGTGATCAGTAAAGCTGTATCTCAATGAACCATTTCTACAAATTATAAAATGCATGATAATCACATTAGCATTGCAAATGAATTTGAAAAAAACATAGTGTGAAAGAAGACATAGTGTTAGTGAACACTTCTAAGCATTTTTCTTTTTGAGAATTCTATCAAGTATTTACCATTTATCTAACAAACAGCTGTGCACATGGAAATCCTATTTTTACCCTTTTTCTGTATACTGTCATTCAGCTTTTAGAGAGCTGTAAGATTACCTGTTTCAGGTAAGTTGATAACTAGTGCTCGCTTTTCGGAGAAAAGCGGTGCATTTATCAGAATTTTTAAATTGCTGAAGAACTAATGTTCTGAAGAAAATGTCATCATTATTTCTGCTTCTTTTGTTGTCTACAAGTAGTTCTTGCCTTTGTGAACATAATACTCTTTTGCCTTCTTTTATTACTTTTTTTTTTTTGAGGGATGTTTGTGTGTATTTGTTGTGATCTCATATCAATAATTATTTATTTTTGCAGATAAAATAATTCTGTTTTTTCAATGGAATATTTGATTATCTTCCAGCTTAATGAAGTTCATCTGCAAAACTGTATTTTTCAGTGTTTAATATAGAATACATGATCTATTTCTTAAAACCAAAATGATTTTTAAAAATCAATGTCTGAAAATAAAAACAGTCTTCAGAGTTTTAAAATTTTGAAATCAATCAGATAATTAACACTGAATAATTTTTTACTTAAAAACATGACAACCTGAATCTTAAAATTATTTTGAATTTTACAGCAATATCTGCTAGCTCTCACTGAAAGTAGATACTTTGGCATTTCTTAAAATTGATACTATTCTTATTAAATGAGTATTTCCCATAGTCTGGAAAATGGTATAGATCAACATCTTCAAAAAAGAAATGGACTGAGATAGCTTATAAGAAAAGGAGTTTTTGTTACCTAGGAAATGAGTGAGTAAAAGTACTTAGCACAACTCTTAAGTCAGACACCTGACGGCTTTTTAGTTTCCTAGATTTTGATTATGGCAGTAAAGTTAGACTTGAGACAAAGTGGCTTTAATATGAAATTCTTTGAAAAGACAGACAAATAGTTTGTTTTCTACTTTTCTAGTCAAAGTGTTGCTAGTAGATGAATTTGGACAGAATGCTGTAATAAGAATGTATACCACTTCCACTACTAATAATGATAATTTAACGTTATTTCTAGGACTGTTGGTTGCTACTAACACTTGGTTGGAAATTTTATTCAGTGAAATTTTGCAAGAGTGATACTTTCAATTAAACTATTAATTCTTTTTTTGAGAAAGGTAACTAGTGTGCTGACACAGATTTTAATGAATATGTTTTAGAAATCATACTTTGAGCATTTTTGTGTATTAAAATTTGACTACCTTGGTATGTATTTTTCCCCATTATTTTAATATTGTAAACAGCCAAAGATTTCTGCTTTTGTTTAACACTGTGTTAGGAAGGGTAAGTAATAACTGTTTCACAAATATATGAGCTTCAATTATATTTTTAATCACGTTTTAATTAATGGATCAGTATTTGTGAACGTGCTGTCTGTTCAATTCAGCCAAATTACAGCAGGTTGCTGTTACTAAACTATTCAGATTGGTAGCAAATTTTGGAACTGTTTTGAAGACTGAGCAGTTTTGCATGATTGTTATTTGTTAACTTGTGATATCTGATGAATATGTTCTCACCAGATGCTGGCCAGATATCTTTCAATTTACTATTTTTTAGACTATGCATGAAACAAATGGTTTATGACCTTGGAATTGTTTTGAATTTTACACTATTTTGGCAGCCCTTCCCCCTCACCTGTGTTAAAGGCAGGTTTTGCAGTTTATGTTTTTTGTTGTAAAGGTAAGGAGCAATAACACTGACCACAAATTCTGGAAGAGTTTGTGGGGGGTGGTGTCAAAGATTTTTAAGTTTTGCTTATGCATATTCTTCCTTTCTCTCTCAATTTGATCTTCCTAGTTGCCATAACAACTTCATAATAGCAGCGCATTTACTGCTGTAGTTAAGGTTGTGTCAGCACTTCCATTATAAGCTACTGTTTTCAGGAATTTCTAATTTATTCACAGGCTTAAAAATGACATACAGTAAGCCTATGTAATTGGTTTTAATGTATGGTACCAACTTTTTGAAAGCTGCTGTTGTCTGAGCTCTGATGGCATGTATAAAATAGCGTATCGTTCCAAGTGGGTTTTTGTCTTTTCTTTTTTTACTGAGAAGCAGCAAAACATTTTTAGTCTAAAATTAATTTTGACTGGTTCCCATCTGCCAGAGGTATGAGAACCAACATGTTCTTTTGCTCTACCACAATGCCTCATCACGCCTGTATCCAGTTAGACCCATCTGTTCCTGTTAGTTAAAAGGTTAGTGTGAACACGGCGCTTTTCTGGGAAGTAGGAAAAATATAACCTTTTTAATAACAGAGTTTCATATCTCATTAAGAAATAAGTGTTTGACATCTTCAATACATTTATAATTATTTTTATGTTAAATAAAGACTAGCAATGTTTAAATGGTGGATGATTTTTGAAAGGCGAGAAGTAGAGGGTGAGTCTGTTTCTGATATTGAAAAAAGTCAGTTATTCATTGTAGATGCAGTTCCTGTTATAGAGTTTTAACAAGGAATTGTGCATAACTACAATACAACTTTCTGAAATCTGGAAATCGTTTAACCTGGGAAACATGTCAAAGCAGTTATGTAATTTGCTGAAGGTGTTCTGTAACTCCCTGAGTGATTCCACTAAGCCTGTGATAAAGGGATTGTTTAAAGACTTTATTTCACCCAAATAGCTTTTGGGGATTTTATTTAAACACCTTTATTTCAGGCAAATTTACAAGGCACGGCACAAACTTCTTGCCCTGAATAATTATGAATTATATACTTGCAAGGATTCATGGGATTTTTGTTTACTTTTTTTTTTACCTATCTTCTTGCCAAATGTACTGCAAGACACTTGCCCCTAAAACATACTGTTGTCTCCTACAGCAAAACTACATAATTTTAACAGTATGTTATAAAAAAAGCCCCCAAACTTTCATATTCTTTTTAATCCTCTATTGTTTTTGTTTTACTTTGAATTGAAGTCTTCACTTACATAAAATTACTTAAATTTGAAGCATGTTCTTTTTTTCTTTAGTTAATCTTTGATTCTACTTCACTGTAATAAAATATAGTGGCACCCATTTAGACATTTGTATCACCTTGGTTGATGTTTGTAAAACTTCAGCAACAATGTGTAACTTTAGAAGAAAGACTGATTTGATTTAAATGGTCTGTAGTAATCATAGCTGTTAATTTCAAAGGCAAATTTCTTTGATTTTTACTTTTAAAGGAAAATGTATCTAATTTAATCATCCTAGTCAGAAAGTATTTGTCTAAGTATATCTTATTCTGAAGAAAGATTGTGGGTACTGCTCAACTGAAAAATATAATATTATATATTTACCTATAAATATAATATATTAAAATATATATATAAAGATATATATTTATATTATAAAATATTATAGTTTTTTAAAAGCTCATTGATGCCTTTGGCACAGACTTCCTGTTTGGTTCTAGATGGGTGAAATATTCAGCCTGGATATCCTACATCCAAACACTTCATTGTCCTTTTATTGCTTCACTTTTTAACGTGTTTTCCACTTCCCTGCCAGAATCGGTTTAATTGTTTCCCATTTTTTATTGCATGGCTTTGAAATTGTATTCAGAAAATTGCTTTTGAGAGTTTTCTCCCAACTGAGTGTAAGACTTAACAGTCAAAACCCTATAAATGTTGCAAGAAAACCCACTTAACCCCTCAATAAAAAAAATTATTTTTAAAGTGCTACATCATTATGATATTTGCAAACTGCATCTCTTTTTCTAGGTGTTACAGAAATCTGCCTTTGTTGTTCTATCATCTTTTGAGCTTCTCCTTTTACTTCTTCCCCATTCCCTAAATTCATGGAGCTTTGATTTTCAGGGGGTTCTTAGACCTGGAGGATTAATTTTAAATTTAAGCATGAAGAGTTTATTCACCTTAGTCGTTTTCTAGGTTCTTGTTCTGTTGTGATTTTCATTGTGAAAGATTTTGTCCTTTCTCTGACAAGTAAGAATTAATGGAAAATTTTGCATCCTTTGCAGACTTCATAGCTGTGAGAAGTTACTCTGTCTCATCTCTGCAACTGTCTTCATTGGAGTAAATAGCTGAACAGAATCCTAACTTGATATTAGCTTGGTGCTGTTTTTCATAGTACACTTCAGATGAGAGGGATTCTAGAAAGGAGTCGTTTAATGTTGAGGGCCTTGGGTAAACTGTAATCTGTCTACATTTACTTTGAAATCTGTAAGGCACTGCTCTGGAGCTGTTAAACATACCTTTGTAAAAGGTTTTGCTAGAAATTCTCTGAAAGATCTCCCTCTTTATCAATGGCGATTGGGATAAAAGGTAAGTTTTGATGTCAGTTGCATTTCAGAACAGCAGTATTAGACTAATAGTACTAAGTCTGGGTTGCTGGGATAAGTTGTTCCAAAAGCTTTTCTTTTTTCCAAGATATGTGTTATGTTGATCTTCAATGTATTAGAGATTAGGTAGGGGAAGTATATATTTATGGAGGGAAGATTTAAATAGAAGTACAGATATCAGGGTTTGCATTTTTTTTAAAGCCCATGGTTTGCAAATTGTATAAGCTATTATCTATAAATACCTAGGTACAGGTTGTTTCCAAAAAGCAGTCAGCAAAAGATCCCCTTTCTTCTTACTTCATGTCTTATATAATTTTGAAAACAATTCCCTTCAAAAATATTAGATGGTTGCAAAATTACTGAAATTGAAAGAGCTTTTTGGACATTCACTAATGTAAAATTTTGTATCCTTTCTTTCTAATAGAGAAACATTAATTTCACTGAAATTCTATTGTTCAGCCTTCAATTGAGCTAAGGTTCAAATTTCAAGTTTCAGACTTATCTGAAATGTTATTAGTTTCCTGTAGGTTTTTTTCTAGGTTAACTAATGTTGTTCGTGAGCCATGTGTGTAGTTGTCACCCAGCAAATAGTCATATGTCTGAAAAACACATGCCCATAATTCAGGTGGTTTCATAGTGATGTTGTGTGGTTTATTCTCTGCCTTGTGATGTGATAAATGAGCTTGATGTTTATATTCTGGAGAAGGACGGAGCTATCCTGCAAAAGACACAAAACTTGCCAGTTTTCCAGTAAGTGAGGAATGACTTCTGAAGTCCTCCAGGAGAGGTAGAAAAACAGGCCTTGTTCAAAAACCTCAATAATCTTCTTGCTGTATATCTGCTTTCATAGATGTGTGATGTGGGAAAAGAAGTAGTTTCTTCCTGCATTCAGATTGTATGCAGGTTTTTCTAAAGACTCATTTTATAAGCTTGGCAATTTTGAAGAAATCAGTACACAAAGAATATAATTTGAACTTGCCTAATAATTAGGACACAATTAAGGACTACTGCAGTGGTACAGTTTAAAATCTAGCCCATTAAGTAATGAATTCATAAAATTAAAGATATTGGAATTTTAGTTTGCTCTTTCTAATTATGTATGTTACTGTCCAGTCTATTAAGTAACCTTTTATGGTTTATGCATTTTAATCCTATAATTTTACCAGTTTAAAAACATCTACTGGAGCCTTTGCCAGAAATAAGAATTAATGAAGTAATGAATTTACTTTCACAGGCTGTTTAAAAGCCAGTTCTAACAATAGATAAGAAAGTCGAAAGGAGAAAGGAATCCAGCTCTCATTTGGAAGGGGAATATCAATGAGTGCACTGAGAAACCACTGAGAGTGCACACTGGAAGGCCAAAAAATCAGGAAAGATGAGAAACTTACAAATGCCTCACCATCATGGGATACATTATCTTGCTGTTTTATATAGATGCAGGGCCATTCTTTGTTGAGATTAGCTCTTTTGCATTTTAGTCAACACTTCAGTATACAATTAAAGAGTCTTGGGAGCTGAAGTTTATCTCTGCCCACTTGTGGAGCAGGGACTGGGATTCTGTCTGAGAAGAGGATGTTCTATTTTGTTTTGGTGTTTTGTTGAGGTTTTTTTTCCTCCTGAGGATTTACTGCTGCAGCACTGGGAACTGGGAAAAAACCTCAGTAGAACACCTTTATAGTTATTTGTGACTGATTCCACATAACTCTCTTTCATTTTAAAATTATTTTAGAATTTTGAGAAAGACTGTATTTTGATACCTCATGTTTCTTTTATGATGTTAAGGATGCTATATTTGCAGGATAAACTAATCTAAATGTAATGCAATACTTATCTGTTTGCATGCTGAGTGTTTTAATTATGCTCAGTTACAATTTCTTAAATTGCATTTTTAAAAGTTTGTCAAGTAAAGATGTCCTGGGAGAGAATTAGCCTCTTGCTGAGTAGTGCTCGGGTAATGCAGATAGCATCTTCAAACACCCCTTTGGGCATGCAATTCTGGTTTTGTCACTGAAACTACAGGTCAAAAAGTGTACCCTTTTATCTTAGTGTCCAATGCTTCTTTCTAAATCTGGAGTAGGAATGTACAATAGGAAAGACTCAATAATTTTTAATAATTATCTATTTATTTAAATAGTGCTTTAATGTAATTATTTTCCATTTCCATTTATCTGGGGATTATGAAAATATATGCTTTGTTTTTTCATTATGAGCTTTTTTGAGTGACTCAATGTATGAATGCATTTGTCAGCTGGATTGAGAGTATCGTGCTTTATGCCTTATCTCAGCCTTATTTTTAAGGAATCTCTGTCTTTTCTTTCAATCACACAGACGTTAAGTCTCACAGGGGAGCACAAGACTCATGCTTCTGTGATTCATCACATGGTCTTCTGCCACACTGCAGGCATCCTGCATAATGGCAGCAAAAGACTCCTATCTCAGTACCCTTCTGTCAGCCCATGTGTAAAGTGTAGTTGGGTAGAAGAGGAAAGATTTGTAGACCAAAGCGGCCTGGCCATCAAGAGCTGGGTGAGAGGCAACAGGGCTGTGCAGAAGCACAGAGAAAGCCTCAGGCCCTATCTTGTGGTACCTGCAGGACAGGGACATGTGTCTCATATGAGCAGATACAGATACATGTATGCATCATCAGTGAACAGGATTGCCATTGCTATCGTTGTGCTTAATGCATACAACTTCTACATTTGATTCTAGTATACTTCAGAGAACTGATTTTTGGAAAAGCCTGTCTTGTTGATTGCCACTTTAAAATAGAGATGAACATTGAAATTCAATGCTTGCAAAAGAATGCACGTATGCAGTTAAAGTATCTCTTACAGAGGCATGACCAATTGTGTGATGAGAAGAAACAGGAAGTTAAGCTGTGATTCTGTTCATCCAGAGACTGTGAGTATCTTCAGAAATGTCAGGCTTTGCTTCCTGCTGGGTATTTGAATGGAGCAGTGTTCCATGAAATCTACTCTCAGATGGAATAGGCTGTGTATGCAGAGGGAAGTTTTGTTGTTCTGTCCTTTATCTTTCTGGGAGATTTCTTTGACCTGCCTTTTGAGGATACTGTATCTTCCCAGTTGCCTGTTTTCCACAATTTGAATTCAGTTTTTTGGGGTAACAAGTCAAAGATCATTTTTTTCCTTTATGCTGCAGGGAGTGGGGAGTGAGAAGGGTATTGTCTGCAAAAATCATATTTGTTACCTGTGTGCAGCAAGCCAATAATGACACACTTGAGAGAGACATTGATTATTTATTTCAGAGCTGTGCAAGCCTGGGTGTCTGGTGGTATTCCACAAATCAAGCACAGCAACCATCAAAAATTTTTACTATTTGTACATATTAGCAAACTAAGGAATTAGTTTGCTGCAAGTTGCATAGTTCTCTTATTAATTAGTATTCTATCTTCTATTGGTTAATGATTCTCTCATTTCCCATGCTGATTGCTCCACATGCTCAAGCTTTCTCTTCTTTGGGGTTGGTGGGTTTCTTGTTCCAGTGGTCACAGTCTCCCCCTGCCAGAATTACCTTTTAGGCAGTTGGAGCTGATTTCAGCACAGTTGCTGAGTTGTGTTTATTGGTTTCTTCCTTATCTTGGGAGCTCTGCCAGACGGTCTATAAATTCTGCATTCTTTGTGTCCACTTTCAGTGGGCATCCTACTTCCCAAGCCTTGTTAACCTCCCACTAGGTCTGAGATTGCTGAAGCATGTCCAGCTCTATACCTTAACAAGGCAATTCTACCAACAAGTAATTTGTGTTTCTAACTCATGGGCATCACTTAGAACTTGGTTGTTAGCTGCTCTCTGTTTCATGGATTAAATCTCCCTTCTTGTTGATTAGGCTTGAAAGTATACAAAGATCAAACATCAGAGAACATCCTTTCTTAAAAACATATTTACGTGGTCCACATTTTTCAACAGTGTTACAGTATCACGTTTAACAGAGACACATAAAAATAGGAAATTAAATCTGTGTGCTTCAGCTCTTATTTGACTGGTTCAGGATATGTAAAAAATCACCTTTTATAAGCAGCTGAGATCTGTGAAGCAGCTGCATGCCTTTCAGTAGCTTTAGGAACAATGAGCAATGAGAGCAATTTCATGCAGTTTATCAATCAGTGGGATTCTAGGAATATTTGAGACTATTTTGTGTATTAGCTGAGACAGTTAAAAGACAGTTCAGTGCCCTTTTTTTTGCTTTTTAAATTTTTTAAAAATATCGTTCGTTGGTTGTGTGGATAGATATTCATGCTTCAGAGACCTCCTTCTTCATCATCCCCTTTCCTGTTATCTCAGTAACAACTCCCACAAAAAAGTCTTAAATATATTAAAAAATATCTTGAAAATATTATGGCTGACGGCATTTTCTGCCTAGGAGAAAAGAAGTGCTGTTTGTTTAATGAATTAAAGATGACATTTGCCTCCAACAGCCGAAGAGAGGCTGCTATCTGTAGAAACACCTTGGTGAACAATCTCAGCTTGAAACTGGTCCAAATGGTTGAGTACAAAATGTACCCTCTATTATAAAACATGGGTTTTTTTGATCAGGTCATCTACTTCTGAAAGTAAAAGAGGTGATGAACGTTCTGTTGGTATAACAGAAAATAGCTGTGTAATTGCAATGAGGCTCATTAAAAAATATATTTAGCATGTTGATTTAGACATTTGATTTCCTCTGTGGGTGTTCCAAATCACTGTAATCTTCTATGCACACCACGCTGGTAGGACAACTTCAAAATTTATTGAGCTTTTTGAGATAATCCACAGGATATACATTCAAAAATGTTGAATTGTATCTCAATTAAAGAGTATAAACTATATATGCCCATTTGGAAGTCCTTTATTTGATGTTCTTGAAGTAAGCAAGCACCTTCTTTGGTGAGACCAATGTTCAGAAAAATTGCATTGGAGTAATCAAACATAAAAGGTTTGTCTCAGGTGAGCCTTAGTTTTATATCACTTATAGTGACTTTGAAATCATATTTCATGTAAATTTTATTGTTTATACTTGTATAATATTATAACCTTGTAGTGGATGTGAGGGCTGCTTCTCTTGATGCCTTAAGAGGCCTCCTATAAAACAGAGACTAAACAGGAGTAAAGGATTAAAAGAGGCATTTACTTGAAAGGCCTTCAAAGGTACACCCTGGGGAGCCTGAAGCTATTCTCAAAACGGACCCCAAGATGGACCACAGGTCACGAGTTCTTCCCTCTTTTATAGGTTTGGTTCATTTGCATAGCAGGGTTAATTCTTCAATTAAAACTTCAGTTTTCCCCTCAGCTACCCCCCCCCCCCGTTTTAGAGGCTCTTTGGTTTACACTTTTTTGCCTCGGACAGTCTTCCTTGAAAAGCAGATCCAGAGAAGCTTTGTTATGTCTACCTAGCATGAGAGAGCAGAAATTAAAAGGCTACAAGAAACTTCAGTGTCACACACCAAGTAGGATAAAATTTGAAAAATATGAAAGTTAAAACCTAAGGCATCAGTCTAGTGAATGATTATATTATTAGTGAATGGTTATATTTATTTATAGTAATGGATATTACTATAATGGATATTATGATAATGTATGGTATTTTATGAAATAATGGAATGTAAAGAAGAAATGTATTGAAAGTTGAAATTAAATGTAGAATTTAGTCCTTGTGTTGAAGCTGCTGGATTTTTCTATTTTTTAAACAAATTAAGATTTTAATGAAGCTTTGTTTTATGGCATTCAGTAAAAAGCTTCAGCAGCAGAGGTTCAGGTGGCTTGCTTCTGGGAATTCTTTGAATGAGATATTGCCTAGATAGGGTTTTATTTATTTTTTGATTATGTTCTTAAACAGAAGAACTGATGCTACTAGTGGAATCTACTAAGGAAGCCAGATTTTAAAAAATCAGTTCATTTATAATATTTGTTAATAAAAATAAGAAATTAAATTCTAGGAAACTAATATTAAACATTTCTTCTGTAAGTATGAAAGGCACAATTGTTTTCTGGTGTAACTGATTGCATTTTAACAGCAGTAGTGCCCATCTGCTTCTCAGGGTTTCTTGGCAACTTCAGTGCACTAAAAATTATAAATGCTTTAAATGATACTGCAAGTTGTATAATTTTGTTTTACTGAAGTCCTTATTGGAACACACTGTTCTAACAAAGTGCGACTAGATATAATATGTATTTGTACTTTTTTGGTGATTTTGGCATGGAATTTTTTCAACATTTATGATTAAATAAATCTCTTAGAAGCTCTGGCACTCGACACAGAAAAGTGAGCTGTTGTACAGTGCATGTATTAAATTGTAAAATATTGTTTAATTGGTGTTGTGTCATTAAAAATTGGACAGATTAATTTATTATCCAGGTAGGCACTTATTGTAATTCTATTTATCCTGATGAAAAATCAGATGATGGAGAGTTTTTGCTCTAATTATTCTGATCTTCCCCTTTTTAACTTTACTGATGTATAACTGTCATTTTTGTGGAAAACACAGGAAAATAATCTGAGAGAGTAAAAATTGGAGAAGAATAGAAAAAGAAAATGGACACTTAAAAAAAAAAAAAGCCAAAAACAAACTACAGAGACTCTGAATTTGGCCTGGTAAGGAGATTACCCAGCAGTTTGTTAACACTGTATATGTGTGTTTGATGCTTCTGATAAGGGTAGAAGAAATTAGATGGTCCTGGTGTCATGAAAGAACAGAAGAGTCTGTGGTGGTAAAAAAAAAGCAGACTGGAAGCATGCAAAGATCTAGCATAAGAGTAATTGAAGATGATGGTCTTTTCTAATTATCTCTGCTACTAGTTGAGTTGTAGGTTTTTGAATAAAAATGAGCAAAGAGAGGAAGGAATTGCCCTGCTGCTGAACAGGGAAGAAAGTTACTAACAGGTCAAAGCAGGAAAATGGAAGTTTTAAATATCTTCTTTTTTGCATAAATCCACACTAACTAGATTCTCTCTGGCTGGATAATTAACATATTTTTAACAGCATTTGGAAGTGGATTCTGTTAGAGAATTCTGGAAATGTTATCAGTTTCAAATTTCCACTTAGTTGAAGTAATATTAGGGAGGAGAGAGTATCCTTCCTCTGTTGTTTCGCTTTGCCTTAGGCAACTACTTGTCACAAGTCATGGATTTGAGATACTGTGTGATCGACCATCAGTCTGAATAAGTACAACCATTCTTATTTAGGGGGGTCTAGGATTTGAGATACTGTGTGATCGACCATCAGTCTGAATAAGTACAACCATTCTTATTTAGGGGGGTCTAGCCTTGGAATGCTTGACTATCTTTATATGTTTGATGTTTAGACATCAGGAAGAATTTCTCCATGAAAAGGGTTGTTAAGCATTGGAACAGACTGCCCGGGGAGGTGGTGTTCAAGAAACGACTGGACATGGCACTTAGTGCTGTGATTTATTTGACAAGGTGGTGATCAGTCAAAATTTGGACTTGAAGATCTTGGAGATCTTTTCCAACCTAAATGATTCTGTGATTCTGTGAAGCTGTATGGATGTCACAGGTTCACAGGATAATGTGGATTGTCAGAGTCTTCAGAAGGTCTCTAGTTCAGCCTCTCGAGCAAAGCAAGGTCAGCTGCGGTCAGACAAAGTTGTGCAGGGCTTTATCCAATAGGAATCTCAAAGGTTGGTATTGGCATAACCTGCCCTACTGCCTGACTCACGGTGAAAATGTTTTTCCTTATGTCCAGTCTGAACCTCTCATTTCAATTTATTCCAGTTGTTTCTTGTCCTTCCCTCCATGCACATTGAGTACCCTGGCTCAATCACTTTGATAACCTCCCCATACTGGCAGGCTGCTGTTGGGTCTCCCCCAAAGCGATCTCCTGCTCAGGCTGAAAAAGCCTCATTTCCTCAGCATTTCCTCACAGGTGAGTGCTCCAGCCCCCAGCCATCCTAGTGGCTCTGCTGAACTTGCTGCCGTTTACTGGTGTCTCTTGTGGGGGCCCAAACCAGTGCAGTATTCCAGATGTGAGCTGAGCAACTCTGAGGAAGCACTGCTGGCTCCCAAGCAGCTTGCTGCCTGGCAAGGCCTCTGCTGCAGCCTGGATACATCTTCACGGTGTAGATGAAAAGTGACATAGCATGTATATTGCAGTGAGATAGGGTTTAGATTAAACATGGAAAAAATACTTCTCATGTAAGAGCAGCCAAACATTTTGAGTAAACTCGCTAAAGACACTCGAAGGAAGTGGAAGGTCTTCTACAATGAGCTAGAAAAACATCTTCCAGGAATGAGGTAGGAGTAGGTGAGCCTGCTTGGGAAGTAAAAAGTCTAGATGTTCATGTGAGGCCTATTCAAGTTCTGTGATTTCACAATAGTCTGGACAGGAACAAAAGATCCCAATATTTTCTTTCTAAATATTATTAGCTGTTTGAGTTAACGTTGCATGAAATAATTATGTTTATATGAATAAACATAGCCCTACATACTGTAGCTGTAGAAGTGAAAACAGAGGAAAATATTTGAGTGTATGTGTCACCATTTCTCTTCCATATTCCATTTCAATTTGAAGTATTAAAGTTCAGCATTCATGCATGGCTGCTCAGTGTTACCCTTTTATATTTCTCACTGTTAATGATACTGCTTCCATCTTTTCTTTGATTATTGTTACATTCTTCTCAAAATAGTGTTCTTTTCTTGTGGCATATAAAGTGTTACTGTATCACTGAAAATTGAAAGAAGAAATATCTGAGGCAAATGGCAGTCCAAGAAACAACCACTTGTATTTCTTTGCTGGTCTACTTTTTAAAGACTTATTTCAGACTCAGATTGGTTATACTGTCATTTTATTAAATCTTCTTTGAGTTAATAACCTGTAATGCAGTGAGCGTGATTTAAATTGTACTCATGATTGTAATAAAGAGTACAAGTATCATGGTGATCAAATAAAATCAAATTATTTACTGGGCTTCCAGATGACTGTGTGATTACCATATTTTAAAATTTTTGTTAGTAAGCAATAAATAAAAATTACTGAAATTTTTATTAGAAATTAGGAGCGATACCTCTTGTCATTTGTGTCCATTTAAGTGATTGACTTCAGATTTAGCACCAATATTTGTTTCAAAAATAGAATGTGTTCTATGTAAGAGTGAAAATTCATGGAGTTTGCCTCTGAAGAAGGAGAAATCTACCCTGGAAAGATTTCTTTTCTTCCTCATGGCTCCAACCAAACTCAAATCAAAAGTCTTGTGTCTTTATGAGTGTATATGTTCTGGTGCATTTGGCAAGTATCTTTTAGGTGTAGTGAGGACCAGGGTCACCACTGCTTCCACAGTTTGCTCAAAATACATGCATTAGTGATTGTGTTTCAATAAATGCTAACTAAAAGCGGAACATAAGAAAAAAATGTATTTGCTTCATTACTTCCTCTACTCCCTTGAGTTTTTAAATGCTTTAGTTCGAAGAAACATTGATAGACATTGTTTCTGCTATACTTGTGTTCCCAGAAACACTTAAGTATGACTATGTATGACGACCTTCTTATTTGGCTTTTGTATGTTTAAAAGGGACAAATGAATTAACAAAAAATTAGAATTTCTGCATTTGGGGATTTAATAAACTTGTGTACTTTGGACAAAGTCTTAAGAACTTCAAGGTTAAAGATATAACTCTAAGCAGGTGTGTGTATGTGAAAAATGCATGAATAATCATGCTGAACATATATATATACACTATATATTTGTTTGTCTAATGGTATATATTTTCTTTTTCCTGAGTGTTCTGTTGATCATACAGAAAAAGTGACTAATTCACACGAAATATTAACACAGAATCCTGTTAAAATATAAACCCAAACAAGTAGGAAGTAAGTTCAGGATGTATTCTCTGTGCATTTATTCATGCAGAATTTAGGCAAGTTGCTTATTCTGTTATGAATTAAGAGAATTAAGGCAGCTAATTGTCATGTGAGATTAATCCAATTGAAACCCCGGCAATATCTGTAGTAGGGCAAAATGGAAAAATAAAAAAGAAAAGGTACAGTGACTGCTTTGTGCTGCTGTCTGATCCTTTCCTCTTGTAACTGGTATCTATAATTGTGTATAAGTGAGAGACTGTTAGGACTGTAAATATGCTTTTCCTCTCTGACATGTTTCCTGCCTGTTGCTTGGTTACCAGTACTTTGCCACACATACGTGCAAGGTATTAGCTCATTCTTCTGTCTTCACTCTTTGAGCTTTAGTGAGGAGATACATGATCAAAATTCATGATTTTATTTCTCTGCCTTTAGCTATTAAGGGTTAAATGACTTATCATCCTAGGAGATTTAGAAGTGGTTATGCATAATTAATTTATTTCATATGGAAGAATAGGCTGTTCCACTATATATATGTGTGTCTTTCAGGGTAGTTTTGGTTTTTTCTTTTGTTTTAGGGTTTTTTTCCTTCTTTTAGAAAATGAAGTTCTTTACTAGTTGCAATGAAACAGCCGAATGATTTAGCATAAACTGTCATTGTGACCTTTCCCAGTGATGGTGGTCTTTGCCATTTCCCCTCTAACTTATCCACAGTATGCTGTTAGTGTGAGGATCACTACAGAATGACATACAGTATTTTAAGTATTTCTATTGTGTCTGTCACCATGGTGCCTAGCAGCTTTCAATGAAGTGGAGCAAAGGGGTAAAGAATGCAGGTTAATATACTTTATTATATTTATTTAACTGCCTGATTTTAATTTTTCCCTGTATTTTCATGAATAGTCATGGGAGTAGGAAACTGAATTATGGGATTGTCGTAGAATAGATGAACACAAGAGTAGTCATATTCCCTCTATCTTGTCTTTTCCCCTCAAAAAGAAAGGATTAATACTTGATTTGTAAATTGTGTACCTGAGTCAAACATGCAAAAGTGGAAACAAGTTGAGAAAATTCTTTAATGTCAGTTGAAGTTATGTTAATAGAATGATTATAACTTGAGCAATCCAGAGTTTTTGAATGAGTCTTCAATGCATTGCATTGGGTTTTCTTAAAATATTTTTTTCTGTACATGTTAATATTGGTAGCCATTTTATAATTTCAATAATGTTAACTGATACATGTTACAAATGTGCTATTTTACAGTAATTTCTGAAGCAAGTATGTCTTAGGGTATCGGCTGTTGGAAGAGTAATGCCATAGTGGCATTTTCTCCAATATGTTCATTAATGAAAAATGTTTTCAGATAAGATTGCAAATTTAACTTTTAAGAGTACAAACTTCTTAGCCATTTAAAAAAGACAATGTCAGCATGATGTTAGCACTGAAAACTCTAATGTAGATTACTGTATACATTAAAGTTTAAAATCCTTCTTTGCAAGGTAGTTGCTTTATTAAAGTTCTTTCTCTTTCTTTCTGGAAGATTATGTGTATAATACATGAACTGTGCCTGAATCTGATAACTTCTTTAAGAGCTACCTACCATCATTCTGATTTTTGGAGTATCCCAATTAACTGCCTTACTCAAGAAAGAAAAAACCTCTTACACTGAACTACACAAATATCAATCTTTACTTTTTAAATGAAATCCAGTTATCTCTCTGCTTCAGTAAATCTGGTTTAAACTCTACAGTCTTAAGGTGACAGCAGTAGTAAAACCAGTAGTAAAAAAGTATTTAATTTACATAGTAGACTTCTTATCTATCATGCTAAGCTGTATATAGATACATCTATTTACTGTTCCTTAAGAACCTGTCCATAGTGTCAAATAGTGTGAAACGTGAAAAATGAAGGGCACAGGAAAAAAATCTGTTGCTTTCTTTATGTCGTATCTCAAAACAAAGACAGATGACTGTCCTGTGGAAGAAAGTAATGTGCAATAAAATGAAATAGAAATGAGTGTATTGAAAATTTGAACGGTGTATAGTAGTAGTATTTGTTAGGTTATCTGGCTCCTTCCTATCACTGTTCGGTTTGAGTAAGCTTCTTTGCTCGGGATCTGTGTCAGTTAAGACTATGACGCCTACTGCTTAATGGTTCGTATGCTGGAGTTGTCTTTTTGTGAATTGGACCAAGACCTTCTGGTTTATCTGTGTTCTTGTACAATTCAGGTAGTGACAGTTGTGGGAAGCCCAGTCTTGCAAATGGAGTCAGAAGAAATCAGGAAGTAAAACCTTAACTTTCAGGTTTTAATCCTCTCATCTGCCCAGTCTCTCCATACAAGCAATTCCAGCATTATTACTGGCTTCTCATGGTTTCTCCAGGAGTCTAAATAAGGAGTTTCCAATCATGGTGTGCATTTCTTTGCATGTCCGATAACAAGGAAACTGCTTCAAGATGATGTTTAAAAAATAAAAATTATCTAAGTTGCATGTTTTTCATGAGGGGATTTGAAGCAGTTCAGGTAGTACGTGCCTCATTCCCAGTTCTGTGTGGGAGTGAAGAGAAGCTTCCACTGCTTGTCAACCCAATGGGAGAAGAAGCAGCAGGGAAGCATCTCCTTCCCCAGGAGCATGGACTACTTAAAAAATGTGCATAAAATCCTATGTAACTTTTAATCTCAAAACTTGAATAATCTTTCATTATTCTTTTTTAATCCTTTTCATTCATAAAGTAGTTTGGCACTAAAAAGTCAAATAGTGTAAAATTTCTACAAAAATTGCAGGTATTTCCCCTTATATCACTTTAAGTAGCCATTAGGGAATAAGAGTATGTCTTCATTAATGGAACTGGAAGCAGGTATTGATTTGGAGCCTTATGGCTATCTATGCAAGTATTGACATCTGCTGTTCTTTAATTGCTGTTGTTCATTCAATTACAAACAAAATGATTGCTTACTACTAATCCTATATCAATATACTATTGTTATCATATTAAATTTTGAGGGGGTTTTGCATAAAATGGTGCAGATTTTCTAAAATAATTAAGTTAACCCTATTTAATAAAAGCAATAACATAAAAACCCCTCAGAAAAGTAGCTTGAGGTGCATTACGCTTTTATTTAGGGTTCCTTACTGTGCAGTTCTTAGAGGTCTCAAAATGCTCTCTCTGGTGGTTTTCAACAGTGAAAAGCATAATATGGCTTTAAAAAAATGCCAAGTCAGCAGAGTGAAGAGCAGTTTGCTTGAAGGCAGGGGAGAGGCTGACGTGAACACAGAGGTGTCTTTCTTTCCTCCAGTTCCTCAGTTTAGTTTCAGTATTCTCATTTGTGTTCAGATAAACACTTGACTGAAATATTGCTCTTAATGGAATTGGAGAAATAGGAAGTTCATGTGGTAGTTTTGATATTAATTTTTAATGCTAGCTTATCTGGAGGTCTTTGAACACATTTACATGGCTGATCATGTTTATGAGTGACTGCATCCTAAAGACACAGATAGAACAAGCCTTGTCTGTGCTACTCTGTTACTTTTAAAATGTTTCTCAGTGAATTTGTATTACCCGAACTTGGTATTTTGTAGGTGTCTACTGCACACCAGTGAAATTCCCTGATAACAGATTTAGGTTTTAACTTCTAACATGGTCTATATATCAGAGGCTCCTTTTAAAGACTAAGGTAGAGAGATTTAAGATTAAACACTCCCTTCTCATTGAAGCTATTAGCTTCAATGTTAATAATGACAATAGCGGGAATAATCAGTGCTATTTCCTCTATCCCTTTTACAAGCTGAAGAAAAATCTATGTCACTAATTTGTTTATATAATGCCTTTTGCAAACTAGTTTACTAGATGCAGTAATCCAAATAATCCTTTAAACATCATTATAGATTAAAGGACAGATTCCGCCACCTTCATTCATGTAAAGTTATGTCCTATTTTGCAAGCATTTCTTTTGGGTTTTGTAGGGCCACTGTAAGGGTAAAATTCCACTGAAGTAGAACCTGTTTGCTTCCCTTGATTTACTTGTATAGTTTTAAATTCATTGTACTGTTTTATGCTCTCTCATTTAAGAGCATAACTTGTATATAATAAATGGAAGTGTGAGTTTTTCTGCAGTTGCCTTTCAGCTTGTTTCCACTCTCTTTTTCCCTAATAGATACTCTGTTTCTTCATTTAGATGTAGAGGAATAGATTATGTATGTCAAAAAGCCTTGACAGTAAAAGTATCTGAAACAGGTAAACGAGGGTTATTAGACAGTCAGGTATGAACAGTAAATCAGGTAGGGCAATAATAGCACATTTTCTAGCTCTCCTCACCATATTTTATTCACGATTTGTTTTATAAAAACATCTGTATGCTTCACAATAGGATTCACTGGAAGGTTAATTCCTTTCTCTGAAGACCTTAAAAACTAGGTGTAATATGCTAGATTTCCTACCAAACTCAGCTTGTAACTAGGAAACAGAGTGTATAAAAACTAAAGTAGAAAGTAAATGGGAACTAAGGCAGTGGGGAAAATCAGCTGTTTCCCTGTGATTTAAATGACAATTTTGTGAAGGCTATATAGCCTTCTGTCTTTCATATCTTAATGATTTCAATTTGGAAAGTTATTAACATGAATCAGAGTAAGTGAAAGACTGTGTAGTCAGTCCTAGATTTGACAATGACAACGAAATTTTGTAATAATTCTCTGAGATAATACCCTGAAAACAAACAAAACTTTTCTGAAAGTTCTTCTTAAAAATAGGTTTTCCCATGGGCAGGAAAACTGCTAAGTTTATTTTCTTTACAGTTTTTTATACATACACTTTTCTCCATTCCTAGCTTTTTTGATCTGGACAGTTGTTGCTTTATGCTATTATTGGTTTATACTTACAGATTTGCTGGTTGCTCTGCTGGTTGCTGCATTTTCTTGAATGAATAAGGGGATGAGTTTTAATTGTCATTCCTTTGATAAAAACATTCAAGGGCTCATTTTTACCTGGTGAGGTTTGGTCACAAAATGTATATTTTTTGTATTTTGTATATTCAAAAGCTTCACCTGCTCTTATATTAAATTAGAATTTGTTACATAGATCAAAAATTATGGATAGATAGACAGATGGTATATCTCATAAACCATATTTCCTTAAGAATTAGTCTTGTAAGTAAATAAATAAATGTGTCTCAAGATGGTTTTTTAAATGCATTTTCTGGTGGGCTTATTGTTACATTTTTGTGTGATCAGTTATAATTTGATGGTTCACTATCCATCTGATTTAGCCATTACATCATTTAGGAAAACAGAAGCACTCAGTTCCTTTTGCTAATGGTTGTCCAGCTCAATTTCTGGTTATAATTTCAAGAAATATCAAGGCTTTTCAATTCAGATATAGGAAACTGTGGATTTTTTTTTTCTTTTAATGTTGATGTATTTATACATATACGGATGCATGGATTCTTGGTGAGTGTAAGCTACATTTCTTTGGGAGACAAAGGAATGCACCAATATCAGTGCAGAGGAAACGACAGAATTATTCCTGCGGTTGGAACTGAAAAGAGTTATTCCAGGAGGAGTACAGTCTTGATAATTTGTATTTGAGAATGCAGTTAGTAGAACAGGGAGCATCAAGGGAATCACTCAAGAAATTTGTGTTACTGTAGCAAAAGTGAAATGTGCTATCTAGGATTTTTGAAGAGAAGGAAATCTAAAAAGCTGAAATACAAAGTTTACTTAGAGGTGGGCAGCACATTTTCACTCTTTCTTAGTAATGAAACAGGATTGTTTGTAATATGTCTGCCTAATTGGAGGAAATGAGCTTTACATCCTTGTTTTGCTTTTTTTTTTTTAACAAATTCAGCCTCAGAGATGATTGCTCACCTCTACCCCTTGTTTTGTATAGATTAGCATTTAAAATTAAACTAGTGCTGTGTAGCCAGTTATGACTGATTCCTTTGAAGAGAGAGTCTCAGTCTCTCTGGTGGTTTTGTTTTGGATGTCAGTCAGTGAATACCTGTTCAGTTAATGAAATTAGGTCCTTGAAGTCCTGACTGTGGTCAGTGAGGCCAGTGGACCTTAGACATGGAAAATGCCAAAAAAGGGATGCAATACAGAAAGATTGCTGTCCTTAGCAAATATTTTTATAAATCTTCTGGTATTTAAAGAGTTAGTAGGCCTTGTAATATAGACTTCATTAGGGAGGCTTTACAAGTATTAGGGCAAGACACTTTGCAGGACTTTTGAGTTATAAATAGCTTTTTCCATGCATAGCCACATTACTTATGCAGCAGCATAGATGCAATTATGCAATTTAACTTAGCTACTAAAAAAACATAGTATTTTAATAAGGATTTTCCAGATGTGGAGTATTTGTACTATGGAAGTGGAATACTTCAGGGTAAAGTGTTTTGAGACTATGTTATCCTTTTAGAATAAGTGTCTGTGCCAGCCTACACATAGATAGTTAGAGCTGTTTAATAATTGCCTTCTCCCATGAGCCTCCTTGGCACTGAAATAAAAACCAGTGTGGTTAACCCTCATTAAAACAAATAGATTAATTTCTTATTAAAATGAAAGACCTTTTTTTAATCATTCAGCTTCATGCTATTTAGAAAAATGTTCAATTATTGAAAGGCTGCTGTAATCTAATGGACTAGGAAGACACTGCGCTTTGCTAAATGACATGAAATGCCTTGGTTTTTCTTGATACAAAAGTTATTCACCTCATATTTCTCAAAGTATCTAAGCTTTTGTCTTATTTCTGGATATCAATTTAAATCTCAAACTTAACCCATAAGATTGGAAAATAAAGATACTTTTTCTGTAAAGTGTTCATAAAAATAATGGTGAGTACTTTCATGAGTCTAAGTCTTGCAACTTCATGAGCAATTCTTCTTGTGAAGTACTAGTGCACTGTATTTCCTTATTTATAAAAAGTAGGAAACATAAACTGTAGAGATCTCAATAAAGCAAAATGAACAAAAGGCAGGTGTTAGAGATAGTTACAGCTGGGCCTGTGTTGTTGCACATGGACATATTCCAAGAGGTCCAGGTATGAGCCTGTTGCACTCCAGAAGCCATGTGAGCAAATAAAATATGTGGAGCCCCATGTTCAGTCTAAGTGTTGTTATTGCTTTCTTGTTACCTTTTTGTCAGTGCACTGCTTCACCTTAATTTTGGCTATAGATATTGAATCTTGGTTGTTTATTTTAATCTGAGGTTTAAATCAGAGGTAATAAAATTATTTAACAGAAGCCAAATTAAATGAGTGTTTGGTGATGAGTTTTACTTATGTGGTTTCAGTTTATAAAATAAACCTGCTTTTTCATTCTGTGGACAGGGTTCATATGATCACACAATGTTTATGGCAGATATGTACAGAAAAAAGTCTCTGAGCTGTCTGATTTTCATGCTCTGGATGCATCTTTCCTGGTGTTTTAGTTTGGGTAAAGAAATGAAGTATTGAAGAGAATCTTACAGTCATTCCAAATTACTGTGATTCAGTTCATACTATGGTCGTTTAGCTAATACAGACTTTGTTTTAGAAATATTTCTCTATTCATAGAGAGCTCTTCACAGTAAACTTTTGATGGAAACTTAGTAAACTTGATTTAAAAGTTACTAAGCTTTTCTTTCCAGTGTGTTTAGCTTAACAGATAGAAACTATTTGTGAGAAAAGGTGGTGTAGGCATGCTGTTTCTAAAATTGATGCACTTGCTTTTTGGTTTCAGGATGTACTGATTTCAACATGTTTGCTGTATTTGTTTACATATCTCAGGAAATTTGTGCTGTGTTTTAATTTTGTATGAGACATATCTGTAGGTATGCAACTTCTGTTAGTTATTCAGTTGTTCTCTTATACAGAGACAGGAAGCTTAGCTTCTTCAGATGCATCATTTTAAAAATAATTTCTGTGCAAGTTCCAGTCATTTTGATATGATCTTTACCATAATTTGAAGTGGAAAGCTAGGGAATGCTGCAACAATGTTGATTTTTAATAGGAGGGTAATATTAATGTCAGTGTATTCTGGGATATTTTAGAAAGAGAATGAGATGTTTTTTAATTCATTGTTTTGGTTGGTCCATGGAGCTTCTCAAGTTAGCTGTGGGGCAAGAAAGCTGTTGAGAAACAAGTTTAATTGAAAAGGGAAAAACAGTTTTTGCAGAATGGAGAATTAACAAGCAAAACAAATTACAGATATTAGCTTCCAGACATTCTCTTCATTTCTGTATCACGTGTGTATATGCTGATAATGAAAGTTTTATGTGCATTTATCTGAAATTTTCTAGAAAAGCACTTACATGCAAAGTAATTTTTTCATGAACTAAAAAGGTTTTTTCTTTAAATTGAAGATTAGCATTAGTTGAGACCAAGAGAGAGGTTTGGATGTTTAGTCTTTCTGCAGAATAGATGTCTCTAGTACCAGACTGCTACCACAGCTATGTACCTATTTCTTTTTAAGAACCATGACTATGCAATCCCAATTTGCAAAGAAATTCAATGGCTCTGCCCAGGAGGACATTTCCTGAGAGTTCTGTTGATAAAGACGTGCTACATTTTCATTCTAAAAGGCATGAGTGTCCTTTAAACAAAACATACGTCATCTGCAAAGTTCACATAATGACATTTCTGTAAACTAGAGCCATGTGAGTTGTTTTGGTTAAAATTACTGGGCTGGATTTTTCTTTTAATTGTATTTAATATGTTTAAAATTAATGTGGTCACCCATCTGATACTTTTGTTCCAATTACATAAGAAAAAAATATCATTATTTATAGTTTGAATATAGTAAAAATGGTTTGCATAATGCTTTGCTAGTGGAAATGGTACATTTCCTTTAAGATTAGTAGCTACTGTCGTTAAAGCTTTTTGTAACAGTGCTCTCCTTGCAATGTTTTTTAATTCCTTTTTTCCTCCCATTTATCCTGGAACATAGCTTAACATTTTCAGATTCCAGTCCATGGCTACTCTGACCCAATTTTGACAGAAAAATATATTCTGAAATATTTATATCTCTCTCTCTGACAATTCATGAGTTAATGCTTTTCTCTCAGGCTGAGAAAAAGTTTTAGAAAGAGAGAATTGATTGCCAGTAGTTCTGCTGTTCAGTTGTGCTGACCTCATCACATGCAGGAGACATGCAAGCCGATTTTTCACTTGTGCTTTGATGTTACAACTTCAGCTTTGTAAATATTCTATATGCTTTCTTAGGAAAAAATTGCAGTCTGAATAATATGCTTATTTTCAAAGCAAATGGGTTCTTAAATATTAGCAATTAATACTCTTTTCAGACATTCATTTCTAAGTAATTGAGCTTGTTGCAATTTTGTTTCTTCAGTTTTAGACACCCAATTGTAGGACCTCATGTAAGGCTCTGCTCTTGAATGGAGCTAGTGTTCTGCTTTATCCTAGTTTATAATTTCTCTTCACTGCTTTTGACAGCATTTATCCATTTTTTTTCTGCTGTGCCAGCTTTCATGCTTCTTGGAATCTGCTTGCTAAAATGACAGAAAGTTTAATCGACAAACAAAAAAGCAATGCTTTTCTGATGGTTTAACAAAGTGAGTCAGCTCAGTCAAGATCCAGCATGAAGGAGGATTTGCAGCTACTCATCTAGGACCTGAGCAAGAGGAGGCGTGAGTGGGAGAGCCCCCAGAGGCAGCCAAAGGGAGAAGGTGGATGGTTACAGAGCTGTGGTGTGGAGGGAAGGAGAAATGAGTGGAACACACATCGTTCTGACATGCCTGAGCAGCCGCCAGAAGCAGTGTGCCAGAAGCTTTCTGCTTACCAGTACTACCTGTATGGTAGCCACTGCTATGCTGAACAATGCCATTTATACACTTATGCTGGGTACTAAGGATGAGAGCACAGATTAGTGTAAAAAGCCTTTTCCATAAACTTCACACAGTAAATATTTATGGTATGGGAAGTTAAACTAGTATTTTTTAGACTAGAAATGTAGGATCATAGATATAACCATGTACTTCCTAAAATAAAGTGGTCTAATTTTTTGCTGGTAGCCAGAAGTAAAAATTGCCTTAGTATTTTGTACTGTCTGATTGCTTCCTTCATATTTTGCTAGCCAAAATGTTTTTTCGTTTTTATCTGCCTAAGAATGCTATCTAAAGATAATGGAGCTGAGGGATTTGTCAGCGAAAAGATGTCTGGGAATTTGTTTAGTTGTGGAAATGAAGCTTCTGGACTCACTGAACAATGTTTTAGTTGAAGGAGATCCTTGTACACTTTTGTGCACTTCTAAATGCAGCTGTCTTGGATAAACACCTTATTCATTTTAAAATAAGATTTTTAAAAACTGTTCTGATACTGTTCCTCAATTGCAATTTCTTAAACTTTTCTGTTTGCATTTTCAACTAGTGTGTTTATTTGGAATGTTACTCTTTTAATTCCAGATTTTCTTCTGTGTTTCTGTTTTATGTATGTTTGGCTGTCAGGTACTAGTTGGTTTTTAACCTTTATTGAAACTTTCATTGTATTACTGCAGCTAAGCAGGTGTTTCAAAAGAGACCAAAAAATTATTAATGACAGTTTTCATTTTTTTATTAACTTGAATCAAGTATTACAAAATATGCACTTGCAAAAATAGATGGAACAAATAACAAAGAGTTCTAATACATAATTGGTAGTTTTACTCCTGTCCTGAATCTGTTACCTTTTACTTTGTCAGTATTTCATAGATCTTTCATATTAGTTATATATTAATTTTTGGTTTTTAATAATGTCTGCCAATGAGTCTTGTAGGTTACAGCAGAAAAATGCACAGAAGAAACATGTTTCCAAGTAATGAGCTCTTATTGATGGTAGTTTTATGTACAAAGTATTTAAAAACTAAAAAGCAGTGATACAGCAATTTTTTTTCTTCAGGCTTGAAAAAAAGAATTGTATTTACTTTTTGTCTTAGATGATTTTCAATATCTTATAAGAAATAACTAGAATATCCTGTAAAGTTTTCCATACATTAAAAAGACCTTTATAGTTGCTTAGAGGGTCTGACCTTAGGAACTAAGGACTAATGGCCCACAGGGAGAAGAAATCAAAGTCATCAGCAAGGTTGGTTGTCATAGTCTCAGACTCTGAAGTTCAGATTTCTGTTCTAAAAATTAATTTCTCTTTGACTGTCATGTCAGTGACAAAAGTATGTGAACTAAATTCTCTGATCCCTCATCCATTTTTCATGTTCCTCTCCGAGGACATAGTACCCTGAGATCAAAACTCCCACTTTAACAGATACACTAGTTCTCTATGTTATGCCTAGATTTTAAATGAAAATTATGGCTTATACTTAGATGTCATATGCTTCAGGAATAGCAATAGATGTTGTTAAAACTTTAGATTTCAATGGGTTCTATTTAACAATGAGAAGTTTTGTTTTTCAGTAAAACAAAGTCACTACTATTGCTTTTTTCAGTAAAACACAAGGCACTAATACTGCATTCACTGACTGATAGAATGAAAAATACATTGAGAGTTTTTACATAACCCATTGTTCTTTCTATTTCTGGGAATGCAAAACATCTGTACATGTAGCAGTCTTATTTGGGCTGGTAATAGAACAAAGCATTAGCTACTTTTATTAAAGTCTTAATCATTGAATTTGCACAAAACAGTGGTATTTCTTGCTCTCCTGTAACTACAAAGTGTAAAACACCTCCAGAGAAACAAATTAAAAATGTACCAGTGTACAATTATGTGATGAACCTTTACTACAGGGATATTCATTATCAGATTTTTGGGGCTACATTCTCTAAGTGTTTAAAACCCACAAAGAATCCCAGGAAAATCAGTTGACACAGTGTTCCCCAAGTAGCACACTTTTGCACTGGAAGTTTGATCTTGACTCTAGCTGCTCTTCATAATCCTTTACTCATAAGAAAAGTGGCCTCTATTACTCATAGAGAACCCCAATGAAGATCAAAGGAGTAAACAAACCACGAAATGCACATACTATTTCCAGCTGTTCTTTCTCTAATCTCATGAATGTGTCTCACTGAAAAGTTATTCAGAGAGAGAATAAGCCTTTACTGCAGCAGGCATGGGATTTGTATCTTTTAATCTCAGATGAGGAGACTGCTACTCCTCGCTTTCAAAGAAAGGAGGTGAATTCAGTTGAGGGAATTGAATTATTTCATCTGCTGTGTTGTATTCACACTGGTCACTGTTTTATTTCCATCATCAGATTAAAAGTAATAGCAGACGTACCTACTTTTGTAAGTACTCATCCAGCTAACAAAAAGCTTCTGAGATTCTCACCTTGACTATGTTACAATACGTTCAGCAGCTGTACAGGGTGTTGCTTTGACCTGTCAGTAGCAGTGAGAACATTTAGGAAAACACTGTAGTGGCCCATGTGTGTTCTGCCAGGCTGTGCAGTTGTTAATATATGAAGATGTCTGGCTTATGAAAGACATTTCCTGTGTGAAAATTCAAAGACAGATGAATGCAGTCATTAGTCTAGTACAAAAATCTCAAAGGTAGCAAAGGAAGCCTGAAAAGACCTTTTGACTGTGTCTGCCCTGTAAAATTTATGGCCACGGTTATGGGCTCACAGAAGCATGAATAAATGCACTATTAATCGATGCCAGACTGCACTGTGAAATCAAGTTTGCAGTTTCCAGTATTAACTTGGCCACCTTTAAGATCGTGTGACCTCTTACAGTCATGGAGCACCTCATGCAATAGCTTTTTTCATTATTTATTTATAGACATGGAAGAAGCAAAATGAATCTACAGTCCAGATAAGTGCATTGTAGAGAAACTGCATAGAGGGCTTTTTTGAGAGAGAAACACTTTCTGGAATTTTGGAAGATAAGCTTAGTATGGAGTCATGTTTTTATGGTCAAATCAGGTGATACATGCTTTTCTACTTTGAGCTATTACTGTTAAATAAACTAAAATTTCTTATAACTTAAAGTTGGCCTAGCAATTTTGTCTTCCTAGTTATTTGAAATATGTACAATCTATATACTTGATTCTCAGGACATACCTGATGACAGAAGCTGGAGGAAGCAATTTGATTTACTATAAGCAGTAAAATTCTACTCAGTCTGAATGAGAAACATTTTATTACACCTATTTAATTCATCTTCTCTAATTGTGGAAAAAACATACAAGAAGACATTTAGATTAAAAGATTTAAATGATAATGTAATTGGTGTCACATTTCTCTTTGTACTTAACATTATCAAATACACTGGATTATGCTTTCTCTCTGTAGTCAGTGAACTAGCATAAATGTATCTAGCATGTATGTATAGTTCTCTCCATCTGGCAGTCATTCACATTTTCATGTTCATTTACAGCAGTATTGTACAGAGGCTATAACATTTTTCATTATACCAAAGTGGTGAGAGTCAACTCATGAATCTGGCTCTTCCCTAAAGACACCTCATTCATCTGGTAACCATATTCACTTCTACATCTTTTCATCCAAGGTACATCCCTTATATCACTGAAGCAAAAAAGTTTTTCTTAAACACTCAGTTACTGAAATTGGTGTTACTGAATTCAGTTACTGGTGTTAATTGACCTATTGAACTATACTATAGTTTTCTTCCATGCATTCTGTGATAATTAGAAATAGGCTTGCCATTTTTATTCAGAACAAAAAATTTAGAGCAAGTTCCTTGCTTGTTTGTTTTCGTTAAAAGGTTTTCTAAGCAACCACCACGTCCAGCAGCTCCTGGGGATTCCTACTGCTCAGCCCAGAGACCCTGGGGTCTCTCCAGCTCAGGCTGATGGATGCAGCTGTTGCTTTCCCATTTGCAGGTTCAACCAACAGTGAGGATACGTCTGGCTTTACACTGGTCTGATGATTTCTACCTCCTTTTTATTATCCTGCTTAGAAAGTCTCACAGTGAAATGCGTATGATAAACACAAAGATTGCTTATGAATTCAGTAGGTGGCATTTTCCAAAGTTTCCTAGTGTGCATTTTGACAGTCGTAGAAAGAGAGCTTGTTTCTAAGATGATCAATTGCCAGAGTATTTTATTCTTCTGAACTTAATAAGTTCGAGTGAGGATGATAATATTTTTCAAAAGAATATTTTATATGTAAGTAATTTTCAGCCTGTATGTCTTCATTCTTATAGAACCAGAGAGATGCATGGCCTTTCACTAGTTAAGGGTGTGTATGTTTGCTTTTCTTTACCTTTTTTTTTAGGTGCAGTACAGATAAATTACTAATTGTGGATGTTGTGCTACTATGCAGTATAATAAAAAACATTCTAAAAGCAAAACAATCTATTGATCACTAAGTACAGTAGTATGACAACCCATTGTACCTTACTTCCTCCTGACATTAGTCCAGAATATTTCCCCACCACTCCCTTTGAGGGCATAGGAATAGTTAAGTTTTAGTTTCAAATGTGTCTAGAAATATGTGACCTTTCCAAATTCTGTTGTTTCCCTTATCCCTCCAATGGTTGCTAATTCTTAGTTCTGAGTCATCCATCAAAACCAGCCTTGCAGTATGTCTAGTTTCTTCAGTGACTCATCATGGATTTGATGTCAGGTAAGGAAGCCTCTCAAAACCAAATATGAGTAAAATGCAAATGAGCTTTTCAAGTATCTTTTAAATTGGATTTTCAGAGAACCCTCAATGCCCCCATATGTAATATAAAATTTAATTACTGCAGTAGCTAAACTGACCTGAATGGACTTTATTTTTTTTTGTAATTGCAAATCTTCAGTTGATTTTTTTTCCCAGTGTGGTGTGGAATCCAGTGGTGACACTATCACAGTCTCATGTTGCTTTCGTCACCTTTTTCAAGGTCCCAGAGACGTAGTCCGTAAGACCCATGGCTGAAAACCATGAATACAGAGTTCTCTGAGTAAAGAAATTAGAAATGGATAAAACTGTGTTTAGCTGAATTGAAACTCAGCTTTGAAATTTCATTTTTGTCTTCTTAAACTTAAGTCTCACTTTTTATGTAAATACTTTGATTGATATAGTATTCTAGTCTTTGTACTGTCACTTTTTGCTAATGAATTGAACTTCTGCTCTATTCTGAGTATTTTCTAGTCAGTGTGACAAGGTACCCTGCCCTAGAGGGCTCAGATACCTTAATGCAGTTTCCTGTTTATTCTCGAACTGAAGAACCTGTAGAAGTTTGTGTAGGAAATACTCATTTCACTGTAATTTCTATATCTTTGAAAACACATGCAAAAATATATTGTGGAAGGAAAATAGACATCAGGGAACTGGTTCTCCTATAAATCTCATCATGGTATTGCTGGACAGTTATTTTGTACCTCTGAATAATTTGGATCCTGTCCCTTGAAAATTGAAAGGTATTCAATGGGAATGCAATACTCCAGAAGACTTTGTGGTTTGACATTTATTTGAAGATATGGTGATAAATTTCTTTATTCACTTCTGAAAGAATTAAAAGCCTAGCTTTGTTGTTTAAACTCAATTTTGAAAAAATTTAGAACCATTAGTAGGACACCTACATTTTTTTGTACTTAGCAAAGGCAAGATGTGTGATGTGAAAAATGCAGCAAAAATTAGTTCCTCCCTTTGAGAGTTGTGGATTGTTGTAAAGCAGAGCTGTTTTGAAGCTGAGCTCCACTGGTTGATTTTATAGAATCTGAGTGGTTAATTAACTAGATTGTCATTCATTCATTTATCTTTCTTTTCTTCTGCAGTGGCCAAGATCTTTAAGTGATTTTGAAATGGCAGCTGAAGTATCAAGCTTCAGCAGGAACATGTGTTTTTGATGGTAGCAGGACTGGCAACAAATACTGGTTTTAGATCTTACACTTGTATGATCTTAGATTTTAAAGTGCTTTAGAAAGAACTGTTTAAGCCTGTAAACAGGCTGTATTTTACAAATATGAGAACTGGCACTGTAGTACCATATATAGTTTTCTTGGTTACAGTGGAGAGAGGTTTTTTCCCTTCCATCCTGTCCCAGTACATTCCTTCACAGTTAAGAAGATTGTTACCATTTTTGGGTTGACCTTCAGAAATGCTAACTGAAGCCTGTGGAAAAACTTCTGGACTATAAAGAGAGTTGAAGGCTGTATGTGTTAGGCTACCAGTAGAGGCCTAAGTGACCATGTTGTCATCCTAAAAATTTGATTGATTCTGATTGTTTTCTAGGCTCTGAAGCTTAAAAGCAAAATGAACAAAGGTGTTTTATAAATGTTAATTTTAAAAATGCTGACCAAAAGCAGAAGAGGTATTAAAATCCTGAACATATGCTTAGAGAAAAGGTCATTCATTTTTCATCTGTGGGAAAACACATGGACAAGAGCAGTATCTTGATGAACCCTGTTTCTCTTATTCTATGAACACTCTTATTTTTCCTTTTTACATATATATCATTAAGATTTCTAGTTGTTAAACATCTTTCAACCTATTCTAAGCGCTTTTCATTGTCAGCTAATTCTTGCTGTCAGATTGGTAACTGAGCAAAATTAATGTGCCCAATAAGGCGAGGCTGACTGAAAACATTAAAAGAAAGGGGAGGAAAAGGAAAAAGAAAGGGAAAAAAAAGTATTTTGAAACTCCTGTGAACAAAAGAAAAATGTTGTAACCTTTTGTTTTGAAATGCATGTTCAGAATTAAATCAAACACTGAGAATGTCATGCATATTTCTGTGCACAGTGAAATAGCAATGCAATTTGAAAAGGCAGAGCTGAGAGTAAGGAGTACTTTTCTGCATGATTCACAGACCAATTCCTGCTAAAGTAAAAAATTCATTGATTAGCACCTGCTTATGTTTCAAGTAAACTAGAGGGACTTAAAGTACCACAATCATGATCAGAAATGTGGAAGAATAGATTTAAACAAGGTTAAAATATAAAAGAAACCCCATAAACAGGGCTAGAACAAGCAGAATGGTGGATGAACGACTAGGTGGGGGAGGCCTTAGCATGACATTAAAATAAATCATGATGTAATGTCCTTGGGGGCCAAACTTGGGCAAGCCATTTTTTTTTTTAACTCCATATAACTAGATCGTAGAAAAAACACTACAGATAAACAACAACAGAAAGCAAATATGTCTAGTGAATAGCTGGGATACAGATGATTTTTCAATTTAGCCATTATCAGATATGTCACGGTCTTCAATATCTTAAAACTTGAACTTTGATATTGCTATGATGCTGTTTAATAGTATGTCAATAGTGTGATGGAAAATAGAATCTTCGAATGAATATTTCAAAATCAACATTAAAATGCACATTTTAATTTTCTGCTCTTTGAATACAGAAAATCATTAAATAAAAATCAATACTTCTGCATTTTTCAGACCTGCAAAACACTGTGTGTCAGTGGTAAATACATAGCCCAGATGGTATTTGTCATCCAGAAAACTGTAATTCTCCATTCTGTACCAACAATTCTCATTTCTTAATTTGTGGGAAAGCTGAAGGTCTTGTCACTACCATACAAGGAGAGCTTACATAAGAAGGCTACAGGATTTGTTGCTAAGGGGCATTGTAAGCTATAGAATATAGAATGTTCAACACGAAGGCACAAGAGCAGAGGTTAGCATGAGGAGTGCTGGTGTTTTCAGTTGAGCTAACCCAATGTTTATTTACTTATGATAAATTTGTTAGAGAAACCCTCAACATACCTAATACAAAAGATGAGCAGAAGCTTGTATGTGGCTACAATTTCCTTTTAACATGGCACAAAGAATTGTAGATAGTAAGTAATTATTTTTCTTTTTTTCACTTTACAGAAGAACTCTTACTTTCTTCTAATATGGGTTTTGAAACTTTGCATTGACCATTGAGCAATTTCTCATTGCTCTGTAGCAATGAGAAAACTCCACTGTAGATAATCATAACTTTAAAAAGCACGCTTTTGTAAATTTGGACCAAGAATGTAATGGCTTTCTGAGCCTTTGATAAGGCAAATCCAGTATGCTGTTTGCTTGTATTTTTCACCACAAGTGAATATTTACCACTCTGCTGTTAATTTTAATTTGATGTTCAGAACTCTCTGGTAAGTTAATCCACTACTGTCTTTGGAGAGGTATGAGTAACCTGCACACACAAAGAAATGCTTTCCAGGCTCTTGCATGCTTATACAACTGGAGCTTTACTAGATTTACTATTTGCTAATTGTAATCCTTGTAATTTTAAAATTTCAGGAGAAAATCCTCCGGTCTTGTTTTCTGAAGCTACTTTTCTTGTTTCATTAAAAAAAATCTTGCAAGCTCATGTTAGTACTATGACTTCATATATCTTGCAGAACCCCTCATAAATGCAAGACAGCCAAGCTTCATACTCACTGTATCAAAGTCCTTGAATATTTTTAGGCCTGCACATTTGTGTATAATTTATGAATACTTTTGAAAGATAGTCCCATAGAGCATGATGTACCACCTACATGAATAGTGAATTATGCTTTAGGGAAGGATAGTACTAATTTAGATGTGATGGTATTAAAAATAGTCAGAACAGCATCATAAAGCATATTTATTAATCATACAGTTATATTCTGTTCTGTCAAAGAGTAAGGAATCAAACTGTAGCACTAAGAAAAATCTGGAATATTTTTTGTTATCAAATTCTAATAATGTAAGGGGTATCAAATAACATTTATACTTACCATTCAAAATTAAGACTGGCTTCAAATGCTTAAAATGGGAGCTTGAACATTCAACTGTCAAATCTATTGTTAACTTCTATGATTTATCTACTCTAAAAATTGGAGAGAGGAGAAATAAAGAAAAGGAATTTTTCCAGTGTTTGTGTGGCACGTAAGGACTACAGATACGAGATTTTTTTCTCTAATTGTGTCAATTAGTGATTATTATTATTGCAATTAAAAACTAGCAAGCAGGTTGAAATAAAGTATGTATTAAGTTTGTTCATTTGTTTGCTCCAAGATTACTGTCATGGAAGTTCGGGGATTCTTTTTCTAAAAATAGGTTTTTTGTTGGTAGAGGTACAATGTGGAATAAAGGGGTCTTATTTTATATATTCCTGCATTTTCTGGACAAGTAAGCTATGTAATGAATTTTGAAGTTTGCAGACCAAATATTCTGACAACCGACTTACAGAAAACAGTAGTAATCCTAGTGTAAATTTATGCAATACAACCAGTCTTAGCTATCTAAGAGCCGTTTATATCTAACTGCATGACAGTTAGGTATGAAGTTCTCTTAGATGGAAAAGTGGAAAATAACTCTGGTCCAATGATGTTCTCACCTCCCAGATACAATGCACCAATATGTTTGTGTGCACTGTTTACACAGGAGGTACAATGAACAATAATCCTAATAAAGAATAATTGTGAGGAACTTTTCTTAAGTCGGACAAAGAACCTAGGCCACAGAGTGCCATTCTGCAACTTAGCAAAAGCTATTAACATGCAGTTTCTGTTGTTCTTTCTTGTAGCTAGCATGACATGAGATATCTAAACAACAGTAGTAGTTTTATTGTGCTTTTGAAGCACGTATTTTACTTAAACTTTAATTAGGAAGAGTTTTCAGGTTCCTAACAGAATTGAGAAAGAGTCTTCTACCAAAAAATTGGGAGCTTAGTAGGGTAGAGCAAGTTTGGGCTAGCAACTGAGTTTTGAATCTGAGCTTTCTAATAACCAGTAATCTAGGTAGTTTTTGGCAAAGTTTGAAAGCTCATTTGGTTTTATATAGTAGGAAAATTCTTCTATTTGGATTTTTATTGTTGTATTTGGAAACACTGTAAAAATTGGTCTTATGTGTACTTTAGAAAAAATCAAAACCTCCCTAATAAACAGCAGAAGTTTTGTCATCCGTTATGGGATATATTTTTTAACTACTCAAAATAATCAAATCTTAGCAGGATGATGAATTATTTGCAAGCTATACAGTCTAAAGTATCAACAAAGGGTGCTGTTTCAGCTTTAACCTCACTTCTGTAAAAAACTAAACTGTTCATCCAAGCTCTCATTTTGCTTTTAAAGTGCTTGTGTGAGCTTAGTGGTACCGTCTGCCCCAAGGCCTCAAGGCAGTAATTTTGCTTGCTAGAATGCATAGGAGTGCATGCCTCTCCCCTCTTCCTCACCCTTCAATGCCCATTCTCTGTGGCTGCCACACAGCGGTTCCTGTCAATAGGCAGGGCAAACCAGGGATCTTTTGGGATGACTTGTCTTTCATTCTGATTGAGTGTTGTTCCTCTTGGATACTTTTCTTTTCATGATGTCTCTCCCCACAAGCAGACATATAAGAGTCTCTCCCCACAAGCAGAATATAAGAGCACCTTGTTCCAGCAAATGCAAATGGATTCCTCTTTTCAGTTCTGCAGTTTGACGTTATGCAAATCTTTCTTTGTGGGTGGGAACCTTGCCATTTCTTATTTTCTTCCAGTGTTGAATTTCAGCTTTGCTTCCCGCTATGGACATGAGGTGTACTGACATTAGTTGCTTATATGGTGTTGGAGAACACAGGGTCTTCACAAAGATCATTAGTTCCCTTAAACTGTCAGTCCGTGCAGGTCACAAACTCTTCTGTTAAGCTAATTTTTCCTCTGTTGGATCCAGGCTTATCAAAATATATGAGTTCTCTCCTTTTTACCCAAACAAGATTCTGTCCCTACCTCTAGGAAGAATCACAAATTTAGTTGGTCTTGTGTATTTATGCAGTAATTAAGCTTCATTTTTATTATTAAGTTATGCAGCAATCTTTTCCTTTTTTTTTCAGCTTTCTTGAATGATACTGCTCAAAAAACAGTATGCTCTGTGGATTTATATACTTTCTCTAACATTGCAAGCTGGCTACAGTGACATTTAAAAATCACTAAGTATGTTATAAATTAGTGGCCTGAAAAAAATGACACTAGAAAATGTCATAAAGCATCAGGAAAAAATGTAAATATTTAAGGTGACTAGCTTAAACTTAATGAAAAGTTTAAGCTTACCTATGGGGAAATCAGTAACTTTAACCTTAAATATAATTTTATTGTTTATTCAGTAAAAAAAGTGAATAATAGAGGAGATGGGATTGGTACTTACGAATAACCAGGCTACTGTAGCTGAGAGAAATTTTGAATATACGTTTTTGTTTGATGCATTTTAGTTTAATATTTTGCATTTTTGCAACATTCCAAAAGCTATAATAATTAATTACTAAAAATTACATATGAAAAATAGTGATAAACTTAAGGAAATGTGGAAAAAACAGAAAACACAAATGTGCATTGACTTGAAAGAACACTTAGCTACAGATTAAAAATAAATTTGTGCATTACCTTCTTTTCCTCCTTATTTTTCTTGCAGAAAGATAGCCAATTAAGAGAAGGGTAGAGCTCTAAAGGTATATATAAAATAGCCATTTGCTTTAGTTTAGGGTTGGTTCTACTGAAGCAGACCCAAGGTCCATCTGGAGACCCCTGAGCTAAGGCCCCTGAATGTACTGTATTATATGCTACTTTCCCACATACTTTCTTGACCTGCAACAGTTTATGTCTAAGGGACTTGCTGAGCCAGATGTGCAATCTTTGTGTTTAGAAATAGTTATCCTATATCCCTCCTTGCATGTTGTGCTGTCTGCACCATCTGGTGGCATGGAGTCCCACAACCCAGCTTCAAGTTATAAAGATTTGCCGCTTTTTGTTTGTTTTGAGTCTGTTACCTCCTGGGTTCTTTTGCTGCCTCTAGGTGAGAAGAGACAATGAGCATTTAGTACCCATCTGCCCTTTTTATGCCTTTCCTGTTTTTAGATCTCTGTTATGTTCCCTTGGTTCCCCTCCTTTGGCTTAAGGTACTAAATTGCTTCCAATCCAAAATCTCTTTTATGCCTTTTCTAGTGTTGTTACATTTTTTGAGGTTTGGGAAACCAAGACTCTGCACAGTATTCAAGGTAATACAGGATAGTGATGTAGTCATGTTCTCTGTGTTGTTCATTCCTGCCTTTTTAAGAATTCCAAAGAGTTTGCTCCTTTGCACACTGTGTAACACTGAGATTCTGATTCAGAATGGTGTTGGTCAGCTCTAAACTTCCTTGGAGAATTGCTGCATTTTACATTTTCGGTATTGAGCTTCATTTGCCATTTTAAAATCCACTTTCTCAATCTTACGGAGTTCTTATGTTATTCTTCACAGCCTACCTTCGTCTGCACTAACACAAAAAGCTTGGTATCATCAGCAAATTTTGTTACTTCATTTTCTCCTCTTTTTTTCTCTTCTGTTTTAATTGAGGGAAGAGATTAAACAGCTATGACCCCAGAGTATTGCACGGGTTGTTTCTTTTAATGTGAAAATTGGCAGTTTACTCTTTTCTTCCTAATTCAAGGTGTTATTTATTCAAAGCCTCCTCTTCTTTTTGCTGCTCTGAAGTTCTTGGGTGGGAAAGGGAGTGGGATGTCAGTGAGAGCTTTTGGAAATGTATGTAAATTATATGAACTAGATCCTGCTTATATGCATGATATTTTGCTTCTTACAAGAAGTTGTCTTAGGTCATGCAGCAGAACTTCACATGCCATGTTGACTCTTCCCCAAAATACTATGTTTACTTGCATAGCCATTTAATTTCTACTTAATTTGTCCATCAGACACATTCAGCTGATATTGCATTGTCTTCCCCAGTTTCCCTTTCACTATTCCCAGTATTCTTGTGCAGTCATTTAGGTCTTTAAAGCTTTAAAGGCTTAAAGGCATTCCAGTTTCTTCTGTCTTATTTCTTAGTCACCTGGTATTCATAAAGAAGCAAGTGTACTACTGTTTGTTTTTCTGAACCTCTTCGGTATAATTTTATTTCTTTGGTTTTCCTGGCTCTTGTTAGCCTCTGCTTTAGCTTTTAATAAAGAGATTTGGTTTGTGGGGGATTTTTTTGTATGTGTAGGGTTTTTTTTTCTTTTTGAACCATTCTGTATTTTGGCATTTGTTGGCTTCACCCTGCTTCTCATTTGAAAAATTGGTATCTCTCCTTGATTTCAATAGGATGCAGTTCCTTTATGTGTTAAATTAGTTCTGTTCTTCCTGAACAGACACTCTTTGTTCCAGAACCAGCACTGGTTTCCAAAGATCCTTCCTTCTCACTCCTTTATCTGTGACACATTGTAAAATTTTGAAGACATCATTTAGCCTTGGTCAGATAATCCTGCTGTTTGGTCAAATGTTTTTATTTTAAAATGTGACTAGCAGTGCTGCATGGTTGTGCCAAGGAAATAATTTAGAATATTATTCTTTTTTAATCTGGTTACAAATATCCTTTACAGTTTGACAGTTTATGCAGGTTACAAATATCCTTGGTATCAGTATCCTATGGAGATAAGCTGAAAGAATTGGGGAATTTCAGCCTGGGGAAGAGAACGCTCTGGGGAAACCTTGTAGCACCTTCCAGTACCTAAAGGGGGCTAAAAGAGAGATATGATTTAAAAAATGGGTTTAGAGTATTATATTTGCACTTGCAGCACTTCTTTACAGCCATGGCAATCTTAGAAGGATCATGTTAAATTCCTTCTTATTCTCCACTCCAATGTGAAATTTCATCTCTAAGACTACAGAGTCTTTTTCCTCTGTCTTCAGTAAGGTTTTATGTGATTGAGAGAGTTTTAAATTAACAAAATCATTCCACTGATGGAATTTTTCATACTGGAAACTGGTTTTCTTCAATTTTTTCTATTTTTTAGACTTTAAATTTCACAAATTAGAAAATATTTATTATAGATTGCAGGTAGGATGTGCTGGATTCTGCTATTCAATGAATAATTGTATGAAAAGGTAATTGAGCTAATGAAAAAATGAAAGATACATTTTCTTTAAATAAATTTATTTAGCTTTATGATATGTTTGAGTGGTAGGAAAGGAAGGTGGTTTAGTTCTGCCATTTTCATAATAATTTCACATTTTAAACAATAAACAATATAAGGCTTATCATGACTGTTACCAAAGACCATGTGTAAGGTTTACTTGAGTGCATTATTTTAATCTACTCTGTATTTGAAGGCCAGATGGTACTTGTAGGTAACATAAAAAATATTCACATGAAGAAAAGTATTTTTTTATGTTGAAAGGAACTCAGAGTTATTGCAAGTGGTTTGATTACTATTCATGGCATAAAAGGAGATTATTTTGAGGGTAAAGGGATTTGTGAAAAGATAATTGGTTAGATTAACATTCTCATTGCCCTAATTTGCATTAAATATGCTACTGTGGATTGTAGTTATGCTTTTCCATTTGAAAAACATGCTCTGTTAACTTACTTAAAGAGCCTAATTAAACTACAGTTTAAGTCATACCCCTTAGTTCAGCAATACAATATCAAACTGAGAGTCTGTGATTACCAACTTTGTGAGTGTGGACCATCATAAACCAGGCCTTGATCCCAGTGGGTTTTCCAGATGAAGTAGGTTGATTTAGCTAGTTTACATCTGATCATTCTCAGATACTGAGAGCATTTAAGTAATCATTTTGTTTCATTTTACTCTTTTATAAGAGTAGAGAAAACTACTCTGTGATGCAGCGTGAGCAATAACTAGAGCAGTGTTGGGGTGTTGGAAAAGTACCTATGCCTATACCTATGCCTCAAAGGAAGACTTTGAGGACCATATTGTTTTCCATAGATCTTCTTTGCATCTGTAACTAAATAGAGCCTTTAAAATATGAGGTGTTAAAACATTAATTTGCGCGTTTTCCTACCCACTTTAAAATCAGGGGACTATATCTGTATCTCTTTGGTTTTCAGAATTAGTTATTATGTATTAGCAGTACTCTAGATATTTTGAAACAGAGGCATTTATTTCCTCTTGTGCTGTGTGCAATGAAGAGGGAGGTGCCTTTTTCAGTAGTGAGACAACTGTGAGTGCTCAAGTTAAGTGTTTGCATCTGCAGATAGATGCATAAAGATAGAGGGTCTTATTTTTCCACACTGCTGAGCATTCCTAGAAACACCATGGAACCTGGTGTTTGTGCTGTATGAACTGAACATTTGTAGAATTAGCTACTTTATTAGATATCTAATTGTTAATTTCAGTGCTTAATTTTAATTATTGGTACTTGTACTATTTGACAATGGCTGTTTTCAAAACAGAAATCTCGGGAGACACTGAATGTAAACCAAAACATAGCTGATCAGTCAAGGCTGTATATCAGCACAATACTGCTGAGCTGTGTTGGATAAAACTAATGAAAAGAGGGAAATGCATATTCGAGCTGGACATGGTAATGGCCTTAAATATCTATACAAATATTCAGCTGAGAAGGTTACTTTCTTCCTGTAATGGTTCTGAAAATTATGATGATGGATGTGCCAGGTACTCAGTGTTACTAGTATACAACTACATTTGCATACCCAAAGACCATACATGAAATGTAATGAACTAGAAAGGCACTTTAGATACTAAAAAAATTTGAAAAATTCACGGCCAATAAATTTTAAATTCCACCTGAAGGATGATTAGGTATCTCATTTCTCATTATTTGGTAAAGAAATATGCCAATTACTATGCCATTTTGCTGCTTATTCATTTTTCTTGCAAAACAGAAGCCAGCTCATGCTTGCACTATTGACCAAAATTGCTGAAAGGTTGCACTCTCCTACATTTTGGGACAGGCAGACAATATAAAAAAGCCATGTGGGGGAAGGCAAATTATATGTTCGGATTTTGACTGCAGGATTAAGGGCATGATTCAGGAATTGTCAAAGGTATGTATGGCAGTTGGGATATTGAGAGCCAAATGAAAGCTAGATGATCAATTGCTGGTAAAGCCATTGTAAACTCTAGAGCATTCATTCTCTTTCAGAGAGAGCTGTTGGAAGAAATCTCAGTGACTTACTGGTGATCACAGAATGGGTCAGGCTGGAAGGGACTGCAGTGGGTCATCTCTTCCAACCTCCCTGCTCAAGCAGGGCCATACCAGAGCACATGGCACAGGACTGCATCCAGGTGGTTCTTGAATATCTCCAGTGAGCGAGACTCCAGAATCTCTCTGGACAACCTGTTCCAGTGCTCACAGTAAAGGAGTTCTTCCTCATGTTTTGGTGTAACTTCCTGTGCATCAGTTTCTGCCCATTGCCTCTTGTCCTATTGCTTGGTGCCACTGAGAAGAGCCTCTTGGCACGCTCCCCTCAGATACTTACAGACAGTGATGAGGTTCCCTCTCAGTCTTCTCAAGGCTGAACAGGCCCAGCTCCCTCAGCCTTTTGTCAAAAGAGGGACTCTCCAGACCCTTGACCAACTTAGTAGCTCTTTAATTCTCAGGATCAAATTTCATCTCCTTCACATAATAATTCAGCATGTTTATTTTTTTACTAAGAGAACTCCCGAAACAGTTATTTATCTTTTAATTGCAGTTTAAGAAGGCACATCTTAGCTTTCTCTTACTCTATACCTTTGGCCATCATCTTTCAACCCTAATCTTTCATGTTTCCTCTGTCACAGACCTTACTGATTTTTTTGAGTTATTGGAGTTCTTGAATGTTTTTTTTCAGTAAATAAATTAGTAGGTCTGTCTTTTGTAACACAGCATTGTGCTGCAATAAAAGCAAAATTAAAAAAAAAAAAAAAGGCATTTCAAGCAAAATGATAATCCAATATCCCTTATAGTAAGGGAAAGTTTCTGTTGGCTTACAGGAATGTTAGAAGGTTAGAAGATCCTGTAATTAAGGTTATGTATTTAACTTAATTAGTCCTATTTAAGGCTTTCTTTTAATTCAGTCCTTTTTGCATGTGAATTGGAATTTGGGGTTCAGTGCCTTTTTTTGATGATGTGCTGGAGGAGGGACTAGTTCAAGGAAGAGAGAGAATATAGCTACCAGACAACAGGAAGTCTTTCTTTGGCTTGTACAAAGTGATTTTTAAAAATATTTGCAATCCATTTTTAGAAATATTTGCATGTCGGTAAGAGAAAGTCTATATACAGAACTTTCAAAGCTGTTAATAAGAAATTCACTCGGTGAATACTGTGTGTATTCCTAGTATGCTGTCCAAAATTGTCCAAATTGGACTTTTGAATGCAAACCTTACATTACATGTTGCCATGGCACCTAACACCTCATCATTCAGTTTTGTATTTGTTGCCCTTTTTTAGTACTGTTTTGCAAAAGGCCTATAGAAGTTTGGCATAAATAAGTTTAATATTGTGAATACAAGCAGCATTAATATTAAATATCAAATGAAAATTTGTTGAAGAGGTGAGATTTATTTATTGAATTTACTTCTTTAGAGTTGGGAACTTCAGAGAAAACTTGCTATTCCTTTTTAAAATAAATATATTTTTTATTTCTTTTCTTTAGGAGATTCCTTTACACAGTTTCGATTTGCTGACGAGAAGGAATGGGATAAAGAAAGTATATGCCATAAGCAGGTAACAGATTTATCAGTCAAGTGATTTTATATAGATAATCACCTGGGACCGAATATCTAGGTAATTGTGCCTTCAGCAACAAATTGTTGATACAATAATAACACTCTTTATTATGTATATTTTTATCAACTTCTCTCTAATGCTGGAGGCTCTTGTCCTTGGGCCTTGTCCTTTTTTTCTACTGAATACTAATCAAAGCAGCAGGCTAGGTTTTTTAAGTCATGTTGGGAGGAAATAACAAGAAAGCCCTCCAGTGAAGAGAAAATAAGGGATTGTCCCTTTACTTTACTGACACAGAAATTTAGCCTTCCTTTTTGAGCTGTATTCAAGAGAAAAGTGTTTAATAGAATCACTATAACAAAACCTGTAGGAGTATGTTCATATAATGGACTATGAAGCATTCTAGTTCCTTCAAATTAACAGTTCATATCCTCTGGTTGAAACTTAGTGCACCAACTAGATTATTTGTATATGAATTCTTTATGCTGAATATAAAGGAGCATAGCAATAGAAGTCTCCTGTTTTGTCTATCAGGATACCTTAAAGTGTCTCAATCTCTGCAGCTGTCTTCCTCGTGCAAGTCACCTAAATTTTTGCAAAATATATGCTTTTGTCTTCCAGGTTTTTCTTAAAATTTCTATGAAACTCTGATTGAGTATTTCTTGTAACATCAACATATATTCAAATTTTAAATATTTGCTATTTATTTTCTAAAATATTACAATAATTATTCCCTGGGAAGTGATACTTAAAGGTATTTTAGAGTTGCAAAGTCAAATTAAAATGAGGAAATAAACCCCAATGCAGCACTTGTTTAAACCACCACCTGTTTCTTAGTGAACACAGTCTTTCAGTGACTATTTTTTTCTTACCAGTTCTTCTGCTCGTACTGTGCAGGATGATGTCAGTATCCCAAATATTAATTTCTTTGTAACTTCCTCAGAGGCTTTTCATTATAGTATTTAGGTGATTAGAACACAATAATTAATTCCTGACTGCCTAAAGCCATTGTGAGCCGACTGAAACTGCATGTTTTCACCGTTACCCTTACTTTGATTTCTTATTTTAATCCAGAATGCTGTCCCAGATCATTTCATAGCATTATCTAATTTTCACATTGTCTCTGGTCTTCAACCTGGTATCTTCTTTTTGTTTCTGACCCATCTTTCTTTTCCCTGAAAGCCAGATCCAAGTTTAATTTTCATGCTAGATACCATTTGCCAAATTCCTGGCCTTTGCCTCTTAGCTCACCTATTTCTAGTTCTTTGACTGTCTACACATTATGTACAGGATTAGAGAATTTTAAACTGAAGTAAATTGATTATGAGGAAACAGAATAAAGCAGAAAAGACATTAAAAAAAGACAAAAAAAGATTAGACATTTGTCACTATCTTTTGTAGAAAGCAATGCCAAAGCATCAGTTTCAAATGTGGAATGGAAATGTCACAGTGACATCAACACTAACAAAATTTCAGTTTATTAAGAATACTGTCTTTCATTTTTACAAAAAGTATATTTGTATTTGCACCATTGCATATTGATAAAATGCAATAAAAATGTTTCATAACATGGTCTGCAGTTGAAAAAGCAAACAGATGTTAGTCGTGTGGATTTTTCAGTGAAAAAAACGGGAATTCCAGCAACAAAGTATGCTTCTAGGGTTTTTTTGACCAAATAATGCTATCTGCCATGACGTGTTCATAATTTACTAAATACTGCTTTGATCCCTTCACTTTTTATTACAACACTACTGTTATAGAAATCTCTACTTAGATAGCAAATTCCTTCTTCTATTATTTTTCAGAATTCCTCTCTTCCTTTACTTCCTTTATCCTCAACCTTTCCTCCTCTTCCCTATCTCCTCTTTTTTACCTTCATTTGCAATGTTCATTCACGTTAATATTTTTGCAAGTATACATAGCTCTTCCAAAATGCACTTAAATGTTGTTCAATTATACTTTTTAGAATTTTTTGTGTTACCAGATTCATACAGTTTCCTTCTCTTTTGCAACCATGCAGAAGTTATATTTGATCCTTAATATTTGTCAAAATAACTGGATTTTCTGAAGATGTAGTTTATTGCTGGCAACAAGAATTATTTGCTGAAGACTTTGCACCAGTGAATCATCTCTGATGGTGATCACTAATCCATTGTAAAATAAATTTCCTAATGCAGAAGAAAAATTCCTACATCAGATATTTGTTTGGTCCTTTTATTCTCATTACTGGATGCCAGAACCTGAATTTGGATACAAGAAACTGTTAAATCAACTGCATTGTTTATTTTTAACATTTAATTTTGTAAATATAATGTCAGAACTCACTATGTCTTTGATGTTCATTCTTACTACATGTGCAGTTGCTAAAAGCCTGTTAAAAGGTGTTGACTGGCTTTTGGAAGCAGTATGAATTTCTTTGACAAATCTCTTACGATATGTCACAAAACTCTCCTAATTTATGAGTATTTGGACTTCTAAATGTCTGTGCCAGTCTATATCATATTGAGAGGGACAAACTTTTGTCCCTCTAAGTGAGATTTGGAAGCAACTTCTCTACTTCCATGAAAATCAGAGTGTAGACTGAACTTAAGCATTTTGTTGTCAGATTTTAAAATATGTGATGGATATCAGATTTATCTTTGTCAGATTATCTATGGTGAACGTGCTCAGAATGTTCTGCTGTACTCTGAGCTTGAAATCAATCTGTTTTAAAACTACTGAAATCTGGGTTGTTCTGTAGAAACTGCAAATATTGCTGGTCCATTTTGTGTAAGTTTGTTTTTAAAAAAGTGTCAAGAGAAAAGGAAACTTCAATACCTGTCACACTAACAAGTTCTCATTTAGCAGGAGTAGCATATCTTTCTTGAGTGTAATTTTAGAAATGTTTGTAACTATATACTTTGTAGCTTTGTAAGTATCAAAACATTTGAAAAGATAGGGAAATAATACAAAGGCCCCTGTTTAGGCATTAAATTTGGCTACACAGGAGCTACACAGGATGATTGCTTCAGAAATAGTAGCAACTCATTAAACAATGGCATTTTACACTGCATGAAAGCTTCACAGTTCAAAAGATGTTTCAGTTGGAAAAGCTTCTTATGCCATTGTCAAGTTCCTGAACTATTTCCTACTTTGGAATTGCAAGGTATTTTCTAAGGAGCATTGAATTTATACCTTGTTTTTTAACCTTAAATGATCATTTGCATTTTAGGTGCTTATATGTTATTATTTAGCCAAACTGCTTCATGAAAGTGTATTTTAAACTATTAATTTGCGTATTTCATTAGATTTCTTGAATGTGTGTGACGGGGGAATATAATACATTAAAATTACTAGGGTTTTTGTTGGTGGATGTTTTTGTGTTTGGTTGGTTGTTTTGTGTTTTTTCACAAGTGTACTATGTGTTGAATTGCATTTCAGTTCTCTGCACTTTCTGTTGACTGCCAGTCTTTGGTCCAGGCCCTTCAGGAATTGCCTCTACATCTGAGGTTGAATGTAGCTGCCGACCTTGTACAGGTAATGCTGTGAAATTTCACAGGAAAATGCAAATATTTTAAGAGAAACAATGTATGCAAGAATGATTAGTCTTCAAACATAAGTAGAATGTATTATGTAAGTACATGGATTCATTTAGACTGGCATGTAATGCAGGATACCCCTCTATTAGCATATTTTATGTGCTTATTTGGCCTTAAACAAAATTCTGGATATGCAGCATATTAGATTTGAAACTAAGTATCAGAGTGTTTGACATGGAATGATTCCACTTTTTTTGTGTTTGCTTCTCTTGCTAGCAGCTGCTAAAAGCTTGCACCAAAATTTTCTAAGTGCTTTCACATTCTTCCTGCTAATTATTTTAATTGTGACTTAATCTTCTACATAACTAATATCAACATACATGCTTTTTCCATGGATCAGTCTTAATAGGTAGAACTGTCAATTGTACAGGTGAAGAAAATGTCATTTATTCTCCAGTGTCAGGAGGAGGGAGGTAGCAACAATATTAGTAATGTGTTCCTTCAGACTGTGAAAAAGCAAATACTAATGTAAGGGTGAAAGAGCCAGTGAGACTTAAATATAAAACCAAAATTCTTGAAAGGATCCAGCTGTCCAAGCAGTGTGACCCTTACAGAAGGATTAAGACTAGCCCTGGGGAAAAGGACTTGGGGGTGTTTATGAATGAAAAGCTCAACGTGACTCAGCAATGCATGCCATGTTTCAAAGGAAACCTGAGCAGCAGGTTGGGGTGGGTGATTCTCGCTGTCTGCTCTGCCCTTGTGAGATCCCACCTAGAGTGCTGCATCCAGCTCTGGGGTCCCAGCACAAGAAAAACATGGATCTGTTGGAATGAGTGCAGAGGAGGGCCACAAAGTTGATCAGAGAGCTGAAGCATATCTCCAGTGAAGACAGGCTGAGAGTTGGGGCTCTTCAGCCTGCAGAGCAGGAGGCACCAAGGGAGACCTTACAGCACCTTCCAGTACCTTAAGCAGGCCTACAGACCAGAGCTAGAGAAGGACTTTTCAAAAGGGCATGTATGGATAGGACAAAGGAAATGACTTGGAGCTGAAGGAGGCTTGGTTTAGATTAGATTTCAGGAAGAAGTTTGTTACTGCAAGCGTGGTAAGGCACTGGAACAGCTTTCCTAGGGAAACTATGGACTCCCCATCCCTGGAAGTGTTCAAGGCCAAGTTGGATGAGGCTTTGAGCAATCTGGTCTAGTGGAAGGTTCCCTGCCCGTGGCAGGCAGCCTGGAACTAGGTGATTTTTAGGATCCCTTCCAAACCGTTCTATGATTCTGTCAGTATCAGTGTTAGCGTACAATCTCATATTCTGTAATAAGTGATAAAAGGAGCTTGTATTTTGCATTTGATTTTGTAAAAGTATCAAGATAACTTTAGTTTCCTTTTACTTCTGAACTCAATTCTGCTCAAATTCTCTGTACCTTCTTAAGTGATCAAATATAGCAAGTTTTAATTATAATCCAAATTGGACAGAATAGTAATAATAGATAATCATTATAAGGACTCAAGTCCTTTTTTGTATTCTTAGGCATCAACACCTCTAGAGATCCCACAGATGAAATCTAAAATTTTTGAAGATGGGAAGAAGAGAGAGCAGCTGTTTCGACAGTCTCTGGCTCAAAGTGAAACCATGTTGGTCTCCCATCCTGTTGGTAATTCTGTTGCTCCATCAGAACCTGGAAGTAAAAATGGCTCTACGACAAATGCAAGAGAATCATTTCAGAGAGTCCATCCGCTATCAAATCAAGACACTGACCATTTGGATGAAGAACTAGATCTTCTCCTGAATCTAGAGGCTCCCATTAATACAGAAAATAGACCTGCATCAGGTACATTATCCTGCAGTGTATCAACTGAGAAAGATTTGAAAATGGATTGTAAGGAAAATGGTAAGTTTTCTCCCGAGCGTGCCCTTATTTCATTTCCGTTATTTTCTGGTTTGGTGATTTTTTTAGTTTTTGATTAGCCAGTTAACAGTACTGCTATCATCATCTCTGTCACACTGCATTTCATTTTTCTGGGGCTGTGTTCTGACCCATTTGTTCATTGTCAGTTTTAAGTTCTTACTAAACAATTGTCAGTTTCACTTTAAACATTAAGTGAAATTCTTCTGCAAAACAGCATTGGACTTATCATTTAGCAAATATTTAAATTTTTTTTAAAAAGTGTACTGCTGAGGAATTTTATTGCAGGGAAGATAAAGTATTCATGTAACTTCATCAGCCCTTAGTTCACTGTGCTGATAGTGTACAGAAGAATTGACAGCTATTTCTGATGGCTTCTCCTAAATGCTACTTTCAAATTTTACTAGCATTGATCTTACAAAATTAAGTTTAGCATAGAAACTATTTTTGGAATGTGACTCTCTGTTCTTCAAGAAGGAGAGATTGTGTTTAAATACAGTCACTTGTGCATTAAAAGCAAAACAATGCAGGAGAGAGAGGTAGTATGGAATTGTTTCCAGATTTTCAATCTTGTTGCTTTCACTTTTCTAGAGCCTTCGAAAGTAGATATGCCTGAAGACAAGAACACATCACAGCAACAGCAATGTACATCTAAAGATGTTACTGAAGAAGAGCTTGAAGATTGGCTGGACAGCATGATCTCCTGAAGCTCAGATCTCCTCATATGAATAACTGAATATAGCAAACATTACATAGAAAGTTGAATCTTTCTTTGTCTCCTTGTTGTTCCCTTTCCTCTGTATGCCAAATGCCTGTTTATCTTTGCCAGCACTTAGAATTTTGTGCAACCAGAATTAATTTAGATGAGATTGAAAACTGTTGAAGACTAATGATATTATTAGAAAGGTCTAAAATTTGTGATGAAATTAAAGTTTTCTTTGCTAAAGAAGCAGGCTACATTGCACAAAGAGAACAGTTATTTCAGCTTGTACTTGCTCAATGTAATCATTAAAATAAAGCTGTGGATGAACAATGAATACATGTGTTTTTAGTCACTATTGTCACAAAACTCCATATTGTAGAAAAATGGGAAAGATGACAGCAATGATAATATTTGGTTTATAATACTTTATTGCAGTGGGCACTTTTTATTAAAAGAAAAAAAATGCATAATCCTAGCAACTTCTACTTGCAGGTGACCATAGAGCATTGTTTTATTTTGGCCTAAGATTTAGATTGTGTTCATTTTTATACAGTGTAAGTCTTTTAACAGCAGCATCTAATAAGCTGTTATTGAAGGTAGGATATAAACAAACTTCAAGTGCAATTTGATACAGAAGGACAGAAAAGCAATACAGTTAATGGGTCTGTTAGTCTAGAACACAAATAAAAAGTTTGCATAGCTATGTCTACAGAGGTTTTAAGGCACTTTAATGTTTCAAGGTTGACAAGTGTTTGAAAATGATTTCCTTTTAACTGCTTAAAGCTTTTCAAACTGTATCTTAATACATTGACTAGCAAATACCGTGGGGAAAAACTGGACAGCAGTTAGTTGAATTGTTTTTTCTGAGGTATGGCCTCTGATGTTCAAGTTCTTCAATGTCAAATGTGCAATTAAGATGCCTTTTAGCCCTTTCAACTGTACTGCCAAACACCAGGTAATGATGTGGTTAAAAAGTTGTTATAATTTTAGGCCATGTTTGAACTGGAAGGCTTAAATTAATCTGGCATAGTTTTTTCCAATTAGAATGCCAACAAAAGACCTGTTTCATGTGTGGTAGGTACAAAAAGCTTCTTAAATAGTGTCAAATTTTATGTGTGTCTTGAACTTTAAAGACATTTAAAGCAAATACAAGCTGTGAAATTACACCATGAAAAGAACAGAATTCATTTTTTTTTTGTATACTGGATCTTAGCAGTTCATGAATAAATAATTTCTTTTGTGATACTAGCCAAGTTGATCCTCATACTGTTTACGGAAGCAGTCCCCTGCTGGGAAAAAGTCCCAACATCTTTCTTGATACATCTTCCACACAAATGATTCCTGAAAAGGAGAAAGAGTATTTATTTTAACAGTGCAGTTAGTACTGTAGATAAACTTCTAACAATAACCACATACTGTGCTTGCTACCATGGAGTAGAACTGTAAAGACACTGGAACTCAAAAGATTGTAACTCAATAATTTTAAAAGTTTTATACTCCTTTTGATTCAGTACTACTGAAATACAAGGTCTATTAGTAAAATATCTTAAGTATAAATTAATCAATCTATTTATATCAGAGCAAACCTGTTCATAAATCTGTATATAAGCAAATGTGTTTTGCTTTGAATGGAAAACAAAGGTACTTTTGTAGTGTTTTCCTAAGGGCTTCTTATTAGAGATAAGATATAATTAAATTCTAGTTATTGTCTTATTTATTTACCTTTAGGGCTTAACAATGCTAAACATATGGACACCCAAATACCTATTTACACATATATATAGGTTTTGACTATAAATATAGTAGCCTAACCACTTAAGCCTTTTGGGAATAAACTACACCTGGTGCATTTGGGGTTTTCTTCTCAGAGATAAGATGACAGTAAGATTAGTAGTAACTAACTGACTTCTGACAGAGTTGACTGCTGGGTGAAATAGCAGGGGGCAGCATGCCCCCCCTCCCTTTTGTTTTAACCCTTCTTTTCTTTCACTGGCAGTAGACTCTTGGAGAGAGTGGCATCATCCCCACTTCTCAGTGCTACATCAGTTCCACCTGCTGGTACACAGCTACGAGGCTTGAGAAGATAAAAATGTTGAAAGATAAACTTAAGAAAAACCATTATTTTCTACTCACCTGGCCAGTATGCTCAGTTTCATCCTTGTTAATTAGATACATTAAGAAGAACCTGAAACAAGCCCATGAAGTGGGTATTAATGCAGGAAACATAACATCTCTACCTGATCTTTTCTAGTCTGGGGTATATGAGGAAGATTATGCCAACTAGCAAAGCAATGACACTGCTAGACATCTAAAGTGCTTATTTTAAAGGAGAAAATTCTGTCCTGAAGCATGTTTCCTGTGGAAGTACTAACAGATAAAAAATCTGTAGAAAAATGCAGTTTAGCATTTCCTGCGTTTCAGTGTGAGGAGCAATACCTGAATTAGGCATATGCCAAATTCTGTGCACATATGCTCCAATATCTCACCTTGGAAGAAGTTACTATGGCTACTGCATGGGAAGTAGAAGTGTGGTAAATACTGAGCTGCACCAGGAATTCTGAGCACTCCTGGTATACAGCTCGCAGGCTGAGCCTATGCTTCCCCAACACCTGTGCTCAGTCAAATGTTGAGAGCTTGAACTAATTAGGAAGATTGTGGAAAACGAAGTGTGGTCTGCTTAGAGGTAATACTACACATGGATACTTTCGATGCAGTGCATTTGGAATTAGGCTTAGTATGTGCTTTCATTGTGAAGGAAGGAAAGTACACTGATTTTAGCGGTTGTCTAATTAAAGGGTAACCTTGTCCACTATGTATTCTATTATGAAGGAAATGGCCATTTTTAACTTACAGTAAATTAGAGGTTCTCATGTACCAACTAAGCAATTCAATATAGTAAGGAAAGCTTGGATGTTGTAGACTGGTAAAACTATGGCTATCAATGGAAATTTGTATCACATTAGGCAATTGATTTTTTTTTTTTTTTTTAAGAAGTTCAGATGCAGTACTGGAAAGCCAGAATGCTATAAGGTTTCACCTGCCTCTCCTTTCATTCTGCTGGCACAATGCTCATATAATTAGTTATCTTTGTAGTTGTAACTAAAGCAACAAGAGTAACTTAAATATCCTCTTAGGTCTGCTCTATATTTACTAATGAAAGTGGAAAAGCACTCTTTTGGGAGTCAGGTATAGTCTAAACATGTATAGCTCCTGAGTGCTTCAAGGTGTCACTAAAAACTATAGGACCAGAGTTGTTAATTATTTTTTGGTGCTTATCTTTCAAGAACTTTCTACAAGCGCCTTTATTTGCTTTGCTTGGGTTTAGGTTTTCTTTTTTGTCAGATTGTGATCTCGTCAGCATTTCCAAGTCACAATCAAAACTCCCAAACTAAAGCAACATATTGAACTGTCTGCTATCCTTCCCCATATCTAGCTTTCCTTCCAGCAGAATAAGGAGTTGATATGCCTTCTGGTCTCATTCTACTAAGGTACCTATGTGTAAGGTGAGCACTTCAAAGATAACCAGCAGTGTGGAATAGTGGAGCAGAGACCAGAAAGGAGAGGAGATATTCCTCAGTTTTATAGCATTCTGTCTTGGGATTTTCAGCAATGTGTGCACCTAAATTACACTACATCTGACAGGTCTCTTTATCACAGTTCCAATTGTAAAATGTACTTACAAATAGTTTGCCAAGTTATGTTCTTGCAAAGTATGTGTTTCAAAACCATGTGGGGTTGTGTCAAAGTAGTCATTGCCGATTCCACAAATAAAGCATTTGGTCTGAAAGCAAAAGTTGTGGTTAGAGATGAATTTTAACTCAAAGGCTCTAATTGGTGACAATCTAGATGAAGAAGAGCAATGAAAAATGTAATGTGCTTCCTACCTCCATGTCTTCCCTCACTTGTTCTTGCTGGTCTCTTAATTCACCAAAAGCATCAATAATCAGACCTATTTAAAATAGAAAAGTAGCAACACTTCAGTACTTAGCAATATTCATATTGCAAGTAATGTCAGTCAGGCATCCTCCACTGTCTAGGATTTAATGTGTTTGTACATACTCTTGAGAGTAGAAAGACGTTTTGGGGCTTTATTATAGTCCATTTAACCTTACATAAACTCGTCTTTTTTTGTTCCCATGAATGAAATTAATTTTCACTCTTCTTCTCATGAAACTCTTGTATCCCAAGTCTTGTTCAACAAAGACAGCTCTGCTCCCCCAGCCTACCTTGGCCAGTTTGTGAGTCTGTGTCACATTTGAAGCATTACTCCTCCACTTTCAACATTTTAAGAAAAGAACTGGATCATTCTGGGGACTGTGACATTTGTAACTTTTCCTCTGTATAGATGTGTTACATTTTTTCTTTGCCACCAGGTTGCCATAAAACAGTGGGGTTTTTTCCTAACAGCCTTAGAGATTTTGTGCAATGAGTGTTGAATGCTGCCCATCACTGAAGAGGGGTCTTGCTTGCTGTAAACCACAACTGCAAACCAATTACAACTGTAAATCAACCTCTAAAGAAATGAGGAAATGGCTATGCGGCCATGGTGACTTTCTCCATGTCATTTACCCTTTCCAACAGGAAAGTCTCCATTCCCCAGCTGTGGTGATTCCAGGCTAAAAGTGGGAAGAGTGTCTTCAGCAAGGCTCTCCCAGGTTTAAATTCTTAGTATAGGAGAACAGTGATCCTGCACAAGCTTCATCACTGCTGGATAGCAGTAAAAGTGTTCATAAACACTGCAACCCAGGTAAGTTACATTCCTTACACTTTGTGTAGTACTTGGGAAAAGGCATATAATGTATGAATTAATATAAAATTCTTACTTGCAGAATTAATGATTTTATAAACTCAGAAATAAGTCTTTATAGCAATACTGCTAAATTTACCTCAGACATAAATATGTTTTACAATGATGAACTAATTTTGAAGAATGTCTATTAAGGTAAGTGATGGTACCTTGAATAATGGCCAATAGGATAACAATGACAAAGAAGAAAAATGTGATGTCAAAGACAATTCGATACATTTCATAAGGGTCTCCAGCAGGATCCTCAATTTCATCTCCAATGCCACCACCAGCTCTTACGCCAACATACATGTGGAACAGGTAACACTAAAAAAGAGAGAGAAAAATTACAGATATATTTACTATGAATTATTCTGTTGGGGTTTTTCTTTTTTTTAAATTATTCTGCTCTGCTAATTCTCTTGACAATTTATATTAACAAGAACACATAATATAATTTCTCATGTATCAAACACACTGCACCCAAAATCTGTTACTTTCTTAACTAATGTGATTCCACCTTCAGGTACACTTACTAAGAGGGGGAGTCAACATCAGCTGTTACCCACTCCTCACTCCCTGGGTCTAACTTCCAGACCATTTTGGGGGTATTTTTCTTGTATTTGTTACTGTATTCAACTCCTTATATTTATTGCTAAGGTTCCACCTTGCTCTGACTTAGCAGATAACATCTTTTAAAGTCTCGCAGTGAAGTTTAGAAATGTGGAAAATATTGCCATGAAATAAACAGTGGGATATTCACAACAAGTAGATCTACCTGTGTGTAGGTAGTTTCTGGACAATTTAATTTTGCAATACTAGATTTCTGGTTTATTATACTGTAAATTAGTTGTGATCTGTGAAACTACCTGTGTTCAGTTCAATGCAGATGAAATCACTTTACAAAAGTATTGTTGTCATATTTTTTGAAGATACAAATCTTAATAGAAAAATCTTTGATAATCTGTATATTTAGTCTATGTAAGTACATTGGAATGGAATCTTCTGCAGGAGTGATAAACTACTGATATTCCTGTATGACTGGCTACAGAACCTTGAAAACCGCCTTCAGCCATACAGTGTGGGTTCAAAACAATATCAATCTCTAAGCACAGCCAGTTTTCTGGAGTCACATTAGACAGCAGTGGATGTTAAATAATGAGTATAAAACCTGGCATTAGCAAACACTAAACAGAACTGTACATCCATTTTTGTAGTGCGATTTTACTGATGACTTAAGATGCTAGTATGTGTTTAATTTAAAAATATAACTTAGAATTTATTTACCTCACTTGATAGAGTGGTTTAAAATGTAATATAGTTTTATTACTCTAATTATTCCTACACCAATTTTATGACCTGACCGTAGTATCCAGCTCACAAAGTTTGGGCAGGTTTCATAATTTCTGTAATTTGCATGTCTAACCTGCACTGTTTAAGAGAAAGTTCAAGAATAGGGAAGATCATTCTGTGAAGTCTATGGTACAACTCTGTTCTGAGGTATTTTATTCTGTCTTTGGTGTGTAATGCAGGGCAGAGAGTATTTCTGTTCCATGGGAGATACTAACTGGCCACAAACTCAGAATATTATGTTTTTAATACCTGAATTTGTGTTTTCTGTATACAGTAAGAAAATCAAATCGTCTTCATATATTAATATGTATCTGTATGTGCTATTTTGACAGAAATAACATTCAGTGGCAATAGGTAGAAATCAGATCATAAATTGGTGTCATAAGATTATCACCCATAATAAGTTGTAATTTCTGCTTTCTCACCCTTGACTTCCTTCTTCATGACTAAATTACTAATTGTAATTTTGGAGCAGGCTTTTATAACTGCTGCTAATAACATCATATAATTCATATAAGCCAAGTAAGGACAGGACATTTGCAAACATTGGAAACAAATGGGGTTTATTTGTGTTGCGACCACACAGCTTCTTTTCGGAAGAAAGAGCAGCTCTGACCAGTTTGCCAAGAAATTCCTTTTTTACTTTGAGGGTTACTTTTTACTTTTTTACTTTGAGGCTTTGCCATCCTAAGCTGCAAAAGCATTGCAGCAAATCATATACCACAGTATGTAGGAGAAAAATTCAGAATATCTTCCTATGTGTCATCTATTTGCTGTCGAGTTTAGACTATTGGAGAATGCAGAAGGAACTTCAAGACTGTTCATATTTCCAAAATGACGTTTATCAAGAAGAAGAACCCAATGGATTTAACAAAAGACTCCTTACGTATCGTTCTGTCTAAAGTATCCATTTGAAAATTCAGGATGACATTTGAGGCATGCAGGTAGTGTTTTAGTTACCGTCATCATGTCATCACACTTCATGTCTGGTTCGTCTTCATCTTCACTTTTGTTGTAGAATTTGCGGAAGAAGTTGAAGGCGACCACAGTGTAAAGGTACACTACTACAGCAAGGAGTCCCACAGTAAGCACAAGCTGTGTGTGGAGACATGACATGAAAATAGAGAATAGAAGAGACATACCAGCTTGGTGCATTGCCTTAAATATTGAAATGGGTCATATTGTACCTATCCCAATAAGGAAACTAAAGATAGCAGTTATGTGTGTACCACCAAAGCAATTTTTACACTCTCTAGTTTAAAAGTTAAATTATAGTAACTTGAAACACTGGATATACAATAAAAATTAAGTATTAAAAATAAAACCCTTTGGATAATTTGACAAATAATTTCAACTGGGATTTATTAGGACTTATAATGACATCATAGTCTACTTTCTGTTCTAAAGCTGTTCAGCAAAGCTATTAGTAAAATGGATAGAAAAGTTTTTAGATAAGAGTAAGTCATTTCCAGGTCCTGCTTTTAAGGAAATTAAACCATTAGGTGAAAAGGTTTAGCAGTTAATGAGACTAGATTATATTCTCTGTTGAAGTTGCTGCTAGAAGATACAGCTCTGGAGAGGAGTTTCTGAAAGATACACATTTTAAAAAATGCAACAACCAGTATTTACTCTTTTAAAAGAAACATAAGAGCATTGAAGGACAAGCTGGTCAATTATCACTGTCTGCAGATCTGTCAGCATATTCCCAAAGTGAACATTTCATTTCAGAGATCTGCAGCTGTCTTTCAGTATTCATATCTACTAGCCAGAAAAGCAACAGGATTACAAAAACTAATCTTTGCTTGTTAAGAATGTAACAAAAAACCATGGTCTTGGGTTGAAAGAGTTTTGTCAACTATGCTCAGTTTTGACAATTACATTTAAAAAAGAATTCATAAAAAATATATAAATCATAACAATCATTAATATGAATTTGGTCATCCTAAAGTAAAATAAACAGGATAAAGCCAGAGATTTCAATTGTTTGTGTAATGATACACATCATCACCTTGTGTGGGTATATTTTTATGCCTCTTCCAAAACATCATGTGGTTTAAAATGTTTTGACAAATCTAGCAGGGCATAGGAGTGGGCTTAGAATATATGTTACTGCATTTGGGAAGGAATGGAATGTGTGTGTTTGAAATTATATTTTGGGGAAATTAGATTTCTTAAATGTAAGTTAAAAACTGTAAAGCTTGTTTTTTGTTGTTATGCTAGCTTGGAACATGGAGTCTTCGGAGATCAGAGAATGATTCCCTGCAGAAATTTTAACAATTAGTTTTAGAAATACACTTTATTAACCTGATTTTTGCATGACAAAGTGATATAGAACTGTGTTTCACAGTGCAGAATGCCCACACCTTTAAGCACATTTTTATTAGCCAAGTATTGAAATCTCAATGCCTAGATCATTATTACTGTTGTAGCTAAGGAGGACTTGTGTATTCTTAGTATTTGTCACCAATCAGCTCGTCATTGAGAATATAGAAGGAGCTGGTTAGGTAGTAATTCATACTCCTGTATTTTTTCTAAAATGATGTGTTTTCTATTGTGTATGAAACTTCTTTATCTATCAGCACTTGGTGGGTATAGGTTGTTATAATTTCATGGAGTTTAACACGTATTGTGTTGCAGAAGAGATGATCAATCCTATAATGATAAAAATGAATTCCATTCCTATATTTCTGGTACAACAAATTTTTTCCAGTACTTTTACAAAGTGTATTTCTTTTCAGACCTTTGCATGTAGCACTAACCTGTTTGCCATTGTGAGTAACTGAAGACAAAATAGTTCGCAATGTCTTAAAACCCATAGCAATATCCAGAAGATGAGCAGCAAAGAAGAAGTTGTTGTAGTGCCCAAGGATAGACATAGTTGTGTACCAAGCTAAGTATAAAAATGACTGCAGAGAAAGTGAAAAGTGACAGAGGGTTAGCAGGCACTGATATGGATTATTGGACCCAGAACACAGCCGTTTTTTTAAGTCACTCAAGTTGTTGTAGCAGGACACTTTGCCTATGTGGGGAAGAAACAGCTTAAACTTCATCCAGCTTTTGAAAATTACCAGTGATGGAGGGGGATGTCACATTGCTTTTGCTGTTGAAAAACGCTGAGACCAGCCTCATTCAACAACCCCAAAAATAGACATCACAAGGATGTGAAAACCGTGTGTGTCCTGACAGCTACTGGCACTGGCAGGGCTGTGGAAGGCAGGTGTTTCCTGATAGAGCACCCAAGGAGTGATAGTACTAATAACTTATTTTAAGATGAATGGTGCTCTGCTAGCATGACTAGCCTGGGAATATATGAATTCCAGTCAATCACTTTATGTTGTAAAAGCTCAGTCCTACTTTTTTAATGGCAGGGATTTCTTGCACTCCCAGGGGTGTGTGTGTAGATTCTTTACTTGAGTGGGAACGCTCCCCACGGTTACTCCTTGAGGCTGAACCAAAGAGGTTTGCCCACTGTCACTGATATGGGCAAGTAACATAACAATAATTGTGCAAGGGCAGCAACAAATAATTATTAAGCTACCTTTTAAACCATTAATTTAATAAATAATTTACTTTAATAGCAGTTATAACCATCTTTACTGTGCAGTATATAATTCTGATTAAAACGTCCTTTAGTCTAATTATTATCATAATCAATTGAAATAAACCACTTATTTTACCTATACAAGTATATTTGGTTTGCCATCCTTAACTCTGCAGGACAAAGTTGTATAAAGGATCAATTACACCTTTAGACATAAACCATTGTCCAAGTCTGAGACTAAGATTGGATGCAGCCACACCCAGACTCCTCTCTGAGGAGTTTAGAAAGAAGGGGGTCCTTCCTGTACCTCGTGACTCAACAGCAGCACCTCCCTGAGAAACTGTGTCCAAAGATTTAATTCTGTCCACAACAGTTATGAAATAAAGTAATATTCTCATGATCTGATTTGAATCACAGTCTGAATGTAATAATTCCATTTTACATATTCAAAAAGACTTACTCTGTCTCTCATCCTCTCCACTGTTCATTTAAGGAGCATTTATTGCTTAGTTACGCTGAGATCTCTATTTTTACATATTTAAATACATAATTTAGATGCATATGAAATATTTAAATAAACATTTAAAATATAAATTTAAAATTAAATAATAATGATATTATAAACATCAATAACCTCTACTGTGAAACTGTTTTGGTTGAGGAGTTTGTGACACAGTACTTTAAATTTTAATACTGATTCTGGATGGAAAAATGTGGTAATGTGTTACTCTCGAGACACTTTGTTGAAGTCTTAGACCACGTCACCCAGGACGCCCACAAAACCTAAGGCACATAACACAGCTTATTCTTCTAACAAGCAGTGAACCTGAACCCACTTTGATGTCAAAACTTATACTGAGGAAAAATGGCTCAGTGTGCTTTCAATGCACGAGGAATTTAGGACATTGTCATTTGATTGATTCACCTTGACCTTCTTGTTTGTTTGGGAATGCTCACCAAAAAAAAAAAAAAAATTAACTAAACATAGTTCTTCCAAAGGAGAAGGTTTGAAAGGTAAGAATTAACCAGTCATGTCAAACACATTATTAAAGTATAAAAAAGGATATCTTTTTGTACACTGTGCTTGATTTTGAGAAAAGACACCTTTGGTTGCTAGATTGATTTCTACAAAATTAAATGAATGCCCCATTAACTTCTGAAATGCTGACATTGTATCAGTGGTGAGGAGGTGCATATTGCCCTTTAGAACCAAAAATAAAATTCTGACATAAATTAAAGCAATTTGCTACAACACAAGACAGAAAAAATAATATTTTAAAATGGCTCTGTAATGCAATATTATTTGTGTATGTTTGTTTAAAATAAAAGCAGATGATGGAAGACATATAACCATGTTTAGGGTAAATCAAAGCATATTCTCCTAGGCTAACATACTCACGTTATCAGTGAAAACAACTCCGAGCTTCCAAATGTGGTACTTTGTATCAATGGAGCTTAGCCTAAGAAACACAAAATTTTTGAAATACATAAATGTCAAAAATAAGTATTGAATACTGTATTTATAAACAGCAAACTAGTTTTGGCACTTCACATTTTTTTGCTGAAGGTGGTGATATAAATTAACCGTTCATTTTTTGCGTGATCCGGGATCTTCATTTTTCAGAAACTATTCATTAATTCTGAGCACCCATAAAGAGTTTCTAAACCAACAAAACTGATGTAACAATTTCAGGAAAAGTGATACTGCCATATTCCAGACTTAAAAAATTAAAATGTTTGCCAAAAGTAGTGAAATGTGGACCGCAGGTTGCTTGAATTCAAGAGATAAGTGTTCTGTCTAGTGTAAAATATTGCCAGAATAACCAAGAGAAAAGGTAATGCCTTCTGCAATATTCTAAATATTTTATTAGCCATTGGATGGTGTGCAAAGGGAAATCTTTCTTGTGCATCTTATGTTGGTTGAGAAAACCAACTCTTGTAGGAGCATAAATCACTTGGGACTGGGACGCTTTCAAACTCTCATCCTGACTGACTGATTAAGTCAGGAAAACATCTCTGAATCTGTACTAGACACCTGTTATCTAGGTAGTTATTATCAATATTATCAATTATTTTTTATAAACTCTGTTGTAAGACCTTTTAAATGCTGCATTAATAATTGTTTAGAAGAGTGGCCAACTATATCAGTCAGCATAAATTCACTGATTTTTTTTTCTTACTTTTATAACACAACTGTGGTTTAGAACAAACAAAAAGCTATTTTATTTTACTTCCACACTAGGAAGACTTATCCATTTGAATTTTCCATGCTGAGGAAAACATCACGACAGTTTCAAAATTAAATCCATTTTTATCTTTGATGGTGAAGATACACCAACACATAATTTGTCTGTGAAGTTCAGAAGTCATACCATGACACAAGAGATGCCTCTTCTGGTTCACTCTCTTCCACTGGACTAAAATCAAGGGCACTTTTGTCCAAACCCAGAAGTTCTGCAATGCGCTCTGCTCCATATAAGTCTCCATACTTGTTGATAACCTGAAAATGGAAGAAGAGAAGCTTTTGCTCAGTGGAAGTCCTCAGTGACATTCACCTACTTTAGACCAGTAGTTGTCAGGAATTAAAAAAAAAAAGTCCTCCACAATTAACACTACTAGAACAGTAAGAACTCCCAGGAAAAGAGGGGATCATGAAAAAGAAAAATAGAAGCATTAAAGGCTATTATCTGAAAACTTATGTATAATTTTCTGTCATTTAAGCTGGCATGTTTTTCTTTTTTTAGGGCAATGAGGGGGCTTTGTATACTAAAGATGACAATGATTGTAAATTAGACCTGCTGGCAGATTGACAGCACAAAGTTATTTCATATGTCTGAGTCTAGGAAGGAAACCACAGCCTTCTGTCTTCCTCCCTCCTCCCACCTACGCCACAGCTGCCTGTTCACTGAGACATTTGACACAACAATAACTTCCATGAAACAAATTTCAGTTCTCAGTTATTTCTGTATTTATGTGTACAGAAGGTATTATACGGATATCCAAATTAACCAAATAGTGGATTATTGCTCTGAAAAACATAATAGAAATATAAAAAGCCTACCTTCCGTTTCACAAATTTGTCCCAGTAATTGTTAGGGAAGGACCTACATAGATAAGGCAAAGATATTTCAAGTTATTTAACTTGTTAAAGGAAAGAAAAAACAAACAAAAAAAAAGGGAGAAAATACCATGTTCCTGATCATTGCAAAGTTTGGTATAATTTTGTTCACTCACTGCACTTCAAATTATGAGAATGATTTCTTTTCATGTGAACAACAGCTGTTATTAATCATATTTTGCTGCAATATCATCTGCCCCCTCCACACCCCCTTTCTTTTTCCCATCCACAAATATGACTGGCTACAAAAGGACAGCATGCTAAATATTATCACCTAAAAAGCCCAACAATTCCATAATAGCAGGTTAGTCACTGTAATATCATTCATCTCCTAAATAAATACTTTATCACTCGTAGCCATAAAAATCAAACCAGACAACGATTTTCAGAGGAAAATAAGAGAATTTTGAAGCATAAATAATTACTGTGTTCATTGGATTACATTTCAAATAGAGGCTGAGCACTTGAGAACCAGTCAACAGTTTGCCAACAGAAATCTAGAAATATTAAACCTGCCAAGGAAATTCAAGAGGATAATTTGCCAATATATAGCAAATATATATATAGCAGTATCCAGGATCTCCCCCTTCTAATGATCTTACTGTATATTATGTCAGTTTTGAGGAATGCCAATTAGCAGGAAACACTACAAAATTTATTTCCTGGAAATAACACTGAGTTGAGAAAATATGCAGGAATGTAAAAGAGAAAAATAACTGCTTAAACTAAAAGACAGTACTGGTAAAATAAAGTAAGTGCTAGCAAGAGAAAAATGAGATTCCAGAACACCATTCTGCTGGGATGTGAGGCAAACTTCCCAACTACTATGCTAGAACTTCCCAACTACTATGCTAGAATTTTTACCTTCCTGAATTGGAATTCTGAATGAAATTATTCCAGATAAAGGCAAATGCTTCTCGTGACTCAGATGGATGGTATATTCTAGTCCAATGCTCTGTAGTATTTCTTCTCTTGATTTCTCAGGCTTGTAAGCAAAATATGTCATAGTGTAGCCAGCTTGTGTCTATCTCTTTTACCACAAACATCTAATAATTCATCAGAGTACCTCTTTTGCATTTTTAATTAATTTTTTTCACTTACAGAAAGCAAATTTCAGTTTATATAGAACACTGGGTACCCTCCACCAGTGGTTATTCTGATCATACAGTACCTGCACTAAACTTCGAGACTCAGTTAACATCAGAGGGAAGGATTAGCCTGCTTAAATTAGCCTTAGTCTTTCATTTAACTTCAGTAGACAGTGCAACATGCTGAGAACAAACTTTACAGCATGTCATTAGGGAAAAGTTGACAATATATTTAATTAATTCGTGCTTCTTTTTGCTGAAGATAAAATTACTGGATATCTAGATGGGTTGCTATCAGTAGTGAAAAAAAATGGTTGGAAAATAAGCAAGCACCCCAGTTTCCCAATTACCCTCTGTTGTAACTTTAATAGCATGTGCTAGTCCATACTGCTGATTGAAATTAAGAAAAATTCTTGAAACTTAGGTTTAGGAAAACAAAGCATTCAAGAATTTCCAGTATTTTAGAGATTCTAATCATAGAAGCATAGATGGAAGGGACCATAAAGATCACCTAGTTCTAACCCCCCCGTTTTGGACAGGGCCATCTTCCACTAGACCAGGTTTCTCCAAGCCCCATCCAGCCTGGCCTGGAACACTTCCAGGGCTGGAGCATCCACAACTTCTCTGGGCAACCTGTTCCTGTACCTCACCACTGTTATAGTAAAGAACTTCTTCCTTATAGCTAATCTAAACCTACCAGTAAATTCTGAAAAACAGCCTGTAGTCAGGGCATTCTTCCCAGGGAAGAGAGCTGACTTGCTGTATTTGTCCATGTGACTCCTACAAACTGCTGCAGCTTACTGATGCAGAACAGCAGATGAGACTTAGAATCCGTGTATGACTACTACAGTATTTGCTAATGCCTACAACTTGACAGAAATTCCTGTCAGACCTGTTCAAATTCTAGGACTGCTATTTTTCTCTAGATTTACTTCTCATGTCATATACAAATTTCTTTAACAAGGAATGGGAAAGAAAGGGAGGAGAATATTACTATACAAGTGAAACGGAGTCACTGGAAAGGATGGAAGTTGTCTTTTTAGAACTTTCTAGAGACTAATATGTGAAATGTGTTGGAGAGACATTATGAGGTAAAACACATAATCCTTGCAAACTCTAGAAAATGAGAAGGAGGTGGAATGTATGTGTTATAGTAGTGTTTACTAAATAGATAATACAGGATTTCACATTAGAATCTGATGTGACTGTAGCATGTAATATAAGGTGTTAAATGCCTTTCCTTTAGATGAACAAAGGAAGGTGGACAGGAAAGGTTCTAGATCAGTGGCTTAATGAGCTATAATATTATAAGCAGTTTACATAGAGTCACTTAATTTTACTTACGGAGTATTTATAACGAGGCGATCCCATTGTCCTTTAATATCATCTTCAGTTGGCTGTTCAGTTATGTATAGTCCATCAAATTCCAGCTTTCTAGCTACCTCCTTTTCCCTCTTAAATACAACCAGAGGGACCTGTGGAAAAAACAGTGGACATCTTTGTCACGGTTTACGTATTTTTGGTACCTATAGTGCTCTTTATAACACTAAAAATGTAAGACCCAACATCACACTAGACTCTCCCACAGGCAGATCAATGCCTAGGCAGCCTCTGAGCAATGGCCACCTAGACAGTCAAGCCCCAACCCTCCCACACACACCACTTTTTATTGCTGAGCATGATGGAATATCCTTCTGGCTGGTTCAGGCCAGCTGTCCTGGCTGTGACCCCTCCCAACATGCCTGCTGAGGGATGCACAGAGTGAGTAAAGCAAAGAGAGAGCCCTCACACTACACAAACACTGTCCAGCAATAACCAAATGTGGCTGTGTCACCTGCACTGTTTTAACCACAAATCCAAAACACACACACACCACTATGAACAAAGTTAACTAATTTCTGCTGGACAGAATACAGGAGGAAAACATCTACATATTGAACAGTGAGAATTTTTAAACAGCTAGGTACAAATAGGTATTCCAGTATTAGCATCCACAGCCACCTTGGGACATAGCCAATGTTTAACAAATAACAGATTAGTAGTAAGATTAAGAACTTGCCTTTAAGCAGTAGTATCCAATCACACAGACAAAGGAGATGATAGTATGAATAACTGCCAGTGCTCTTAGAGCAGGTGCCATGTAGCCGGTACTTTCTTCTAAAACAAAAAACACCATGCCCTCCTCCTCTTCCTCTTCAGCAAAGGAGTTCCAGAGATTAGAGTCTTCCTCTACTTCATCAAGGGGCTCTTCTGTCACCTGAGAAAAATTCAAGCACATTGAAAACAAAATAAACGTGCAAGCTTTCCCTTTAATGATGCATAGTGTTTGCAAAGCCTGCTCAGAGGAGGATGATAGTCAGTAGCTTTAAAAGTCCTTCATTTGCACAGCAGAAGTCTCCACATCATGTCATGTCACTGAAAAGAAAATCTGGAAAAAGCAAATACAGGCAGCTTACAAATCTTTCTAAAAGTGCTGTAGCGAAACTAAAACAAATGAACAAGCTCTGCAAAAATGATTTCTTGGAAGAACCAAGGAATCACAGGGTTATCTATTATGACTGAATTCAGGGGTTTTTTATAATCTACATTGTTCCTGATTACTCGAGTCTAAAAAGAAGCAAAGTTTTCATATAATCAACTTGTACACTGTTCATAACTTTTTATTTCATTGCTCCCTTTAGAGCTTACAAATTATATACAGTATTTCATCAGCTGACACACTGCCCTAAATTCTTCCAGTGACTTTAAAAACCCGACCTTTAAAATAAAAGCCCTAGGGGCCCTTTTTTGACAACTTTATCTCAAAGCTAAAGTCCTGCTCAGTCCTGTTTGACTCCCACTGACTCTTTGCTATGCATGACAGATGGACTTGTACTGATAGACACGAACTTTTGTCCTTGCTCTGCAACAGAACGGTTGTCACCCACCACACTCAAAGAGAAGCAGAAGAGAATGGGGAGAAAAGGAGACTGGCATAGACAAAAGCAGAATTCTACACGTATATTTGAAGTCCATCTTCTCTAACCCTATGGGAAGGGAAGGAAAGAAAGAGACAAGAAGGAAGCTCTAAATAGCCATGACATCTTTCTCCTGGAATGTGCAGTACATTCTGCCCAGTTTCCAAGAGTTTTTTGCGTCTTTACCTGCCCTGCCTCTGGGACAGCAACTGTGTTATAGGAGTTGCATTTCAAGGTATTTGAGATCAGGACTCAATTATTTCTAGACTGAATGTTCATCCAGCTGTTTTTGTTGAAGTTTTTGGTTGTAAGCAACAGAACTAGAATATGTAATATTGAAAAACACAAGATTCATCAGTTTATTAAAACTTTCATTCTTTATCTAGGAAGGGAAAATAAAAAGGGCCAGATTTTAGGATATAGATAAATCAGAACTCTTCTCCCAGACTTCAGATTTGTATGGAAAGGAAAAAAAAAATAAGTCTTTTATGGATGGGAGTTCTCGTTACTGAATTCTGATCTGTTTCATGGATAGAGGTTGTGAAGATTCATGAAAAAAAATGGTGGAGGCTGCTGAAGACTTTCTACTCTGTATCATCTCATGTTATACACCAGAACCTGAAACAACTCTAGGTTCAGGTGAACTTTCAAGATTAGGTTTAAAGTATGAATGTATAGCCTTCTTTATCAGTGAGCTAAACAAAAACAACTCTAGCCTACTATGAAAAAAGAGAAGTAACTGAGAATAGCCAGATGAAGTCTCTTAATATCTTGAGAACAAATGCAAAAAAAATAATTCAACAGTTTTGACACTTGAATTGTTGTAGTCGATTTCAATTTTCCCAGAAGAAGATTAACAATCCGAACAATAACACACTTACGTGACTAAATGAAAAAGTGCCTAGAAACTCAACTATCAAGGAGAAATTAAATGAATCTCTTTTCATTCAGCCTGAATAAAATAAAAACAGAATAGTTACGAACATTAAATTACTGTAACCTCTGGTACTAACAAAAATATTTAAAGAACAATGCATAACCTTACCTTGTAAAATAGAAGAATAAAATTGATAGCAAATGCAACAAATAGAGCAAGAAACCTTAAGTTATAAAAATTTCTTGCCAAGCAGTGCTGAAAGTAAAAAAAAAAAAAAAAAGGAATTAAAGGTAGCCTGTGAGTAATATCAAAATAAGAAAAATAGATAGCAAGATTTTTAAAACAGTAAATACATAATTGTGTTTCCTTCATACACCAGTTATAATAAGCAAGGGCATTTCTTGACAGCCTATTCTCCCATTTTATGATAAATGGAGTTAAAAATAATAGCCTTAAAATTATAAGTCAGAGAAGACTGAAGTAGAAAGAAGTGTGGAAAGAAATGTTAGAATACTGGAAAAAAACTACTTGAGAGTTTTCAGATAATTCAACATTTCATGGTTTTAAGAAAAAGAAAAATAGAAAGTAGAGTTAAAGATTCTAAACGTTAGATTATGGAAAATAAGGAGCTCCTAAAAAGGAGCTCAGGAGGCTAATCTGTCCTGTTAGAAATTACACACACAAACACTTAATTACATAACTCTACAAAGTATTATAAAATCACAAGAGACTGACTACAGACAATCATCTGAAAACTCATGCCAACGTTCCGCTTATGATGACATTTTTCCTTTAAATATCAAAAAAGGGTTCTGTAAATAAAAATCCGATGACTAAAGAATTTAAGAAAAACTTACAAGTATCTTTGTTTGATAAATTTCCAAAGCCTTGAAGAAGTTAGCCATAACAGCCTCTGGTTTCTCAATTTTTTGTCCATGCCTCCTCTTTTTTTTCTTCATTTTTCCCTCTTCTAGCTGCTCAGATTGTACTTCCTTTGCTTTATCTTGTTTCTCACCATCTTCCATGCTAGAAGAAAGGTTAACTAAACAAAAATACGGCACCAAACTCCTGTATTGTAAATGCATTCATTTTAAATTCATTTCAATTCATAAACTTTGGTTTTGAAATTTAGTTTTTATTCTCTATGTAGCAATAGAGGAATTTAGTTACAAACAACAACAACAACAACAACAACAACAAGCTGGATTTCCATATGTGTGAAATAATGTTGAGGCATCAGTATGATTGAAAGTTTTAGGAATGAAGATAAAGGAATACAGTTTGTGGTTCACTTTATCACTACTTCTGCAGTAGGAATCATATAATGAGTGTCTATGAATGAGTCTTATCTTCTAACAGAGTCCCTATTGCAGTCTCAGAAATATAAGCCATTTAAACTCAAATTTTTAAGCTGAAGGCAATTTGAATATGTTGTGAAAGTACTTGAGAAAAGAATTAAGCCTGTCAGACAAGAGAAGACAACAAGGAATCGGGAAATTAAGTAAGTCCAATAAAATAAAAGAGGTAGAAAGTGGTCATTCTTATGAAAAATAAGTGGTGGAAAAGCCTAAAACAAGAAAATTAGAGACAAATCATATCAGAAAAATTTTGTGACAATAAAATGTAAGAAAGGGACTTTTTAATTGAAGAAATATGATATAAATGGCCTGAAAGGTAAGAGATAGTAAATGAAAATGTGTTGAACCATCATAGGTGGTGTTGAAGGCATACTGTAATGAGATAATTCAAAACAGCAACCAAGAATCAATTTAACTTCATTCATGTGAGCACATATATATGTGCACATTCATGTCCATGTAAGACATCCCTAGATACAGATATATGTGTTTACACATATATCTATGTATATGCATTCCTACACACACATATAAACATATATACAGAGGGGGAAAAAAGGATCGTTTTCAGACCAGCTATACAAAGTGTATCCAGTCCTAAAGTACTAACCCCAATGGCACACTTAAAAAAAATTAACTTTGGCAAATAAGAGGAGAAAGATAAATGACTCTGAAGTAAATATTTTAAACATGAAGCACAATTGGAAAAAAAAAGAAAATTATGTATAGCTTTTGAAGCTGTAAGAATCTCTAGGACACCTTGTGTGTGTCTCTACAAATATTTTAATCTGTTACTACAATGTGACTGCAGGTCCAGGCAGACGGGATGCTCCTTAGTAGGATGCTGCTAAAGCAAGGCAAGTATTTTAAATATTCTTTAGGCAGTCATATACAGGGTGACTGGACAAAGGAATGTATCTGCTGTCAAGTTCACAACTCAAGAACTGATAAAACAGCAATAAATAGGAATGATTGGTTTAGTTAAATCTTGTGTTTTAATGATCCAATATTGTTGCATGAAAATTGTGGTGGGTAGTAGGGAAAGCAGAAAGCAGTAATGATAAGTTGCAAAGGTTTTTTAAGACTGGTGCTCATTTTTAAAGGATGTTACGGGAATTTTTACGCGATTTCTTAAAGAGGCAATGGCCACAGATCTGTATATGCATAATTGTCAAAGGCCACAAAAATCAGCTTGCCGTTGTGTTGCCTACTGAGATGGTCTGCCATCTTTTAGTATATTTGCAAAATACTTAGTATATTTTCAAAACACTGATGAGACAAATTGTACACAAAGTTCTTTGAATACTGAACATTGCTTGCATTCTTTGTGGCCAAATTATTTAGCATTAGGAAGTACCAAGGAGTGGAGCAGGAATTTCGTAAAACTAACTTACTCAGCCTTCTCAGCTTCTGTTTTTCTTTGTGTTCCAGCTTCTTTTGCAATTTCAGATATCTGCAAAAAGTATTTTAACTGTCAAATGGATCCATTCAAATAAAATTCTGGTAACTTTAGTTACAGTCTTCTAAGAAACAAACAAAATAATTAATAATATTTTTAGAGCAATTTGCAGTTTTAAAGTGTTAGATTTTTAAAAAGAGAGAGCTCAGGCTATATTTTAACAATGAAAATGGCAGAAATTATTCTGATAGCTTTTTCTGTATACTATTATTAATACTCTAACTAGTCCAGTTGACTGAACAACTTAATTATACATGGTCATCAGGCAAATTATGTGACCAGCTGAGGATGAAGGTAACTACATCCAGATCATATCCTGATACTAAATTCACCCACAAAGATTCAGTGGAGTTGCTGACTATGTGCAAAATGAGCATCGGTTTGCCTCTTTGCAAATATGAAACAAGAAACAATATATTAATGTTATCATAAAAAATCTGAAAAATTTCTATGTAACTATCAGATATTACAAAACCCAATTACTTGGCCATGATCAAGTAATGCAACTGAAAAGAGAGAAATACTTAAACAACTTCTACTTACACAATGTTTTCTTTCAGCTGTTTATCTTAGCTGGGCTGATGGTTCATTAAACCTTTACTGGCACACCACACAACCCTCTTAAATGTGTGTTTACAACTTTCCCTTGAGATCAGGAAAAACCAATATACAATTTTACAGATGGCTAACTGCAGCAAAGAAGCTGGGGCCTGCATGTCAAACACCTTTAGGCTTGGTGTTACAAGATCAAAGTAAACTCATTTCAAATGCCTTTTGAGTATCTAAGCCTCAATGGAAATCCAAGAGGTGCAAGCCCTGATGTCCTAGACTCACGAAGAAATCCAAAGGGCTGAAATTTGTTTCCATTGCCTTTTGCAAAAACCTGTCTTAACTCTTAATCCTCTTCTGTATTCTCGTGAAGTGCTTAGACAGCAATTGTCTATTGGTCCTACACTTCTGGTTAATACATGTATACAGTTATCTAAAGTTCCCACCTCTACTCATCTGGATCACTCTCTCTTGCAAGTACGTGGGAAAAGGATATAGGAAAGAATTTATTGAGTTGATCTTGCCTTGCATATCTCACCTATTATTTGTGGAACCTCACCCAGTAAACGATGCATGTGTAACTCTTTCACAAAGAGTCTCGCCTAAGATCTCAGGCTGGTGGAGGGTAATTGAGAGATCATTTGATGATCTGGTTCTTCTAAGTGGTAGGCTGGTAGAAGAATGAATAAATCCTGATCCATCTTATCCATCCCTCTGGCATATGCTATCTCAGTTTTCTCTTTTCCAGGCTGAAGAGCCTTAACCTACTTAATTCCATACACAAGATTTGTTCCATATCAAAGTTTTAACAGCTCATTGATCTTCACCAAACCTTTATCAGTTTTATCACATTCTTTTTGAAATGAGGGAACCTGGTCTTCAAGACAAAGATAAATTAAGGTTTATGGAGCGAAATAATATGGGGGTTTCCTCTCTCTCTTCCTTTCTCAACAATTCAAAATTTCAGTTTGCTTGACTGACATTATCATTGAACTGATATTGTTGTACACCTCAATTGTATTCCCAAGATTTCATACTCAAACAGTAACAATGAGATAAAAATGCAGCATTTTAAAGGTAAAATTATAACTTTTCCTCCTGTATTCATCGCTTCACTGATTTTTATCTGCTATTTTAAGGCAACTTTGCAGTTATCTCTTGATTTTACTGCTACCAATAATTAGATTTAACAGCAAACTTTTATCTCACTACTACTATTTTTTTTTCTAATCTGTGAACCCACAAAACTCTCAGCACAAATTCCTGTAGAACCTCAGTTAAAAAAAAGTCCTAACAGGCTGCATCTTATACATTTCCATTGGTTATTTTGCAGTTTCTCTGGCTATATGGTAAATGTCATTGACCTTATCAGTATACTTTTCAGTATATAGACCTAAATTTTTATTTCTATCCATTTGTGTTTTATCATTGCCTAAGAAAGACATTGTGACTTCCTGAAGGGAATTTTTGATTCTTACATTGCTGTTTCTGCTTTGAACTCCACTTAATCCTTATATTCAGTCCTCTAACTAGACTACTTGAGCCATTTATATACACTGTGAAATGAACAGCAATTCCCATGATATAGAATTAGTGCAAGCATTGCTTTGGTAAGTTTCACTAGGTTACATATTAAAGGTAAAAGCTGGATAAATTGAATAACTGACTTCCCATTAATGACTCAAACTATCTGCAAAAATTACTGAGCATTTTTATCAGTAGTATCAAACACATCTGTGAGAAATCAAAATAAAGCAAAGAATATTCTAAAATGTTTATTCAGAACTGAATTAAAATATTTACTTCAACTATTGTTTAGTAAAATTCTAAAGTGTTTACCTATACCTGCCAAGATTCTTGAATTAAAATATTATTTTTAAATATCTACCACATTACATTTATGCTAAATGAGACAAGATTTTAATAGACTGTAATTTTTAAGTACACAAATAAAAATGATTTAATAAATACATGAACAAGAAAAATAAATGCAAAAATTTACTTCAGTCTAGGCAAGAACAAAAATCTGGGGAAAAACATACAAATTAATAGAAAATAATGTACTAAGAAGTTGCAGTTTAGATTTATCTTGAAAATATCTGGAAAGTGTATCATAAAGAGGTGGATTAATAATGAGAGAAAAGATATTTTTGAATAACAAGTAGAAACCCACCTGAGGTGTAAAGTGAAACATAATGCCTTCCAAATATGATAAATAAATTTTGGATTTGATATTTAGTTCAATCCATTTTTACACAGAAAAATACTCTCTACTCCAGCTGAGTGGAACAAAATATATTGTTCATAAACCAGAATAAAAGTGAAGAATAATTATATGATAAACATTAAACTAACAATAAATTCAGGCAAATTTATTTCAAATAATAGGAAAAAAGGATACTGTATTTCATGTAAACCATGTAGAAGAGAGATATTAATGATAAGGCATCATTATGGAGAAAATAAGTTGAAAAAGTACTTGAAGTGTACTGTGAAAAAATGGAGTATGCAAAATAAACAAGACCATAAATCATTTAAAGCAAAAACTGTGACTAGAAATTTGCTAGCAGTTTATGTTTTGAATAAAGTCCAAATAAACAGTAAGAACAACTTACTGCACTGAAATCTAAACACTGGGCTGAATTTTTCTGTGAAAAACTTTTCTGTTGGTTTTTAAATGAATAAACGTTATAAAGTACTTACTGATAATACATATTAATCAGTTAAATATCAAATAAACCTGTTATTAACTTTCATTAGTTTCTTATTATTATAATAATTGTTATGAATAATATCTTAAAAGAAATACAAAATCTCTTTAATTTACCTGTAGTCTTTTTTTCTTATGAACTGTGTTTTCCAAAGGTGTCTGGATCTCAGTACCAAGGATTTCTGCAATATCTCCAAGTCCAGCATCATGACCATGTTTTGATCCTTCTTTCTTTGTAGGAATGCCAAAAATGTCTGCAATTATGTCAGTTTCTCCCTTTTCACTCTTCACAAACTCCCCAAGTTCAGCTCTTATGCCATGCTCAGCACCTTCAGCTTTTTCTGCTTCCATAACATCATCATGGATTCCAAACTGTGTTGGATCAGGCATATCCCCTAATATTTTAGTAACTTTTATGTTTTTGGCTCCTTCAACCAGGCCACCCCCAAATACAGTGCTCCAAAGAATCTGGAATATCCCCCACACTATGGAAAAGAACAACTGGAATGTCCCTACAAATAGGATCCAGAAAAAGGAGAAAAATACTTTCACCATCTCTTTTATGGTCATCTTTTTAACTTTCCTGTATTGTTTCCTAAGGTTCTTCACAGTGACCATTTTAAAAAAGTTGGCAACATTCTTCTTCACTGCAACACAGGCCACTGCAAAAGCTGAAGCAGGTTCCAGGGACTTTTCTTCTTCCTCATCATCCCCAATATCCATTACATAAGCAGGCTCTGCCTCTTCCTCCTCCTCAGGCCTCTCAGATGAATCTGTTTCAGAAATCTGGGATGCTAACTGCATTTCAAAAATTGTGTCTTCACAGAAATTCACAAAGAGCTCCATTTTTTCTTGCTCTCCACCTTCGTTTACAACATCAAATATGAACTGTCTTTTAGATTCCTTCACCTGTGGCTTCTCCCACTGCGTTCTACTGGATTCACTGATTTCAAAGTAAACTCTTTCTATTTTCTTGGCCCCACCCATTATTTCAATACGGCCAAGGTAGGGTTCAAAGTAATTAAGAACACTTTCTGCAGGCTCAAGTAAGCTCTGAAGGCGTGGATCGTTAGGCATGTGCTCTGAAAGGTTTGTTAACAATACTACTACATTAAATCCAATGTCCTTGGCTGGTTCATGGAATCTTTCCACAAAGTCAACATAATTGAACATATCGTTTTCATCAGCTTCTGTACAGGACAGCAGGAATTCAATCTCTGACTGTATGTATTGTTTTTGAGCCTCCATTGATTTCTGAAATTCTTTCTTGGAAATGATTCCTTTACCATCTGGATCATACTCTTTGAAAGCATCTGAATTAGTCAGATCTTTTAACTTCAGGAACATGTCAAAGAACTTCAAAATCATTTCTACATTGCTAGATGATTCTACAAGCGTGTCCACCATTTGTTTTCCAATAGTTCCATTTACAACGTTACCTAAGTAGTGTGTTATAACAGGAAGTTATTTGACAGCTACATTTTAAATAAAGAGATTTCATATTTGTGCTGAAAACAGAACAAAAATGTTCTTAAATCTTAGTATTTTTTCTTCCAACATGCTTTTCTCTAGAAGCCCTCTATTTCACAACTATGTATATTCCAGAATAATTCTTAAATAAATATGAAGTACGTCTTTTTTCCCCCCAAATTACATAAAGGCAATTAAAAAGCAGTTTAGAAAGATTAACGTAATTGTGCTTTACAATGGGAAGGTGAGATAATTATATTTGACCATAAAGAAAAATGGGTCCAACCTTCAAGCAGTGACAAGAGCATCACTACCATATCCTTTAGTAGATCTAGCAGCTCCTTAAGCAATTCAATCTGAGCAGAGTCCTGTAAAAAAAAGAAAAAAAGAGACTGTAATATTGTTTTTCATTTGTATTTATCTAGAAAACTAAATAAATTTAAAGAAAAATGGTATTAAAGATGATCAGCTGAATTTTGTTCACATTATTCAGCAACATTTAATTGTCATTTTATTATGATTACTATCAGAAGTTTAATACAATATGTAACTTCCTACAGCAGAGGTATTAATACCATAAAGATAAGCTTTAATAAAACATTAAGGAGTACCAAAGTGCAGGTAACGGACAGCAGAAACAACAAAAAAATGGTTGCTACACAGATCTGAAAGTATCTGTCTCAGAAAGAATCCATCCCTTTTCACTACACCAGCAATATTTAATGGCATAATGAATTACCACTCAAAGAGGACTAGAACTCTTAATTTAATTACAGAACATGGTAAGTCTAATATGGATTTGTGTTTGACATTAAGGCCCTAAATAATATTCTCAAAATTCTGGTATAATTCTACAGGGTGGGAAGAAATCTTATAAATCAGAGGATAGCAGAGGCACTGAGTAAGAAAGGAAATTGCCCTCTGCACTGTTGCATTCAGTGCAGAGTTTGAGTGTGTGGATACATTAAGCAGAAGTCACAGAAGAACGCAGAACCCTGACACTGGGGAGGGGGACTCCACTGTGCTCTGTACAGTGAAATGAACACTGCCTGTGCCCCCCTGCTCAGTGTCTTTGATTAATTAACTGGATAAGTGGACCAAATGTCACACTCCCTCCCTCTTTGGATCTTCCTCCTCTTTTCTCTTGGCCTGCTTATTTTTAGCATGGGATGCATGCTTTCAATGGTGCTTCTGCTCTGACAGATCCTCCAGTTTTGGGAACAGGGAGGAAGGGACCAAACTGCCACATTCGTTATCAGAAAGGTATAACTGAGCTGTAAATGTCAAGTTTGATTTTAGTAAAGGTGAGTGCACCATGACAATTAATGTTGAAAATACCTGTGAAAGTTTCATTTGCATATTGGCGAACACATGGAGAAAGCCAACAACTGCATCCCACAGCCTGCTATGAGCCAGACTCTGTTGATTACCTATACAAGGGCCCTAAAAAATTAAGAAAAATACATTTTTTATTTATGTCAAATAAACCAAAACAAATCAGAAAGAAGTTTCAGGCTGCCATGAAGATACATGAGAAGGTTTTCCAAGACCTCTGAGTATCTAGTGCATAAATACCAAATTGTATCTTGTTAAATACATAGATGTTCACATGTTTTAGTTTTCACTTTACACTAGTCCAGTGATTTCATGTAACTTTAGTAAAATCAAAAAAAATAAGTGCAAAGTATTTACAAATTCACGAAATAACATGATCATGCTGTGTGAGCATGGAACTTCTCTGTTAGTACCTCAAGAAAAACATTCTGTTTACCTGGATATATTCTGTAAGGGAATTGAATATTTGTTTGGTGACAGCCAAAGCTTTAGAAAAGTTACGTTGTCCTGATTCATCAATGACATCCTTTCCTGAATAGTACCAATAGAAGTCACTGATGGATTCCTAAGAAAAAAACACAATGTTACATTTTCTAGTTTTGAATTCTCTATGCAGTATTTACTGCCTGCATTTGTATCACCAGAAGTCGAATCAGTAATTCAGATGAAATTTAGCATATCTGTGTCAATCTATTCCTCATTACAATAAGATTTTTCACTCTCTTCAGAAGTGAACAAAGAAATTAATTATCAAACATCTGGTTTCACACAGAATTCTGATATGTCATCTGTTTTCAAAGGAAAAAAGATACTTAATAAACCAAGATTCTTTATTTTAGATATTCCTTTAGAGAGAATTTTCACGTTTGATTCCAATAAAATGTGAATCTACAGAAGTGAAGGAAAGGCAAATATGTTATACTCCATTTTCATCTGTTTTTTCCTCACCTGAAGACGCAAGAGATAGTCCACAGTACTAATGATAATATTCACTGTTGTGGTGTTTCCCATCTGAGTACGTAAGTAATTTTGAAAGTCTGAAATAAGAAGTGATTTGTGCTTGGTTAGTATATAGAGCCAAAAAAGCCCCAACATTATTTTTCTATTTTCATGGAGAATACCTTCTTTTTAAGTATCTTCTTGGATACAGATGCTTATGTGATGGAAATTGAACTACTTTAGACCTCGCTGTAAATATAACTGAAGAATTGTTATCCAGGTGACTTGGAACAGGCTTTACTAGTAATGTGCTAAACACCAAAACTAAATTAAGACTTAAAAAATCAAATCGAACTCTGCAATTCAAATTGTTATCATTCTAGTTTTCCCTCAGAAAACTAAATACATTAGAGGAAAAAATCAGAATTGATTCTATTGCACTCTGTTTAGGAACAGACTCACCACACGTTTTCTACAAAATTTATTCTGTTCTCTTACCATTGTTATGCCCTTCACAGAGCAGTTGCAAAAATCTAAATAGATCTCGAGTAAATTCATCATGCTGCAAGACTTTTTCACCTTTAAAACATATAAATACAATGATTATGTGACAATTGGTATGATTAATTATGCAGAACACATAATCTTACAGTAACCTTTTAAACTGGAATTTTAATTAAAAAAACAGTATTTAAAAGCATTAAAGCAATTTAAAAGAAAGAGACTGATAATAATAAAAAGAAAAACTGAGACAGAAAAAGCAGAGCCAAATTATTTAGCACTCCAATGCATCCATGGTTAAAAAAACAACACTAATTTGAAAAAAAAAAAAAAAGGCAACAGGATATATATCTAGTAAGTAAATTGTTAGTCATAACTAAAATCATGCCTTAAATATGAGTGACACTTCTTTAATAAGCATCAAACTCTTTATTCAAGCTAAACACACAACCTGCTGCAGACCATAAAGCTAAACCTAAAGATATCTGAGAAGATGCAATGAGAGATTTCTCTCTGCATTTGCAACACACTTTTGCAACAATAGTATCAAAAACTGTAAACCCAAACATACCACGCTCACGAACGATGACTGTGGATCAAAGAAAAATAACAAGAATACAAGATAAGAATATTGCAAGTTACAATATTTTTCTTAAAAATTATTGCTAAAGATATTGTAAAAAAAAGCATAATCAGATCTCAAAGCCTAGAATTACTTATAATAAGTTTAACAACAGAAACCTCGAGCCACAGTAAATAACAGTTCTTGTTAAAGAAGGAAGCACAAATAATGTTTGAAGCACTACTGGAATCAATTTCATTCTACTTACGAGTTCCTTCTTCAGTAACCATTCCCAGGCCTTCCGCTTTATTCTGTCTCTCAAACGCATTCAGGTCAAGAACACTTATATTTGAAGAAAAAACAAACAGAAACAGGTAAAAGGACTATAATATACAATGGAAAATCATTTCCTTCTACAAAATTTCTGGAGGCTTTCAACAGCTACTCTTGACCCAGTATGACATGCATTGCCTCATATTTTATTTAATACTCATATTAAATAAATGAGCTTTGGATGAAACTAAGGGTCCAGTGTCCAATTCTGAAAAGAAATGAGTATGTAACCTAACTTACTTTATATAGCTTTATATACCTAATTTCACTCCTGATAATGTCATTCATGGCTTCGTGTACAAATGAGGAGTGGAAAAGGAGCCTGAAATATTACTCTTTATGTTGATTTAAACTTACCTCCAAAAGGACATTACTGCAATTTTTTCCCAATCACACTGCTTTCCACCAGGTTTTCACTATTACTTCTATTATATTGTTACTGTATCTATTATGCATAGTTATGTTATGCAGAAGATTTATGGAATTTCTGATTCGATATGCAGAAGACAGAAATGTAATCAGAGGTTCCATACCTTCCAAGGTCAAAAGACACTGATATCTGAATTTTATTGTGCTAACTTGACATACCTCAGCACATGGAATAGCAAATCATGATTCTTCTCACCACTCAGCATACTTTCATTCAAACCATTCAAATATAATTCTATCATTCATTATCTAATTTTAGTTCAGTTAAAAAGCAGTGCAGTCACATATTAAATCTAGTGACATCGTTAAAACCAAAAGCATTTATTAAAGCATCATTTTCATTCTCTTATCATGTTCAAGTAATTTTATCAATACCTCTTTTAACAAAGTCCTGAATGATACATATACACAACTGTTAATAATATCCCAGTACAGCCTGTTTGAGCAAGTGCCTGCTAAATTGTTCTACATAAATGAAAAAGTTACAAGGCAGATGTTATTTAATTAGGCTGCAATTATTCAGTAGTCATATCTGCAATGCAGGTCACCATTCCTTCCACATTTTATCCTCTATTCAACAGCCGCTCCACTTCTAATTCCCAGTCTACTCCTTCAGAACCCTTCAGAACCTGGTTCTTTAAAAGGCTGAGAAAAGCAGGTTGTCTATCATAAGAGTAATCAGAAATACCAGCAATTTTCCTTCTTCTGTGCAGGAGTCCTTTACCTTAACTAATTTGAGCTGTTTTATCAAAGGGAATGGACCCAAGTCTCACTGGTCTCATGTTATCTCTAACAAACCTGATACACATGCAGAGGATCAAAAGAGACAGAGATTATGCACCTCACCACAAATGTGCAGAAAGTGAAAGCTTAGTAAAGCTCCACTGGCCTGTCTCTCCCTTAATGATGGTTTTTCTGCATCCTTGGAACCAACCAGAAAAAAACCTTGAGGGATATAGGATCACTAAAGGAGCAGTCACATTTTACTTTTCTGCTTCTTCAAACTAAGCCTTCTTAGCCTTTTGCAGTCTTTTGCTTTATTTTCTCCTCTGGAAGAATACTCAAAAATATTAACAGACTATTCCTGCGATTCACAAAACTTTCCCACAAGAGTTCTACAACCTGTGACTCCTGTAATTTAAATCTAACACATCCACCTGCACTGAGCAATAAGCTACCAACACGAATAAAACTGAACCTGTAATAATGCAATTTATGGTTTTACCTGCAGGACTGCATCAAGCCAGAGAGGCTCTGAAAAAATCCAGCATCCTTTTTCTCCTTCAGGTAGTCTAGCATTTTCTAAACGTTGTATATTTTTGAAGGGAAAAATATAATATTGATGTTATATACAATAAATAACAATTAAAAATTTATTATTAATATTTATAAAACAAATTAGAAGAGTAAAAATAATAATTACACTTATAATTAATAATACTGAAATTATATTAATTCAAAACTTCCTGAATTAATTCCTTGTAATGCAAATCACTGGCAAGCAATAATATAGTTACTATTGCACCAAAAATACACTGATATTTCTTCAGTGTTTAGCTTAAAATTAAGTACACTAACATATACAACAGGACACTGAAATTCTCAAAATTACTTGCCTCATTTATGCAAGCAAGGCTCACAGTAGTTAGAAAAGCATTACCTGTTGAACTATGGTATTTCCACCATTTAGAATAGCAATACCAAGTTTTAGTGTTTCAACAACCATGGGTCCTGTATGACCTGTAAAACAAGGATACACTCATTAGAACTTGCAGTTATGAACTATTCAATCAGAAATGCAGTCTGGAACTTTTACTTAGTGCAGTTGTAACTGACATTTATTTTACCTGGTTATCTGTCATAGAGAAGCTGTGCATAGTATCTACATCATGGGTATAACAATATAGCACACCTATGACATGCATATCATGTATACTTTGAAGATGCCTCAGAAAATTACCTTTACTTGCACTAATCATCTGAAGGACCATCTCAGCAGCTCCACGATCATGTAAGCGAGCTTGCTGATAGAGAGTTCTCTGTTTTTCCATTTCTTTCTCCTGGGTTTGGGAACAAAAATGAGAACAAACTACCGATTGGAATGGATCCAGGAAAAATAGGAAGATGAGAAATCTGAAATTGTTGAAGACCATCTGCCTCCATAATCCATGGGTTGTTTGACTCCAAAACTTCAGAACACCTCATCTTTTATACAAATAACCTAGTAAACCAGCTCCACACACACACACACACATACCCATACACACACAGTTGTGTTATTCTTGCATTTATTCTAGTGGACATATTTGAAATGCTTCCACATTAGATGATGAGAAAGAAATGTTATTTAAACACTCACCTCAAATGTCTTTTCTTTTTCTTCGTCTCCCTCTTCTTCTTCCTGACAGCTCTTTTTATGTTAAAAACAGAAATCACAAGATCTTGCTTATTAAGAAACATAATACTACAAAAATGGACAAATAATTTTTTTCAAGCAATTACTGAAGGTATTACAAAGATTTTAAAACCCTGTAATTTTAAATATTTGTGCTCATCCACACGAAGAAACTGATATTCCCTAATGTATGAGTATTTCAGGGTATTCATCCGACTACATACACACCCTGAATTGCAGGCTATATAGTCTTCTGCCATATCTCTACATCCATAATATTTCTCTTCACAGTCAATCTCTCCTCATGAGTCAGCTGTAATCAATATGTTGCAAAAACTGACTTATCTTTGACAGACTTCAAATATTAACTCAAAAATAATTACCCAAAGAACAAAGATAACTAATGTGTTAAAACTGCCCATGAGTTAATCATGTACAAAAAAAAAGTGCCAAGTGAAAGCAACAGGACTGCACCTACTGGAATTTTATAGTATTCCTTTAATGTAGGAAATTTCTCATTATACGTACATGTAACTCTGAACAGCATTTGCTTCACTAAAAATACAGAAATTACTAGTATCAGGCAGTCCATGTAAGAAACAGAAAGACAATATTTAAGAAGCATCTAAAATTAATGGGAAGTACCTAAGTGCAGTGAGGGATGGAGCTTGAAGTTATATACTTACTTTTGCCATCATAGCAGAATAGGCAATATATAGAGGATCATGTTCTAGTTTGCTGTGAAGAGTAAAAAATATTTTAAATTATTTTATGATATAGTAATATAAAGATGTCATATGCCTACCTTGTTTAGTAAAGGGTAGTTTATTAAATTAGTCTACTTGAAAACCAATTACACTTGAAAATTGTGTCATAAATGAGTTCTCTTATCTAAATCCAAGTCTCAAAGTTTTTACTCAAACAATTTAGAGGTATATTTGTGGCTGTTGAAGGTGCATAAAATTAATATGGAGCTATAAGTTGGAATAATTATAACTGTCAGATGGCAAGATTTTATTAGTCATACAGAAAAAGTATGTGAAGCACTGGAGTACTCATAAAAATCTAATCATTCTAATCAGTAGTCTAAAGTCAAAACAGAAACTGGCACCAAGATTCATGATAAACATCAACAAAACCTTTTCTGACGTACAGAGTGAAATGTAATGAATACTAAAACCAAGAACATGGATCTATTACCAGGAGAGACCAGGGCAGGGTACCCTGATTAAACCTGCAGTTCCTGTAGACTTTGTGATTCTATGAGAAGTCATGCTCAATTATTTCTGCATTGGGTATTTACCAAGCTTTTAAAATGTCAAAAATAGTCAATATTTATCTCAATGTAAAGGTTATACTGAGTTTAAATACAAGAAAACTCTAATTAAACTGAGAGGGAAAAAGGTATTCACCATTTACAGTAATGAACTACACTTGTGTTAAATCACTTCAGTAATGTTACTAAAAATTCAGTTACTGTGTGCTTTTACTCAATGGGCTTTTCCACACAGCTCTTTTACCTTCTTTCTATAAGAGCACTGCGACTAAAATAGAGGATAATCTGATGAAGTGGATCAGGATGGTTTTTCTCAGTCTCTTCTTCTTCCTCTTCATCTTTTTTTGGAGATGTCTGTCTCAAGATTTAGAATATAAAAGTTAAGCTTCATAAGTAAGAAAAAAATTGAGTAATTAAGCTTACGAAGGGAGTCAGTAATTTTTTTCTGTCCAGTTTGTATTGACTGCCTGTATTAATCTTATTCAGCAGTTTACAGCATAACCTGCAATATTAAGTGCATATATGACTCAGAAGAGGTTAGAATATATAATTTTTATTCATATTTTATCTAACTTTCCAAGTTTCTCATTTGCAAGGTATTGAGAATGAGACAGGGAAAATCTTGGGGAAGCCTTATTCAACTGAACTTATGCATCTCCACTTGACCAGAATTGAAAGGAAATTCTAGCTCAATTATTTAGTATTGGAATGACTGGAGTAATTTTTAATAACATAATCAGATACATCCTATTCAGACTGAGTGTCTGCTACAATATTTTCATACATCATTTCTAAGTAACCTTGATTCAATGAATGCTCGTTATTCTAAACGTCAAACATTTTTTGGCAGTTAAAAATATAACATAGTCAGAACTGGCCAAAGATCAGGGTATTGCCTCTATCTTACTTGTGTTATCACACCTTTGTAGTGTTTGTAGTTATTGTAGAGTTATTGTAATTACAGTAATAATTGTAATTACTGAAGTTCAATTTACTTCTCTAGGAAATATGAAAGAATTATGGTCACTGCTTTAATTAATGGTGTCATTCTTTCCTTTAGCAAGAAGCAACAAAGTCAAACAAAGACTGACCATATAACTGTCCAGAGCATGTGAAGAATGTCCCTACCCATGGCAGGGGGTTGGAACTAGATGATCTCTATGGTCCCTTCCAACCCGAACCATCCTATGTCTCTACAATATCAGGCATAAGGGGCCTTTAAAAAGGCACAACGGGATTGTTTTTGTTAACACTGAAGCGCTTCCTGATATATCTGCATGTGATCCCTGAAGCTATATAGTAACTTTCATGGTGTTTAGATACTGTGGAGATAAGCTCCTTGGAGGTATTTTAGACAAGCTAATTACACAGAGGGAAGAGAAAGAGCAGTAGGCATTCTGAATTCATTCATTACCAAAATCCTGAAGTTTACCCATCACTTTTATCAAGTACACAGGTAAACTACATTTTTGCTGAATATGGTTGCATATATTTACTTCTCCTTATGGTGCACCAAAAAGGAAAACAGCAAAATTAATTTGTATCAAAGCTGAAAATGTTAAAATTAAATATTATGCATCAAAAAAAAAAAAATTTAAAAGGGAAAAGGATCAATAGCGTCAAGCTTTAAAAAACCCCAGTAAGTAATATATACGAACACAGGAATTACCATAATAACAAAAATAGTCATTCTATCGACTGTTCATCTAATCCATTTCTCTTCCCAAGAATGAGTACCACATAGCTCGTCTGGGGCATAAATCACCTTAATGCACTTCAGTGTGCATCACAGGACAAATGTCTTTTTGACCACAGCAGAAAATGACCTTATGCTCTGAAGCATAATGATTAATATTTTATAAGTTTATGGATATGCATACAGTACACAAAAATTAAATATAGTTTATAATAGATACATAGAATACACACTGAAGTGGGCACTGAAATATATGCCCAATTATGTCAGTACTTACAGCCAAATCCTGAACTAGTTTCTCCTCAAAGGAATATTCCTCTGTTTCTATCCAAAAGTTCTGATAGCCATTGAGGAAGAGGTTAATAGAACGGTGCCTGGGGGGGTTGTGAAAGTGAGATCAAGAGGGGTAACGGAACAGAGTATAACAGCTCAGATGGTTAATGGTTAGTAAGGATACATATTTGTACAATTCTGATCCTCTGATTGGTCAGTGAAACAAAATGCAAAACATAACTAACATTCAGTGACAAATCTGCAGGTACTTTTGAACATTCTTACCGTTTTTATAAACGTATGGATACATTACTTTTATTTTGAAGGCTAAGAGAGGCCTAAAATGCATTATACATGAGACTCCAGGACTGATAATGCAAGCATGAGAAAAACACACACTTGGACAGACTGAGTGAGTGGGATTTACATTGCAAGGTGTAAATCTAAATTACTAGATTTAGGACATCAAAACAGCACTGGCCATCAACACCAAAATAATTATCAAGTACTTTCCAGCATATTATCTGCAGACAATCGTTGCCTCTTTCACAGAAAGCCTAACCTCAGCTTGCAGCATTTCAGTTCCAAATCAGGGCAGTATTAGCATGTCCTCAAAGAAGTTGCATTAGAAATATACAAAACCTGCTCTATAAAATGACCAGTTTTAGAAAACTCTACGGCATACTAATTGCTAGTGTATACCATTCATTAATTTAACTTTCCACAGAAAATACAGCTCATAGCAATACGACTACATAATAATGGTGAAAAAATTCCATCTTTACATTATTTTGGGGGAAAATTTTGTTTTGAGCTGCACTACATGAGGTTAGAAAGGCTGTTCCATGCAGCCTTTTTGTTTACTTTTATCCTGTGCCATCAAGAAAAGCTATAAAAATGGGCTGCATATACACCATTTAATACCTTTTAAATACACTGTGCACATGAATCAGTATCTTATAATGGAATAGCTATCGAGTCAATCCTTTAGGCTCACTTGCAGACACTAGTGCCATTTTATTATCAAATTTCAAAAACTGACCAATCAGAATCCCCTCTGAAAATTGTACAAATTCATGTTTTTATGATAATATCAAATCATGGCTGGGAAGGAAGAAGTGGGCGCATAAGCAAGAGGCTCTCCACAAGTTACATTACCGTTAACTTGAGTATAAGCCTGTCATACTGAGTTTTTTCATGTACTTTTTCCAGCCAAACACGTTGAAAGGTGCTCAGGAAGAAATTGCTAATTTTGTGTCTGAAGAAAAGCATATAGGTTTTCATTGAAGAAAGGCACAAGTTAAATTCAATAAAGTAGTCAGAAAGAATGTATTCGTAAACCGTGTTTGCAAAATTGCCACGTACAACTTTGCTGTATCTATGTGCATACACAGATGACAGACAATATGACAACTTTTTTCAAATTAATTTCCTTAAAACATCAAACATAAATAGACACATCTCAGAGAAAACACTTATCACATAAGACACTTTTTCAAAGCCATATATATTCAATTAACACAGAACATCAAGAATTAGTACTTCCTAACTTAACTGATGTTTAATTCTTTGAAAAATAAAAATATTTTTTAAATATAGATATTTGTTTTGCATCTACAGGCACTTTTCATCAAAAGGAGTTCTTAGAATATTTACAGTAGAAGTTAAAGTAATTTTTCTGTGATTTAACAAACATCTTCATATCAATAGACATGTCCATTTTGGAAATATATTACTGAAATTCCTAAAACCTGATAGACATAAGAGTGAGTGTAGCAAAAAATTACCTTACAATCTGAGATTAAAATTAAACTATACTGAAAGCCACCTAAATATCCAGAAAATTTTCAAACGAGCAAGGTTATTATTTACTGAAGATATTAATATTTTCTAGGAGAAATGAAAAGGTACTACCATAATGTTTGTTTACTGCCCTTTAAATTACTTGATTCTAGCATCAAAGTTAGAACTAACACTCCCAATACAAAGCTGCAACTAAAATGAATAAATAGACAAGATAGAGAGCTGCATTTTAAACTCTGGATCAAAGAGATTTAAATAGCTCCTAGAATTAATCATACCCCACTTCAAATGATCTCACTAGGGTTCAGACATGTCTTAACAACACTGTCAATTTAGATGATGGAGGTTGTTATAATAGTGTGATAGCCTTATTTTCCTGCCAGAATCCTATGATTTATCTAGAAAAAAATAAGTGTCTGTAAGCTACTGAATATTAAAACTTTGATTTGCACCTATCAATTGAGCAATACACCTAGAAGTTTGCTCATGGCAGCAGGGTCGGACTAGATGATGTTTAAAGGACCATTCCAACCCAAACTGTTCCACAATTTTAGGATTTTAAGTTCAAACTGTGTTTTCACTCTTGTCTATTTTGAAGTGAGGAGAGCACAATCAATTAGCAAAAATAGTTTTATGAGAGTTCATTTTTAGCAATTACAAAATGAAATAGCTTGATAGATTTTCCTCATATTCATATTAGGAATGCACCACAAAATCTACCATAAAGTTTAGAAGAAAAAGTTTGAGAAAAGTTTTTAAAACAAAAATTTTTTCTAAAAAATTACAGATAATTTAAACTTTCCATTTAAATGGGTATTATTCCATATTTTATTGGAAATAAAAAATTCAAAAATTTAAAGATTCATAACCCACTTTGCCTCTTGGCAAGTGTTCCATCAACCTCAAATGAAAATAAAGAAAAGGGGGCGCTTTGTAAGGCAAAAAAAGGATGAGCCATTTTAACATTTGGGTGCTCATGTATTTATTCAAAACATTTTAAGAATTTATAAAGCCAGAGTATGGTTGTAAAAAATACTTGCTCATGAAAAGGTTGTACTGAAGTGGTATCTCTTCATACCACTTCTTGTTCTGCCAAACACAGCTCTTGAAGATGGAAGGGTTAATACTGCCTGGTTTGTTATGTTGTATTTAATCCTCTCCATCTCTCTGGTTCTTTAAAGATGGCCTGGTGGTAGCATGACAATTTGGAGAAGTTACTATAGTCTAGAACTACTCATTTTTGTAAAGGATGGTTGTGTGCTTTTTACAGTATAACTGGCTTTTTATTTGTCCTGTGCAAATGTAATATTCCGCCAGTATGTTAGTGGCACAGCTACAGACCTTTAGCTAAAGACCTTTACACCAAGTGTGTAAATTGGCTTTAATAAAGGCATTTAAAAATCCAACACAACTCTTCAGTAAAATACTTTGCCAAAAATCTTTGAATAAAAATATTAAACACAAAAAGTGAAAAATTGCAGAAAGTGAGAAGCAAACCTAATTAAAGATGTGCTTAACCTTTACCTGAATAAAACTCAGATTTTTTTGAGAAGAAACGGAGTAAAGGAGGTTACTCCAGTGCCATATGATCTTAATATTATGCTTAAAGCAGTAGATGGATCCAGACACGGGATGCATTTTATCTTGGACTTTGTGGTATCTACATTCAACTGGAATAAGAAGCAGAGCAACATACAAGTCTAAAATATCATTCTGCACTGCTCTGCCCCAATAGTCACTTTAATTCATATAACATTCTGATGTAGCTGCTTAAGATTGGCCCAGACAAGCTACAGAGCATGAAGTGTTCATGCAAGAGGAGAGGAAGAGCCATACAAAATTAAAAAAAAAAAAAAAAGAAAAGAATAAAAACACAGAAGAATAAAAAGAGCAACCAATCAGAGACAAAAAATGGACAGAAACAGCAACATCGTAACGATTTTCACAGGTAAGTTGAGGAACTATACCAAATAACTGACAAAAATGAAGCATGTAATTCTTATGGTATTTTCCCACTCTGGTTATTTGTCATGAGATGAGTATTTTGCTGCTGTGAGGAATTGGCTGATGACTAATCAATTCTTGTCTCTTAAAATTACATACACCTAACAACCAACAAACGTAGTCAAACACACAAGCAGTATTTGCACTCAGTAAACAATGCAAACAAAATTTATGAAGAAATAAACCTTTCAGCCACTTACCTTGGCAGGTTATATAACGGTGCCATTCTGAAACATGCAACAACTGCCCTTTTGCGTTGTTTTGACAAGAGTTTGTGCCAAACAGCTTTTTTTGATCTCAGTGGTTGTTCAACCTATGGGAAAATATCTTCTAGTATATACAATGGAAACTTTTCAACTTTCATCCAAAATTTTCTTTTTAGCTAGTGGTTAGCTAGTTAGCAAAGAAGAAAGTATTACCAATGCTCTGCATCATCTGAAAAAAATGTTCTTTTGGGGCTTTATTTTTAAATAATAAGTAAAAATACTGGGGACCTTCTATATAGTAATCTCTCAGTTTATTCAGACAAGCTCAAGATGCTAGAATACTTCACGTGTGGGACTATATGGTAAATTCCAAAAATTGTTATTTTGTCTATTTCTAACAATGCATATTCAGTTGTTCATGTGAATGTATTTCTGTGCTGTATCATTTGTGAATGAAATGGATTAACTTTATGTAGGAAGAGTACAAATGCCTTTCTGTATTTAAATGGCAATTCAAAAGTTGCTACAGCATCCTGTGGTGCAGAAATAGGAGACGGGCTAAACCCAGTATATTAAAAAGAAGTGCCCAAGCAAACATCTCTTCCTAAAATCACAGGGTTTTCAGCTACTGCGTGGAGATAATTTGTATATGATACTTCTTGTGACTGTTCATGCAGTTTTGCAGAAATACATCCTGAGTTTTCCTTGCAGCTGAATGGAGGCACTTCAAACGGACTACATCGAAAACTTTGCATACATACGTCTGTATATGCATGTGTGCTTGCATGCATGCATGTACAAAAGCCTAAGTTTTATCTGGACACTTTAATGATGACAGTAACTGTAGCTCAAATAATCTCTGCAAGGAAAAATCTCAGGTTATTTTAAAACAAACGCGATATAGACATTTGGCTTTTTACCTGCTCCAGATGATACAGAGCAGCTGATATCCTCTGCACACGTTCCACATTTTTCTCAGGGTCAGTAGGTCCATCACTCTTTAAAATGTCTTTGTACAGATTTAGCTGCCATTTCACAGCTGGATCATCAGACTGAAACCCAACATATTTCATTTCTAAGCTGCTGAATGAAGGCACTGAATTTGAACAACACCACTTCTACTCCCATAATATAATAAAGAAGGTTCTAAATACTCACAATTTCTGTCCCCTTTCAGATCAGATTAACATCTGCTAGCTGCTCAAAAAAATTGGCATTGATTCTATGTACTATTGGGCAATATAACTCAATTCTTTAGCAAAGTTCTGTATTTTTATTTAATGAAACCAAGTAAGCACCCTGGAACTTATTTGTTCCACTTAACTGCATTAAAATAAGGAAGCACACTTAGTACTGAGATTGAGTTTAAATTGCAGGACCTCTGTACTGAGCGTGTAAAGCTGTTTTTTGGAGTCTGGAAAAGACAGCTGGAATTTCAGCAGGTGAAGAGTTACAGCCAAAGTTTTTGGGGTTTTTTTCTTACAAGACAGAAATAGGAAAACCACATTAAATTACTTATTGTGTTCATTTTAAATGCATAAATTTATAGCAAACAGGCAGTCATCTACCATGACAGATAAGTTACTCCTATTGTGTTCAAACACTGTAGGCAGTTACCTAAATTATTTTTGATTTACAGAATGTTGGGAACTCAATATTCGTATTACCTTTGACAGTGTATTCAGCACATGAATTGTAGGAAAATAAAGGTACTTGTAAAACTCACAAGTGCTATGATGACACAAGCTTTTCTTATTTTACTATACTCACTTTAAAATGTGTATATTCTTAGAAATACCTAATTTAATCTTTAGCGAAAGTTAAATTCAAAAAGAAAAGCTGAAGTAGTAGAGTGTCAATTTTATTTTCTTCTTGGATCAGGCTGATTATAAGTAATTACAGCTTTAAGATGACCAGTATCTCTATTCTTCACACTTGTTCCATTCTATAGATCTTCCAGAAACTTGAATATACCAGACAAAACTACAAATAAGACATTTATTGCAATGAAAAAATCATAAAGAATAACGTTAAAATGGAAACCTTTCTAATTACTTTTTGGATTATCTCTTTTAATGTGTCATACAAAACAATTCATCTTCTGTGTTTTTAAAGTGCACATCAGCATCTATAAGACAGATTTTTTTATATTACCTTTTCCTGCAAGTGTAAGTTGTTGCGTAAGTGTTCTTTGACTTCCTCATCTGTGTCCCTCTGTAGAAAGGTAGAAGTCTTTTTCAATTCAGATTATGGTTCATTTAATAAGAGCTTTTACAACACAGAACAACATATATTTCAATTTTGAGATTTAACCTCTTTTGCTTTCAAAGTATGTTAGATACCAGAAGGGAGAAAGGCTTTCTTTAACCATAAAACAAGGGTTGAACTTTGAAGGGAATTAAAGCTAACTAATTGTAGTTCAATATTTGGTCCAAAAGAACATGTATATATAATGGACGTTGTATACAAATGGAAAATAACAAGGAAATTATGGCAGCTCTATATACACTTTTTTTAAAAAAAGGACAATAATTAGCAGCTATAATTGCTTACAGTACATACAGATATTTAATAACATTGACTGCTTAGTCTATACTTCAAAACTCAGTTTAGAAAATTCTGCTTATTTTGCATTAAAAACTATTACAAAGCACACACTTACATGGCTGTATCTAGTCTTAGCCAAAGAGATGAGTTCTTGGTCTCCAGGAGTACACATATTCAAACCAATAGGAAGCATCTTTTTAAGTGCAGCCACAATCAAGGATGTTTGTATGGAGTACAAATCACCTCTACGTTTTGATTTCTTCCTCTCTTGATCTTGTCCTCCAGACTATCATTAAAAAAAAGAAAAAAAAAAGGAAAAAGAAAAAAAGAAAAGAGAAAAAGAATTACTGTAATTCTCTGACCACACGCTTCTCCAACATGCTCTTCCCCTAATGGTCCAAGGGAAGTATGTTCCTGATGCAGTACAAACAATTAAAAATGCTACACTAGAGGAAGAGTGTACAATCTTGGGCAAGAAATGTGAAGGAATACCTTTGGTGTGCACCAATGCAGAAAATGCAGTAACAGCTGTAATGTTGTAATAGGAGTCACACACTTTTGTGTGCATTCATAAATATGACTCTGACAATACTTTCTGGATCTTACCTTTCAAATCAGAAACAACCCTAAAATTAAAAGCTGAATCATTCTCAGGGGACACTATTATTTGTCGAATGTTACAGAGACAAATTCAGGATGTTTACGCTTTTGTAAGAGATTTATATAAATATAGTTATCCAGGGTCTGAATGAATGAATATTGCCTGACTTGTCTCATCTGAAAAACAGTATTATTTAAAAAGCTTTGATTCTATGTAATAAAATGCCAATGAATTAGTGCCTCTGGGAAAGTACTGCCCTTCAGTTTTGGCTAATATTAGTAAATTTAGGACAAAAACTTAAAAATTTTGCATCTCTGGAGATCATCAGTAATAGGAAAAGGAAAACAAAAGAGACAGAAGTAAACAGCACAAGAAAATAACATCTGCCCTATCTTCTTATGACAGACACTGTACAATATATTTCATACCCAACTTTTCCTTTATGAGACAGAGAACCAAAATCTTTCAAACAGACCCATATATTTAATGAACACATAGTAAACAGCAACAACATCAAAGAGCCCAGTTCTGAATTCTGTACCCAGATTAAACTCCTACTATACTCAAGGGGAGTTTTGCTTAAGATAAGATTTCAGGACTAGGCCTCCAGGCTTATACAACACTACAAAATAACAAATGCTTGCATTTAACTCTCCACATCCTTTTCCTTCAATTAAGATTTACTAACTACTGTTCTTATAATATATTGTATAGTTCCACATAAGAATACAGCAGAATCCATTGCAATTCACTATTTCCCAATTAATGCCTCACTATTATCACAGTAATAACTTGAAGAAAAAAGGCAGCAATACACATTCTACTTGGTGATAAATTTTGGCAAATTCTGTCTTCAAGATGGTGAATCTCTGTGTAGGCAGCTTGCATTAAATATTTTGCAAGTTTGAGGGAACACGCAATGGATGTGGCTTCCTTTCTTAAGGAACTAACAATTGCAAGAGAGTTCTTTGCCTCAAAGCTTTGCTTTTCAAAATGCCTTAGAACTAGTGATGCAATGGCTATAATAATGACATCATTTGTACTCTACATTGAGAGCAGACAAACAAATCCCACAATGAATCACTGTATTCCAGTGGCGTCACTATGCATCTTAAATAAGGAATAACAAAATATGTAACAGGTATATTTTAAAAAGGAGAAAAGGAAAATGAGGGATACTGGTTTCTGCATCTTTTATGCCTGTGGACATTTTGTACATCCAATTTTATTTATGTTCATATGAGGTTTATAAGATAGGTGAACCTTAAAACTTGAGAATTTTTAAAATGTGAAAAGAAGATCCATTCTGCCTTTGCCATAAATTCTGCTGTCTGTGCATTCACTTCTCCAGCTGGTAAATGTATAAGTAGAGTCCCAGACTGAAACCTAAATGGCAATGGAATTATGTCTCTTTCAGCTCTAATATGCACCTATATGAGTACACACAATACCTGCATTACATATGTAAAGAGCATTAAATAGGATATATTTTTCCTAAATAATTACCTGTGCTAAAAGGATGAATGATATAATTTGTTTGCCTAACAGCATATAATGATCTTACTTGTCTGAGGATTTAAACACAAAAATTGATATTTCCGAAAAAAAAAATACTAAAATCCAATTGCAGATTCTTCAGTAGATTAATAATAACTAAATACACAATGAAAATGAAGAAATAATTTATTTACACTAAAAAAACCGGCTAAATCTGGTTAAGATTATGGAATAGTAATTATTACAATATTAATTATTAATATTCATAATAATCATATAATCATTGCTAAATACTAATTATTAATAATATTTTTTGTATTTCCATCCCTCTTTAAGCTTTAATTCTTTGAGGTTACTATGAGGGCAGTCATTAAATCCTACTCTGTATACCTGGAGAAGTTTGACAATAGCAAAGCATGAAATCAGCTTATTAGTTTAACAGAGCTTTTCCCATTTTTAACTCATGTCTCCGGTTTAATTGATTAAAAGCTCTTCACAGCATCATGTGTGCTTCTCAGCACACAGGGTGAAGGGAAGGATGAAAGGGTTTATGGCTCCATCTGTTCATTCTGCTTCACCAATGAAGAAAGCACCATAGGTCAGAAAGTACTCATCTATATTAGAAATTCATAAAAAAAAAAAAAAAAAAAGAGGATATGAATGATGCAAAAGGAAAGTGACCTATAGTTCACTGGAGGAAAAGAAATCTTCAAATACATTGAATACATAAAAGAAACAAGGATTATTCAAAACCTTTGTCACATCTCAAAACTTTAGTAAAGATCATTTTACTTTTGGAGAAAGGTAGAATTTGAACTATATATCTTATTTAAACTTACTTGATTTAATAAAATCTTCTATTCCTCTACAGATGGGGTATAGGTTATAGCACATTTCTCCCAAATATTCTTGAATAGCCTAAGCCAAATACATCTTTCTAATGACGCTACTTAGACATTTTTTTTACAATGTCTACTTCAAAATTTTAGCAAAAAAATAAAATGCAGAAAGACAGCAGAGGCAGAACGTACATCTAAAATAGTTTAAAAAGGTAGCTTTAGTACATTTTTGCTTTAAGCCATATTTAGGAGTGCCAAAGGGAATTTCATCTGTTCTGGTGAAAGACTGCCACTTTAGCTGGGACAAAATTTGTAGTAGGTGGAAGCTGGTCATTTACTTTGTGACGCCACTGCTATGATCAATGGAAAGAGTGCTTGGAGCCTGATCATCTCTAAATCTAAAACAAAGACACATCATGCACTTTGACCTGTACCTTTACTTGCATGGCCTGTATGAAAGAAAAATAAAGGGGAAAAAAAATAAGTAAAAGAGATGAAAAGTTGATAATTTTACAAGTTATTTATAAACTTACTCAGTTTTATGAGGACAGTAAAAATGTAATAAACTTGTAGCTAAAATAATAGACTCTAAATGCATAACCAAATGAGATCTTAGTGAAATCAGCTTAATTTTATTAAATGATTGAACTTCTGAATTTCTGTTGCTGTTCTACCACACACTTCCATTTGTTGCTTGTGCATATAAGCACATCCAGTAAGTAAACCTATCAATACACTGATTACTGCATCTTTTCCCAATTCTGTTAAAAGAAGAAAGGTGTCTGGAACTCTAGATAGTCCAATAATGAAAAATATTCACATTTTCACCAAAATAACTCTTTCTCTCTCTTTTCCCCATCAAAATATGTTTGAGAAAAGAAATATGTGTAGAAATTAAAGTATCACTGGCAAGGTGTAGCACTAAATTTACATATCTATTTTCCCATTGCATATCTTATTACTCTTTTGAAGACAGCCTGAGAGAAAACTTGAGCTTGCATCTCTCAGCAGTACCCATTTTGAAAACAATATTATAAACTCAGCTGTAACTCTCATACATACAGAGGATTTATTCCCATTTATTACATCAATACCATAAATACACTTAAATAAATATGTATTCCATAGTCAGTATTAGATTATCATTGTGTCACGAAATCTTAAGAAAATAACAACAGAACCATTTATTTATGGTAAGATAAAATAAACTGTTACTCAAGAGAATGCTTGACCAGGCATAGGAAGATACTATAGAAAACTATGGAAAGCAGAAAAAACCCACAAGCCCCCACTTCTGTCTTAGTGCTAATAGTAACTTTGTTTCCTTGTGATACTTGAATAAGCTTCAAAATGTTGATGCCAAGCTATTATTAAAATCTTTTTATGGTCTGCTCTATTTATATCACACAGTAAGAAAAACAGGTAGAAGTCAAGAAAAGCAAAAGACTAATCTTCAAATTAAGTGTTAGAATCTTAGCATCTTAGAACCTTCAATACCTTAGACAAATAGCAAATTTTAATTTAAAATTACAATTGTGTGAACTATGTAGATGCTGCATAGACAAGGCTCATCAGGTATATACAGGTGTATATACACACTAAAGGTAACTAAAGACAAGATGTTAATTGTATTTATTTTATTTTGGCTGACCATAAAAATAATCCACTCATGATTTAACTCAGTATATCCAAAGAAAATGTATTCTATGCAATTGAAATACTCTGAAAGTATCTAAAATTCTAAAATTCTAAAATATCTAAAAGATCTAAAATTCCTGCAGAAAATACGAACATGAAATCCTCTAATTGTTGTAAATCTGCAAACAATATGTACTACATATTACAGATGGGCACAAACAAAAATATTGTTTCATAATATGAACTTGGGTTTTATGACTGCCTCTATAATAGGTCTATTCAAACCTTCTTAAAAATAGATTAAAAAAATTAATGAGAACAAGTCAAATAAAATTTCAGTAGGATATGCAAGTGTTTAGCAACTGAGGGTGTATATCCAGCCACACATTCATTTAGATTTCAAAACTTACACAGAAAAATTTCCCACATACATATTAGGCAATTATTATGTACATGTGAATATATACATTTAGTCTTCCATTCCATTTAACTGAATAACACAGTAGGACATTGTTTCCTCTTAACCAAAAGGCTATTTTATCAAGAAATCCATGAAGGGGTCAAAAATTACAGATTACTGGAGTTGAATGTGTTTAAATTCTCCATTTCAACAGTTTTATCACAAATCTGTTATTTCCACATAATCTAAGTTACCAGTCTGTCTCAGACTGGAAGTTCTCTAACTTACCATTCCCCTCCGAGCATTCTGCTGCCATATTTTTAGAAAAGAAAAATTAAATTCTCAGCTGTTAATACATTTATTTGAAAAACTATTAACAAATTTAATATGGTATAATAAAAGTACAATGGGTACTTAATCAATTTATTGCTTGTAATGATGAATCTCTTGTTACCACTGCAATTAGCTACCAATAAGTAACGTAATGCTACTCCTTCATCCTCTGCTTTCTTTTTTTTCTTCCATACAGTATGTAAGGTTATACAACCTTCTGTACATGATACACTACACCTTACTCTGACAGCATTCCAGTATTTCGTGTCAGGAAAAATACTGAGCCTCTGTCTCTGCCACCTAAGGCAGTCTGAGATCAGCCTGGGGCCTTACTCCTTTAAGAGACCCCAAACTGTTCTGCCCTGGGCCCACTTTCAATAGCCAATGTCCATATTCAGTTTTCTACACTTTCTCATACTCTATAAACATTGGATAAAATTTCTTCCACTAGAAGTAATGTGAATAAAGAGGAATAAGTGATAGAGAAGAAAAGGCTAATTAGTCTGTTAACATGCTACTTTTTGAGCTAAATATTAATATTAAAGCAAGAGATAATAAAAATTATGTTCCCTAATGTAATGTCCTCTACTGATTAATGTCTGCAGATAGAAATAAACATCAAACTTGTAAGAATACCTGAAATTCAGTTACTTAGATAATTTCTTGTTTATTTTAACCTATGCAGTCTTAAAAAAAAAAAAAATCAGATTTAATTCTATCATTTATTGAATGTTTAGACCACTTACATTTTATATTATGAAATATTAGCAATTTGCTGCTTAGAAACCATATGTAGAAAACCAATACAAATCTTCTAAAACTCAACTCATATTTCATCATGGTATTTAAGTCATCATGAAAAAAATATCTAAATTATCAGCTGTTCTGCAATCATGCCTGTAGTTATAGTACCATATTAATAAAATACTCAGTCATGAACAGTATTTTATTTCTTCCTTTATTAGCAATAACCATGCACAGTTTCCTGGAATGCCATAAGTTGACATTAATATGCATACAAAAATCTCCAGAATCTGTCTGTACTGCATACCCATCAGAATGAAAATGTATTTACATATGCATCTACATCTCTGTTACAAATATATTCATACAATTATTCACACATAGTATATCTGTATACTTAAATATATACAAAAGGAATTTGAAATTATAATCTCAAAATCATATTTGGGTACTACAGATTCTTGATGTTAAATTCCTGTGATTTTATCAAAATCAGAGCAGTATGAGACCTACCTATTTCTTATTTTGTAAAGATTTGTCTTTCATTCCTGTCATGCCAGACTGACAAAAATATGACACTAATGCTTTACTTCATATTATCCTGTTATCAGTACTGTAATGGGACACAATTTAGATTAAATATTCATTAATCACCCATTTCTAATCTATGACATCTAAGAAAAGGAAGTATCCCTATTTTTTGTCTCCTCAGACCATTTCTAATGTATAAATGTTAAAATACACATAATAAATGTGTGTTCAATGATTGCCATATGATAAAAGTACAGAGCCACATATTAGACTCTGTTATATTGTGCAATTGCTCCTCAAATAGCCTGGACTGTGCCCACTGGTGATCTTGTTAATAGGGATTATACAAACATTCCAGTTCTATCAAACAATTTTGATAAGCTGCATCTTGACAACAAGAAAACAGGTTAAAAATTTCCTTATCTCTGAATGCAGAGCTTTTTATAAAGTTGGACTTGTTTTTCAGTGCCAGACATGAACAGTAATGATGAGCAGATATTACACTATTTTTGCTTGTAAAAATTCCAATATCAGGGTTTGGCTTAGTCAGGTTTCAAAACTTAAAAAAAATCATAGGAAAAAAAGACAAAAACCCCAAACATTTTATAGATAATTAAGAAATGCAACTGCACATTTTATCTACCCCTCTATTGTTTGAAACTGGACTTACAGCAGGTTATGGGTAACCAAAATACAGTGAAATACAAAACTTTAAATGCTACTTCTCTGCTCCACCTTCAAAATAGGATTATTTCAAACACATTATAAATATGAATAAAAGAAAGGGTTTCTTCACTATATTTGTGAATACAAATTTGGAGTTAGACTTCATCTGGCTTTAGCTGAGTAAGGCAATGTCCTCAGCTAATGTCAAAGCAGCATTTTTACCTTGACAATTTCTCTATTATACAGGTAACAAATGTACTTTGAAGCCATCATATATCAGCATCTTGTCATATTTAAAATTAGCAAAAAAGAAATGAATGTGTTAATTAACAAGAAACAAGAAAAATGGTGTACCTGTGGCACATTATATGTATAAATAAAGAGGTATATGCAAAGACAGCAGTGCTCCATCAGAGTTGACAGAACAATACAGACTGACATTCACATAAAAATGATGAGGCAATCAACGTTTCTTCACTTGCTTTTATAAAATAGTCTACTTTTTTCTTTCCTGAATGTTCAATTACCCATGTTGTATAATACAGCCCATATTCTCTTATATGTGCAACTTTTTCAAATCAATACTTTTATTTTAATCTTGTGTCTTTCAGTATTAGCAGACATTTAGAATGTAACTCTAAGGTACATAGACTATATTTTGCATGTTGTCACATCTGTCATCAAAAAGCAAAACTATTTTTCTTTTCTTCTAATAGCAGAGCAGCTGCAATCTGGGTAGATTTTCAGAGCCTTCTTTCAGCATACTAAACACACAGTGTAGAGTTACCTAATCCACAAATTTTTATTAACTTACTTTAGACATCTTGCTCTTGGTGTCTCCTGTTAAAAATGCCAAATTGTTGATTTCATTCTGAATCACAAAATTTTGTTCTTCTCTTTTAAAATTCTAAAGAAAAAAAATAAATCACCAGAAGTTTAACTCATCTGCATGTACCACATTTCTATTTAAAGATAGAATGAAATTGAAGAAAAAGTGTATGTTTTATCTTACATGTGATTTACACCACAGGATAAAAACTTCAGCTACCATTCGAAAGAGTTCATCAGAATCCGCATCTGGTTTCTTTAGCCAATTAGCTCTAATTAAAAAATAAGAGAAATTTAAAATAAGATATTTTAAAAAAGACAGTTTAACATAATAATCTCTATTTAATAGATCAGGTAACATTAGTGTAGTTAATCTAGGAATTTGCACCTGAGCAAAAGGTGTGAATTCAAGGTACAGCATTCTTTAAGAATCTTAAATTACTCAGGATTAAGATTTAAGAATCATAAAATACTCAGGATCTGATTCTCACAATAATATTAAGTGAATTTTGTCAGATCATAGATTCTAGTATATTTATAAGCAATAAATACGAGTTTAATTATTAGGTTTTTTTACCTGTTGTTGTCTACATAACGTATCAACATTGGATAGAAGGCATAAAGGTCTCTACAAAGTACAGCAAACTCATCAAGAATGAGTAGCTCAGCTTCTTGGGTGTCATTTTTACTGTCTGCTTTCAGTTGTTCCTCTTCCATTACTATCTTCATAGCTTTTTTCTTCAATTTATCCAGTGTTGGAATAAAGTGAGATCTGAGGAGATCAGGTCTGGCTTTGCTGATGATGGGTTGAGCATAAACTATACATGAAAATATAGATAATTCTATGATTAATGCATAACTGGTGAATTAATATGAATGCTGATATTCTAGAAATAGTAAAGGTTATTGGGTTTCATATATTTCTGCATCATAAAATTATTTTAAAAACTGTGAATGTAGCTTTATAAAAACTGCATATTGAGAGATTAAAAGACTATGGATTTGGATTATAAGTATTTCAGTCTTATGTAAATTAAGCTATCATGGTTTTGGCAAGTCCCATGTGTCTAACTAAGAACCTAAGCAAAGTAAGGACTGAGACACAAAGTTCTCACAAAATTACTTTTTGTTTTGTTTGGGGTTTTTTGTGCCTGGGATGGGTTTTTTGGTATCCAATGTCAGAAAACCTCCAGAAGATAGTGTTCTGGAAGAATTCCTTTACCTATTTTGCCTCGGGCAAAATGCATGGAATGAATGAGTAATTAAAGGTCATAGATCAATTTTGTACAAGTACTAGCAATGAAATGTAAACTACCTGAGTCAAAAATCCTTGCAAGAACAACATGAGTATATTAGCACCTTATGTAGATGAACGATCGCTACAAAACTGCAAGAAATGCTGTCTACAATTAAGCAGCAAATTTCTTACTAAATTTTAACGGAATCCTTGTTATTATTAAAGAATTTCCAGCATTTAAAATAATATCAAAACCACAGTACTAATGGGTACTGATTATTCAAATTTAGCAGGAAATTATTACCTTTACAGAGATTTTCTTGAACCATGTTATGCACATTACATTCATACACTGTATAACAAGAATGATAAAATTTGGATATGGTAAACTTCTTTAGCAGGATAGGTACTATATCTTATGGGATATTTAAAAAAACCTTTCAGCTTATTTAATAGCTCACACATTTACTCAGACAAATCAACTCATTTTGAATTTGGGTAACTCCTGAGATTATTTCACCATTTACATTTTCTTTCCGTTTTGTCCCAATATTTCATAAACAGAGTTCACAGCAATTATACCCTCTACTGTAAAACTCAGGTGTCTTGAAAAATCAATGGAATTCACAACTCCAAATTAAGTGCTAAGGCTCTTATGCAGTGCATAGAGAAGGTGATTTTCAAAATCCCTTATATTGAATAGAAAGCTCTCTACTTACAGTGATGCTACAATGCATGCATAGAACTAATAATAAAAAAATCCCATATTTCTCTTATTGTTACTTATCTATTACTTATCTTTCTTTCATGATGGTTCTAGTTATAATTTTTTGCTCTTATATCACTGGGCAATAAGGTAAAATATAGCAAAGCAATTAAATATTATTAGTACAATTAGTGTTCAAAAATATTTACAATACCTGCAATTCTTTTCATCCAAGATGCTTCATCTATCCCCAAATTGTTGTTAATGATTTTCAGAATGTTTCCAAGAACGAGGCTCAGATGCTCAGATGTTATCATTGTACAGCAAGGCCCAGCACTTTGAGGAACACTCTCAGACCCTTTTTCCCACCAGTAGGATAAATAGTTGCATAGCATGGGTAAGATCACCTCAATTACATGAGGCATTTCAGTATACCTTGCTCCAGACTCTGCTAAATCATTTATTTCCTTTATCAGTCTATCCAGCTGAGGGATCTCTGGACACATTTCTTCTACTGTATCAGGCATGCCTAAAACTGCAAGTAATGGTAGAAAACCAAAAGATTAATTAGCAAAATGAAAGAGAACATCTATGTTTAAACCCTAAATACAAATTACTCCAATTTTTTTCCTTCAGCATCTTGGACAGACAGAACTATAGTCACACTTTGGGGTATGCATGGGTATCTCCTTTCATAAGTTATGTCTTTCAGATGATATGCATATAGCAATGATGTAAACAGTAGCTGCCATAAAGCTATGGCTTTATCATAAAGTGTCCTGCAATTGTCTGGTGAGCAGTGCAGCTATGTAAAAGTGCAGAACAGAAAGCTTATATTAAAATTGGATATACTCTGGACATTGTATCCATAATCATTCACAATTTTTACACTGATTTGCCAAAGATTAAATCTACCTTGGGGAAAAGGAAACAAACAGCTTAAAATTATGGGTGGGGTTAAAATGAAACTGTACTTAATTTGTGAATCCCGCACATCTATTCCCCAACAAAAATGCCAGGAAAGAATTCCAGTTATCATATGCTTGTATCAGAAACTGAAGGATGCTTATTCGGCAATTAACAACCCATTGCAATCTAGTGCCGGTCACCCAAGCAAAATTCTTCCACTAGTGCTGTTTTTATAAAGCAGAGTTGACAGGGGGAAGGGCTAGAAGAAGTTTTTCCATAACTGCTTTTATATGGAGCATGTGTAATCCACCTGCATTAACCTGCATTTTGTTTTGCTTGTTTGTTTAAAGGTACAATGATTTTGGCAGGTAGTGACTCTTGCATGGATCAGTGAGGAAAACACTGACATACTTTAAGATATGAGTCCATCAAAAGTAAGTTGGGAGAGAAGCAAGCAAAGAAATTCAGTGTAGAAGGACTCATGTTCCTTTCAACAGAATCACGGAATGGGTAAGGCACATTTTGGGGTTGTGTGTATAGTCTAGGGAATGAGCTGCTGGAAAAGTGTTGTGGAAAGGAACCTGAGAACTCTGGCTGGAAGAAAGTTTATAGTGAGCCAGCAGTGCCCTGGCAGGAGGGCCAATCGTGTCCTGGCGGGCATGAGGCACAGCATCGCCAGCCGGGCAAGGGAGGGGATTGTCCTGCTCTGCACTGGGGCAGCCTCACCTTGAGGTGAGGCCTTACCTCCTGTGTGCAGTTTTGGGCATGGAATATAAAAAAGACATTAAGCTCTTAGAGAGCATCCAAAGGAGAGCCACAAGGATGGGAAAGGCTCTGAAGGGAAAGATTTATGAGGAGCTTGGTCTAGTCACTTGGGAAGTGGTCACAGCACTGAGCCTGACAGAGTTCAAGAAGCATTTGGACAATGCTCTCAGGCACATGGTGTGACTCTTGGGGTGTCCTGTGCAGGGACAGGAGTTTGCCTCAATGATCCTTGTGAGTCCTTTCCAGCTCAGGTTATTCTGTGATTCTATGACCTGGTCCAACCTCCCTGCTCAAGCAGGGTTATCCTAGAGCACTTTGCACAGGTTTGTGTCCAGATGGTTCTTGAATGTCTCCTGTGAGGGAGACTCTACAACCTCTTTGGGCAATCTGGTCCAATGCACAATCACCCACATAAGAAAGAAGCTCTTCCTCATTTTAGGTGAAACTTCCTGTGCATCAATTCCCTGTTGCCTGTTTTCTTATTGCTAGGCACCACTAAGGAGAACCTGGCTCCATCCTCTTGATGCCCTCCCTTTAGATATTTTGTATACATTGATGAGGTCCCATCTCAGATGTCTCTTCCTGAGACTGAACAGGCCCAGCTCCCACAGCCTTTCCTTGTAAGAGAGAAGCTCCAGTCCGCTTTGTTGCCCTTCACTGGACCTGCTCCAGGATCTCCCTGTCTCTCTTGTCCTGAGGAGCCCAGAACTGGACACAGCACTCCAGGTCAGGCCTCACCAGGGCTGAGTAGAGGGACAGGATCACCTCCCTTAACCTGCTGGCCATGCCCTTCCTAATGCAGCTCAGGATCCCATTGCCCTTCTTGGCCACAAGGGCACTGCTGGCTCATGGACAGTTTGTTGTCCACCAGCAGCCCCAGGCCCTTCTCCACAGAGCTGCTTCCCAGCAGGTCAGCTCCCAGCCTGGACTGATCCATGGGGTTTTTCTTCCCCAGAGGCAGGACCCTGTATTTGCCTTTGTTGAATTTCAGGCAGCTCTTCTCTGCCCGTCTCTCCAACCCTCTGTTTGATCAAGGTTTCATGGAATTAATCATATTCTGCCAGGAGTTCGCTATACCAAACTGCTTTGGATCACTGGTTGGACAACAAAAACATAGAAATTACTTTCCTGTTCACTTAAATCAGATATTATACCTCTTGCATTTTGCTACATGTAAACAACTGTATTTTGTCATAAATATTTGTAACGTAGATATGATCTTCAACTAAACTTTAAGTATTACAGTATGCACCTTTAGAAAAGTATTCAAACATCATGTTCAGAAAAAAACCCAAAAATATCAGGAGAAAGAGAAAAGGGTTGCCACAGTCTCAATGAAGTAAAGCAAGGCTAAAATGGCAAGTAATGAGACATCAGTAGCAGAAGATCTCTGCTGAGCTATACATATATTTCGTGATACAACTTCTATTACTTAGTTGGAGTACTTACTTGCTCTTTCTCTTGCACTTTTTGTGTTGAAAACTGACAGCGGATTGTAATGGTTGAGAGAAGGTTCAAGGAATGCCACTGGAATGGCTGCTGCAAGAGATGCTAAACACTCACCAAGTGCAGGACGCTGCCTGTATATGAGAGACACTAAAAGTCATCTGAGAGGAAAAGCATTTCACCAGGATTTCAGTCTCTAGCATACACAATAAAAAGAAGTATTAACATTTATTGCTGATTTATTTTATCTTTTTTAAACATTAGGAACTATCTGACAACTTAGAAAAAATTAATTTCTCACATGAAAAGAACTACTGGAGATCACAGTGGTGTAAGAAAAACAGTTAAAAAAACCCCACCTCCACCAATGTTCTTGTTCTGATCAGGACACGGTTAATTTTTGGCATGGCCAGGACCCAAAGGTTATTCTACACCACCTCTTGTCATTGCCAGGAACAATGTCTGAGGTCCTGTGTGATGGTGAGCAAGCACATGTGAATTGTTTGCCTCTTTCTTGTACACTGTCATTAGTACTGTGTTACTGTTGATTGCCTTATTTTGTTGCTGTTTCCAGTAAATTGCTCTTATCTCAACCCATGATATGTACCTTTACTGCCTCCAATTCTTCTCTCCATCCACCGAAGGGACGGGGGGAGGAGGGACTGAGCAAGCGGCACAAGGTTTGGAGTGTTTCAGTGGGAGCACTGAGGGAATACCATTTTAACAGCAACACCCTTATTTGGCACCCAGCATAGGGCAGGAAGGGTTGAGGTAACAACAGATCTGACCAGAGTGGGTAGGAAAAAAATGTGATCTAAGCACTTGTTGCATTAGGTCGAGAGCTACTGGTCACAATGTTGCTCGGTCTGTTCACATGGTTGTGGTACCTAACCCTGTATATATTCCTGTATAATGCAATATGTGCTCCTCATGATGATATATTTCAGAGTAGGGAAAGGGATCAGGATTGCTTTGTTGCTGCACTGTGTCATATCAGCCTATGACATGACAACAACAAGGACAATGAGGATCATTTGGGATGTGTATTCAGTGCTGCTCTCCTGCCCTCACCTTGGGGACTACCTCAGGGAGCCCATTATTAATCCCCAGCCTGTGGGAAGAAGGTGGTGGATAATTTTCCTCAGCTTTTCACTCCCTTTTCCTCCTTCAGGCCTGTTACAACAGCTTTTGAGGATTTTGAACTTCCCTTGGATGTTAAAGAAAGCATGCTCTTGTTGCTTGGTCTGCTGGGCTCCCTCACTTCAGTCTGCACCATGGAGTTACAAAAGAGATTTTTAGGAGAGTATTTCAGAGATCAGCCCCAAGGGTGGATAGGCATGGAAGGTGGAAGAAAATGGGCCAGCTTTTGGAGGATGATTCTGCTCCAATGGTTTTTAAATTCACCCCCAAGCAACTACAGTGTTGGATAAAGTGGCAGAATACTTGAAAGAAAACTGCTGTGGCAGTTTCAGGGAGGTGCAAAGTTATGCAACCTGCTAGGCTCCAGCTACTATTTTTGGGCACTGGTTGATACTAGACAGCACCCTTGGGGGGAGGAGAAGGAAAGCAGATCAACAAGTTTTGGCCATTCAAACTGTATTTGAACCAGAGGAACAATCTGTGCCAGTAGCAGTAACCCCTACACAGAAGAAAAAATCCAAGATAAAATCAGTTTGCTTAGTGAGGGACGAAGAGGAAGTAGGGCCCTCACAACAGGAGGAACACTCAGGGTGAGAGATAATCACCTGATCCCTCTCCCTGGATGAGCTGTGAGATGCGTGAATAGATTTCATCCACCAGGCAGGTGAGCCCCTCATGACCTGACTGCTCCAGTGCTGGGATACCGTGTCCCACGATATGAAATTAGATGGTAGTGAAGCCAAGCAACTGGGATCCCTGTCCTGGGATGTGGGCATTGCAAAAGGGATTGGGAAAAGGATAAAACACTTGACAATGGAAGTTTGTCTGAAAAGGGCAGCAGCAGCAATCCACCTAAGTAATCCTGAGCCCCTGCAGCCAGCAGTGTTGTAGAATCAGCAGAGCTATTTTAGCCACAAAAAGAGATATTTATCTATGAAAAGTGAACTATGACTCATTCTGCAATGAAAGTTAAAATTTCTTAATGTCCCTGCCAAAGTGCACCAGGAGAAAAACCTGCAATTTGATCCTGAAACTGAACATTGCTTAACTTGAATAACTGTTCAAGTCAGCTCAATCACTCACTTCTAAGTTTTGCTGAAACATTGAGCACTGTGTTTGAAATCCTACTTCCCACCTAGACACTGATGTCTGCCTACAACTGTAATTTAGGAGCCTGAGCCCAGTTAAAAACAAACAAAATTAAATCCACAGTTGAGAACCTCTCACACAGCCTTAGGAGACTAAGTTTCCTTGGATATATCTAATCTGATCCCTCTTCCTTTATTCTAAGGAGACGATTGCAGTAGGCAAAGGTGATGCTGCTAGCATCAATGTTTAAGGACATTGTCCAGTGCTTACATGTTTTGCCAATCAAGTGGAGGCCTGTGCTGTGAGCTCTTCTTATTCAAAGGCAGCTCAAACACAATCATGTTTCATTTCCTGTGAGGAGACCTGATTGCTAGTTAGATAAGGGTTAAGGCACTTTCTATTTTTCCTATCATATCTATGTAAAGTAGCATTTAAGATTTTGAAGCCCAGAAAGAGAAGAAGGAGAGTATAGCTTTGTGATTAGTGATGGATGCATAAATGCCTGAATGAGAGCATACAACTTGTGCACACACGTGCATGCATGCAGAGTGGGACGAAAGAGCTGTTCACCAGACAGCTCCTGCATTTTGTATGAAAGAGTTCTGAATAAACTCTGGAAGAAGGAAGGAATTGGAGACCAGCATTCCTCACACTAGGCAAAGCATCTACTAAGACTTGCATTTCCTCCAGTTTAGTCTCTCTCCCTATGGATCTTAAACTTTTTATCATAAGAAAGGCAAGGAAAATTGCCTAACCTAAAACTTTCAGAAGTATAAGGATGGGTTATCCTTATCTTGTTTCCTGTCTTGTGATAGACAGACCAGCAATTAGTGTTCTCTTTTCTGAGCTAACAGATACAGATTTGATCCCCTTTTATTGGAAGAACGGGCTTGAAACATAGCGTAGCAACTAGATGCTTAAAGGAATTACAGACCTTATCCTTTTTAAAATAAAAGTAACTAGTGGTTTCTTAATAGAGTTAAGGGTTGTCAGAATACTCTACATATCCTCAGGATTTTATGCTCAGGGTAACTCTTTTGAGAACTCTGTGCAGACTTAGGTGTGAAACACATGCTTCCTACTTAGTACTCAGTCTACTTACCACAGCAATATGTGGTAGAAAAGCTTTGAAAACCTAATAGCAACCCAAAGAAAAATTTAGCTTTTTCTATGGGAAAAATAAACTCCCTGCAGATACAATGCCATATGCAGGATGAGTTATTTACTTTTATTGAGGGCTTTTTTCCCTGTGGAATTGAATGCTAAAGTATAGGCAACTACTTTTAAGGGAACATGTATTTTGAACATCTCTCACTCTTTCAAATTCACTTTTCATCCAAACTGCTTTATTACCTAAGCAACAGACTCCTAAGGAAGAGAAAATTTTGCATGCTGAGTTTTACACTTAATACCTTTCAACATAGATGTTCTTTCCAGTTCCAAGAGAATAGAGGCTACAAAGAATTCTGTAACATGAAACTTGTACATCACCCACTAGAGGAAAATAAAAATACATTATCAGTATTTCTTCAGCTAAGGATTACTTTTCAAATATCAAACATCTTTTTTATGCAATTTGTTAAATGGTGTCTAAAACTTTTAGCACGTGTATCACTGAACATTCTGACTGTCTGTACTCCACATGGTGTTTACCTTCAGTGTCTCTAATACCTGGTCTATCATCTACATTCATTCCAAAGCCTACCAAATCATTAGACATTCCAAGAGGACAGCAGATACTTGCTAATAAAATATTCCAGGTTATCACACTCACAGAGTACAATTTTAAGCTAAATGACATCACTCTGTGTGTCTAACCTTTAGGTACATGATCTTTTTAAAGAAAGTATTTTTAAAGAAAGTATTTTCATGGTTATCCATTTTTTAATTATGACCCAAATATATACAAAAATTTGGAACACAATTACACCCATTAGAAACATTAGAACATCAAAAGACCATTCAGCATATTGCTGAATCTTAAGGAGTCATTTCAGTATTTTTAAACTAACTGATGCTAAAAATAGGGAAAGTTTAAATTCAGAGACCTACAGTGGTTTTCCCATGCAAGAGAATATCCACAGGGAACTTATAGCAAGTTGTCTCCGTTAATATAGTGAAATACAAATTTTGCACAGAAAACTAGTCTCATCCACACATTTGTTAAGAGACCACTTAAAGGGCTATTTTAATTTCTCTCTCAATGTTTGGAGAAATATTGTACATAATTAACTTTAAGCTTATTGAATATTATTTTTAAACATGTACTAGAAAAAGGTACTATGCTGCTAATTTCAGAACTAATGCTGGAAATGTGAATGTTACTGAAAACAGAATTTCATCCTTTGAATCCATGCAGTCATTACTAAAAAGCACTTGCAGCAGTATAACACAATAAAATTTAAAAATAAAATAAAATACTTACAAAGTAAATCTATTCCAAAGTGATATTGTGAAATATGTTCAAAAATTGATGTTAAGATTGGTAACAATGCTACTGTAGTATAATTTATATTCTGTGAAACACCCTTGATTTGTGTTCGTGAATGAGTAAATTTTCCCAGTTTAAGATTTTCTGAAGTTTTTTCCAAGTCTTCAGCTGCATTTTCAAAAAAGGCACGCAATCCCGCTTTAACAAGCTCAGATCCTGATTTCATAACAGTTCTGAAAAATAATAAGGTAAAATATATCAACTTTGTATTGATATTTAGTAGTTGTATAGAGATACATGGACATGTTTGTTACATTCTGTCAGTCTTTGAAGATACCTACACCTATCAGGGAACATCACATTAAGAAGAGAAAAGGCCACTTACATCTGCCTAGCAGTATAAGCAACAATTATCTTTGAGCATTTAATAAAAAATAACAAAAATAAAGATCTTGATCCATAGTCTTGCCTTTTCAGAATTTTGTGATCTGCTTTCAAATAAGATAACGCCTTCTCAGTAAATGTCGTAAGTCGTGAGAAAGCTCCTCCATAAAATATGCTCAAAAACCCCCAACTCATAATCCCTGTAGTCTTACAGGAGCCACAGTTACTAGGTGTGTAAGTCAGGATACTTCAGAGCACCATAAATCTAGAAAATACAACTGCAATACTGGAATCGCAGATTTTTTGCACATTTCTCCAACACCTTAATGAAGGTTCCAGGGTTGTTCACCAGTTCACAGTAAATTCATTGTCAGGCTGCTGTGTAACTTAGCCAGGCCAGAAAACAGCTCAAATTAGAAAACAATTCTGGCCTCTGTTTTAATCTACATAATAATTTCAATGATAAGCTCTAAAAGTTAGCAAATATAACTATGCCCACATATTAATATACTCTGCATAATTCTAATTACAAATTTTCCACTATGAACTAAAATTTCTTTATATCTGCAGGTATCACTACTTTCAGTTCCCATGGTTGTGTCATTTACATCTCCCCATAAAGTCTTCAAATATGCTTGGAAAGGATGACAAGTGTTTTCAGTGTTTGAATGACAGACATTGAGCAGACAAATGTAGATGAAAAACTTTAGACAAAATTTGCTAATACAGAAGGCAATATCAGAATTGTTGATGCTGTTAAGATCATTGATTACAAATAAAGAATAAAAAAATACAGAAACAATCCAATTGCTTCTGAAAAGCTCTGTGAAACATTCATAGTTTGCAGTTAGTACAAAAGTTGCAAACTTACCGTGTGTCAAGAGACTGAGCTAAGATGTGCAGGCAGTTCACCATTGTAGCAGAATCACTGCCTGGTTAGAAAGAGATACTATGAGAGCACAATACCACAGAAAACATAGCATCATCTAATGATCCAAAATGTCATTATTGGAGAGGCACAGTTTAAACAAAACATTACAAAAGTCTCCCACCTTGGGTCACTGGAGAGAGAGTTAAGTCTGGTTCTGGGACTAACTTGCAATTTCTTAAGTCAATTTCCATATAAGAAATAACAGAATAACTAATGCCTACTTAGGGCACATTTTCACCACCTAATCTAGCAACATTCTGAACTCTGTATCTTGCAGTACTTATACTTCTTTTACAATTTTTTTACCAATACCTTTGTAGGAGGTATATTATTTTTCCCTACATCCCCTTTATCTATTGAGAAATTAGTCTATTGTATTCAACAGTTGGATGACAGAAATCAAAATAATTACCATAAGATTACCTTTGAAAAACTAAAAGTAACTGCAGAGCATTGATTTTTTTCAAGGTGTCTGGAGATACTAGAATGTGCTATTTCTTCCTGCTTCAAAACTTTACACATTCTATTAGGTGTTGGCTTCAGAGCCATGTTCAGTGCCCTCACTAATTTCACTAGGAGCTTATGGAGCATTTAATAGAATTCTGTCTATACTTGTGAAAATCTTTAGGTAAGATAGAAACAATGGTTATGCATTCTTTAATTTTTTACCAAGCTCTTTCTTAACAACTTACCAAAAAGTGAGATCCTATGTCTAACAAGAGCAGCTAGTTTGCAGAACAGGCTAAAGTAGAGAAGAACAGAGAGAGCAAAACAAGATAAGAGATAAGACAAAGATGAAAGATTTATTTGGAATGTGAGGTAAAGAATAGTAGGAATATGAAAAGAAAACACAACAAAGTTCCTGGAAAGCATACTTTGAGTGATACATGATGATAACAGTCAACTGCATTAAGCAGAGTGACATTTTGAAGGTGCTGAGATCTCTCATTTTCTATACTTCACCACTTCAGAGGTGTCTTGAAATCTAAAGCTTTCTTTTGACAGTGGTTTTCAACAATTGCATACTATATGGCTGAGTCATTCCTTATGGCTATTATTTCTGAATAAGAAAATTTTTTGGTAAGAACAAGAAAAAATGAGAAATATTTTAGTGTTTTACTTGGCATTCTGCAGGAAATGAATGTTAAAAAATCTTCATACTATTTAAAATAATGTTCAAGGACATCCTTTGTAAATAAATAAATCTGTGTTTACCCTCTGATGATGATAATACGAATCCTAAATATAATATAGACTAGAAGAGCTTCTGGCAAGTATTTCAGAAACTTGCATATCTAACCTACCTGTCTAAACAGTAGGATAATTAAGAGAATATAGCATAGAATAGATTAAAGGGGCTATTTTAACAAAGACAGCTAGACAGGCTTGCATATAATTTGGGCCATACTTTGCAAATGGAATTAGGACTTAAGAAAATGAAGCATATACCTTACGACTTGGTATGGTCTCATACTAACCACAGATTTTTATTGTTACCTTCACAATGGTAAGGAGATACTATACTTCCTATAAGATGAAAATGGCAGATAGTCACATCTCTCAATGAAGGATGCACAAAGAATTATAAGATATTTCTGCAGTTATACGAGCAGATATGTGTGCTAGACATCTAACTTCTTCATGTGCCTTTGTAAAGCCACTTTGTACAGCCCTAGAACGCATCCTTATACCTTCATTAAGCTAACCTGACTGACTTTAGGGAAGTAACAGGAGTATTCAGAGAGGAAGCATGAAACTGAAATGAAATTAAGTGACACTTCCATCCTCCTGAAGCTGAGCTGACTTTCCCAGCTCCTGGAGGACTATCTTGCCCATTTGTCTATATCTGAGAGCTGAGTAAAGCAGAATCTTGGGGATTTACCACTCTTACACACAACTGCTACACAAGGACTACCACCCACAAAGATGGAAGCAAAGGGTGATAATAATTTAGAGAAGTGCAAAAATGTGTTGAGAGATAAACTGAAGAATGGAATCTAGGAAGTCGAGTCCTAGGCCTTATGTAATAGGATCTTATGTAATAACATGTAAGTAACCTTTACTTTCAATTTTTATATCTACTTTCCACTGGAAAAAGCAGTTAACTCTGGTCAATGCAGTGAAGGAAAGTAAAAGAAATCTGAGAAACTGACAGCTAAGCTAAGAAAGCAGGAGAGTAAACCAGTTTGAAATACTACAGTACAAAATTTCCAAAAGAAAATAACTAGCAGCACACCTCAAGGGCAAGAAAAAATCCTGGCAAATTAATAAATTGCAGTCATAGTTAAAACACAATTAAATATAATTTAATATTATTTTTACATTTTAATTGCAGAAAAGAGAAATTAATATTTTCATATAGGTAGCACGTTATAACTTAAAAGGCAATTATTTTTAACGGAGTTTTCTAGAATAACTTTGTGTCAAATGGCTGATTCCATCCCAACAGAACAGACATGCAATAATTATTAAATTCCAGTAATACTTGTGCAGGGGCAGAAGTGATTTTGTATAGAGTCCACAATTCCACCTAAAAATCTGCCTCGTGGTATTTTTAACATTTTTTTATAGCTGAAAATTTAAATAAATGTGAGACCATTTAAATGAACCAACTGTGAAAAAAGCTTCAACCAGAAACTGCCACCAACAATGAAACAGAACCCCATCAGACACTAAGTAATTCCATTGCTCACAGAATAGTTGATTGGTATTTCAATGTTATCATCTATAATTATATATTTTAAAATAAATAGTTATGATATATACTTAACTCTAATTATGTGTATGTGTGTATATATATATATATATATATATATATATATATATATATATGTAATAAGGAATAATAAAATGAGGAATTCTATTCACTCACTACCATTCTCATACAGAATAAAATATTCATTTTCCAGCTGAGGAAAGTGTGCTTTTGAACTATCTCTTTCTCTTTAACCTAAGAAGAGACCTTTAGTTATCTGTATAAAACCCTGCTGTGGACATCTTAATTTTTTACTTACCTTGCTACCATTTCCTTTTCCTTATTTGATGCATATCCACTGCTACTGAGGGTTTTTGATGGAGAAGACAGGAAGTAGAGGCAGTGATTTGTAAAGTACTGATCAACTAATGGTAAAAGAACCTAAGAAATACAGATACAAAATGCATTTTTTTACAGAGAACAATGGTAAATGTAGCAGTAATGCTCTGATTGCTCAACGCTCATTAAAAGAATTTTAGTTCTGTAACAATTGCATTTTTTTTTTCAGACACAAACTCATGCAAATTAAAACCTAAATTCTTACAATTTTATTCAAAATCGCATAAATAATAAACAGAGTTACACAGATATCTGCTTCGGATCTAATACTGCATAGGAATATTTCTTTCTGCTAATTAGATGATATGCACTTCAGTGCTATCTTGTAGTAAAAAAAAATCAGATAAAATTTATATATTCAGTAAGAGCATTTAATATCACGTAATGAATAAGGCGCCTTTTAATTTTTATGTTCCTTCTCATACAGAAACAGATACATTGAAGTGTTTTGAAATATCTGAATCCAACAAATATACTGACATATTTTTGAAGATATTTCAAAATATTTGGTAACAGTTTGATTAGTTATCATTAAAAAAACAGAAAAGATCTATTCCTATTATATGAAAAGAAGTCTAACATTACAAATTTACATATTCTGTGTAGTGGAATGTATATGAACATTACTTGAAATAATCACTCACTTTAGCAAAGAATTTTATTTCTTGGTCATGTGGAGATTTTTCAGTTTTTCCACTGGTTACAATAGCTTCTGCAAGGATACAGTAAAGGCAGACACAAATAAGAAGCTGTCTAATAATAAATAACACAATAGATCTTTCAGATAGACTTGCAAAATTTGTTTTGCGCAAATAAAAATAAAAGACCAGAAGCTGTTTAACTAGTTACAAATAATAATAGTTACAAACTAGTTTAGCTAGTTACAAACAATAATTTAATCTGCAAATTAAAGGATGCGATTTAAGTTTCTTAAATGCAATAAAGCCAGTGATCACTACAAATGTAAACCTATTAATCCAAATATCAATAATTATATTTTTAAAATAAAATCTGCAACCTACCCAAATGCGCAATAAACTCTTGAGCAGAATCAACATATTTTAAAATTTTCTTCAGAAACTTAAAGGCAAACCTCTTTTCCATGGATGAAGCATCCAACTCTGTGTCATTCATGCCCCTGTTTTAGAAAGGATTAAGAGAAGTAGCATTGATGATGGCAGCAGTACAAATGATGGCAGTGCTCTGAAGCATGTCATGCCTTATCTTTTTATTATTGTAAATTGTCATAAGAAGGAGAAAATTACCATGGTAACTCTTAGTTATCAACTACCTAAGAAGAAATAGAGAAACACTAACTGACTTTAATAAGAGGTATAATAGCTTATGATTAAAGTATCCAAAATATACGTATTTGAGGATAAGAACTTTAGAGTGCTATCTTATCGCACAAAAAAGCTAGGGTGCATCTGAATCCAACAAAGTAATGCACTGGTCACTCCATTTCTGCTGCTGGCACATTTAAGTGCCAAGTGTTTGGGAAGTCAGCAGTTGCATCTTTATAAAATCACCCCAAGTACTACCCTTCATTTTATTAATCACTGTTAAACATCATTTATCCTTGAATTTTATGAAGGAAAGAAGCCAAAATGACTTCAACTACTAAATGAAAACTTAAATGTTAAGTTACAAACTATTATATTACTGAAGTATCTGAAAGATTTCAACAGTATACAATAATTTCTAAGGAGGCATGTATTATTCATTCTTTAAGATAAATTCATGACCTAAATCATGGCTGGTACATACAAGATATTAAAGATCAGGTCGCTCAGAACCTTGTATGATAATGCATTGAGTAGGTTCAAACATCAAAATTTCAAAATTACTCTGGTGACCCTATAATATTTGAACACCCTTACCATGAAAAAGTAATGGTGAAATATTTTCATATATCTAACTGAAATTTCCTTTTACAACTTATTACTTTTGAGGGGTTAGTGTTTGACCTCATTTTCTCTATAACCTAGCAGGAAGCAGTTGAAGACAGTCGCAAATCCTATTGTAGCCTTCTGTTTTTAAACTGAAAAATTTCCAAGCACGCCTCAGAGCCTCTCCTGGCATGACATTGGCATCCATCCACAGAGCACCTCAGTGGCCTCCCACTTGAGCAACTTTGTTCTCAATGTCTTCCTTAGCACTGCAGAATCAAAAACGGGACAACATACTCCTGATAGAACCTCTTGATCCATCAACCTGCAGAACACACTCGCTGATAAAGCCTAGTACACAGCTCTTATCACCACAGGGATGCATTCCTGATTCGTGTTCAGCTTGCACAATTCAAAGAGCTTTTCTGCACATGTGCTCTCAAGCTCAGCTTCCCTGTTCCTGGGATTATTCCATCCCAGGCATTTACCTTTGCTCAACCTTATAAGACTTCTGTCAGCCCATTTCTCCAAACCATCAAAGCTTCTCTGAAGGGTAGCCAAACTCTCCAATTCATTGCTAAGAAAGGGTTCATTCCACAAAACTGCAAATGATGCCTTCTGTCTTGGCATCCAGGACAAGAACAGGGATTTTTTTTTAATTATCCATTTGAAGTCACTTAATTTTATGCGTTTTTAAATTTATTTTGTTTTCAAACATACTTGCTTTCACAAGTCATTAATTCTTTCATCTTCATTTCCTTGAAATTCTCTTATATATTTGTTTAGTTTGCAACTTCTTCATAGTCTCTTTATTACAATATTAAAAAGACTAAACTCTGCTTGAGATTTTCCATTGATAGATGGTCAGTTACCCGGGACATCTAACTGCTTTATCAAGTGAGGAAGTAACTGAGTGACATTAAGGAAAACCTCTACTTAACCATAATGGCTACTTCATCTGCTTCTATACAGACTCTTCAAATAGTAGCCCTTATCAGTTAGAGAAAATAACCTGGCCAAAGGACATGCAGAGACTACAGAGGAGCTGAACAGTGTGTCAGAAGTAGGGAAGAAGGAAGGAACTGGTAGTTTGTGGCACTGAGGCAAAAGCAAGAAAGGAACAAGAAAAAGGGGAAGTTGTTGAACTCACTGCTGTGGTATAAGAAAATGATCATTTGTACTGAGAGCCCTTACCACTAGTGTGGGAGTAAATCAGGGAGAAAAAATGGAAGATTAGACTAACAGTTTAAAAACAGCTATGAGAGAAATCCAAGCAAAAAAAAAAGTAATTCTGGGAGAAGGTTGATGCAGCAGAAATTTTAACAATAAAAAAATCTAATAATAAAATATATGTTCTTGACCATGTCAGGACACAGTTAAGAGGAAAGGAACCATTATAGTCTGGGGGAACACCATCAGAGAACCGAGGAAGATGTTCCAATTCCATTTTAAAACACAAATTTGGTAGGATTCGAACCTCCCATCTTATAGTTTAATTTGGAGAAAAAAAAATTCTATTTCAAGAGTTCTAGTTTATATACTTTGATGACCCCTATTAATTTATCACCTGTACAATCAAAATATTTAGTATGAATTAACAGCTATGTACACTTGAGAGGCATCTTCTGCTGCCCCACTCTCACAAAGGAGACTAAGAATTTATCTGCATACTCAGTGAGGTCACTAAATATTTTCTTCTTGAGTTTATAAGAAGTCATGGTTCCTAAGAGATTACACGCACTTTCCTAAATATTGAAAAATGTTGGTAGGTCTGTGAATTTAAAAAGACAACATCCAAAGATCTTGCAGAGATTTAAAGGTGCTTAACGAAATACCATACTGTTTCTAATATGTAGTTGAGTAAGGTCTGAGATTCATCTGTATGTCATAAACACACAAAGTATTTCAAAAATGTTCTCAACAAAGAGCAAAACCCAAAAACAGAGGCAGATGGTATATGTAATGTACACATGCTGTTCCGCCTATATGTTTCCAATTATAAACAATTCCTATGTTTTAACGAATAGTCCAATATTTTCAAGAATGACATCTTGAAATGTGATAATTGCAATGAGTACTTCAAAAGGTTTATATATATATATGCATATATTCATCTGAAGAAAACACTGAAAAGAGGATAATCTTGATTCATCCTTATACAGACAATCACTGCTGACTCTCTGCCCATCTCAATAGAGAGTTTGAACATGCTTTTTCAAGTTGACTTGTCCTGTGTGTAAACACTGAAATACTGACTTCCTAACCCAAACACACACAGCTGCAAAATTTGACGAATTCTATTGGTGTTTCAGAAGATCATTCATTTGCACTAAGTAAACCAGGTTTTCTTATTCAATGGCTCTAAAGCAACTATGGAGATTATAAATATATTTGGTGGCATACCTACATTTTGGGTTCAGGCTGAGAGCCTACATATATGGCAGGAGAGAATTTTACTCTGTAGTAATACAGAAATGCATACTTAGAACTGTTTTCTCATCTCTTAGAAATGTTATTAATTGTTGAAGCCAACAAAGTTACCTTTTGCAGATCCTAAAAATTGATTTTTATAAATTTCTGAGTATGCTTTCAGTAGGGACACAGACTTGAAAAGTAGAAATAAATGAAAACAGGTAAGATCTGATTCTATGCATGTACAGAAAAATTTGTTCATTAATAAAATGTAGTTTACAAAAATGCTTAATGCCAGCAAATTGAGGTTTCCTATGTGCTCAGGTGTTTCACATACAGGAAAACAGGAGAGTTATAGTATAGTAATTCACAGTTCTATCATATAAATCCACATACTACAGTAAGAAGTCCTCACTTTGAGACACAGCATTCAAGTTACAGTAAAACTAAGGAAGTCTGTGCTTTTGCTTGAGTAGAAGTTAATGCCCACGAAATAGAAAATAGCCACTTTGTCTTATTACTTTACATAACTCAAAGCAGTATTTTTTTCAAAAACTGGATTAAAAAGCAGTTTTACATAGATATGTTTCAGTATCAGACCTCGAATTAATTTTTCCATGATCCTTACTGACACAGCTGGCTGCTAATTTAGACATTTTAAATTATTTTCTTTTTTAATTACACTACTGTTGCATTTTGTATTTACTATGATCACACACTTACTAAAAATGTTCCCTGAATATGCTGTTTTAGAAGAGTCTTTCTGAACATAAAAATAACTCTGATTCATAGAAGATATGCCAAATGGTAATTATGTTAATAACTGCCAGTCTGCAGTGAGATAAGATTAACATGCTGGTTTGTGCACTGAATGCAAGCAAGCATCTGAAAAAAAGTGCAACTTACCGAGATATGATTATACCATTGACTTGAAGGAACTTAAACAGCTCTTGTGCCTTTTCACGGTCCCGTGATTTCTCCTTGGCTGTCAATGTGTCATAAGGCACCAATAAAGGATGACTACCTCCACCTTTAGTAAGTTGAAAGAACTGTAAGTTTTTCTACTGTAAGATTTATTCTGCTTCACGTACAAAAGGAGCTATTAATTTTTGATTGTCTTACACTGTCATCTTTCAGATTGCTTCTTCTCCCTCATTCTCCTTGCCTTTTTTTTTGTGTAGTTTACAGGATTGTGGCTTACCTTTGCTTTCCAACTCCATTTTCTTCTTTTTGGCCCATATATTATGGTAGTTTTCTGCCATTACCTCAACCATTCCCTACATTACCATCAGAAAAAACAAGATGCAAGATTAGGGGGCAACTAAAAATTCTGTAATTCTACATCATTTACAGTCTTGAGTAAAGTCTACTCTCTTGTGATAAAGAAACATCATAGTTAAGTGGGATTTCTGTATTCGGCTATTCTTTGAAGTCAGCACAAGCACATATTATAACACACATTATAACATGCTGTTGCCCCTTCCCTAGATTCATGTTTAATTTTTTCTGGGAACTCAGGAAGCACCAATGGCATGAACAGTAGAAATTTTGTCTTTCAGTATGTAAATAGCATGCACCTTTCTTTAACAGCATATCATAACTACAGTCACAAATACACTCATAAAATCTAAAAAAATTCAACTTGTTGGTAATAATAAAACCAAATACATTCATTCATTTCAGCATAATATAGGCAAAATACGAACCTGAAGCTCCCTAGAAAGTGCCACATTTGAGAGATCAAGTGGTGTTGGGCTATACCCGTTTCCCTGCAGCAGGAAAAAAATATTTTCAGATAAAATAATTTCAGATAAAAGAACCAAATATTCAACTACAACATCTCTGTCATTGATCTGATTAGAGTAACACCACTCCCAATTTAATACTTTCTTGTAGAAACCGTGTTCGCCTATTGTTTTGGCAATGTACTGAAGGCTCAGGATGATTGAGAGTATGTTTGCTGGTGTGGAAGCATGCAGGTCGTTGCAGATACTTAGATCTCTCTATAAACAACAAGTGGCAGGCTGCTAAGATCTAAGCTTTTAGCCTAAGAGAGGAGACCAGTCATGAGACACAAAAGATGTGCCTTCAAAACATGACAGAACCATGTGGGAACAGCCTGAAGGAACCCTGCGCTAAAGATGAGACAATTCAACAAAAAGATAAATTATTTTCTTGGGGAATTTATGGACTAAGAAAAAGCAGGAGTATAATATACTAACACAATCTTCAACTGGTTTAAGTGAGAAAGCTCCAGTTCAAAAAACCTGTTAGAGGTGCATGTTAAATATGAATGGTTACATGTAAATCAGTGGTTTCAAACTTGTACTCAAGTTAGATATGTGCTGAAAACTTCTACTCAATCATGTCTTTATCATGCATGTTCTTGGGAAAGAAGGCCCAACTGCAGAACAACTGCAATTCAATTGGCTGGAAGCAGAGAGTCCAGAGACAGAAGAATTTCCTGTAAGGGAGTGAGGACTGCTGAAGAGGTAAGAAATGGTGAAGTACTGTCTTGTAATGGAGTGCTCAGGGGCTGCTTTTCATAAGCAAAAACTGGTCCTGGGGAAGGAACCCAACACAGACTTATGGTGCCAGGTACTGATGCTCGCAGGATCAGTGCTGGTGCAAGTGTACATAAGGAGTTAGTTTGTGACACACCTTTGCACACTCCTTCCAGGACTTGTGCCCAATGCACTGCTTATTAACTCTCACTATATTTATGTACAAATGTGTGTAATTCACCTCAAGGGGTACAATAACAATCCTTCAACAACTGTTATAATTTCAAACAGCTTTCCTCCTCCAAGACAAATGGAACACCAATCTCAACATGGGATTATAGAAATCTACAAATGGAGAAAAATCTATCCTCACATCAAAATGCTAGGTAATATATAATTATGGAAAATTTTGCCTATAGATTAAAAAAAAAAAAAGCATCAAATGTACAATCTCATTTGTCAGTCATAATTATAATCTTAACAAAAGCCCATGTTAGGCTCTTCTGTTTGACCAAAAAAAAAAAAAAAAAGAGAACTGCTAGTTTTATTTATTATAAAATAAAAGACTTTAAATTCTTTGTCTGTTTTCTTTGAATGACTATATTAAAAAGCTCTTCAGTTCTTCTAAAAAAATTAATATCTATGGTCTCTTATAGCCTCAAGGTCTTAAAATCCTTTTGGAATCCCCTCTTTAGTGTTGCTTAGTGTTTATTATAGTGACATGACTTCCAATCTCAGAACTCTACCATAAAAAGTTTCTGTTCACTAAAAGAACATAAAATTGACATAATTGTTTCTAGTTTATTAATAAATTAATGAACAGGCCTTTTGTTTTCTAAACTTAAGGCATTATACCTTACCTGACTAGACTGAGATATGCTACGGAGCTTTTCATTTTCACGCTGATGTATTACTGCTTCTCCTCCCTCCTTGGTCCTTTCTAGGCTCCATCCCAAGGCCAACATGGTTTTCAATGATTCTCTGGCAGGCCAACGATAAATTTCCTTTTCCTTTGAAGAAAAGAATGCAAAATTTCTCTGTATTTATTAAGTAGCAAAAGTACAATAGAAATATTCTGTCCTTCTCTGTTAAGTCCCACGTACCACAAAACTACAGAATATTTGTATATTATATGAGAAGACAAAATAAAGTTCTTTTTACACAAGAGAAAAGCTTTGAAATACTTAAAGTTTTTTTTAAAAATTTATTCTTAGTGGCATTTATTGCTAGGATTCATGCTAGAAATGAATGGCACTGCAATGAACTCTGGAGCAATAATGTAATTGGATGTGGAAACTTACTCATTAATTCCACCAGCATAAAAAAATTAAAAAATGATGGTACTATGAGTGCTATGAAGTAGTTAAGCAAGTATGTACCTTCAAATGCATCACTCAAGGCCTTTTTTTAGTCTTCCTATATTTATATCCACTCACAGATACAGAAGGTTACTGAACTATACACCTCTTCATATAAACACAGCTACCAATAAAAGAATAAGCAACAGCCTGTATTCCAAGACTCCTTTGGAAAGTGAAAGTGTTAGAGAAATTCTGAAAATTTGTGGCAAAATTCTGAGTATGCCATATTAAGACTTTTCAAATCAATTTAATAAAAGTATTTCAGGTTGTAGCATAAACCAGAATTTTTCTGACAGTTGCTCAAAATGACAGCTTTTAGGGATAGAACCTGATTTTTATGTTCAAAAGTTCTAATTTCAGACAATTCAGAAAACTCTCTTTGAATTGCTTAAATAACAACCAACAATGCTTTGGCTCCTCTCCAAAGATTCCAAAGCAATTTACGAATCTTAGGAAACTCAACATCTTTAATCACTCTTGATTCTTGTCATGTCTATTTTCTGAACAGGGAAAATATGGCAAAGAGGGACAAATGTAATTGACTTGTGTCTCCCAGTGAATCATTACAAAAATAAGTAACAGAATTCAAATTCACTTCACTGTTCTGACAATTAGAAGACATTTGTGCCTAGTCAAGAAATTCAAATGCTTTAAATGCTTTTCCGCATTTTCAACTGAATCATCTCCTACGCATTTTTTTACATTTTTCTACCATCTTTCTGGAAGACAAAATTGCCTTCAGATATGTTAAATTACACTTTCATTAAGCCCCAGGAGTTTCTGCCAGTCATTTCTCATCCATGGAAGCATTAAAAAACTGTGCTACTGATACTTTTGAATACAGATTTACCCATGCCTATGAAGAAACACTGAACATTATGCCTAATGGAAGCAAATTATACAAGACTCAGTGTAAGATTAACTGAAAAACCACTTCAGCATAAAGATGTACCTATTCTTAACTGTAAAAATTCTAGTTTGTGCCTCTGCCTGACATTTAACAGAATATATTTGGAATTTTTTTTTAGAAGCACACGAATCAATCTACTTCATATTGCTGCAGCTGAAATTTCCTCTATTACCTTTTCAGCTAAAGTTTTGAAGGGCCTTATTAATGGGTGAGTCTTCATATTTTCATCCAGTGAAACACCATATTTCCATCCACTATTAGTCTGAAAAAGAAAAAAACATAACCAAAAAACCCACTGAAATAAGAACAACATAGACAAGTGAGAGCAAATTAGCCCGTTCCTTTCGTCATACCAAACTGCTAACCCACTGCAAGAGCTGCTCAGTGCCACAGGAGAAGTGCATCCATCTGTGGACACACTGGAACAAAACATGTCTGAGACAGAACGGATGCCACCTATGAGTAGGAGGTCTTACAATACCAATTCTGAGCCTAACTTACATTGGCCCCTTTCAAGTGGACTCATGCATTGAAACAGGACAGACTGAGGCAAAAAAGATTGCCTCAATTCTCTGGGGGGGCTGAAGTCAGAAACACAGAGGAGAGTATGTAACATTAACAGATCAAGAGCTGAAGAACATAACTGTAATGCATCTTTTACCTTAAATAATAGTAACTGAAATTTATGGTTTCAAATTAAACTGTGTATATTTACATATTTATATGTATGTGTACCTTTCTCTACAAATTTGCATTTATAGGCCCCCCAAACAAGAGAATTATTTTATTTGTACAAACAAACAAAATTTAAAAAAAAACCAACCAAAAAAACCCCCAAAAAATCAAAACAAACAAAAAGACCTGAAAACAAAACACCAAAACACCAAACCAACAAAACCCGCCTCCCAAACCAAACACCCCTTGTTCAGTCCCCTCAAGTCTCTGTCCTAATAAATTCTTTGAAAAAGTGACAAATTGCAATGCATTTTCTTAAGCAAAAGATTTCTTCCACATATCCCTAAATAAACATGTGGACATCCATACACTCTGAACAAGGGTCTAACAGTCAAACCATCCAATTTCAATTTCAATATTCACCCTAGGAATTATTTACTAGCCCTGGACAGTTGCCAGTCTTAAAATAACTCCTACCTTTTCAAAGGCCCATTTATCGTGGGAATGCTCAGCATACTTGCTTACAATATACTCCAGTTTCTCAGGAAGTACAAGGCTGTAAGCAAAGAGGGTTATGGTCATTCAATCATAAGTTACTGCAGTCTGATTTATGAAAAAAATGTCAGCATAATATGGCACTAATCAAAATGCTTCACCTCCAAATGAAGGCAAGGAATTTGGCTTGGCAATTCCCTATTCTTTAAAAGAAATGCCATAAAAAAGGCATACCTACAACGGCATTTGCAGAGAACCTATAAGAACATAAAAGTCACACTTTTTACAACTGAAAGTCGTGAAGAAACAAAAACTTGCTTCACCATAAACTACAGAAAATTTTGTTGCTAGTTCTTAATACAGAATAACATTAACATGGATGTTTCACAATGCACAATGATGGAAGGACAAGACTTTAATAGCAAGACTGAGCTAGTGATCCTCAGTTCTTGAATATTCAAGTTCTTGAATATAAAGTCTGTATTTTAAAAGCACAAGATTACTAGGAAGGCCAAATCTCTAATAATCCTACATGATCTGCTTAATTTACCATATCATGTTTCTACAGATCAATGCTCAAAATTAAGCGAAGACTTTATAAAAATTGGGCTACAGGCCAATTGAATCACCAGATTTTTGTGATCTTGTACAAATTGTCATAAGCACAATCTAAATAATGATTGTTTCTAATTCATATATCCCAAACATTTGAACTATTAGGCAATAGGGTACATAATAAATATAGAATTTACTATTTTCTCTGCAGACATAAGATGGAAATATTTAACATCTGTTCAGGTTTGAGAAGAATATGGTTTATCTCTGGTAAACAGGACACACTGCAGTGAAGTATTTGGCAGAAGGAAGCAAAAATCCCTGTACTACTTCTGAAAGTCCTAATACCACTAACAAGTCAGTCACCAGCCAACCCTCCCTACAGAAGATGAAAAAATGTTAATAAGGAATAGTATAAAAATATTTAAGGGAAGGAAATCACTATGAATTATATTACTTACTTTGATGTGCTGACAGGTTTGGGATCAAAATTTCCTTCTGGATCCACTGAAGTCTGCTTTTCCAAGGTTGACATAATTCGTGTGTCTAAATAATCAGGGGGCAAGGCTCCAGCTATAGCACTTAGACAAGGCAAAGCCATTCGAAAGAGCTCTGGATCATACTTCTGCAGGAGAGATAGGAACTGGTTGGAAAATCCAACAGAAAAACATGCAAAATGTTAGTGAAATCCAAGCAGCCATAGCCATGTACAAATATGAGAAGATGCAAACAAACAGTAAGGCACATTTAAAGTTCAAACATAGAGCAAAATTATTGCTGTGTGACATCTATTTTCCATTATATCAACATGATATATTCTTAACACTACTCAGATTGACATAAGAGTATGCTGACACTGTGTAGGTACATGCAATATGAGTTCAACTTGAGCTTTCTTTGGGCCATGAAGGCCTATAAAGTAAGGATCAAGGCTTATTTGCCTAGTTACAGAGTATAATCACCTCTAAAATACTGCCTTAGTTCTAAAATTACTAGTTCCTGCAGAATTAGCTTCTTAACTGCAGAAGCCATCGTCATTTTGCCTTTCTTTCACTCAGCACTATTTCATTTAAAAAATATGCTCATTATAGGAAATTGAGATTTACTGTAGCAAAGTCATTCCATTATTTTTAATAACACCAAACCTGTAAATATAAATTAGAATGAAAAAGAATGGTGGAGAATACTGTAGGTCAGCAGATCAGATTTACACAACTCTTCTTTCACTGCGCTAACAATCATTTACAGAAAATTGAAAATGCTATTATAGAGAGCCACCAGTATCGGCACAAATGTACCATGTTAATTTATCTCTTAAAATCTAAGATGCACTAATTGGAAACATTTGATTGCATCAGGCACTCCTGATACTCTTCACACTTGTGAAAGAAGTAAGAGAGGGATAAATGTTACTAAAATCAAATACAAATAAACCTTAAAAAGTCATTTCAGAATAATACAGAGACCATTTTTATTTCCGTGTTATAAATCAGAATGCCTAGAGTAGCAATCATCTAAATCTGTTGTTTAGAAAGAGTACATAAATTCAGTGAGACACAATGAATATGATTTTTTATTATCCTAAAGTAAAAACTGATTTTTTGATTGGGCTAAATTTTGATCCCAAGCAAGCCCAAAAAAGTGTTTACTCAGTAAGACATTTCTCCTATCAGAAATGCAACTTATTCTTACTGAGAGAAAAACTGAGTAAAAGTCCCAATATCACACTTTGTAAGAGAAAAATGGAAAAGTGTTTATTTCATAGTATGTTGCATCATATCTCTTCAGCTGGGCAATAGCCAGAAAACTAAAAAAATACAAATATATATTTGAAGACAGACAATTTATTCTGCCTATACCAACAATTTGATAAGCACATGCATATATTTATTAAAATTAATTTTATGTCAGTAAAAAGTAATTTAAAATGTTTAGTAGAGCCAAGGTAGGAGAGCAGACAACACTGACATGTTAGTGCAGTGAGAACTAAACATTACGTGTGTGTATATACATCCTCATTACTAGTGTAAAGCTTATGGGTATATCAGGCAAAGATTTGACATTTCATCCATTTGGAGAGAATCTTTCAAGATTCAGTATTCAATTTTTCAGTTCATTAAAAGCATTCATTGCTGTATCTCCCATATTAGATGAAACAACTGTTAAAACAGGAACTTTCTGATCTTGGCACAGCAAAGTATCACTGTAATGCTTTTATATCCTCCCCATAATGTAATGTGAATTGCAGCCATTACCTTATGAGACAAGGAATCAAATATTCCCCAGAAAAGTTTTTCAGTTAAATGTAACTCCTCTTCTGCTGCAATTCCATAGCTTCCCATTCCTGAAGGCAGACAGTAGTATTTCCAGCACTGCTCATAGTGATTTGTCAGAAGCTAGATTTTCAAGAAATAAAAATGCATGTGAAACATTGGTATTTAACAAAATAAAAAACTGTTATATTAAACAGTTACAGGAGTAGTATTATTTGTATCTGTCTCTTCATATTCTGTGGCTCATAATAATGGTATCTTTTTCTTCTTTTTCTTTTTTTGAAGAGCAGCAGAGCCCATATTGTGACAGTATAAAGCCTGTATTATCTCCAGCTCCTGCTGTGGGATTCTCAATGATTACAAGGAGTAGAAAAATTTCAGGATTGTCACCATTTGAGTACAGACTAGCTCACAGGATAAAAGTAGAGACAATGAAATGGGTGTAAGGCAGGACATGATAGATTCTGATGAAAAGTTTAACAGATTCAAATTGATTTTACTCCCTTTTACTGTCCTTTGCAGCTGATGGTTTTAGTATTATTCAAAACACTGCAAAAGAGACCTGCAGTTCACCCTCTCGGCTGTGATTGCGCAGCTCTGGAAAAACTGATGGAAAGGACTATCATACAGGAAATCTGTAAAGTTAAAGAGCTAGTATATATGATTATTGGTACATTTTCCACATAATTTCAAATTTCTACCAGTTTCTTCTGTAGAACTAAAAATTCCTATTCCAAGGAAAACTTCAAAATTTCTTGTAGTATCAGACTAGAATCTTGATGTTTTAGTTTTTACTGAAATTCTCTATAAGAAGGAAAAATAAAAATTAAAAAACTGGAACAAACACTCCCTCTACACCACACTTGTAGTCAAAAATTAGTGATGTTCCAGAGTATGTTTGTGAATATGGCAACTCTGCTTTACAGTATGATAGAGTTTCAATTCTTTCACAAGAAGACACAGACCTAAGATCAGGCTCTTTTATCCCAACAGAAAAGTGAAACAAACCTGACAGAAAAGTTCTAAATAAGATTTATTTGTCATCTAAAAATTGTAAATCTTCATTTACAGAACAAGAGGATAGATAAGAGTTCAGTTATATAATACTCAAAAATAAAAGGTGAATTTTCTTCCCTGTATCCTGTCTCTTAGATTTCACTCAAAATTCATTCCTGAACTGTGCATCCCACCAAGAGTTATTATAGTTCATATAGCAGAAGAATAAATATCAAGATAACACTGACATTTAAACTGATACATTCAAATACTCTTCTGCTGGAGCAAAGGGAAAGTCAACAGTTCATTACAAAAATTCGCATAATCAGTTTACTGTTTGCATTAGGCATAATTTCAAAAATTTTTCAAATATTACATTTAATTTGAAAGACTTTACAAAACAGTAACATTATTATCAGCTCAGAAGTAATTTTACGCTGCTTTACCCTTCCCATTCAGTTTTTAATAAAAAGACAACGGCAGTTTATTTTAAAGTTTTATGCCAGATGAGTGTACAGAAAGTAAAGTATTTACCTTGAGAGGCATTTTACAGTATTCATTGAGCAAGGGCACATCAAAAACTAGCCTTCTCAGCAGCTGTTGTAGCATAGAGGGACGCAAATGGCTGTAATTTTAAAAAGCAGATGCTATTAGCAACATTCATACAGTTCAGTGTAAATGAAATAAAAAATTGAAGTCAATTTACATAAAGGAATACAAAACACTCATTAGAAGTATTTTGAAAAAAACATTGCTAGGGACTTAAGGAATCTCACTATGCCTCATCTACCTATAGAAGAATATAGCACAGAAAGTTGTGCTACTTCTGGACCCTCTTAAGCGAACAGACAAATCTACTTTTCAGTTCTTGAGATAACACTGGTCATTTATTTTGTGCAAGAATAAAACAGCCTTAGGTTTACACTATAAGCCAAGAAAGAAGTGGTTGAAATACGTATTCAACACAAAATAAATTAACTTCTAAACAGGTGTCATACATACTGGCAAATAGCAAGCAGGCATTCCTCAATAGCATCTCTTTGGGCTTTCGTAAGGGACCGTCCCTTGGATAACCTATATATTGTGTGAAGCATGGAGTCAACCAGAGAGGCATGATGCTCTGTTCCAGAAAAGAGGGGAGCACATCTTTTGAGTAATGGAAACACAGCTGAGCAAATATATCTATTTAGTGCGAGAGCGGCCTCTGTGGTACTTAGAGAAACCTGTATGAAGTAATAAATGATTGTTAGTTTCACACTGGGTAAAGGTTAATGAATATGAATGCTATAAACATAGTAATGTAATAGTCCTTACGTTCCCTAAGTGGCTGGGTGCTAACATGATATTCCCAGTGTACACATGAGGACTAAACTAATTTCTTTTTCAACTGGAGAAAATCCAAGCCATCCATGTACATCCTGTCTCTTGCGCCATTGCACTCTGAACCAATAGCCGCAGAAAAGAAAATGCAGCTTCTGTCTTTAAACAGGTTAGAAAACTCCACTAAGCATTAAATAACACTTTTCATCTCAATTTCTTCATACACCTGGATTTTAGTATAATTATTGGAAACAAACATTAAATAAAAGCAATCATTAGGCCTATACAGTATTTTACAGCTGTATCAAATGATTTTAAACTACTTTTACACTTCAGAAGGTTACTGAATGCTTATAATCAGAATTATGCACTATAAATTAATAGTAAGTGAATTAATATTGATTTTTTTACAGTGAGCCTATAATACCTCTTTTTAAAAAGCTGTTTTGACTTGAAATTCCATTTTTTTACATTTACAGAGCCACTACATCCAGACACTGCACCTAAACTCAATAGTGAAATACGTACTGTATCCAGAGAGGCAGAGGCTCTTAAATCTGGTAGAAATCCAACTTCCAATAGGTGAAGGAGGAAGCTTTGGTCCTTAATACCATAGACACGGTCCAAGAAGAGTACCATGGGTGCTTTGTGATCAGGACAGAAACTGGCAGACATGTCGGGCTCATTTACAGTGCCATCTACACAAATATACAATATAATTTTTAAGAGTAGATAAGTGATAAAACGAGAAACACCAAAACAATGAAAGACATTATAATTACATTTAATGTGTAAAATCACATACTCAAAGAAAATTATATTCTTGTTCAGTTTTGTCCTATGCTGAAAAAGAATAGTTTAGAATATTAAGTTTTTATTATTTCAAAACCCCTATTATTTTGCAATTTAATTGTCTTTCACTCTTAAATGAAAGCTTAGAAATGAATGGTAAAATATTCCACAAATGACTGGATAATGTGGAAATACAAAGGGACTGAGCGCAAGTTTACATATTTTAACTAAAGAGGTGGTCTCTCTAGAGCCACTGCTGGAGACAAAGTACTGGCCCATTAGTGTGACCCTTTAAAGTATTTCTTATGCTCTTACATTCTCTTGTCCACAGGAACAAATATCTGTGCTACTGGAGCAGCTCTAATCAATACAGATCTAAGTAAAATTTGAAGAACAGTTCTCTGCTTGCCTTGAAATCTAACAAAACCGCTCTAATTTACACCTGAAGGCTGATGTGGCAAAAGACTTTTGTAAATGATAAATAGCAGAATGAAAGTATTGAATTACCTTTGTTAACTGTTGACAACTTTAGTGGTATACTTATAATACCCACCAAATCTTCAGTTGGCACTAGGGATCGAAGAATTGACCTGATTCGAATAGCTTCCCCTTTTCCACTTTGAATAAGCTGTTAGAAAAATTTTTCAATTAAGAAATACATCAATTAAGAAATTAAGAAAATTTTCCTCAAAATATTTCTATCAATATTAATTTTTTAAACACTGAAAGAAAATGCACTGAAATTCAATTTATCTGAGAGTGAATGAAGATGCCAAGCTCAGCTGTTACTACTTCTGTATCTGTTCTTATTTTTACAACAATTATTATTTCACAATATTATAAATTCCCAATAACTCAAAAAACTCCACGTTGATAAGATTCCTAAACCAACCGGATATGGTGATGAACTCAAAACTTATGAAATGTTCATGCTACCTAGAGAACCCATGGTGACAGGTTTTGAGCTTGGTTTTTTACACTACAAATGGAGGCAGATCTGTGTGATGTATCTATGCATTTTTCTACTATTTCTATGCTGTAAAAACTTTGAGAAGCATTTACAACAATGAGGTAAGCAATTCCTTTCAACTTCTAGCAGAAATCAGATACTCATAACCTATGTCTGGAAATCTCTACTAGTAACTCTCATAACACGAAACTACTGTCTCTGGCAATAGAGTGCTACATATAGCTAATAAACTTAACAGCTTTTGTAATAGTAAGTAGGGAGGCTGAAAGTCAAACTTATTTTTCTTATTGGATTGAGGTACATAGAGCATTTTCAGCTGGGTTTAAGCTACTAAAGAATTTTAAGCACCAAGCAACAGTCAGTCTAATTAAAACCAATCTTGCATGTGGCTGTTACAGGCATTACAGCTGAAACAGCTATTTTACATATTTTTCAGTGTATTCATATGATGTGGGCACTGTATTTCATCAATGCACACTAAAAGCAGCCCTGTATCACATTCTTATAAAATTGATTTTTATGGCTTTCTAGAGAATAGTAAAGGGTCAGTTTCAGAAGTTATTATACTGGTCTCTTAATTGTGCAACACTTCTAGTTCATATTTGCTTTGATTCCATAGTCATGTAAAAATTATCAAAATTTTAGATAAGTAAAAAAGCATAAAGGAATCAAAAGACCATGGTTCTTTATAAACAGCTTGCAGGGAATACATCTACCTAGATATAGCAAGAAGCCATAAAGTCTACCCTCTGAAGTGAAGCCTTTGAGTAGAGAAAGGTTTCGTTAAACATGTACAGTTATGTTTACAAATCTCCTACATTTTCTGAGTGAGTGGTGAAATAAACTTACATGCATTTCTGGTGCACAGCGTCCAAGTAAATCTATGAGAGCTGAGTAAAATGACATGATTGCATTTCCCATGTGCACAGTCTCCTCTTCCACCTCCTCCTCGTCACTAAAAAGTAAACAATAACAGTGAACATTTTTGCTAATCTAGGTTTACAGCTCTACTCTGGAGCTAGAGACATGATCCAGAGACTATTCATCAGACATACTCATCCCTTTGGCTCCGGACTAAAGGGATTTTGTCCCTAGGGTAAGCTTGCAGTTGAACTGTAATCGCTGACTTCACATGAGCTTTCTACCTCCCTCTTTTACTTTATCTTAACTTTAGCTTCATTCCACAGCAGTCTTCTCATTTGTTTTGTCCTTCAGGCTTTTTCTCTCTGTAACTCTTATTCCACTTTTATCTAGCTAATGCTTTCTGAATACCATATGACAACTGCTCGTGGATGTGAATCTCTAATTCTCTCTGTTTGTATAATGCCTTACACAACAGGGTCTATTATCCACATAGTGCAAGCATGATTGAACCAGCTATTAAATCCTCATTTGCCAAACAAGCATTCACATTTACTTACCCTTCCCTTTTATATGCCTGGGAAGGAAGGTCACGACTAGGATTCTCTGAGATCCTGATAGCTTCCTGCATAGCAGCCAGCAAACCATTTCCTCCTTCTCCCCTAAGGTCTGGCCCAAAGCACTCTGGCCGTCGGATAAGGAGCTTGACAACAACACTTGCATTTTCCTCAACACTTTCACCTAAGGACCAAAAAGCACTACATGTATTTTCTCCTGAAAGGTATTCTTAAGTCAGAAGAAAACTTCATTTTCTCCTAATTGTTACAAAATATAAAACAAATCCTCATCCTAAGGCACCGGAGCTGAGACTCCCCTGCAGCCCATGGTGAAGACCATGATGAGGCAGCTGTGCCCCTGCAGCCCGTGGAGGTCCAGAGGAATGCAAAGATCCATCGGCAGCCCATGGAGGTCTGTGGTGCAGCAGAGATCCACCTGCGGCCCGTGGAGGAGACCCACACTGGAGCAGGGGGATGCCTGAGAGGAGGCTCTGAACCTGTGGGAGGCCTGTGCTGCAACAGGCTCCTGGCAGGGACCTGAAGACCCATGGAGAGTAGAGCCCACACTGGGGCAGGTTTTCTGGAAGGACTTGTGGGGAACTCACACTGGAGCAGCCTGGAAGGACTGCAGCCCATGGAAAAGTGCCCCACATTGCAGCAGTTTGTGGAGAATTTTTTGCCTGTGGAATGGACTCACGTTGGAGAAGTTTGTGGAGGACTGTCTCACATGGGAGGGACCCCATGCTAATGCACAGAAAAGACTCTTCTCCCTGAGCAGTGGCAGGGACATATTGATGCAACCCCCATTCCTGGTCTTCCTGTGCCAAGGAATTCCTAACATGATTTGCTACCATGGCTACAGGTTAATCTACTCAATTATGTGATTTGCAAAAAAAATTAAGAAAAAAAAATAACGACGAAGGTTCAAAAAAAATTATAATAATAAGCATATACCAATAGTCTCATGTTTGCAATGAGAAGAGTATGCATTAACCTCTCTTCAGATTTAACATATTTTTATGGTTAGGAAATCAATTTAAAGAAAACCTGTCGATGAAATTTGGATGCCAAGAAATTAGACTTACTGTTAGCAAAAACTGCAAATCGTAAGAATGACAGGTAACGCTCCCCCTCTATTGGGTTCCATCCAATGTCTGGATATCCTTTAGCCAGCAGTACTGGACAACTCTGCAGGCCACAACCTGCCAGGTAGGTAACAACCTGCAATACAGAAGCAATCATTTATTCATATGCTTAGAAATAAATTTCTAAAAATAGCTATAAGCCAGAATGAGTGTAGTATTTTTTTTCAGTCACAAGGTTTTTTATATACTGGACACTTTACCTAAGAATTTAACAACATAGCTCATTATTTTATCAGTCATAGGGGTGTTTTTTTAATGAAAAAAGGCTATCACTCTTTATTTCTGAAGCTACCCAATTATATGATGACATAAAAATACAACGTGAAAAAATGTGGAATGTGAAAAGTAGAATAAATCTTCTGGAATCCAAATCTTTTTGACAATACATATACAACAACTAAAATACTATTGAACAACTTTAAAAATCACATCAACAACCATGTGTGGTTTATTTGCTACAACAGCAAAATAAACATTGAATCAAAATTTTATATATTGTAATTCTAATTTTAATGGATATGAAAACCATTACATTTTTCAGAAGACTGATACATATCAATGAGCAGTTTTAAGTATGAACCCAGAAAGATTAAAAATTTTGGTAATACAAGAATTCCTAACATAACGTTTCTTATCAAGAGGAGTACCTTTAACTAAGGGAAATCTTTGAGAAATTACAACAAATTTCTTTAATTATAGTAAACTGAATTTCAAAAACATACAGAATAAAGAGTTTAAATTTGCAATGGCAAAAATTCAAAAGTTGTCTACATGTAATTTATTTATGTTGCACACAGTTTTTACAGTATAAACTTTAGTCACAAAGAAATGCTGTATCATTCTGTGAACGTGGTGTCTGTCACATCCATCAACTAATATCCAGACATTATCAGTTTTTTCTAGTTATTTAGTATATAGATTTATTTACTGAATAACCTCCACATACTGCACTAGATAAAGTTATTGACTCACCAAAGCCAATACAGCATGATTCTTACAGCTAAAATGACTAATGAATTTGAGAAGCCCAAGTCTGAGCCACATACAGCCTGATATTTTCAGCATAAAATAGTGCTTATGAAGTGCTTATGTTACAGCTGATATCTGTTACTGTTTGAACATTCAGCACATGTACAGTGCCAAGTATTTCAGTAAGCAAAGTGCCAAGTATTTCAAGGTAAGCAATCAGTAAATGAGAAACATGGTCAACAGTGAAATTTAGCTTAAGTGACTTGCTCTACAGTAGTTTCCACGAAAATACAAGACAGTCACTGGTAGTGTTCCAGTCACTAATGTTGTATCCCAAGGATTGATACCAATACCACTCAATGTTTTATTAATGACAGGACAGAGTGCACTCAGCAATTTTGCAGGTGATACAGAATTGCAAATTCTGCTCAACAGTACATTGCCTAGTAAGTATATTGCTGCGCTGTCTCACACCCTTTCTGCTCATATTCCTGTCTTCCCCAAGCTATCACTGTAATATGCCCATTTATTTCAATTTCATAGCTTTTCCTCTCCCATACCATATGCTGATCACAAACAGTCCCACAACCAGTTCCACTGTTATCCCAGGATTCTCTGCACAGAGATTTTCCCTTGTGCTAAGCTATCATTTAGGTGTTTAATTCTTCCCTCCATTTATATTAAACCCTGCCTTCTGTTTTCTGTACCCCAGTGCTCTGCTAACATATATGACTTCCTTTCCCTGCTTTCCTCCTCTTCTGACCATGCACTTCCATCTCTTAATCTGCTTTCCTCCTGTGATATACAAATAACTTTCATGCCATTTTTAACAATATTTTACCACATTTCCAGTTCACCCTGCCTCTCCTCAGATTCCCCTTTATTCCTAACCTTTGCCAATGACTTGAATTCTGGATTCAGTTTTCCATTGCAACTACCCTTAAAATCCTGTTCCATCTTTCATCTTCAAATAACCTGCCTTTCCATTCTCTTAACTCTAACTTCCATCCCCACAAACCTCTATGATTTAAGCCAAAAGACCTGTGTCCTTTTTTACTATTCTCCTCTTAATTCTCAGTTTTTTCCTCCCCAAGCAACACTTCTTGATATTCCTGCTGCATGTCTTTCTTGTTGTCATCCTTTCTACCTGATAACAATAGTGAAAGCACGCAAAAGACAGAAACAAATCTCTTTTGCTGTGATTCTGAATAAGCATAAAGCAAAATCAAGGACTACTGCTTAGTCAACCTTACCTTGAAACAGATACATAAATTGGTTATTTCTGAGGACATCATATCCAAAAACTACTATGACCAAACTTGCCCTTTTAAACCCTTCTAGCACAAGTACACAATTTATTAAATGGGTAAATAGGTCAGAGTGGTCACCTACCTTATCAAGATCTGGCTCCTCCAATGCGAGTGCAAGCTCATTGTTGTCCATTACAGAGGCTGCGGCCACATCGAGTGGTGTCGAACCTCTCATTGAAGGAAACGCTGAAGAAGAAAGTTAATACACAGTAATTAAATGGAGTTTGCAGTAATCACATTCGTGCAGCAGAGGGCAGCAATCACGCTGGAATCTAGAACGCAAATATATTCATAGTACATTTTAGGGCAGTTTTTCAAGAACACGGTCAACTGTTTTCAATTATGTGAAAATGCTGAAATTTTTTCGGACTTCACATCCATATGTGTAAGCATACTCAACTCAACCACAGTGGTTTTAAATACAAATTTTAAAAATCAGTATTAACAATACAGCAAATCAGAGGAATACTATTTCCTTAAGAGAGCAACATGTTAACTATGTAATTCTGCACAGCCTTATCAATTCATTATTTTAAAATATGCCTATGTTTAGCAAAAAGAGACATTCAAGCTTCAGTTACCTGTTTTCTTTCTTTAATATTTTCCAATTTTCTGTGTTTTTTATGGCCAAATGCAGGCATGAATAGCTAAATCACTGTGAAATCACACGCTATCTCGCCTTGACATATTTTATTATTATAGCCATCTATCAGCCAATCAAATTTCCCTTGTGTTACAAAATCTAATGCACATGCATTAAAAAACATACATTCAGTGTTCAAAAGAAAAAAATATGAAATTTACTCCAGTAGCCTAAACTGTAGAGGCAAGGAAAATTAAACCAGATGAAACAGGCAAGCACCGTAAAGGGTCAATTTAATCTTAGATTTCAAACCACAGCTATTTTGAATGGAAAAAATGTCAAACTGTATGTTGAACATTAATTTTTTAAAGGTGTTTAAAAACACAGATTCAGACTATTCTGTTTCTAATACAATCCATAGACACATAAGCATGAAACAAAAGTGGAAAAAAAAAAGAGTTAAAGGTGAAATCACAAGGTGGTTTAAGCATGTTTCAGCTTGCAATACAAATTAGACACTAGTCTTGTGATATCACAGTTGCTCCTACTCTTGCTTTTAGGTGTTGCAGCTATGTGGCATACCCAGTCCAACACTGCTGTTTTCCAGTAAGTAGCTGAGATGCTCAAACATGGCCTTTTGGTTCTGACGACTAATGCGACAGAAGTAGCACAGGAATCGACAACAGCTTGCCACCATCTTAGGAAAAACGATCTGCTGAAGAAAAAAGTTGACAAAGCAGTGAAATATGTTAATTACCAATCTGTTCCAGTTCTTCCTGCACTCCTAACAAGGAAAGTATAGTGAAGTTACCAAGGTGATAAGCAACTGACAGTTGCTTTGGTTCTAACTTGAGAAAGGACCCACATTTCCTTTTAACTTTCACATTCATTAGGCCATTAAAGTGTTGAAAAATCATTTTGCAGAGGACTATAGGAGACATATCAGTTTGAACTGACAAGTTTTTGCCTTCCCACCATTCCTTCAGAGACAATACATGCCTCAATACAGCCTCATGATTAAACCATTTATTCCAAGAAGCTGGAGATCTAGCTTAAACAATCTGCTGCCACAACCTAGAAAAATGCCCAATCCCTAAACCAGAGACTACACTTCATGACTGCTCATCCTATCTCTTGAAGCTGAAACACTGAACAGAAAGAAACGTTCACTAGGTACCTACTGACTACATGAAATTCATAAAGACAGAGACGTAAAATAGGTTATTTTGGGTGGCCAGACACATTTAATGGCACAACACCAGGTTACTAAGCAGTTTTCTAAGTCTGCATTTCTTTTGAAGGATATAATGGTAATTTCTGTAAAGCATTTTGTAGATCTGTGTTATTAAAATTTTATATGAAAAAAATTTTAATAGAATTAGAAGATATTGCTGGGCTGTTGTGGTTTTGGGTTTCATGGGTTTTCTATCACTTTTGGCTCTATGTAAAAGCTGTAGCAAAACCAGGGTGTTGTAACACCTATAAATTATCAAAGTAATAATCATTTTATAATTGATTGTAACTTGCCCTGAAATGCAACAGAAAAACTAAAACTGGTATGTGAATACTTGGTAAAACTGCAATGGTATAGGCAGATTCAATGTATAAGGATTTAAGAGAATTATATGAGTTAAATGACCATAGAGGCAAAGAAAGAGTGGTGCAGCTTCACATAGAAGACAATCAAGTTATGAAAAATTGAAGGACAGAGAAAAGATAAGCAAAAGGTAGTATGTTGGGCTAAAAATTGTTCCAAATACATAAGAAGAATGAGTTGCCAGGCAAAAGGAATTTAGATAAGCACTACTGGGATCAGAAGAGATGCCTCTTTTTGGGATGGAGGCAACAGGATAAAAATATCAGGCACAAGCAAAGGGAAGAAAGAAAATACGTGCGCTTCACTTCTCACTTTCTTCAGGAGCGAAAATTTTCAGTTAGGCTTCTCAAAATTTATACCACTCTGCCTTTAAAATAACACATATATATTCAAGCATAACACTAAGAAAGGGAGAACACAACACTGCAAGAAAATTTTTTGCTCAATTCAAGTACATGAATTTGAGCATTAAAATTTAAACTGTTGTTAGTCTCTTGTTATAATTTATTGGTAGTAACACTTCATCTAAAATGAAGAGGTAAATATTCCTAGCAGAGCTACACCTCCAATAAAGGCAGTTAAAGGATGTATTTAATTTAAGAACAAAACATTTTACAATGCTATTAAAAGAGAAATAAAACGCCTATAACATCTCAAGTTTTAAAAATCATGTCCTAGACTACTGGGCTTTCCCCCCTAGTACTATAAAAAGTATTCTACTTTTTTCATTAATGAATATTTTAATTTGGACGAGCAAAATCTAGCTTACACGGGATATATTTTTGTTCACTTCTTAAACATCCTAATATATTTTTGGAGAGGTTCAAAATGCAAAACATATAACAAGTTGTGATGAAATTACCTGAGATTGATCTCCTCCAAGCACATTTACCATCACATCCATAACAGTCTCATGCATGCCTAAGACTCTCATTAAGTTAGGATGCTGATAAAACACCTTATTGTTCATTATATCCCTAAAATGGAAGAAAAGACAACAATTTGTTTTTAAGAAACCTCAAATTCACTTAAGTCAATGCACTGAGATTTCAGAAGTATGCATTCATTGTATTAACATAATTTTAAATTCTTAGAATTCAGCATAATACAAAAACACCTGAAAACAATATGCTTCACATTTCAATATACTGTCATTTCTCTAATTGATTCTTCATAATAAGAATATTAACCTCCAAATTATTTAGAGATGGCAATTCTTCATCTCAAAATTGCTCCTACCATCTGTTCTGTTTAAATAAAAAAAATTATTCTGTGGTGATCTAAGTGGAAAAGAATATGTTTTGTTAGCTTTTAAATTGAGAACAGGGATCAAGAATCTGCTTGATATATAATCAATTATATTTCTGCAGTAACCCCTTAATTTCCTCAGTTCACAAAGTAAAGACAATAAATAGACTTAATATTTAAGGCTATCGGTTACATGCATTTCATCAATATCTCCAAATTCTGTCAGAAGTGGCACACGGGTCCATTATGAAGGACTATTTTAACTTTTTCATTCTCCCCACCATTCTTTTAACATTTTCTAGAATCTGCTGTATTGGTTTCATAATCCAGAACACAATTTGTGTGTTTCAAAATAATCCAGGCATCAGATGTCAGTAGAAGCCAGGGATTTCTAACATTTTAGGACAACCTGTTTAAAAAAACATGGCAAGTAACAGGCATCATGCCTGCTCTAAAGAAACACAGAAAACTGAGAATGGATGACTCTCAATACAGCACTTCTTGGAAGGTGCTTATATACATACCATGTTTAGGCAAAATTTATCCTTTATCCCTCATATAATTCTCAGCCAATTTACAAACTCAGCATCAGGGACAAATTGGGTAATACTGTCACACACTGCCTAATGAGTCATTGCTATGACTTGATCAATTCAAATGAACAGATTAGTCTTCGCAATTTTTACAAAAAGCAGTACAATTTTTACATTGAAATAGTAAGAATAATGGAACTTTCTTACAATTGTTGAAAAGGAGAGAAATTGCTTAATATTACTGAAGAAATAAAAATAAATATACAGTTCTCAGGTAACAATACTATAGTTTTCTCTCTTTCTAAATGCACCATTTTAACTGAAGTAATTAATTTTCTGTCATTTTTTTTCCTTCTAACATTAAATGGTCTGGCCAGCATTTAGTCACATGAGAGGAGTAAAAGACATTCAGGCATGCACCATAATACTGCTGCTTACAGAGGTAATTTTATAGCAAAGATGCAGAAAATATTCTCACATCATCATGTGCTATATAAAGGAAATTTCTTCCGAATTCCCAATTGAAAAGACACCAGAAAGTTTATTCACTCATGTGTGAAATATAAGATGGGCTTTAATTTTGGGAAAAATGCAGTATAGATAGACACCAGCAAAAATTTTAGTGATCTTTTTCTCCAGAGCTGCTAAAACATGTACTTTGATGAGGGTTTAAGCATCAGGCTTAACTGCAGTAAAATAAGTCTATTTTCTGTAGATAATACCTTAGCGCACAGAAACTTTGACCCTTTTGATACTGTTACAGAGATCATTTGGAGCCACCTTGGAAATATATGTGAAAGTGTAAATCTCTGGTACATACTTACACTTCAGTACAGCATTTATTTTAATTTAGGATCAAAAATTATAGGATTTACTAATATAAACCAAAAGCTTCACACCAACTTAAAAATAAAATTCTGTTAATTCCGTACCCTAATCCATTAATCATTAGCAATTCCTCCTCTTTTCCCATCCTCACACTGAGAAGTGAGCGAATCTGGCCCAGTGCTGCAAGCAGATTAATGGTATCCTTCACAGAGGTAGCACTAATAGTGTATGCTTTCCTCAGGGCTTGCAGTAGCTCACCAATGCTGTCATATTGCCTACGAAGGAGGCTGTACATAATCCGAACTAATTCAGGATCTTGGATCTGATCTTCCTGGGACCAGCGCACCATTGTCTGTGATATGAGCTCTTTCAGTGTAGCTAAAAACAAAATACATTAAATGTTACTAGCTCTTCCAACAGAAAATGTCAAAAACATGTAATATAATAAAATACGTAAGAGTAGACAACAAGGCAGTTGCAAAAAACCACAAGCAGACTGAATAGGATTTTTAAATTGGAAAAGCAACTTTCAGATCTTTCAAGATAAGTGCAATGTTCTTGAGAGATAGAAAACAATAAACATCTACTTAGGGTTCAAGTCCATATCAGCACTGTTGACAATGAACATCTTTTAGTTGACCATGACTCTGAGAAGCACCCTTGTAAATTAAATCTTGCATTAGACTTTTAATTTATCCCCCATTTCTATATCAAGTCACTGTCACTTGGGAATGCTCTTTCTAAAAACATTGTATTGTTTGGAACTACACAATAAATATTGATTGAAGCACTTCTATTGTAGACATTGCACATTCAGTGATGCTGAAAACAATTTTGCTGAGCCCAAAGTTTAGGAAATTTACCTGAAAACTAGACACATGTTCCACTCCTTGTTCCAACAAATGTTCATGCTTGATAAGAGGTAAAACAGGAAAAATCATCTTCCCTCTTAAAACTAGACAAGTTTCTTTCTTCTATTACCAGTAAACATACCCCCTGACTTCCCCAAAGTTCTTCCAATGGCAAAACCAGCTCCCTCCGACTTTTGATCACTAAAGTGTTTATCCACTAAATGTAGATGCACTGGGGTTTGTGTCTACACTATTCCTTCCCTTGCTAACACTTTCTTAGTTTACTTAATGTTGTATTTATGCAAACCCATCACTAATTCTGAGGTTCTGTTCAATAATTAGGCTTTCAATCTGTGGTAACAAATTCTGTACGTCACAGAGATAGCCCTACTCTTAGTAGCATGTCATGCCTCATTTCAATTTTGACTTGATAGTAACAAAAGTCCTATAATCATTATTAACAATAATTCATTGCTTCTATGTGTTTATTTTCAGAGTTTTAATTTGGTTTTAAATTCAAAATTTACTGATTAATCATTAATACTAGGTTGAAATTGGTGGCATTCCTCCCTTGGGTAAAAGTTTGTTTGTGATTAGAAATGAACATATACTTAGAGGAAAGGAAGATTTATCTGTAGTAAGTAGTTCCTTCTTACGAATATTCACACTCTGAGTATGTACGACCAAGGCCAAGACACTCAAGGCCAGAGATTTTAACCTTGGAAGGAGGTACACATCATGCCCACCACCACGCCTCTTCATGGACATAAGAGGATTGGGGGTACCTCAGACACTCATTTCCTTTAATCTCCAAATTCCAAATTTCTTGATGTGTAAAGGGGAAGTGCACATATTGACTAAAAATCTCACAGTCTCCGGCTACAGTCAAGTATATATTTATATAATTTTTCATCATGCTTTGAGTGACTTAATCCATGTGCATATTTGTAATATGCATCACTCCAAGGAGAAGTCATCTGAAATTTCTAGAAAAATAGACACTGAAGGATTGTTTGTCCAATCAACATTTCTCATGACTCTAAGCTCTGGTACATGAAATAAATGAACTGCTCTCTTCCAAGGACCTAACACCATGTGCCCTGAGGCTTTAGGAGTGAATATTTCCTGATTCATGACAATAGAATCCACATGATACCTGGAGAAGAAATGATACTTCCAGATGCTGAGTAGGTCCTGCTACCATTAAAGAGAGAGCAGATGCTAACAGATGAGTCACTGAAGAATGAAGCCCTGTTTCATGCAGCATATCAGATTGTTGTAAGATTTAATGTACTTACAACACAGTATTGAGCTTAACAGACCGAAAGATGCTTTCAGACTAGGACAAACACTCTAAGGTGCTTTCCAGAGCAAGCAGATCATGTAAGAGGTGTCATGAGTTATAAAATAACTTCACTGTCTAATCTCAACACAACTGCTGATGAAATTGTTAAGCCTGAAATAAATTAAGCATTCCACGTCTGTACACGGGCCTATTGCCAAACTGAGCAACTAGGGAAAAAAAGAGGAGACTCCATCATTGGTTGGAAGACCAACCTCAAGTCCCTTGGAGAATCCTGCACATGATATCTGGATGGTGTCACAGAAATTTAGAGCTATAATCCCAATCTTGTTTCAGTAAGGCGGTAAGAAACCTCAGACAAAACATATTCTAAAGGAAGACGTGGAGGAATTCAGCTTTGCACCTTGCTTATTCCTCACCCTTATCCCTAGTCACTTCTAAGGTTTGAAAACCCATAAACATGGGTTAACCCTAAAATAGCAAAGACAAAGTTTGTGAGATTCATATCCCATATCAGCCCCACTGGGGTGAGTTCTCACGTGGCATGTGAGCACAGCGGCAGTGAAAGTCAGGTGAGTTGTTCAAAGGAACTCAACAAAAAGCTTATGCAGATGGTTGAGGAATTGCAAGGGCAGAACCAATCTCACCTGTATAGACCATGAACACCCCTTGCGTGCTATGGAAGAGAGTATGGGAAGGTATATGTACAGGAATACCGCTCAGAATAAGAAGTCTCTGATTACAAGTGTTTTGGGGGGGTTATGTGCATGTCTATATTTGTGTGTATATGTAGCCTAAGAACAGTTAATAGATGGAAGTGGACATAAGCTCTAAAGAATAATTTTACATTAAAAAAACAGACCACAAAAATGAAATCTTCCCAAGTTTAGAATGCTTGAGTCTAGGTTATTGTACCATAATCAGCCTTTTAAAGTTCTTTATAAAGAATATGTAAATTTTCAACCCCAGAGTTAATGATTTGGATCCAAAATCTTCCACTCATTTTAGCTTCTTGTTTAAAAGTGCATCTGAGGTGTTCAGTATGCAGAATAATAGTTCTAAGAGGCAGAAGAATATCAAACTGGTAGTCTCCTTCTTTAGTCCCTTATAAAATTTTTTGAGAAAATACATTCCTGTTGACTGTAAAACTTTAACGCTTGCATCATTAAAGTATTTATCTGGAAAGAAAACTTACTAGGAGCTTTCTCTTCTTCTTCCTTAGGCTCCAATTTTTCTGCTTTTGGTGGACCTTTGATTTTGTACATTAATGAACGGAGTTTGCCAGTCAAGGAGGAATCTTCCTCTTCCTCTTCCTCTTCTTCTAGTGGAATACCTTAGCGGAAAATAAAACTGATTATAAACAAAACTCTATCTGTGAAGTCCCTCAATATTTAAATATTAAAATATCTGTAGAAATATTTTTTTTAACCAGCAAATTTCATATAGGAAAAAAGAAGTAGTAAGGCCAGCAGCTTTAACATGTAGGACCAGTAGCACCCCTCAAATGATGTTCATTTCAGTACACATACTTATATTCAGATTTGTAGTATTCATTTTTCACTATTACAACCAAAGAGGTGGTACTTTTCTAAGAGTCTACTATGGCAATTAAATATGACTCACAGTCATATTTGATTAAATATGTGATCCTTTGTTTCATATTGCAGAATATAAGCTAAAGAAAGAAGTGTATGGTTGTATCTTACAATACAGTACAATTTTTCAGTTGAGATGTTTAGCCACCCTAAACAAATATATTAACTGAATTTAAAGCTGTAAGAGATCTCGTTCAGAGATTATGTGGATAATACATGCTTTTCATGAAAATGTATACAATAAGATGGGGTGTTGTTTTACCAGGTAGTTTAATATAGTTCAGTTCACTACGCTGCTTCACAACCATTCAAAGTCTCTCCCACCTCTTAGTGATCATCAGACAGCACGTGTTACGTGCAGAAGCAAAGAACAGCTAAGCAGGCTTCCTTCAGATCAGAGCTAATTGTGCCAAGCTGAAATGTAAGCTTTTGCACTTTGTTTGTCAAAGAGAAATTGAGAAAAGGAAAAGTTTTTCAGACAGGATACTAGAGCCACAACCTGAAGCAGAGGGGAAAAGAATAAACTGCGGTGGCTAAAACTGGTATTAAAAAATTAACTAAGAAAGAAAATAGAACAGTCGTGGTATCAAGTTGGAGAAACTTTGCTGCTGGCAGCTACAAAGGGTGAGTGGAAATTATGACTAGGAGTGACTAAGGGATAAAATTCAAAGGCAGTGGGAGGGAATGAACGAAGTAAAAATTGAAATTGGAGAGTAAATATGGAATTTAAGAAATTGGGTAAATGAGACTGGCTTGGCAAAATGTAAAGCTAAGAAATAAGAAAGGAAAAAAGTAAGAACATATCACTAGTAATGAAAGAGAAAGCAGACAAGGAGATTAAAGGAAGAAACTATCTGGCACAGAAATAAAAGCTAGGCCCTGGACACATGGGAGACAGACTAGGAGGAGAACTCTTGAGAAGCTGAAATGGACAGACAAGAAGAAATGCCCTGGAATGATGAGTTAAGACAGTGTTGGACTGGCGTACATGAGGTCTGTGACTCCTGAAGATGGGGTCTCATTCACTGCTCCATATCATTAATTGTTCATTCTGCATCCTCTTACAGTTGCAATCCATCTAGAAGCTGACCACCTCATGTTGCTACTGGCTAATTGCTTCCTTCAAGTGGCAGAGGTCTGTGCACAGGTACAGATGGTTTCAACCCAGATAAGTGTCAATTTGATAATACACTACAAAATGTGTTGTAAGTTTGTTTGGTTTTTTTATAACTAATAAATTGCACATAAAAAAATATGATAGAGGACCATTATTATGCCAGCAAAATTAACTGCTCACAGTTAGGATGTGCTAGGATTAAGACTGCCTGAGTAACTATTTGCTTATATTCATATGAAGAAGCCTTTAATTACTTGATTGCATACATAGTTTTCCACTTAGAAGGCAAAGTATACTTAGTACTAAAAAGCTGATTAAACATTCCAAGGAGAACTCCTATTCATTTAATCTGCAGCTGTGATTGCTTAGTACTGATTTTCAGGACCAAGTCAGGACACACATAATGAGGAGCATTTATCCACAGCGACCACCTCTGATAAATCTGTACAAAGTAATGAACATGGTTTTGCTTAGAATCCAGAGGATCTTTCAACTATTTTAATCATGAGACAGCACTTTCTCTATCTTGAACTCTCATTCAAAATACACATTTGTAATGTAGTAAACAAATAATAAAAGTACATCCCTAAAAAGAAAAATCTCAACGCATACAATAACTAGTGTTTCACCTCATGAAATATGAAGAGTGATCAGGAGCTAAACTAACTCAATGATCATACCAGCCACAAGATTTCAAGCTAAACTTAATTGATTGTGGAGTTAAGACATTTCCAAGTAAGTTTTAGGTCTTTCATAGTCTCTATTCTGGAGTCTCAGAGTACTCTGTGCTGACAAATGGGCATTATCTTTGAAAACCAGAGGTCAGATCAAGGGCTAAGTGACTGAACAATCAAGATGGCTGCAATCACTTATTATAATAGATGTAATAAAGAGGAGTAAATAGGAGGATACTAACCATTCACTTAAACACTTGGAAGAAAATTGATGGAATGAAAGAAAGAGTTTTTGGTAAGCACTTAAAAGCAAGGATGATAACAATTAACAGAGGATTGTGAAAACTAAATAATGCTAAACCAACTAAATTTCTGCCTTACAGATACAAGTTTTGATTTTAAGAACTTCTAATACTGTCTTATACAACAACCTCAGAAGTAAATTGATGGAGCCCAACTTAGATACCTGCATACCTACTCATCTTTAGCTGAAGCTAAGACCAAGGTAGTTGAAAAATTATAACTGGCTTATCATGAAATCACAGCTTGCTGGAGATTCTAAGAGGGTACTCAGATATAGCAGTGCAAAACAACAGCAGAAGCCTTAACAATACAAGCACAGAATGGTTTATGAGGCACCATGCCTACAAACAGAAAACAGTAACTTAATTACAGGTCATTAAAACAGTACAATTCCATGAACCAGGTAACACTGGGTTTACGGATTACCAGCAAAAAAAGATTTATCAGACTGTATTGGTAAACATTTGATAATGACCTCAAGCAAAAAGGTGGACAAGAAAGAACTAACCATTAGGAATATTTTGCTCTTCCTGGGGAAGAGACTGAGATGTTGTCAACTCACTGTAATGATGTTGGAGATCTTCTTGGATAAGATGGATGTCAACAACCATAGGACTAAGCAATATCCTGGAAGAGTGACTATGAATATAGCTACCAAGTAGGTAGATGGGAAAAGTTTTTTTATTTCTGTTTTAAACTGCATAATTAGTGGGAATGAATGGTAATAATTAGATGACTCAGATTATTAATGTTAATAATTCCATGTTTGTCTGAATTAGACTAAGATCTCAATAAAGTCAACAAACTAATGAAAAATAGACATCAAAAAACCCACATAAAATTGCACAGGAAATCTAAATTCAATGAGTGGGGGCAATTCAAGCTGTAATTTGCAGTACAACAGAGTTTTGTAATGACTGATTCTCACAGTACACCAGGAAACTAAGCTAAAGCAGGCAGAGAACCCCACATCTGGTAGTTTTTATTAAATTTCTGCGGCTCAGCTTCACAGCAACGGTGTTCCCTCAATACATTTTATCTGCTTGTACTCATACATGTGCTTATATAAATCTTTTAAGGTAAGCCAACCTTCTTTGGATTTTTTTTCCCCCCAATAATTATAAAACTGGTATATAAACAGAATACTATTGGATAATATTTAATAGAGATTTAACAGTGAAACTTAAAACCACTCCACTCACAGGTTTCCCATATTTTTGTAATATATACCAAAGTCTGTCAGTAATGTCACCTTGTAGGCAGTAATACATCTAACAAAAAAACCCCCTCATGCTAGTATATTTTTCAACTGATCTGTCAAGTGCCAAGAAAAGACAAACAAAACTCGTATCACAACCTTCCCACTCACCACAGTGAATTAGAAGATCATCATGAAATTCATATAATTCCTCCCGAATCTCCTCTGGACAGGGACAATCCTCTCCCAGTTGAAAATTCAGCAACATATTAATCTTCAGGGGATTTAAAATATAGTTAAAACACTGAAATAGCCTAAGACATATTCTAGTATATAGCCATACTTTACCTGTTTATAACTTTGGTTCACAGGTTAAGTTCTAGAACATAAGTTTCAGTCATTCTGACATTCAGTATTTTGCGGTATAGAATAAATTTAATTTCAAATTCATTTTGGTTCTCCAGCAATGCCAATGGTAGTTTAGAAGTCAGGACTTTATTTTGTCATCATAAAGAGTTTTTTAATGTTTAATTCAATCTCTTTTTTTTAATATTACCTGTTCTTGTGGAGGAGACCGAAATTCTTTAGTCTTCTTGGCAGTCAATGCAGCAGACATGTTTAAGGCTTGCATGAGTTCATTGTACCTGTATTTCTGGTTATACTGCAATTTTGATACGTAACGGTCTGCAAATGATACAATTGCTTCCACTCTATGTTGTAGTTCACAGTCACAAAAATAATTGAGTAAATGACACATCTAGGATAGAGAAAATAGACTTAATCTCAACAATTTTAGAAATTTTGGGGAAGAACTTGAGTACATAATATACACTGCATCAGACTGTAAAAATGAGAGACATTTGTCCCATATTTTTAACACTGTAAAGGTGACAAAATTGTACAGTTTCATTATCGGATTGATAATACTATATTGCACTCACAATCTTTTACTCCATGCACTCAAAATATCTAGAAATGACATTAGTTTGGCTGGAAGGGTCCTTTAAAGATCACATGGTCTAACCCTTCAGTTTTTATGAAATAAGTATGTATTCACATATCTATTTTGAGTGTAGATACATGTAGAAAGAATGGCATCATCATCAATTTTTTTAATGAATTTTGAGGTTTTAAGGCAAAGTGGAATTAAAGACCTTCAGAATTTCAAATCTTTTTTAGTAGAGAATAGACAAAAAACACTTTTTTTTTTTTTTAATCAAGAGTAGAATGTAAATAACACACTTATAATAAATGTTCACCTGAAGCTTAACAGATTCTGGTAATCTTGTCTGCAACAAGCCCTTTGCAGGAACTTTTGCTTGTTTGATTGCTTTCTCCCCAGCTTCTACAGCTTTTTCTTCAACTTGTGTCACTTCTTCCTTCTCTGTCCTCTCTTCTGTTTCTTCCTTGTGATCTCCAAACACAGTGGGATCGATGAGGAGTAACACCTGCTTCACATCGTCATCATCAAAAACACCCATTATGAGCAATGTTGCTATCAGTTTAAGAACAGGAACAAACTGGAATGCAACCTGTCCTCCAACAGGGTCTCGTATATGACTACCACTACACTGTACTGCCTCCGTTAACATACTTATGGCCTTGGATTTAAGTATCTCCAGGGGTATCTCTGGGGTGGATGTCTGATGATCTTCACTGGTTGCAATAAAGCATGGAGTAGAAAAATTAAAGGCTGGCTTAAGACAAGTGCTAAGCCCTACTCCAGGTAAACCATGCTTCTTTGTTTCATTGGGGTATAATTTAATATTTCGAGTTTCATCTGTAACTGGAATGATAAATTCATTGCTCATCATGAGCTTGGCTTGCTTGGCGTGCTCCAAGTGAATACTAATGAGCAAGTCGTAGAATCCAGAACGTAGAAGCCCAGGTAAGTATTGATTATCTATTGTATAAAATAGCTGAGATACATCCACGTGGCTACAAAGTGCATAAGCAACTCTAGTGTTACCTAGAGCACTAACTGAGCTATAGAGTTTTAAAGTGTGGTAGTGAAACATCATCAAATCTTCTTGCTCACATAGTTCCAAGATATCAACACATCTGTTATGAAATAAAGAAAGAGAACACCAGTCAATTCCATGAAAAAAGACTTTGAAAAGGAAAGTTTTGTAATCTCTGAACGTTTCAGTCAGTTCCTCTTTAAACCATATAAAATATAAAAGTTGATACTAACTGATCTTAGTATCTGCATCATTAAAACACAGTAAATGGCGGAAATAATTTGTTGAGACTGTTTAAAATTAGTACTCCATAGGAAAAAAAAAAGCCAAAATGTGAGATGGAGATGCTTCTTTGGAATCTATCATAAATTGGAACTTGTTTTTAAAATAGGTATATTGAGCACGCTGAAAGTTTGCATTACTACAGTCACTCAATAGTGCCTGGTTTACTCAGGATCACTGTTTCATTTTTTCCACAAGACCCTGTGTTTTTCACTCTTTTCTTGAATTCAGTTTTATTAACAATAAATACAATTAAGTTTTGGATCATTAAAAGAAATTTTAAAATTTCTAATAAAAGTACAACTGTTAAATGATCCTTCTTCTATACTTTTGCTGATAGTTTGGTTTTTCGCTAGTTATGACATCTGATATTTGGATATATCTTTATTATCCTCACTCTGAAGATAAAACATAATGAAAATCAAAGAAAGGCACGATCTTGTCAATAAGAACATAAGAACTTAATTCGTGTAAATTCAGTCCATATGAAGCAGGAAGAGATTACAGGTTTTTATTATAGAAAAACAATTAGCAAAATAGTACTTGCATGTTCTTTGTACTTGTTTACCTCAAGCTGAGAAAAACCTCTGTGTTTAAAGACCTACAGATTTAAGAGATGCTATTTCATAATTTAAATTTAAATAAAATCAAATAGTCATGCTTTCTTTTATGTATGCAAAAGTTGGTACACGGCATTAAAGTTCAGTCTCTTGTATTTACTTAAATTTCACAAATAGGATAATATCTGATATGATACCAGATAAGATCAGAAATTCTCAACAACTATAGGTTAAATATTCAATAAGGCAGGTTCGATCCATACTCAGACATCTGTTGTCAGTATATTTTGTCCACATGAAGTCATTTTATTTCGTTATAAATGTACCTGTTTTCTTCTGGGATATGAAGTGCCATCATCTGCAGAGGTTCCAAACACTGCACAACCCAGCCATGACGTTCACTGACACGCTCAGTTTCTACTCTTAGAAAGCTGTTTGGCATCCGGCTCCATAAAACAGGTGTAATTGTTTGCACATCAAGGCGAGGGGGACATTGAGGAACAGGATTTCTTTCTTCACTTTTAAAAATTGCTGCTGATAAAGGCATGGTATTCTGAAACAAATAAGTGTATTAATTATTTTTGTAACATGTAATTATGAATAAACCCATAAAACCAGAAGGAAGCATAATTTGTAAGTAGTGGAAACTATGGAAAGGTAGAAGTTATTGCAACAAAAAATTCCATTAAAACCCCCCAACATTCATGGTGTTATCCTCAAATAATATTTGTTTATTTTGACAAATGCAGATAATCAATTAACTGCATATATAACAACATTTACAGAAGTAAACATAGAAGTCAAATTACAAGTCATACCATTGATTCAACCTTCCTAAACAAATTTAACTGTTCAGGAATTCGCATGGAAATAAACAGATTTAAAAGAGCACATTTACATAAAGATTTTCTTTCTATAAAATATAGAAATACTTCCTACCTTTAATTTACCAAGTTCAAACTGAATCAAGTTAGTGCTCGTGGGCTGTAAAAAAGTTGCTGGAAAAAGCTTCGTGTTTGGTTCAACCTAGTAGTGAAATGAGATTAAAATTTTTAAAAAATTAAAAATGGAAAAATAATCTCCTACCTGAATATGATATAAAATAAACACTGTATACCTTACACTTCATTATCAAATAACTTTAGATACTTTACTAAATAAAGTGTTAAATAGTGTCTACCTATAATATTATTATATTATAGGTTTTCAGACAGGTGTGTCTGTAGTCCTATGTGCTCTCAACACCTATAGCAAGAACTTTGGTAACACAGAATAGTGTCTTCTCAAAAACATCCAAATTCAACAACTTGTTCTAGAGGGTGAGAACACAATATGTGACAAGAATAGTGCAAATCCTATTTCCTGTTAAGATCAGTGGTTTTCTAACCCATACTCTAAAAGTAGAATAATATAATTTTTTTAAAGAACTCTTTATTTTCAGGCTTACCATTTGTCTTCAGTCTTATAAAATCATAGTGAATCACAGTGCTGCAGTTTTAAAGTTTCTGGTTGTGTTTGGGATTTTTATGACAGCTACGTTACCTTTTTTACCCATTATAGCTCAATACCCATATAGGACTCAAAGTGCATTTCAGTGTAAGAAGACAGTTTATTCTGAATAATACTCTACAAGATTACCCACCACCACTGCCATGAAATAAAGAATTAAAAACATAATTATAGAATAGTATAACTGTTTCAAAAATTCATTGCTCCAGGGTGGCTGAAAAAAAAGTACATCAAGTTAATTAAGTCAAAGTTTCAGAAGTTCAGTTAAATATATCAATCACACCATTGTGCATTTTGTGTATCATGTACATACATTGTACAACCTAAGCACAACTACAGTGCTTGTCCTGTGAAGGAATACAACTCCTAATTTTGAGGACAACAATCTATCAAAAACAGTTTTCTCAGAACTATGACTATGGGCATAGACAAAATAATATAGGGCTGGGTATGTACATTCCAAACTTTTTGATAAGTAAAAAAACCACAATCCCAAATCCAGAAAAAAAGTCATTCTGTTCCTCTTGATGTATTAGGTTTTCTTCTGAATATCACCATGGCATTCAATAGTTAGATCAAGAACTACAGAAAAATTCATTTCCTCTCTTAAATATGTTGAACTGTAGGCCTTTTAAAATGAAAACAGCATACAAATATTGTCCTTCTATTTCAGTTAAGTAAATTGAAAAGTGCATGCAAACTGTCATAAGACTAGAATAATTACCTTGATAAGAAAAATATCAATCATTTGCAGCAATTTGAGTGAAAGATTTGATTTATTATAATATTTTAAAGGTCTTATTTTATTGTAAAAATATTCAAGACATGGAAATGAAAACTACATAATACAATTTTCATTACTGTCAAAAAAGGAGAGAATATTTAAATTACTCAAAATAAGCAAAAATTGAAAAATATTTCACCCTTAATTATAACAATCTTGTTGGAATATACTGTTTTATATCTATAGATAGTGCTGGGTATTCCCATTTTTCAGCAGAGCAGGTGCTAGCAGGTTATTGGAAAAGTATTTCCCTAAAACAACTTCAGGTATTTTTCCATGAAAAGAGAAGAAAGAGAGAAGAAAATATGGTATATTCTGAGATAATTTTAAATTTAGTACCGGGAAAAATGGTTATATTAGATTGCAAGTCATCCAAGAAAAACCTGAAAGTGTTTTTTACACCAAATTCAGTAACATCCATCTTTTACATCTATCTTTTCATATATCTCCTTGCAAGATAAGAACAGCTAAAGGCTGTCTGTTGCAGTGGCTAAGTCCACTTTCCACCCCCCAAGTTGCCTCAAAAGTGGTCTCTCCCTACAACACTGCGCTAGAAAGTTCTCCCTTTGTCTAGATTCTGCTGGTCACTGGTCCTCTCCCCCCTCCCATCCCTTTTCCCATTGGCCCCTGTTATGTCACTCAAGCTTGCCTCTGCCCCCTAGCCCTCAGACTATCGGTTTTGGATGCTCTGCGCGCCTTTGGGAGTTTTCGATAAAACGGCGTGGGCGTTCAGTTTTGGGTTCTTCTTGCCTCTGTTCCCTTTGGGGTGTTGCCATTAAACACCTCGGAACTGCAGGCAGAGAACCCCTCTCGCCTCGCTGTCTCCAGCTGATGCACAGACCGTGGGTGTGAGCGGCTGTTCGCAGCCACTGCGAAGGTGGGATCGGGGGCACGCGTGGGCGCTGGCAGAGCGCCGCCTGAGCGGTGCATGAAGGACCCAGCAGGGACAAACGCGGCACCGACCCACCAGAGCCCTCCTTCCATAGCTGTCCATGAAAAAAACCACAAAAATCCAGCACAAAGAAACACACCAAAGTTTCATGGGCTTGCTCAGGAGCTTTCATATCGATTTGTATCGAGTTACGAAAACAACAAAGCAGGGCCTAAGCACTTTAATCGCCTGTTTTCTTTTCCCAGGGTGTTGACATTCAGCATTGGCCCAGCATGGCACTGAAGTTATTAACCACTATTACAAAATATTCCAAATTTGCAATTACTAAATAACCTACCACCCCCATTCACAGGCTGTGTGCAACCCTGCAAAATCCATTTTCAATGGAGTCAGTATAAAAGTTCCATTAAATTCAGTTAAATAACATTTCAGTTTTGTCTGTACTACAGATTGTGGGAGGTATGACATAGAAGAAAGCAATGAATTGTTGCTAACGCTGGACAGCCTCTTCCACAGTGGGTGCTTTAGTATGTTCAACTGATCTTACTAAGAGGAAATCTCAACAATCTGGTGATGAAAACTTCTGTCAACTACCAATCCATTTGCATAACAACCCCATGTTTTGAGGATATTAATAGTGATTAGAGCCCACCCTACTTACTTCAGCGTTGTGTATTAATGCATATTTGAATTTTAGGTTTTGAAACTTATCAAATCACAAGTTCTCCAAATCAGAGCTATCTGCAGAAGACACAAACCCTGATAATAACGAACTAAATTTTTCTTCTCAGTTCGTATCAAAAATTACTATATCTAAAGTCTACTTTTGACCTTCTGCTAGTTTGAATATTTATTTCCCCTTTATTGCATAACAGATTCAGTTGAAAAAAAATTAAAGCATTAACATCATAAATCAAGATTCCTAACCACACAAACGGAGATGTAAAAAAATATTTATCTAAACATATCTGCCAGTTGTCCTTCCTAAACATTTGAAACAACTCAAAAAACACACCCTTACAAAAGTGTGAGAAAAAGAGGGATAAACCAGAATGATATAGGAAAGCATGTTATCATCCCCGAAATGGCGTTCGGTTAGATTTCTGAAAAAGAGAAATAACATCAAAACAAGCAGCTTACTAGACAGCTTCCTGAAAATCTGATAATACCTGGTAACAAGTGCCAAGCTCTCTTCCATTGGCTGTGAATGACACCATTCCAGTAGCCAGGTCAACAAAGCATCCAATTTCTATATCAACATTACTGCGACCTGATCTCTGGGAATTAGCAATTATGTCTCCTCCCCAAACCATGTAGCAGTTGCTGCGCTTCACACTGAAAGGACAGCAAGAGCAAAGTACAGGTCACATTGAACTTGGTAGAGATACACTTTTCAATGGAAGAATACTTAGAGATCCTCAAAGGTACTTGTTATGCTATTAGTTTGTTTGCTCATTAACAAACCATTTTTTTTGTAATCTTTCATTATCATCTCGGGTAAGGGATCAGACTAAATCAGACTTTTCTTTTTTCCTTTTTTATAGTTACTAAAGAATTTCACAGGTTTCTGTGTGCACTTAAAAGTTACAGTAAAACAAACAAGTTCGTCAACCAGGAGTAAATATAGATTATAAATGAAAGAAGCTTCTTTCACTTAAAATTCTTTCCAAAATAAACATTCTTTCCAACAGAACATTAATGATAAATTCACTTTAACGTGTCTACGTAAAAACACTTTCATATAAAAATGTGCACAGAAAACTCATACTCCATAATCAATTTTCTTATTAGTTTAAATTAATATTTAAAATATCATCAAGCTTGCAAATATCTGACTTTTAAAAAACATTATTAAAATAAAAACTTTAATAAGCGATAAATAATTCCATACCTTTCATGAACTCTGCCTCTCTCATCACCTAGAGTAACTGTCACTGTACAATTTTTATTTAGGTCAAAATTCTCACTGTAAAAATGATAGTCGGGTGTTACCCAGCCAACCCAAACACAGGATGGGTCTTGGCCAGCAAATATCCGTATTTAGTGAGTAAAATACTGAAAGGAGGAAAAGAGCATATTAGTAATAAAATTCTAAAGTATTTTATCAAGGAATACTCAAATAGTGATTGAAAAAACCCTCTCCTATATGTCAAACTTTAATAATAGTAGTTCATATTCTTTTAATAGGTCATTTAAAATACTCTAAAATTAAAAAAACAGACTAGTGTTTTAAGATGGTGAGGTTTGTGTTTACACAAGTTGCAAGTCATGCAACTCTGGACATCATTATTTATAAACAATGTTATATCATAGAAAGTTATTTAAAAGGTTTCTTTCAATGGATCAATTTCTAATGAACATGCTGCCACAACTAAATCTACTTTCACAGCGGTTCAAAGAACTAAGCATCTCAATGTATTTACTTACCGTAGTAGAAAGAGGAGCAACTTCTTGGCTATGCTTTCTAGAGATAAAGGAAAATCAGTAAATAAGTTAAAAAAAAAAAAGAGTAGTAAAAAATTTAGTCATTATTAGGCTAAGTATACCATACAAGCTAAATAATGTTTGCTTGGTACTGAGTATGCATTAGCAAAGACTGTACAGGATACAAATCATACAAGTAAAATAGTGATTGCTGTTAAGGTAGAGTGGGAGAAGAGGCGATTTACAGCTGTCAAATAAAGATGGCGATAACTCTGAAAGGTGCTAGACTCAGTAATACCTGCTTGTCTTTAAAAACCTGTCCCACAATCTTTTTTCTTTAATGAATTAGGGACTTTTCCAACAATGAACTATTGGAACAATAATGTTGATGAGCAATAGCCCAGTGGGCAAAAGACTCTGAGCTGGTTTTCTAGCCTAGCTTTTGCAAAGCCCAACAATTCAGAAAGAACGGAGCTGCTTAGCAATGAAGATCCATAAATCCTGATGCACATCTTTAGAAAAGACTCTAAAACCATCAAGAATAAAAAAAAAAAAATCACAGTAACATGCCTTTTATGGTAATCTGTGCTTAGACCAAGAAAAAGTATGAAAATTTTAGTGTACTATAATAAAGAGTAATGGAACATAATACATTTACACTGAAATTATGAAATAGGATAACTAAACCCAAGTCCAACCGTTTTTGGAAAACATCAGATGAGGCATTTTCCACACCCATGCCGAAGTTGAATGATGAGTGGAACTCAACGGGCATACTCAAACGACAATATATCATGTCTGAATTGCTGTTCTGTGTGCCAAATGTTTTGTGAGTAACTTTTAACCGAGGTGGACTCTCAATGGTTCCATCAATTCTCCATATCTAGAAATAACAGAAATATTTTAAAATAATACTATCCAAAAAATGCCAAAAACTTCCATTAAGCGACTAGAGGATGAGAAGATTGAAAGAGCCAACTTAAATTTTTCATGATTAATTATCTTCAAAACTATGCACTTTGTTCTCTGACATTGAATTTAACCTGAAGAGCAAGGGAAGCAACAGATTCAATATATCCTGACCACAGTAAGTATTTTCAAGGTGTTCCATACAGGAGTAAAAAATAAAAGTTTATATTTTATTAAACTAATTCACTTTGATTACACAAGTCAGCTGAAAAACTGCGTCACAAGGATCAGTAGTTTTCTACCACTGAATGATAAGAAATATCAATTCAGTTTGTTCATATGATCATTATGCACTCTGAGTCTGATATTACTTTCCCTCGTGCTGAAAAAGTGAGTAAGCTTTCAAAGTCAGAGATAGGAACATTTCAAAAACTTCAAAAAGACAGGAAGAGTGATGAAAAAATTCTGATAAAATGAAAAAATGCTGAGATCATTTAGCTGGAATTCAGTGAAATTTATTTTGCTTAAGAAGGAAATATTCAGAGACAAGTACTAGAGAATAATTGACTACACCTAAATTAAAGTAAATGGCCTAGAGAGATTATAGTAAAAAATCTCAGGAATTCAAACATATCATTTTGGAATATATGAATATGGAACATTTTATATTTAAAAAAGGCTGTATTATTCTGCTCTAGGATACATAAGTTAGGGAGTTTTTGAATTCCTATCACTGGTGCGTCATAATGAAAGGAACAATCTGCGACACCACAGGTACTCTTAGATATCCTCAGGCTTCAGCTGAACAATACAGAAAAATGTATAGTAGAGAAGGTTTAAAAAGTGAAAGTACATGCAAGATACAATAAAAAAAACCCCAACATAACTAACATGTTTCCAGTAGCTGACCACAACATAAATTAGTAAGCCATATAATAAACTAGATAGGTATATCCATAGGAATCCATACTGCCATAAATGAAACTGAAGATAGACAAGATCATCTGGAATTATCTAAGAGTGACTTAATAGAGTTATATGACAAGCTATCTGATGACAGTAAGTATTAGTAAGGGTTTAATGTCTCAGCTTGCTAAACAAACAGTCATTGAGCAGGTGTCTCCCTAATATGTAATGTTACCTTAATGTGAGGATGATTTTTTGGCACATTGACAAATGTTGGTAACCGTTTACTAAACCACATAGCAACATCTCGGTTCATGTTAACAGCAAAAGGTTCAAAACCTTCTTGAAGGCCACACATTGTGTAATACTTGAATGTACTGGCATCCATTCCAAGGTTCATGCGACCAATCTGAGATAGGCCCCAGTGCCACAAACTGGAACAAAACCTAAAAAAACAAAAAACCAAACTCAACTCAACAGTAACTTAGTTTAAAACCATTTCGTTTAAAACCAGGCATTGTTTATTTTCAATCCATCTATTGTGAGCTAAACTTTAGCTCCTACAAGTAATGCACATGAAGTGATGACAGTAGCAAGGATTTAAAGCTGCCTTAAATACTAGTGTCCAAGTTCAATATAATTGCTACCGAAACCCCTGAGGACTTAGGCACTATCCCATTTAATTTGTTATCTTTCTCATTTTAGACTAATAAACATGGCTTTATGCAATGAGCTGGACACTGGAAGCCAACCTTGTCTACATCAAAGTTATTAACAAAAGGTAAGTATGGTCTCTGAGAGCACCAAGTTTCCATAAGGACTTTGAGATGAGGTTCAGGTACACTTGCTTAAAATTTACTTTATCATCGGTAGCTACAATTTTTTTTGCCAGCCTTCATTTCTCCATCATTCACAATGGACAAATACATACTCTTTTAACACTAGCATTCTTTATGACTCAACTTTTTGATCACCAGATACCTTTAGACAGGGGTGAAAGGCTGTTGACTTATTTCACCATTTCCCAAGAAACAGAATTTGGAGCAAGATTAGGGAAAAGCCAACAGTACAACCTCTAAAGGAGAAATTTTTTCTCCTAAACTTCAAGACTTCAGAACAGCTTTGTTAAGGCTGTCCTGCATTTTCTACCTTCAGAAAAACTGTATCAATGATAAGACCAAAGAAGGGCAGTGAGCAACTGCAAAGTTTTCTGGCAATTACTAACAGGTGTGAAGCCATTACTGGTTGGAGGAGATACACTTACAAAGAAAATATCAATGAAAACATAAAGCAAAACAGTTTTAAAATATTCCCAATCTCCTTTACTACAGTCATGTAGATACTACGTTTTGAAAAAGCAAAGGCAAAAAACAGAAGAGGAAAAATATCCCAGAAAAAATGAGAAATTTGGCTAGGTTATGAATGGGACAGAGAAAAAAAACAACAAATTAGACTCAAGTTATGCTGCAAAGATCTGTTCTTTTGATGCAGACTCTCACCACACAGTACTCAATTTGTCCTTCACAGACATGAACATAGTACATTTATGCTCCAGTGAGATTATCAGAGCCTACATTTTCAGGTTTTGGAAATTTTTCAGGGTGCTTATTATTACCACTTCTTCTTTGCACTGAAGTCCAGAGAGAAAGCCTAGCAACAGTGAGAAAATTTATCCACTCGGACTGCTGAAACCCCATTAATGTGGTTAAAGGAAAAAAGAAATTAAATTTGTGCCACTTAAGCACTCTCAAAATAAATTTTTATGAAGTTAGTGTACAGCACAGTCTGAAGGCTCACATCAGTGAAATATGATTTCTCAGCTCTCTGAGTCATTATGACAGTCTAGTTTTTCTGCATGTTGTATTGTTTTGTCTTCTAATAACCATGTGACTTTAAAAGGGAAATTACCATTTTCTATTCCAAAGTCAGCAAATGCAAGTTCTGAACCTTTACTGGTTATAAGCAACTCTCCATTCAGAGTAAAGATGATTGACTTGTCATCCAGGTTTATCATACAACCAACCACGTCTCCTGGTTGCCAGCTTCGTCCAAAGAATCCACTGCCTTGATGCCAACACTGGCCCTAAACAGAAAACCAAGTAAATAAACACAGTGCTAAAATAAAAAGTTAAATACAAAATAAATAAAGAAACCCAAATATTTTATTTTCTAGGATCTCAAAGTAATTTGCAAGCAGTTCTTATTATGACTTTTGCCTTAGAGATAACAGAGACATAGAGCAAATAAGGCACCCTAACTTCAGCTATTTGCAACCTGGTAACTACTGTTCACCGGATTGAACTTCTTACATGCAGGGTCATTATTATCCTTCTGGTCCTTTAGGAGTCAAGCTTGGGAGGAAAGGATGTGCAAAAAGCAGAAAAAGACAGAAAAAGAAAAACACAACTGTGGTTCTCTCAGTTAATGAAGAACCTTTCTTTGATTTTTGTAAAACACAACTTATAAAAAAATGGAAGTGAATGCTGTATCTCTATAGTTACGACAGACTTCTGTACTTAGTTGGGTATAGCCTAGGAAGATACATATAAATCAACACTTCTTTTTTATCATAATCTCATTACCAGAACCAAAATGGAGGTACTATACAGCATTAAACAGAGCTCAGAGATATCTTTATATGAATCAAAAATATTCCAGTAGTTGATGTGGAGTACAAAGAGGAAACCTATCCTGTAGTTCCCTGTCTATCCTGTTCATAGATCAAAAGAGGTAAAGGTGTACTGACTTTGCTTCCTTCAAATACAAATGCTTGATCATCAGCTCCCAGCTCTACGTCAGGTCGACAGCCTGGTCTGGCCCAGCCAACACGCATATCTCCACCCGTCACAGCTTCAAACTCAAAGTACCACTTTCCAGACTTCACTGCATAGGATTGTTCTACTCTGAAAAATCGTATCTTGTCGATGCTGACTTTTTCCACTGTCTGGTCAGCTGTAAAAATAAACAGAGAAAAATACCACTTTTAATAATAGAATGAAACTATAAATGTCACTAAAAAAGGCCATGATTCTTACTGAAAATACATACCTATCTCTTGGTCAGATGGCTCAATACTATAACCATAGCCTGCAAATGTTCTAATAGCTTCACGGAGGCTATCTCTGTTTGATTTTTTAGTACGTTCATCTAATAATGCATATGGCACTAGCCGAGGATTACGTTTGTTCTTAAGATCCTGAAAGAGATTATAAAAGACAACGAGAAGCAAAGTCTGTTTAGACACCACAAAGACTTTGCCTAATGAGACAGAGTGTACTTTGGAATCCTGTAAACATTACAGAAGAGAAACAGCATTGATGAAGAAGAGTTCTATGCACCGTCCAAGTCTGATAATCCTCTCAAAGTTGGCAGGGCTTCTTTTCCTGCTCCCCACCCCCTCTGGCTTTTCCAGATATTTCAAGACATTCAGTATTTATCATCTTAACTAACACTCCCTCCCAAATGATGTTCTAGAATACAAAATATCACATTCTTTACTTATTCCAAATGCATGTAAAAAAGTTCCTACCTGCTGAATGCCATAGGTCCATCCTTGCTTTATTCTGTCTTTTGCCCAGACATTATGTGCATTTTCTGCTAGTTTGTCAACTAGAAATTCTTGAGAAGGTAACAATTTCACTTCAGAAAGATCAAGAGGGGCAGGTTTATATCCATTTGACATCATATAACTGTAAGTCAACAAAGCAAAATAGAGAGTCAGGATATCCCAGGTATGGTATTTAAATCTTTCTACGAGGCAGACATAGGGTAGAAGTCACTTTCTCCACTTTTCAATCTCCTAGTCTCCCATTGCTTTGCAAAAACCTTGCATTGTATTTGGTCATTCACTAGGATATAAATTGCATTCTAGCAGACAGTCTCATTTTCCACCTACTTGCACAATAGCTAATTAAATGTGACTCAGATCCATATATGCATGCCTAAATGGTTGTTACAAAGCAACAAAATTGTTATTGAATGAGTACTTGTAATATCTTTTTTATATTTTTCATTTAAACATTTCAAGTAATTTCTATTTTAGAGATCTGTATGACGAATCCTTATGAAACTCTTTTATGCATTATTAAGCATGGTATTTTAGTTCACTATTCTGTAAGGACTGCATTACCATTTTTTTCCAACAGAAGAAAACATTTTAACTATTGTTCTTACCACTTTTTCACTGAATAAAAAGTTTAGTAATTTTTCAGCAGTAGCTATTATCTTCTCCAACCCTTCCATATTACATAAGGACTACCTGCCCTTTTAGACATATGCAGACTCTCTTTTGCTCAAATCAAATAATTTCCATTCATTAGGATGTTTCATATAGGCAATAGGTATTTTACATTTACATAGACTGTTTGCAGTAGGAACCTTGAGAAAAGATCTTTTTTCCTTTTTTTAATTAATGCCATCACCTGGATCAAGAATACCATCTTCATGTCATAAAACCATATATTTTATTGCTCACTTTAAAAACTACCTTTGTTTCTCATGGATAAATTTCATTCAGGAAAAAAAGACATCTGGTGGGTTAAGAAACTGATGTGAAACGGCGAGTATCCAACTTGCTGTTTCTGTCTTCTACGGTAAAATGGTCAACCCTCTTTGAAGTAGATACATTTACCATCATATGAATAGACTGTCCTGTACCATGAGGCAGAAAAGCACTGCAATGTTGTGTTTAACTTTGGAATCTATGTTCTAGGGTGATGTAACACTGCTACAATTGCCTGGTTTAAGTATGTGACTGTGTGTGACTCTGAATAATTTCAGGAGGGGGTTCACAGCAGTTTTCACATTCCACAATCACCACAGGCAAGGCAGTGGCCTAACCAGGGATCTGTAAGACCTTATCAGGTATGGGGTTCACATCAAGTATTCTTTAAATGAACTTAAAACATTTTATATTTATAATAAATATTATAATATGCAACTGTTATCGTAAGGTACATACTTTTTAGGAAGTTTGACTTTTTTAAGATCTTCCTCAGCTGCTGGATGAGCATGAACAATGTGACATCCAAGGGCCAAAAGGGTTCTGGCATAAAAATGGCATTATTGAAACACAACATTATAGTTGTCACGCATTGTATAAATACACAGAAAAAATCACATTTTAAAAACATGGAAGTAACCCAAAATAATGGTATTTTAAAACCCAAATATTTAATTTATCAGAAATCATAAATAAGTCGTGTAAACACTAAAAAGGCATGAATCTATGACTTGAGATTCCTACCACTTTATTAAAACCAACAGGATCTGGTGGTGTTTTTTTCTTTGTATTTCTAGAGACAAAGTTTTTTGAAATCAGTATGATTGGGTTCCTGGGACTTCTAGCAAAGCTAGCAGAATGAGATATTTGAATGGTTTTTCAATCTTACAAATAATATGATGTGCTTGAATAAAAATAAAATTTAAAAAGTTTATTTTCTTTGATATTTAAATCTCACTTGAGGGTTTCAGTTGACATTTGTAGATTATAATTCTTCTCTGTCTCAGGCAATTTTGAGAATTCCACGAGACAAGGGTGATGCCTTTTATTGTCATCCCGTATCTGCAATAAAATAACAGAAAAGGGTACTTTCCTGACAGAATCAAGAATCACAGTAAAAACCCAGTAAATTCTTTGCAGTAGTAAAGACAATATAAGCAATACCATTTATCTTTGTTCAATGACAGCTACTCATAACTATATAAAGCTACTTTTCCCATGATTCATTTATAATGCACACTATAAGTACTCCTCCATAACTAATGAAATAACAAAACCAAGGAATTTGAGGAATTTGAATGTTTACAAAAGCCACCCAAAAGTTAATACCACTGTCTCCTTCCAATTTACATGGTCACCTGTTGTTGGTAATGTATAGACCACCTTACATACCCTGTTCAATTTCCAAGTCCAGGCTTGGGCTGGTGGGAGACTTAACCTAATACAGGTGACTGTACCAAGACAGGTCATTCAAAACATACCTTGCCATATGTCCAGCCCAGTTCTATTTTATTCATTCCCCACAGTTCATGGATATTTTCAGCTAGTTTGTCCCTGATCTTTTCAAGATGAAAAGGAAGGGCAATCTGAGAAAAGAGCATAACAATTTCAGAACTAAGAAGAGGTTCCAGTCACCACATTTGTATGTCCAAGATCATCTAGATCAGTTAGTACATCACAACACACAATTGAAGAACTACTAAGAAAGAGGGAAGCTACCTTAGTTTTTATATTGTGAATTTAAATTCTGAACAGATATATATTATGGGTCCCATTATTGCAAACTTCACATACCTGACTGGTGTCTATTGGACAAGGGATAAAAGAAGCTTGTGAGAGAAATTGTGTTGTACCCAACAAATCCCTCACACCTTCAAAATCTCTTTTATATTCTTTGACTGGTTCCAGTTTCATCTTCTCTTTTGGAAGCAATGCTTCATAACAGGGAGCATAGCCAGCAGGAGGCAAGAAATTTAAAACTCTCCATGACGTCCACCCCAACAAGAAACGAACTCTGTACAATTTTCAATGAAGCAATTAGACTCTTTAATAGTCAGTATATACTATCATTATGTATAAATATTTTAGAAATGTAAACATTTATTATATTGCCATTTACAAAAATGCAGGTGCGCTTCATGTTTTGGTAAACACCAAAGGGTTACCAAGCATTCATACTAGCAATACTATCAGTAAAACCACCACCTACCTACTATTCTTTGAAAATTTGTTTTGAACAAAGCAAAAATAATTATTTAATGTGGTAGCATATTTAAATATTTCTCACTTAAAATCAAACGGTTGTAAGTTGTGAATTTTTTAATGGATTTAAGGGATTGAAAACACAAATCTAATTAAATTGGACTATTACTCTAAAATACTATTGGGACAATTGAAACCTAACTTGAAATTTTAAAGTTACTTCTCAGTCCACACATGCAGACAGTTGGCCACGCTGTGAGAAATACCAACAAAACACCTAAAATCATAATACTTTAAGAAAGCAAACTGTATTATACTGAATATTACAATTGGGAATGAGTTCCAGAAGCATAACTAAGATTCCTTGTAAACCATTAAATTGTTCTTTTCTCCGCAGATATAGATTTTTTCATATAAATTAAGAGTATACCAGGAAAAACAACAAAGACAAAAGCTGCATACTTTGGTCCTCAAGAGGGCAAACTCTAGAGGTAAATAAACACAGAAATGCATAACAGAGCCTGTTATCTCTAGGAATTAGTCCCTACATGTCTTGTGATGGTGTGACCAGAAACCTATATGAATATTAGAACTACCAGATCAACATATCTTGTTTATGTTTTTAAAAAGAGGAGAAAAATTAAGCCCCCAGAACACCCTCCTTAACTCATGAACTCAGGATTCTCATGGAAAAACATTTTCTGTGGTAGTAACAGACACAGATGACAACATATACTTGCTATTAACATCAGCTACTGCAAACTACAGAGGAAAATGCTCTCACAAAATATAAAAGCAACATCAAATAAGAATGAAAAAAAAAGAAAATAATCACACCAGTTTTGGCAGATTTCTTACAGTAAAAAGTATTAATGCAGCTACATATAGTATGGCCACTCCAGGGGAATAAATGAAATTGATTTACTAAACCTTTCCCAACCCTCCTTTATTCTGTTTGATTCTACAGGAGATTTTCTGAATTCACTGAACATAGACAACAATATAAATTGAATGCAGTAAGTTTGAATCTCAGTATTTTAGCTATAGAAGAGGTAAGAAATGGGCAATATTAATAAAGAGATTCCAAAGCTGCTTCTCATCAGTTCTGTTTTCTACTGTGAACACAGTATCAGTTTTCATGATGATTTGGATTTTTTTACTCCCTTCTGAGAAAGCCAGTGAGAATTTTAATTAGGGCCAAATATGGTGCTGTGTTTCTAACATGTTTTTTCCACTGATAATTGGAATGAAACAGAATTAATTTCCCCTAGGTCACCAAATGCCCATAAAATAATACTTTCCAGACACTGCCACTTAGTCAAATTGTTTACAGGCTCACATTTCACTTTTAAGCGAAATCATCGCTGAACAAATCAGTAGTTTTCTGCCTTCTTCCAGCTGCTATTTGGACAGAACTGAAGCAACAAAGCAGAATAAATCATACTAGAATTTAGACAATATTTTGTGTGATAAGACAGCAAAGAAAACAATTAAAATTAAGTTGTACTTACTTTACGCCTGCTGATAAGCTTACAACAGGGAAGAAAAACCCTTCTGTACTGAAGTTCTCAAACATTCCCTGTACAGGCTGTCCATTAATGCGGAATGAAATGCTGGGGACACCTAAATCCAAGCAGCAGCTAACCACATCATCAGATGCTAATAAATGCTGATTGACAGATGCTACCGCTCTGGGTACCCGACCTAGGATAAAGGCATTTAGTAATCATAAGATTTAAGCAGGCTTAATTTTTTAAAATTTTTTATTTGGCCATTTCTAATGGAGTATGTTACAGATGCCTCCCAGTCATCTCCAGAAACAGATAATTTCTGACATTGGATAATTGTTCAATAGTGTTGAAATAAAATATTGAATTACATGTGTCTGCACACACGTATTTTATACACAAAACCCTATGCTAGAACAATGCTAATATAATTGATAAATGAAACTCTCAGATTATGAATTGTTAGAATTAGTGTCATAAAATTTACTTCAGTGTATTCATGTATGCTCTCCTTAAAAGACACCTTTTATTTGCATGGCCCCACTCTATTATTTTCAGAGCCGTTGAAGAATGCCTAGACACATATGGCATTTAAAGGCACTGAGAAATGTGTGGAAACTAAGGATTTTGCCTACGTGCCTTGAAAATTGCACATTAAACATAAGCCATAAATTGAACAAGCTAAAAAATAACCACTGTTTACTTTGCATGCAAGAGAAATCTGGAAGAAAAAATAATGTGCTGGTTCATAATTAAAGGCTCTATACACAAGGACTAAAATGAGGAAGTTGGCAGTAGTGTAGCAATTATAATTTTTAGTTGGCAAAACTGTCTTTTATGAAACTATTTATCAAAATTCTAATTCAATTTATCAGCTCTATCAACAGATTTAAGAATAACTGTCATTTTCCTTCAACTGTAGATTAAAAGTAAAAGAATAATGCAAATGTAGATTCATACAGAATTAATTTATCTGAGATCAATACATCCATTGAATTTGAACAGACAGAATTAAGTCAGTATTGATCTAGATCTGGAAAACGTCATTCTGTGATCAAAATCATGAAAATAGAAGTAATCTGCTAAAAAGTCTAATTGGTATAATTCAATATTGGCTAGCATCTCAGACAAGGAGTCTGATCTGAACTCCTAAATAACTTCATGAGAACCTGGAATTCTGAATGTAGCTCACTATAAAATAGCATGTGATGTATACAAAGGAATGGAAGGTAAAAGTAGGTAAATGCTAAATGTAAGAATAAGTGATAGCTCACAAAGCACTTACCAGACCACAGATGAAGGCCATCAAACCCAAAAGAGTAGAGGTCATCACCAACACCATTGCCTCCCCATCCTTCTCCACCTCCAGGATAGGGGGCATAACCTGAAGTAGAGGCCCATCCAACTCGTAAGTGGGTGGGTTCTGCCGTCAAGAATGGATCAACCTGATCAATTATTAACTCAAAGTACCACTTCTTGTACTGTGCAGAGCCCTCAGCAACACCCAAAAATATGTTTGGTCTTATGCTAAGAAAGAAAATGTAAGCCAGTTAGTGTAAACATAAAGTGTGACATATGAATTATATTGCTGTATAATTGTCAAATTCACTTTTCAAGTACAAGTGTAGATACCCACATTTTGCTTATAATATTTTAAAAAGTGACCCATTTTGTATAACTTAATAAAGCTGCTGTAGAATCATCTTCTAAGGTTGAGGTTCCATGCTTTGAAAAACTTACAGTCAAAAGAGAAATGACAAGATCATTTCCTAAAGTCAAAAAGCCAGGAGTGAGGTTGCCAGGAAATCAAGACCCTCTTAAAACACACAAGTACTTCACAGTATGTTCACATAGTCTGTGCCCTGTTTTGACTCAGAAACAAGCAGCTTTCATGTTCCCATTTTAGAACAGACCTGATTATAAATTAGCAATTTCTAGTTGAGCACAGGTTCCATACAAATGCCATATAGTTAGTAAAAATGGTTTTTTTTCAGAAGTTATTACGTAAGACATTATCACTACCTAAAGTGTGTTTCTCAATATTGAAAGCTTTGGGATATTTCTTAGGTTACAGTATTTTATTCAATTAATTATCCAAGATATGGAAGTTCAATTTTTTCTGATATAATAGTAAAACATATCACTATACCTTGTCACATCATTAATCAAACGTGTTTGCAAAAGTAAGTCTCTTCTAGGCAGTAAATTGTCACAGATCAAATTTTGATTGGCACGGACTGCAACTCCATTACAGACACACAGAGAGCAAAGTACATCGAGAACCTTAAAAGAAAAATCAGAAGGAAGTCAGATAAAGGCAGCTAGCAGCATACACTATTATCCAGTTGTCAGCTTAATTTACATTAAGAATAGGCCTAGAGCAAGGAATATAATATACATTATCGTTTTCTTCATACTTTCCATATATATGGACTGAGTGTAGTCCGTACTACTGATAGAAGATATCAAACATTTGTGGAACATAAATTCAGAACACACGGTTTGAGAATGACTAAAAAAATTTCCTTTGAGATTCCTTATTCTCATTTTGATCAAAAATAAAAAGCTGAAACAGCTGTATGTCAGCTCCTTACAACTTTAAATTAAATCTCGTTAAAAATTAGAAATAGAAAATGTAATTCTTTGATAGATTTTCTGCCACCCAAAAAACTTCATGTGCAAAATTACTGGAAAATTCTCAATGGCAATTATCTGATTGCTTATGAATCTCTTCTGGAAAGAATGTTTTCAATTTGATAAATAATCCATTTATTTATCCATTATAAATAAATTATTATAAATTTATTAATTATAAAATGAAAAATGCTTAAAAATTTCACTATAAAGTGAAACAGAATTTCAGAAAGATGTTATTCTAAAACTTCAGATTTCCTTTTTATTTTGTGCTTGAGTCTGACAATTGAAAGAGACTGGTATCATTCTTCCAGAGTACTGGAGCAGGAAATTTTGGAAGAGAGAACAGTAACACAGTGTTGGTTAATGCTGAGTAACAAAGCTGCACACTTTCGCAAAAAACCAGAGAAGCTTAAATATGTACTTGACCTCTGATAGTCTTTGAGCAATGAGCCCAAATGATCTAAACTTCTACACATCATCTCCAAGACAAAGACATCATTGACTGTGTTATTACTATTGTACAGCACCAGAAACAGCAGAATATAACTTTCATTTTAGCTACTCCTGTCATCTGACTAGTGAATTTAGCACAAATCCACCATCAACAGCTTACGCTGTTTAAGCTAACATATTAGCTTAAACACTTTTCTACGTCCCAGCCCATGCAGTTTCTTTTCTACCATCTCTGCTATTGGGCAGAAACCATCTAGAAGAAGGATAGAGGTAATTATTTAAAAAAACACATAAACTCTGACCAGCACTCAGCTGTAAAGCATCTTAGTAACATTAATGACTACCAGCAACTCAGACCTTACATGTAAACTGTTTAAATTATCTATTTCTGACAGAAGGCTTTTAATTTAAAAAGTCCTTCAAATCAATAATTTCTAGGACTATATTGCTTATTAATATTAGTGTTTCTTATTTTCTAAATCTCAACAGACTTTCTAATCTAGGAGGAGAACAAGATGCACTGTGGAATAACAGATAAATTAATTTCTTCCCACTCTTCATTACTTTCAAAGACACTAAAAGTGGAAATGCACAAATCCATATAATTCTTCTCCTGTGTACATTTTCTTTTTCTGCTCTAAGCACTCGCTATAAGATGTATATTAAGATGTTTCAGACAAAAGGTTCTTGTAGGTGACTGGCATAACTCAGTAATCCTTGCTAAGAGCTATAAATAGTAAGCTGAACTTACTTCTGAAATTTCAACTTTTTTTTTCTTATGCTTGCTTGTATCAGTTCATACTCCTTAACCATGCTTAAAAATACTTTTCTCCTTAATGTATCTATAGTTGGTTAGGTTCTCTGTACTAGTGATTTACAAGAGAAGGTAATTTCAGCTCACTAAAACTTTTTCTGTTCTTCCTCGAGGTTATCAGTCTTTCAAATAAAAATTTAATTGAGGAAGGAAACTCACATCAGAAAATCACACAAAAACCTATATCTTCGTCTGTGTTGTGATGTCATCCTGGTTGCAGCCAGTAACTCTGTTCACCTTCTTCTATCATAATAATTTGCATATTGATGTCTAAATTAATTTCATCCAGTATTTCTTCTGGAAACTCAGGGGTTTTTTCTTTCTTCAGAACACCTGTGTTTTCAGATATTTGGATTATTTTTCTGATTTCTCAATTTATTTTTTTCTTTTCTGCTACTATTATTATTACTCAAATTAGGAATGACTTTGCAGGATATAGTTCTCTATACCTGTGGATACAATGGTAGTCCACTGCTTCTGCAGAGCCCTGAACCACAAAGCAAGCTACTCTGCCCACTTTCTTACAGCCATCAGAATACTTCATTTCTCGTCAAATCCAATGTTCTGACTGGTTACCAATATTTCTTAACTGTTTACTTCTCATACGTATTTTTGGTATTTGAAAATTGCTGAAAAGCAATTATATATTAAACATTCTTTTAATCTCAACAAAGAAATTTTGCATATGTACTTTAAGGTTATTTTATTCTTTTAAAGGTACTACAATCACATTTTTTTCATGTAGACATTTCTCACCTTTTTTTCCCCCACAAATTATTGTAAGAATAACATTACATCCTTAGTTTTTCCAAACCTACCTTGTAATTGCGCCCGATGTTTTATCCAACAGTGAAATAATGGATTTTATGTGTTCCTCAGATATTAGATTTAAAGCTTCTGGGCTTTCAATCAAGATGCAGTGCAACACTTCCAAAATACCTATATGAAGGCCAGAGAAATAATGCTGCCATTAAATCACCTGCACCACTGAACACAATCTAAAAAGCTCAGTAAATGAGTATCTTACAAGATGCTGTGTTGTCTCTGGTGTAAAAAGAGAATGAAAACACTTCTAAGGAATATTTATAAGAATATGGTACATTATGAATAAATGCATAATGAAAACGTTAATTTCTATTTTCTTTTGAAAATAGTCACAATTTTAAAACCACTTGGGAAATCTGCAAGTTTAGTTCCTTCTTTTCAATGGAAGAGGTAAAGGTTTTAATAGGGAGCACCGTATAGTATATACATATTTTGTTGAATATTCCACTGTAAAAAACCACCTATAATCTATATCTATATGGGGTTTGTATGCATGCTCACAAATCGGTGTTATTTCACGGTACACTACTGTTGATACTGTTTGACCCAATCCCTTAATTCATCAGAGTCATGTTCAACATTGACTGGATGTAGTATTGCACATAACAAATGTATTGAACCAAAAAAAAAGCCACAAAAATGTCTCTTTAAATGTATTATTTTCTCAATTAAAACAAAAAAAAACAAAAAACAAACAAAAAAACCCACCAAAACACCAAACTACCAAAAAAAACCCCACAAAAAAACAAAACAAAAAACCCCAACCACCCAAAAAAACCCCCCACAACAAAAAACCCCAAACCCCACCAGTGTATTTGTTTTCTAACTGATAGTTAATTTACGTTGTAAAAGTGAGTCTCACCTGAGGAAGATTCTAATCTGTCCAATTTACTGATCAGCCAATCAAGGTTACTGGAAAATTGAGCACAGTTGTTTCTGTTGCCACGAATGAGAGCAGCTGGAAAAAAACCACAGGGTATAATTTTATAACAGGAGATTTCAATTTTAAATCACCAATGTTTATCATATGTATTTTTAAACAATTTTTTGGGTAGCTCCATAAAACAATGAACAGACAAGTCCATATATGTTACCATAATAAAGAATTGAGATTTTCATTACTTTGAATATCAACAATGATGTAATTTCTAAGGACCACATAGTTTTTGAAGCTGGTGGGGTTCTACTGGATAAACAAGAATCTCAGTCAAAAATATGTTTTGTTAATGTCTTATTGTGTTGCTAAATTTAAATAGAAGTTATCCAGCACCCTTCCTTGATGTCAAGCACTCTCATGATCATGGGGATGAAATATTTCTTTTTCTATTTCTTCCTACCAAGTGTGGGAAGATCATATGCAGAAGTTTAAGATCAAGTGCAAATTGGGCATATTGGTGTTTAGTTCTACTTTCTGATTGCAATGTTGTAGAATGCATAGCATTTAGTCTTTCAGTAGTGCAGGCTGCACTTTGAAAGTTCATCAACATTCAAGTCTTTCAACCAATACTGTTGGTTTTTTCCCTTCTAGAAGTCATAGATCATAGGGGAAAAAAGCAACAAAAAACTACCTTTTGTATACAATTGTCAGTGATTTTTATTATGAAGCATAATAAATATTACATCAGAACAACTGTGTTCAAAATGTACCTGCAGACGAAAATCAAGATAAAATCTGAAAAAAGTCCAAATAACACTAGAGCGATTTTCTTTTCATCCTACTTTTCTTTAAACTCCTAAGACTGTAGTAAAATGCAGGCGATGGTAACATTTACTTTCTAAGGCAATGAGATTTCAGCAGAAGCACCTGCATGTGTGTTCTGTGTGAATAGCCTCATGCTTCAAAGCACTTCCCCTGGTTTCTTTTATTCTTGTCCTGACTCTTAAACATCCTTATTTCACTATGGATCAGAACTATCTTCCTTTGTAATGAGATTAGAACGTATTTAGTCTCCATCAGAAGACAACAGTCTTTTAAATGAGAAATAAATCAAGTATCAAGTACGAAATTTAAAGAAATACACACATACATACTTTTCCTGCTCTATGATTTTGACCATTCTACAACACAGAAGCAGCTTGCTCTTGACTATCAGTGGTCTAGAAACTCTGGCATTGATATTGAAAAAAATATTTCTACTTTTGTTTTATGTAATTATTTTTATTAACATTTAAATCTAAGCCTTAAGTGACAAACATGGATTGAGCAGACCTGACTACTACTTTTAGACTTTTTTCAGCTTCATATAAAAAGGTTGGTTTCCAATTTTTCTAATTTTTAAAATAAAAATTCACATCTATTTGCACATCACAGGTACATTTAAATTTTTTTAAAAAAATGTTTTGGTATGCTTCACAGAACTTTTTCCTAGCTGAGATCTAATTTTCTGATGTATCATTGCTCAATAAACTCTGTTCTCTGTAATAAATAGCAGTAACTATATGGAAGAAATTCTGTAATTTACATAATAAACTGCATAATACACAGAGTATTCTTTGGCAGTGAAGCAGCAAGAAGGATGCCAAGAGTACATATTCTGGGGTTTTTTTACATTAGTAGGTTTTTGAAGAACTTACCTAACAATTTGTAAAGAAGATTCAAAATTTCTTTCCATGATGTACCATGTTCTTCTCTTGTAATTCCTGCAAAATGAGCTGCGCTGTTGTAGTCGTTTAAGCGATCAATGCAATTTAGAACTAGTGCCAGCATTCCCTAAACATATATGACAGAGAGGAAAGTGAACTGTACATGAAAAAGCATTGGTTGTTGGTTTTTTAAAGACTTTTTCCTGTATGAATTGGAATGTTACATTATCTTAAATAAAGAAAATCCCAAGCAACAAACCAACTGTGCTTAGAAGATCTGAATATGTATTTTCCTGTATAAAAAGAATTAATTTTAGAGAAAGATTCTATACTGTTCCTTATACAACTAGGTATTACAAAAAATAAGGAATAAAAATCTGAAAATAAAGGCTTTTACAATTTTTAACACTCTTTTTTACATAAAATCTTCCTTGCATAAGGAAAAAATGCTTTAAATTTAGATAAAAATGAATTTTCATTGATTAAAAAAGGTGGAACTTTTACTATCCAATAAAATATCTGTAAACCAAAGAATTTTAAATACTAGAAGAGATTTGTAACTTCAGTTTGATTGCAGAATCAAATGGTATTGAAATCTGCAAGCAATTCAAACGTGTCTAAAAGCATCATAAAATATGTTTAGTATTTCTACAAAAATGTAGTTATTTCATTTTCAGAGAGGAACACTCCAATAATTGTGTAATACATATCCTTCTCTAAAACTGGCATTCTTAGAGTTTCTAGAGATAACAGTTACAGGCAGATTCACAGGGCAGAAGAGACATCAGAAACAACATCCATTATTGACCCAGGTTTTATTATTCGATTGGAGTGTCCAGGTTGTATTACTTCACTGAGAGAAAAAGAAATTTCTTGTAAAAATTGTTTCTTGTAAAATGAGAACTTTTTAAAGGTGCTCAGAAGAATTAAGGTCAAATTTTGTGACAGAGTGTGTGGTTTGTGACAAGTTTAATATACTTTTATATATATGTATATCTGTCTCAGCTGGGAACATTGCATTATAGATCATATGCATATATCTAGATGACAACAAGCATACATCTAAATTCTTCTCAATGTTCGTGAGAAAATACACTTAAAATTAAAATAATGTCAAAATCCCTCTCCATATACCTCTTCTTTGAATAGATTTTGTCTGTTTTTGAGTGAGCGAAGTTTGTTTTGCTTATCTTCATGTTGCAGGTATTCTTCGGGAAGCTGGAAGTAAGTGATCAGGTCTTGCAGAGTCTGAGCCATCTCCTCAACAGGCAGGGCAGTGGGTGATAGTGCTCTGTTGTTTCCACTATGGAAAACAAGACTGGCAGCATTCATCATTTTCCCACTGTAATTTACAGCATTATGTAGTAACCTATTCTCTTTTGGTATCTAAATCAACTCTTGTTACACATATGAACATGAGCAACAGATGATCTGAACTGAACATCATTCAAACATCTATTATTTGGGTGTCTAGCACTTAGAGCTTCCTGAAGTGGAATCATGTTTCCCTTTCTGCACTGATATAAACAGAGAGAATGTTTAAAAAAAATGAAAAAAATAGAAGAAACATAATTTAGCAAAAAGAAAACAAGATGAAAGCTGTACCAAAGTCCTTTTCTATGGTAATTGATTTTGTTTAGATAATTTAAATCACATTAAAGTTATAGGTGTAATGTTCAATAACACCCACTCTGGAAAAAGAGCACAAAAGTAGTAGGTAATCCTAACCATGAATAACATCTTCTGTATCTATTCCGTATAGGAAACAAAGAAGGGCGTGATTTAAAAATATAAAGCTTTTCAAGGAATCTCTGTTGCCAGTAAAATAATGTCTTTTTCTGTTCAAGTATTTTCTCAATCTTGTGTGATAACCCAGTTTTCCACAGCCTGACTGCTATAAATAGTATCATCTAGCAAGCACTGACTGCTGGCAAAGGTGGCTCTTTTTTATATCCTCAGCCTAAGAAATACAAAGGAGTGGTGCAGGTTCTTGAGATACTGAGGTAATGTTTTAAACACAGGCTCATATGGTGGGCAAATAATTAATTACAAACTCCTTTTTCTTTATTTTTTAATCAAATATTGCATCAGGTATTACAAGGGTCAACACTTCATCATCATAATTAAAACTTCTGCAAAGCAGTACAAAAAAATAATTTCTTCAGTACAAAATACATTCTTACAGATTTAATTACACAAAGTTCTAGATACCATTGAATACTCACTAACAGAGTGGGACTAAGATCAGTTAGCATGTTTTCTTCAACCTGGATTATGATTCAGCTTGTTTCTGGCTTCAAGGTATTTGATTTAATAATCTCAAATAATCTCAAATAAATTGTTCTATCTATTTAATGGCATTACTAATCAAAATTGCAAATTTAAATCCATAAAAGTGTATTTCTAATAGCTTCTAAATTCAAACACTTGAAAGCAGGACATAAGGATTCTTTTAGAGAAATACTTATATTTCAGAATACTTTAAAAACGGGGTAACAACTACCTTATAAAGTGGCTGAATAAGCTTGTAGTATTGCGAATGATTCGAGCAGCCTGGGATTCCTCACGCTGGCATCTTTGTAATGTGAGACCATCATCCATATGACCTTCTTGGTGTAATATAACCTATTGAAAGTCAGAAATTATCATGATAATTACTTAAAAACATTTTTGCTTTTAAATCTTTTTCAACTCATTCCAATACTGCGCTGAAAAAAGTCATTTATATAAATACAAATGTGTTAAGCACTTTATCTGGACATCTATTCAATAGCTACAAGTTTTTCAGTCTCACATAAGTTATTCAGAGAAGACAATGTAATTTATTTTTATTCTTCCACAATTCCTTAAAAAGATACTCCTAAAAAATACTTCAAAATTTTAACAAAAAATTTCATTCTTTCTATATTCTAGCTCTCAGGGAAAGAGGAACTTCGTTTTCTTAAGCATCATTTATGAAAGGATTCTTGTGTTAAGACTATTGACAAGAAAAATCAAGCTGGAGTGACAAAAATTACAATGCAGCTAAAGGAGCGACAGTGTTTATGAGCAACTTCTGATTCGTTTAACTATTTCTACACAATATTTTGGATTCTTATCAGAACCAGATATGAACATCATATGAATTTCAAGCAATAACAGAGATCCTTTGGTGGGGTTTTAATCTTTCACGTTGAATAAACACAGGTCACAGAACGCCAGCATCACTTTTAGGTATCACAAAAACAAGTCTTGGCCATTTTGAGTCCTTAAAATCCTACAGCAATTTTGTAAGAAGTAAATGTGAGTTATCCTGCTTCTTTGTCTACTGAATTCTCCACCAAAAATGTATCTTTTTACCTCTGAATTAGTAAAAATTTGCAACCCACCTTCCCAGTTAGCAGAGTAATTCTGAGGGCATGAATAGTTAACAAAGAAACTAGGAATGTTATACAAATGTTATACAAATGGGAAAGTTATTTACCAACAGCTTTTGTACATACTAGTATATAGGTACATCAAAGCACTGGGAAGTGATGTTTTTCTATGCTTGGCAGAAACTACTCTACACATGTGCTCTCTTCCTTCATGCTGAGGAAGAGCTTTTAAAAGAGACAAACATCACCTGCTGTGTTTATCCGGACAGCAGAATCCACGGAAATACGATGGAGAAGATTGGGAAGATATTTTTGAATTATTATTAATAATATTTTCTTAAGGGAGACTAGTTTAAAATTTGGTCATCTTTCCTATTTTTTCAGATATTTCTTTGTATAGAATCACATTGTGGTTGATTTTGCTAGCTTAAATATCACTGTTTCCATAGAGAAGGTCCTGAGGTCTCTAAACTGAGGAGTAAGTGAAGATCTGCTCTTCCCATCACAAAACTAGTAAGAAAACATTTGACAATCAAATAATATTTCCTCAGGCCATTGCGTGTAGCTCCAGATTTTGGAGCTACAGGAATGAAAACATTTGACAGATGGGGTATTAGAGCTGTCATGCCTTGTAAAATGATTGCATTTTCATTACTGTGGAGCAGATAAGGACTCTTCTCCCTAAGTATGCAGTGGATGAGAGAAAAGTCTTTTAGAAGGACCTCATCTTTCCTATTTCTCTGACCAAAAAAAATAAACCAAACCAGAAAATCAACAAACTGCCCAAACCTCAACTAAATCATTCAGAAACATGGCAATGACAGAAAAGTGCTATTTAGAATTCCAGTAAGTACATCACAGGCAGAAGCATCCAGCACTACATCAATTCCTCAGATAAAACACTTCTCTGCTTATAAAAAGGGGCATTTGGCACTGCCTTGCTTGTTGAAATACAGCAAGGCATTGACCAGCACTGTGAGTAATGGCCTCTAGAACATGAATCCAAATCATGTAGCATATGTTTTTCTGTTCCCTGAGCTCTGGCAATTCAGAGCTCTGCAGGAGTTCATTGCTTGCACAAAAGCAAGCTCTCAAACTGAAAAGACAGACATCCATCACTCACTGGATGGTGGCAGGATATTGACTAGAATATTGACGTAAACATTAACATTACCTGGCAAAATCTTGAATCATTGGTTACCACAAACTCAGAGTGAGAAAACATTAAAATTCTGGCAGAAATAATGAAAAAAAATCCTCATAAATGATGCCAGAATTTCCTTTATATTTGTTAGTTTAAAAATTCAGTACATGAAACTACACCAAACCCAAATAACATAAATTTTCACTAGGAATTTTTAGTATTTTATAACAGAACTAATCTCATAGTTGTTTTCTCCTCTCTATATCCTTACAGAAGCTGACAGTGATAACAGTCAGGTTGTGTCAGAAAAGCATCCTTTGCCTCTTGCAAAAACAAGGTATTTCTCAATCCTCCTGGGCTAATGAGTCATGTTACAGAAAGTGCAGGCCAGCTTCTGAAGGAATACAGTGACTGAAAGTGAAAATTGCTTAACGCAATGGTGGGAGAGGATGAATATAAAGCAATTACTTCAGTTCTAATGCAGAAAAACTAATTTTATATGAAAATTAAAGGGATATATACATCTAAAGTTGCTTATAAGATTATAGCCTAAAATCCAATATTGCAGGGTATGAAAAACTGTTTCTCGCCTCCACATGAATATCAATTGCTTGAAGCTAGAGGGTTTGGATTTTCTTCTGTTTGAAGGCACTTAACAAGACAGTTAAGTGAGAGGTGAGAGGGCAACAAAAGATTTGAAGTCTTTGAACATGAATGAAACAGTTTCAAAGGAGAATAAAACTGACAGGCAATTATGGAGGTTCTTTTAGTCCCTTGCTGCTGAGCAGAAAACTGGAGAAACAAAATACTAAACGCCACGGGAAGCTATTGTAAAATTCTTTCTTGAATACAGAGGAAGAATCTACACATTACCTTTTCAAGAAGTAAAATTGGACTCTCTGAGGAAACAGAATGATATAGCCAGTTCTGGCATAGGAAAGGAAGACGCCATCATTGTGTGGTTTAATTTTTTATCAAGAAAATACTGAATCACTGGCATTTAAAGAATTTCTCTGATCAGGTTGCTGAGAAGTGAAGGCGTTGGGCATTCACTGCCCATTGATGATGACCATGTGTGCTGCATATGAATAAATGTGATTATGCCAAGGGAGTGTGATAACAACCTTCTTGTTTTATACTATGGTGCTTGTGTATGGGTATTCTCTTATGAATGTACATGTGTACAAGTAACTAAAGAAGAATTCCAACTTCTTTTCAGTATTGAACTTTTTATTTTTTCTTTTTTCATGTTCTAATGATGGGTTCAAGTTGTAAAAACCTACAAATAGAGAATCAAGGAATCCTTTGGTAATGATGCAGTTATGTGAAGCTAGTACTAAACCCCTTGACACTGAATGAAATATGAGCGTAAAATTTGAAGAAATAACAGGTCATTTGCCTGTAATTAAGAATATAATTGTACCTTAAAATCAAAAGACTGAGAGAAAGACCTTGATGTCACATCACTGTCCTGGGTTGCAGTGTATTCTATTACCATCCCCATCAGCTGTTGAAATCAGGTGGGGCAGTGTTTCCTTGCCTCCTCCCCCCAGACTATCTTTCTGTTAACTGCCCATCATTGTCCTGCTGCACGACTCAGAGATAACTCCCTCCGGACCATCTTCTGTTAATGAGCCTAATCAACACTCTGCCTCATGACTTGTTACCCCATTGTGAGATGCTCCACCCAGAGGGAGGAACCAAGCATCCCAGCGTGGATATAAGCTGAGGCTGAATAACAGAGACACCGGCTTCCCACTGGATTTCCAGAGGATGGGAGCTACACAGCCACCATTGGACCTCCTGAGGAAGAGCAGACTGTTTTACTACAGGATCACTGCTTCAGAGGACTGCAGCCACCATTCTACCAGACTGCTACCACCACCCTGCCTAACAGGGTGTCAGGTTGTACCTTGACTCTGTCAGTTTGACAGTGTTTTCTTTTACCTTTTTTTTTTCCCCTTTTCTTTAATTTCCATTAAATTGTTATTCTGACTTGGTGCCTCCCACTGGTTTGTTTTCAAACTAGTACAATCACAAATACATCTAACATTTTGGGAGGAAATAATTCTCTAATGTCCCTTAAGAAACTTGATTATTTTCTAAGGCCTTTTCTGAAGTGACAAATTTAATTGCCATGTCACATAACATACTTAATTAAAAAAATCTAAAACACCATTGATTGTAAGATGACTTATTCGTTTTCACCAGTTACAACAGTTAAAATTAGATTTTAAATAATTATGCAAATCAGGAATTTCCTTTTTTTACTGGTGCAAAAAAATAAAAATTGAGCATAATAATAATTTCTTCCGAGAAAAAAATGTCATTTCTTAATAACAAGGGGTTTTTTTCAATTACATATTTACATTAATATCCGTCACTGTTTTCATTTTTAGAGTGAAATATTCACATCTTCAGTAGAAGAGCACAAACAATTAAACCCACAAAGACTGATTTCACAAGTTTAAAAAAAAAAAAAAAAATCAAACATTACCTTTCTTTTCAAGGGACCTAAACGTGCTGATTTAGCATCCTGTGCTTTGTAAGTCAACCATAAGGCAGTGGCCACATGTTGGACAAAACAGATTGAATCTCCGTACTTTATTTCTGGGATTCCCATTCCATCAATGTCACGTTTGAGACTAGATTCCTGCTTTTCTTTCAGCTCCTAAGGAGATAAAATAAAGTTGGTATTTAATCTCTGTATTGGAATAGGGTAAAGCATTGAATTCTACACTGATATATATTCCAATACTGAACAATATTTATGCTACTTATGCTGTTAAGATGCAGCTAGATTTCAATTCACATAATTTCTGCTTCTATCCAATTACTCTTTCAGACTGTGATTAAAAATAATTTCAAATCTGAAGCATCATTTTCACTGAAGCAAGAAAAGTCGAGTAAAATCCATTACAGTGGATTCATACAAAAAAAACCTTTAGATTTTTATCATAACCTATTCAATAATGGAGTTACTGATGTAAGTAAAGTCTATGTAGCCAACATTTTTGAATTTTAGCCTAGACAATAAAAATTTTGTAATGTAGTTAAAATATTTTTATGCCAAATATTTTTTGTTTATAATTTGTATATACAGATACACACTTTGCTTAAAATAATGCCTCTGTATTGAACAACGAGCAAAAAAAATATTCCTTATTTTAAAAGTACAATTTGTCTTTTATATTTACTTTTGCATTTCTCAATTTTTTACATATATTTATATCAGTAAATAAATAAATGATGTTTTTCTATATCCACTTTGTAAGAAAACTTGGATTCTTCCAAACCTCTTTTATAGACATTGCTCAATGCTTGGCTGGAACACCCATTTTTTAAGCCAAATTTATTTATTAATGCCATTATTTTTCATTTAAAACTGGGGGCTTTTAAGACTTCAGCACTTTAAAATAAAGTATTTGTCCTTTAAAACATTAATTCAGGAATAAGAACAGAATTATGCTGAAAACTTTGTAATGGCAAGTTATGGATACACGTGACTCAACAACAAAAAAAGTAAATAGAGTAATTAAATAACATCATTTTTCTATGATTGCAATGGCTGATGGATTTAAGTGTAGATAGTTGTTAATTTTTTGCTAAGTAAATAAAATGTTAGAAATTAATATGCAGTCTAAATTTCTATATGTGTAACAAGGTTTTTTTATTTCATTTCAGATTACAGTGTTCAACATCTGTGGAGTAAACAGGAGTTTTATTTTATCCATGCTAATCTGCTTTCATTTATATGTAATTTAACTGTCAAATTTGAACAATAATTTCAGTTGAAACAGGTAGCATTATAATGCCAAGATGAAGTTGAATGAAATTACAAGATATTCCTTGGAGATACCATTGCAATTTCAAGGCTATGGGGAAAACATGTCACATCATATTTGTGTGGACTGAGCTATCACGTACAGAAAAAGATTAACTATTTCAATACACTTTTGCAGTGGGGAGATTAAGTGAAAAATACAATAAAATAGAACAAATTCACTGACTTTCAGCAATTTATTATTTGTCTTTACGAAGTATCCTGAAGATTAAAACTTTTTTTCTCAAATATTGTGTCCACATCTATAATCAAGTATCAATGAAAATTTCAGAGAGAAGTCATAATGTGGTAAGAAACAATCCTAATTAAATTTTTTTTTTTTTTTAAATATGGAGTGATACTGATGCCTGTTGACAACACTAGACATAGTGAAAAACCCCAATTTTTTAAAATTTCAGAAATAAATCTTTAGAATTATTTCAGGGGCCTGAAAGCTGTTTTCACTTTGAGAAATACAGCATAACTTCCTCTTCATCATGTTTTGCTCTTTGCACTCTGTCCAGCTTCTCTAGGATTTCAGCCAAGAAATTTGATCGCAGTGTGCAAAGACATGGTGTATTTTATAACAGCTGAAAAGTCTAGGCAGATAAAGATTACTGGGGGAGAAGGGGAATAAAAAACTTCTCTTATTTAGATATTTGTACATATCTTAACAGTGAAGTATCCAAACACTTCTGGTTTTAAAACCCTCTCTTCACAACCTAGTCTCAGTTTAACTCCCTGAGGCTGTGAATTAATCAAATTAGAGAAAGAAAATCACATCATGGGCCTGGAAGGTGGCAAAGGAAAAATAATAACAACAACAAAAAAAAATACCCCAAACCAAACAAACAAAAAAGATGAAACGAAAAAAAGAATTTGAGGGCAAAGCTGTCAAATATGATATTTTTCAAAAGATGTTTAATATACGAGAGGAAGCACAAGAATTAGAAAGTGAGAAAGAATCATAGATTTCTACCTGTCAAAAGGAATATAAGGAATGGTAAAGTGAACAGGACAAATAAACTCAACTTTCTTTACAAAGACTTTACAATAGTAAAAACACAGTGGGGGATACTTTTTTGCCAGCTTAAGTGCTTGTTAAGACAGTGCTAAGAATGGCAAAACAACCTGTCTGCTGAACTCTTACTAAATCTAACTTGCATGAGCCAAATAAAATTTTATCTTTTAGTACTGCACACTGTTATTGCTTTAAAAGTATTGCCATAGATACTCTAATTCAGCAAAAGAAAAAGAGAAAAGGTCTACAGATTTAAGAGCTATCTTGCTACTGGTCTTCTTGTACTCTGCATATTTTGCTTTATATATTTGTACATCCCAGTAGACAAGGGAAAAGAAAGTTACTTTCATTTCACCTTCTATTCTCTGTTCTCATAGAAAATAAGTAGAAAAAATAGCTTAATACTGTATTTGAAATGCAGTGCTTACTGGGAAATTATAAAATACTAACTTAAAAATAAGTATTTGAACTTTCAGAGACAAATGTAGATAAAGGCTCTGCAATACCTATGATCTTATTCCAAAACCAAATTAAACTTTATGATTACTACCATACTATTACGACATCCTAATGCCATTTTGAGTCCCTCAGACAGCTACATGCTGGCAGTAATATTAAAATGATATCAAATCCTTCTGCATGAGTCATCTGTGACTTTTGAATGTATCAGAATGTTACTTACCAAGACTATACCAATAACGTCTTCATTGTCACTTGTACATACCACCACAAAAATTAAACATGAAATCTCAAATATTAATTCTGGCCTACACAAATTAATATAAACAATTATTTTTAAATATGCTCCTGTTTCCACTGTGTTTAGTCTCAAGGAAATTTGTAAGCAGACCCAAGATTCTACTCAGCAGTGTATACTGAGCCAAGTACTGTGCTGGAATGAGAACATCCCATTTCAAAACAGGATTCCATCTGGTGTAGAGGAACTGCTGCCTCTGTTGTCACAAGGCATTACAGAACTGTTGACATTTTAAAACTTGGTCAAAAGTAAGCTCTATATTAAAACCAACAAAAGATGTAATTTGGAGTGGGAAGTGGTCCATCAATTTCTGATGCTTGTAAAATTAGTTTGCAGCAATTAGCAGTAAGCAGGCATGTATTGCATATGTTATTTTCATTGAAATCAGCACCATAGTGTTCTTTAGCATATAGCTTAACTTTTTTTTAAAGTTTCCTTCTGTTCTTATTTATGTAAGAACATGTTAAGGAAAACTGATTTGAATTTTATAATTTTAAATTAGTTTCAATTTCCAGTGTTATCCATCAAAAGAGAAAAAAGAGTGAAAGTAAATACACTTTGAATGCAACCACAGGTATTGAAAAGCAAGAAAAATATTGCTAAAGTGGAATATAACGATATTGAGGAAGAAGGTGCATTTTCAAGAAGAAGGTCTGTGTAACAACTGCTGGAAAAGTAAGACTTTATTTAAGTCATGTGTTACAGGCTACTGGGAAGCCTTGGGGATTTGCATATTCACATAGCTCTTCTTTCTGGCAAAGATAATATGTTTTTTCTACAAAACCCTTTTGCTGGCTTCCAAGCCAGAAAGAACACCGCAATGGAGAAAAGTTTAATTTCCTTTTGGATACTCTGCAGCAATGCTTATTGTAAGCAACCTGGTCTGAACTGGTGTTGACCCTACCTGGAGCAAAAGGCTGGACTAGATGGCTTCCCAGAGTCCTTTTCAATCAGAATTATTCTATTAGTCCAAGGGGTGGGAGTGCTATAAACAGACAGGTATCCAGCACCCTATTTTGAGAATCTGTACACAGCTGGACATGAAGACATTAGACAGATATCTTGAAATTTCCCTGAATTCATGCCTTGTAAAGGTACATGCAATTGAAAAGGTTTCTTCATCAGGAAAATGAACCAATAAAAGGTTTGCAAATACATATATGCAGAAATTTGGATAAAACCACCTGTGTATATCTAGTCTAACTATTAACTTCTACAGTCCTTTTTTCTCTCAATTTGTGTGAAAGCAGCACTTGGCTTTAAGAGCCCTTTTCTTCTTACAGTCCAGGTCAATCTTTAGGGCTTATTCTCTTCCCAAACATTGCCTTTCTTTCTTCAGGAAGAGTTATCATTGATTGTACCCCTCACCTTTGGAAACACTAATGTCTCTGCCTATGGGACAGTGCAGCTCTTACCTGTCCAGCAAATAAATAACAATTCTTTTCCTTGGCACCAAATTCATAACCTATCATGAGGTAAAAATATTCTTTTCTATCTAGGACAGCACTAATGGGACAGGATGATGAGACACTGAGCTTGAATTTAATATAAAAATGTACATTAACAACCATATTATGTATTAACACAGTAGGCATGAATGACTTCTGCATAATTAATTACTACGGTACTTCAGCTTAGTCATTTTGTGCACTGCAATAAATTTCACTAGTGTGCCTTTGAGGCACACCTCAACAAAAAGAGTAAGAAAATTGGGCATGTTTACTCAATGTACAGAAATTATTTTATGAATGTGCATACATAAACACTAAATTTAAATACTCAAAATTCATACATATATATGCATGGGTTAAAATCTTGAAAAACAGCAGGACAGCTGGTGTCCAATTAGGCAGTTGTTGTAGTCGCTAGGTACGCCGCGGGATAGGAAAAGCAGTGGGTGAACAGATCTCTGGAGGGGTTTTCAGCCACAGATCGCCACAGGCAGTGAGTACATCAAAGGAATTTTAACTCAATGTTTAACCAGTAACTGTGGCACTCCTGGGATACTCATCATTCTTTCCAGGGTGCCATGATTTGCCAATAATGGAAAAAAATTACAGCTGTAATAAATGCCCCGGCACAACAATTTTTTTTTTTTTTTTTTAACATTTTCAATTATTTTGATAGGCTAAAATAAAAATTCTTGAAATTTCAAATGCATTCACACTAATATTATTTTAAACATGCTAAAAAGAAGTATTTGGTTTATTATACTAAAAAAAGTCTAGCATTTGTCAAGACTCTTAGATTTCATCTAGTGTATAATTAATTTTAACGATTTTTTTTCACTTTCAGATTTCTTTTTTCTTAATGATCATATAGCACTCAGAATTTTGTGGAAAATTTAGCTTTTTGTAGTTAATAAAAATTCTATTGTAACAGCTATGGCAATTATTTATAAGTGAAATAATGAAAGAACATAAAAACTTTTAGTCATCTTTGATTATAAAACCTTTCACTTTCTGGAAAAAAAAGTGATTAATTTTGTGTACCTCCATAATCATTCTTCATTGTCTCTCTCTTGTAATGTTTTTCCCAGCTGGAACAATGCAAAAGCTAATAACATGCAATTAGCAGCTCACTAAAGAGCACAATTTGAAAACATATGGTTTAGAAATCACTGACTACATTTGCCTTACATTTAGGAAAAATTTGATTAAGTTCAGTTCTTATCAGCACATTGCATAAAGAATAGCAACTGAACTGAATGCAATTTAATTCAATTATGACAGATAGAGCTGGAATGTGTAACACTCTAATGAGATTCTGTCCAACTAAAATAAGTGTATAATTATTAAACTATTCATATTAAACCACTGTATCTTGCACTGTATTTAGTTTCAATCTTGCTTTTTGAAACTGGTAGCAGTTTAGTTTATTCTAAAGTTTATTAATCAGCCTTATTTTTCCTCCATGAGACCTTTGTTATTCTTGACTCAGGTTGTTTACATTTGTATTTAAACACACAATCCCTGGCATTTGCTTCAATTTAGAAATTACAAGTAGACAGTTGTTGAAATAATTCAGACTTGGTATTTGAGTGCTCCACATTCAGAAAAAATTTGCATTGTTTTTATTTACCTTTGATGCTCTAAAACAAAAGGCAGTAGATGTTGTGTCCGACTTTTCTCTGTCTAATATTACTACTCCTTCATCTTCATTCAGAGCCAAGTACTTTCCTGTCGTAATATGTCGAAGACGGAAAGGCTGCCCCCATCTGATGTTACTTCCACTCCAGCTAAACATAAAAGACATCCAAAAATAGTTTCAGTAAGTAAAACTAGTATTTCTACTTTGGGTTTTAAAGGATGTTCAGAAGATAGAATGTGCTATATTCCTTTTTGGTTCTGATTTCAATACTTGCATAAAACAGATGCAAAACTGTTAATTCATTTGCAAAGGGAATCCTGGTAAGGAGTATGGCTTCCATCTTCTTGTTTCTACACCCTCTTTCCATCTTATCAGGGTGTTACCTATGGTGTCCATAAAAAAATCCTACATGTGTAAATTAACTACTGTATTTTAGTTGACTTACTAAATAAACAAATTAAACCTAAGTGGGGACTCAACATTCCACAGACTTATCCTACATCTGTCTTAGTTATGAGGGTATTTCCCTTACAATCACAAACACACCAAGGGTAAAACAAACACAGGGTCCAGAAGGCCATCAAAGGCCATACATGCTCTTATGATATGCATTGAAATGTCACTTGCAGGGAAATAACAGGCAGATAATCACATAGGAAGGAGATAATCTTAAAAAAAAAACCAAAAAAACAAGAAACACAAAAGGGATATTACTGCTTTTTTTTCCACTCATGCTTATAAAACTCCAAGTAAAACTAGGAATGCATTTTACTTTTGGAAAGAAGCAGTGCTTTAGTAGACGTATCTCATAGGCAATGCTGCTTTTGATATGGGAGACAGAAAAAAATCTATTCTATCACAGTACATTGCTTTTTTTCATCAACAGAGAGCCTACTAACACATACCATAATGCGTGGCAAATACGTATTCTGCCTTAAGAGTCTGTAACAATCAAATTTCTATTAATATAACAAAAGCTGCTAACAAAAGAAAAAAATTAAAAATACTGGTACCTTATTCGGAGAGGTTCTACTCTCCACAGCGACCTTGCTCGAATGCCAGCTCCTCCAGTTTCATAAAACACTTTCCTACAGAAAAGATTAAGACGACCATCCTCTTGTGTTTATTTGTGCTTACACAGTATTTATAACTTACTTTTCTGTAGACTGTACATGATTCACTACTTTTCTCCCAGTAAACAAATGTCATTGAATGGACAGAAGATTCCTACTCATCAGTGAGTCTATGATAAACAATCCCATTGTCCCAGGTAAATTAGATTATTTCCATTAAGGTAGTCTCTCTCAGGAGCTGATAAAAAGCTTAGCCTTGAAAGTGGCTGGGAAGATTTTCCTGTCATTTAACCTGCCATAAATATATGTAATTCCTACAGTTCCCAAGATATTAATCTACATTACTAATGGTTTTAAATACATACCATTATTTAAAATAAAGGTAAACATTTTCAGATGAAAACAACATGAACACAACATCAGAGACTTCATTCCTAAAATTACTTCTATGATTCTTATTAAAAGGCAAAAATGGTGGTGATAAAAAAAATTCTGAATTGTAATCCTCACAAAACAGATAATACATTCAGAGAAATAAAAAACAGGAAGTGAAAAGATTAAGGCTTTACTATAATTTAGTTTTCTTGAACTATTGGCTGAGGGTTAGTAATGTGTTCTAGTGCAGAAACTAATATTCTACTCAATAATCAAATAAAAACAATCTATGGTGGATTAGCCCTGTTCACAGGAAGTTTTTAATGTTTTAATAATCATTCATGTCTTGTCATCTAATCACCAGAATTTGTATAAACTTTCTCATTTATAATGAGTATAGGAAATACAATGGATAAAAGGAAAGGTCTGAATGCCTACCAAAAGATGAAAAACTTTTTTACATGTTACTCCTCTGAGAAGGACTAATTCATGCTAGCATGAACAGAAGCTGGACCTTCTATTGTACTTAAGCGTCTGAAAAAATGTGCAGCAAGGGAATTTAAAATCTGCCTTCCTGCTCTGGCAAACTTGACTGAATACTGCAAATGCATGCATAAAGATGTCACAATCTAGCTGTTATATAGCTGAACTAAAGTAGCATTTTGAAATGCAGAATTTTAACTGGTTTTCAAATTGTCAAATTCTTTTCCTATTTTCAACAGTTAGCAGGCAAAAAATTAAAAAGCTGTTTAGTATTGTTCTTATGCAACTATGAGACCTGAAAATTAACTTGTAAAAGGAAAGTTGTGGTTTTCATATCTGAGCAAGTATTTCTAAACCTTTTCTTCTACTGAGAACACTTAAGAGTCTTTCTTGAGCAACACCAATACAATCCTGGAAGAATCATGAAATATACTGAGGCATGGCAGCACCCAGCTGCTTTATAAGATGTTGGACTTATATTTACACCTCTACTTTAGGAGTCACATTTAATGGCACACATGGGATATCAAATATTTTGAAATGTTAGTCCACCAGAAGAGTAAGAATACATATTCCTCATAGTAAAGGTAGTATTATTCTCTACACATCTTATCTTGCATGAAAATATTTTGGTACTCTAGAATAAAAATAAGCCAAAAAAACCGTAGCTGTCAATTCATCTTCATTTCCAGACTCCATGAATTTGATCTTTCAAGGTCACTTCCAACCTGAGTTGTTACATAATTCTATGAATATACTGAATGCAAAATAACTATCTGGAGTTCTTCATTTTCATTCTATGTCTTTGGTCCCACTGACCTTACTGATTTTACTTTTGGCAGACTCTAAATCCTAGCTAAGCTCAAACCTAAGTATTCATTCCCACTCTCTCTGACCTCCTTAATTTCTCCTTGGCCCAACACAGCCATTCTATCTCTAAAGGACTATCGTAGGTATATTTCAGTATCATAAATACAGTTCAGTTCAACTGATATAGTCATAGATATAGTCTCTGTTCACCTCTTATACTTCTAATTCCAATACATCTTAAAATTTAAAATATTTTTCCAGCTTTTTGTACATACAACACCAGACTAGCATTAGTGACCTGCTCCTTCAGTAACAAAGCTGCACATAAAAAAGAATTGCTGCTTTTTCACAACAGCATCCACATAACTTTTTTTTCATCTACTTGATTCCATCTATCCATCTCTTTTTTCACTTGCCAAGCTAGCCTTTTTGATGCTCAATATCTCCACCCCAAGTATTTCCATTTGGCCTATTACAAAAGACCTTCGACTTCTTGTCAGAGAATGGACTCTGTGTGAATTGTTAAAGAGCATCGTCTGCAGAAATGTTCAAAAATAAGATTTCTCTTCATCATTCCTGATGAAATGCATAGAACTGATTAAATAAAGAGAAATAAACACAATGGAAATAAATACAAACATTTTCTACATCTCTTTCTCCTGTTCTTATTACTAATTGGGGGTTTTTTGTATTTTCATTTTGTTTGACAATGTAAATGTGACTCCTACAACTATGACACCAGACAAACTTGGCCTTATGTCTGTTATTCAGTTCATAAATCCAAAAGACAGGACAACTTCAAATCATCTCTCACTATTACACATTTGAAAATGTTCAATATAGCATTCACTTTTTTTCCAATTTTAGGATTATAAATATATATATTTCATTCAGATGAATATACATTTTAATTTTACCCTTTTATTTACTTAACATAAAAAAACATGGAAACAAATCTTAAGGCAGTAACAGTAAACATCAACCCTGTATAAAAAATAACATCATACTGGTGAATGGGACTCTACAATTAGTTTTGCTATTAGCTATATCTGACTTCTAAATAAGTAATGGAAGTAGCAAAAACCAGCATTTCTGAACACACTGAAACAGCTCAGCGTCTATTTTAACCTTGCAAAAACAGGTCCTTTACAAAATAAGCCTGAATACAACATTTGTTCAACACAAAGTATCTAGATCCTTATACTATTGCCAGTATTTTTATACTAGGTGTGTACCTTCTCATACACAGTCAAAACTTTTTTTCTTTACACATATGAAGAAAACAGCAATAAAAAAATCACCAAGTGAATTTTTCTGGGTTTTGGGTTCTTTTTAAGATTTGGAGACATTTTTACTCCACAGAAACATAAACATGGAAAATTTAGAGCTGACAAGTTTACTGACATAATTGAATGTTACTTGTGGTATCAAATTACCTAAAGAACAACTTATTTGCCACAATGGATATAAAGGACTTAATTTTTAAATATGATTTTTAAAGCTAGCAGCTTTAAAATAGCAAAATTATTAGCTTTGCTTCTGATTAACAAAAAAATCAAAAAATACAGAAAAATTCTAATAATAAATCAATATAATAGATTAAAACTGTAGATATAGGTTTAATACAAAAGTGGTTTAGTCTAATATGACATGATTTTCCTAATATATTACTCAAATTTGAGAAAGCTAAAAACCTGCAAAAAAAAGTGCAAAATATATAAAATACGAAAGTCATTGTTAGAGGCCAAACTTACAGAGATTTTTTAGGGATTTTTTTTTTTCACATTACCATCCTCCTGCTAACACTTTCTTACCTCTACTTACAGCAGTATGCACTAGGGACAAGCAACATAACAGGATGAAATCTCAGTGAAATCAACTACTTGAAATTCGACTATGAAAGAACTCATAACTGATTTTCTGCTTAGTTGTCTCAATTTCTTGTACAATGTCACTGCCTAATTAAAAACTGCTGTAAAGAGTGTTTATTCTACCTAACCTCAAATTCAATTGCAATCTGTTTCATTTTTGAAAGAAGGAAATATACAAAAATGCGCCATCACTTACTTGTGCTGTGAATCATTCTGATCTGTAGATGGAATTGTCAAGCACTCATCATGGCCATGGAAAAAACGTACTACATGCCCACCAAGAAGATATCCTGAAGAAGAAGTTCATTTACTCGTTAGCTAAAACACTGACTATGAAAATAACACCCTCATAAAAGTTTAAAAAATTAAAAATACCTAGATAAGATACGTTTTCCAAATTTTCACTCATAACTGAAACTAAACAAGAACAAATTTAATGTGACAACATACTATTTTATAATATCTTTTTTACTTAAAATTATTTCTTCTGAAAATAAAAAAAAAAAAGAAAAAACAAAACAAAAAAGGCAAACTTTTAACATTTAAAACTCAAATTAGGATTCTGAGACAGAAAAGCAGATTAAAAACGTCTTTAAAACAACAAAAACAATTATTGTTTTGAAAATTGAGTGCTTTAGGTAAAAGCCAAATCAAATAGGTAATACCGTAGTTTCCTCCCCCTTAATACAGTTTAATTGATCTCAAAATAAAATAGTTTCATGAGTTCATCAGTTTGTTCTGACATTTATAATTTGTGTCAAAATCAAAAGTGCACAGCAGCAGCAGGAGACTGAGGGCAGAAGAACACTTTGCAGCTCTGAAGATTAAGTTTAATGGAAGTTAGCTTTCCAACCCATTTAACACAAAGAGTACAGGTCAAAACCAGGCACTCTGCCTCACATTAAAAAGAAAAGACAAAGATGGTGTAGGAGAAGAATGATTCATCACACCCTAGTCCAAACTGTTCTGACCTTGTAAGTGAAATTATTGCCTTTTAAAAGAACACACATTAAGGAGGAAGTATAGACGGAAACTGTCATATTATCCAGCTGATTCAATATAAATTTGTAATTTAGGAAAATTGTAACTGACAATAATCCTGCTGCCAACTAATGTAAAAGTCAAAGCAAAGACATAATGTGGAAAAAATATACTTTTCTGTTATTTATGTTTTCTCAGGAGTTTTACAAATACCGCAAAAAGGCATTGTCTAATTCCCAATCCAGTTTTAGACTCAGGAAATCCCACTCTCTCTCTGTTCATTCCACTTGAGCTAGACTGCTATATTTTGACATATGATCACCTCTCACATAAACCATTCTGAGAACCTATATAAAATTGAACCAAAGCCTAAATAGTTGAGAAAAAAAATGATTGACACACAGAAAACCTACTTCTCTGCTTACCCAACACCTAATTTTTTTTGATTACAGTATTTTGAATTATGCAACCCATTCTGGGCTACACAGTATAAGGGCTCCAAGTACAGCAGAAGGCCACTGAGATGATTAAGAAATCAGTATATGTGACACATGAGGAAAGGCTGAGACAACTGGGACTGTGAGGAGAGGAGAGGAGAGGAGAGGAGAGGAGAGGAGAGGAGAGGAGAGGAGAGGAGAGGAGAGGAGAGGAGAGGAGAGGAGAGGAGAGGAGAGGAGAGGAGAGGAGAGGAGAGGAGAGGAGAGGAGAGGAGAGGAGAGGAGAGGAGAGGAGAGGAGAGGAGAGGAGAGGAGAGGAGAGGAGAGGAGAGGAGAGAGGCTCTGGGGGGAACTTATCAATGTAAAGAGTATAGGATCAAGGTCTCTTCAGTTGTGCCCAGTGACAGAACCAGAGGCAATGGGCCCACCCCGAAACATGACAGGGTCTGTTTGAACATCAGGAAACACTTTTTCATTGTGAAGGTGCCTGGGCACTGGCACAGGTTGCCCAGGCATATTGTGGAGTTTCCATCCCTGGAGACAGTCTAAACCTGTCTTGATATATTCCTAGGCAAACTGTTCCAGGTGGATCATCTTGGACAGTAGATTGGACCAGATCCTTTCCACCTCAATGACTCTGTAATTCTGTAAGCTCAGGAAGTTTAGCTGCCAAATCCCTTCAGATACAGAAATCTAAAATATACCACTGGTCTTCCATGATCTCTCTGCATAGCTCATTATGTTTTTCATCTGTTAAAAGTTTTAAACTTTGCTGTAGGATGGTTTTTCCATTTGCTTGTTTTTGTTTTACCTGTGAAGCCTGAGAAAACACAGCCTTTTCCAGGGTTGACCCCTATTCTATTTATGACCTTTAAGGGCAGGTTCCCAGAAAGCCATTTTTAAATATCCAGCTCTAGCATGTCAAAGCAATCAGACAGTATTGCAAGCAAAATCCATATCCCATATGCTCTTAAAATGAAAACCTAAGACTCTGGGACAGGTTCCTTATGGGCTAGTGCACAGAAACACTGTGGGATGCTGATTTAAACCACTTGGGGCTAGAAGAGCCCAACCATAGCTCAAGTAAGACTACTAAATTAAGTCTAACTCCAGGGTAGTCATCTTCTATCAAGACTTACTTTGGCTGATCCCAGGGAAGTGCTGTATTTCTCTCAGTTCCCTTAGAGCTCCATTTTATCCTATGATATTGTATATTATTATATAATAAATGATTAATTTTACAAACAAAGGATACAAAATGATCCTGACTTAAAGACATTTAGGTCATTTGTGAATGTCAAGTGCTGATACTTTGAACAGAGAACAGGAGAGGTGAACTACAGCGTTTGCTATGTTAATGACAAAGTATGGCACTGAAATAAGCAGAGATACTGCGTGGATCAGATTTTCAGTACAGAACAAGACATTTCACAGAAGAAGGTGATGCTTTTCACACATGACCATAAAGTGCTGTAAAATTTCTAGAAAGAAATCCTTTGATTTAGGCTGAATAAGAGAAGACAATAAGGATGCATGGCTGTAACATCCAGAAAGGATATTGAGGAAATGCCCTTAAAAAACAGAACTAAGAGACTGAAATAGGAACTTTGAGAAAACTGCTTTCCATTTGCCTGTACCTTTATCTCTCTTCTGCTTTATCTGTAGTTGGAGAACAGTATTTAGGAAAATTGTATGCAAAAACCTAAGTTTTCTGGCTTTATACTGCAGCTCCTACTCCCCCAAATTAAACCGAGTCTTCATTTCTCATGCAGTTTTTTTGTTATTCTGAAGTTACAGCACTCATTTAGCTTTCCTTCAGTTAATCCAAATACTGATGTATCTGTGTTTCCCTGCTTTCTCTTCAAGTATTCTTCTCTCCTAAGCTCCTTTTCTTTATTTTCATTAAACTTTTTGGTTGATGTTCTGAAGGTGAATTGTTTTTTTAATTTTCACTCTTTATCAAAAGCATACAAATTAATCTAATTTATATACAATTCTAAATAAATAAAATCGCAAACCTTCTGTAATATTGCTTCCTGAGCATATAGGATGTACATTCCATAATGTCTGCATAAAGGAGGCATCCACCTGAATATTTCCATTTGACACGGAGAGATGCTGAAATAAGACGATGGTAACAGGAAAGAGTGAAAATTATACACCTAAAATATTTAGTATATCAATTTATCAACAAACCAGAATGCATTATAAAGCAAACATATAAATATTCTTCTAGAATTAGTACTCTCAAATTTGGGAAAAAGGCATGGAAGCGGTCTTGTTTTGGAGGAGGGACTCACACACATGCACCCCGTTCTGTGAGGAAAAATAAAAATGCATTACAACCAGACATTATTCCCTAGATCAGAAAAAAATAATTCATAAGAATCCCAACCAATCTCGCCATATCCTCACAGAACTTTGTGTTTTCCCATCATTTGACCACTGCCTAAAGAAACAAACTTACCAGGTATCTTTCAGAGGACACACTGACCAGGATAAGGTCATCACCTATTCGAACTTTTTCTCCTTCTGACCTTTGCTTAGAAGCAGGGTGTATTGTCCACCAGCATGCCTCACCTATAGGACAGAGGCACTAATCAAGGTTCTACAAAACAGACAACTCCCAAGAGATCTAAGGATATCTTTATTCAACATTGAAATATCATTATAAAAATGGTCTTACAGGACATTCACCTTATAAGACCACATCATTACTCTTTTCAATGATTTTCAGTCCTTTTGTTTTTCCTTGAAACTTTTTGTCAACCAATCTTTGTCATATCTGATATTTCCCTTTTCAAGTACTTTCAAAGACACTGTTTACAAAATACTGCTCAATACTGCTCTCCCTTGGAGGTTCTCCTTGCCAGTAACTTGCTGACAGCTACCTTCATCTTATATATCATCTTTTGTGTCTTCTTTTGTTTAATGGTCATATTTAATTCACAACCTTCTGTACCATGTAGCATATCAGATCTGGAAGCAGTTCAACTAGCACTACAAACCATACGATTACAAAATAGCCAAACCGAAGGGTGACAACCATAGAACATTTCCTACACATTAAACACTACATGTTAAATGTTCCAAGTTACTCTGCACACACACACACTGATTCTGGGAAGATTACCTAATTCATTTCACAATTTCACACTCTTCAGAGTGTGAAAGATAGGACCTTGAAGAAAACAAGTTGAATTCAAATTTCTCATCAGACAATGAGAAGAGGAAAAAAAATGCAATGGCAAATTTGGTAGAATCAGACAAAGCACAGAAATGTGTTTGATTGATTAAGATATTTCATGTAAAACCTCCTTAAAACAAAATTACTAGTTACATCCATACAAATGTAAAATGCTAAATCTTCAAAGGGAATAGTTTTTAATAGCCAATGGCTTTTCCCTCTGCTACATGAAGAATACATCCTGCAGCTCAAACTGATTCATTAGGACAGTTTCATAGGTGAGGAAGTAGGGCAAGGGGAAGTGATTCTATGGTAGTCAGTTTATGAGCTTTCCAGGCATGCAGTAGTTACCAAAACCCTCTGTGCAGAAATGCAACAAAGCACTCTTTTTATGTGTTGCTTTTTTGAATCTTATCTATGTGTACAAGGGTTTTCTTGAGTATGTACAGTTAAGCAAATACCAATGAAACAACTACAGATACTTGTTATAAAACCTCATTGATAGACGCAGAAAAATGTACAATAATTCTGAAAAAAGCTATAAAATTATAAAAACAGATTCCACTGAAACTATTTTCTTAGAGATTAAACATACATATTCCTTTTATGACATACATTCCTTTTCTCAACGTGCCTATAGAAAATGTTCTCCAACTAAGGCAACCATCAAAGATAGCCAAATAACAGGCTGCTAATATCTGTCTAAAGACATCTTCTGTATGGTTATAAACAACTGAAAGACAAACTTCACTCATTAAAAAGAGAAACTTTTGTAGAGAGTCCTCCGAAAAGAAAGATTCAAAGATTATGATTTACAAAAATTTTAACACCTACACTGCCAGTGCCTCTCCATCATCAATTAGTCTATTTGATTTTATTTTCAAAATAATGAAAAAGCAATAGAAAGCACAGGATTATATTATCACAACTGGTATTTCTTTATTTGAAGCTCTATATTAATGAGTTGTGTATACAGATACTTAGATTTTCCCTTTGAGATATACATCTGGGCCTGAGTACTACAGTCACCTGTTATACTCTGAGGAGTACTCATCACTTTCAGTAACCATGACCACTATGCACACAGCAGCATGTAAATCTATTTGTGGCTCTTTATGGCTAAGTTACCTTTGCACTCATGTAATATAGCTCCCAGTTGCAACTCATAATTTATATGTGTTTTCATGGAAGCACAGAATTTTTTTTACTATATTTCTGTCAGCAATAATGTTAATGGCAGTACTCCCAGAAATACACTAATTAGATTTTAAATCTTTCTAGTAATGTCACATTTGTGTTGTATCTCTTCCACTTCGTCCCATTATTGTTTTGTCCATTTTATGTGTGTATTTCTATCCAGCTCTTTTAGCAATGTGCTCATTACACATTTTCTGGTTTCCTGCACTACAAGTTGCAAACTTCTTTTGATTCTTGGTTACAATGTATATTGTGAATGCACCAATATATGGCTTTTCCATAGTGTCAGAACACAAAACCAAAACAAATGCATCATATTTATTTTATTTGACAGAAATTTTTTACTTTGACCATTATCCCTCATTTTATTGCAGTTGTGTTAAGTCAGTTCAATTGCAAGACTCTCTCACATTCTTACACAAAGTCATTTAATTTGCTGAAAGTCATTAGTACTGACAGTCATTTCTTTCAGTCATCTTATTCCTGATGAAAACATAAGGACCCCATTCATAAGCTTACAGTTACATTAAACTCAATGCCTCTTCTAAAACCAGAAACGAGTGACTCATTTTCCTTCAAAAATAACTTGCCATACCTGCTGCATTTTCTCGTAGTCCCACATCAAAGGCAAGTTTATCTGTCTGGGATCTCGATGATGTTAAACATGTCAAATACTGCAAAACAGTGAAGTTATTGAAAACAAAAACCCGACAGTATCCATTAACACACATGCCAAATGAATACATTCACATTACGTCATCTTACTATCATATTTTTAATTAGTTAAACATGAAGATATTTGTACAGAAGCTCTTCCTGAACTTAAAACATCTAAATTATTTTCCACTGTAGCACATTTCTACTTCAGCTGTGCAATTTAGCTTCTACCTTCTGAAGTTTCATATAGCTCATCAGATAGGAACAGGAAAACATCCAATTACAGCCCTATCATAACAAATTTGATTCATGAAAACATTAAAAAACATACCAAAAGGCAGTAATCATACTTGCAACTAAGGTATATCAAGGCAACTACAATTTTTATGGTTTATAAACATAAGCAATGAAGTTTGAAGATTAATGTAGCATTTTCTAGTACAGGAAAAAGGAAGGGAAATATTTTCCTAACTTCTCAATTCTTCAGCCTTCTATTAGGTGTATTTACATGGGCCCTAGTAGGTCAAAGATTCAAAACAGCTGAAATTTTCCAGTTGTAGAATATAGTACGATGAAATCTATACAAGGCAGCCTGAAGACAGCATCTTTGTGGGCATAATCCCTGGGAACTATGGGATGTCAAATGGAACACCTTATCTCATAAAATATGGGGAAAAAATAACATATATCACAACAAATTCTAGCTGTAGAAGTACTTGCTAGTGGAAGTATCATTAAAATGAATTCCTTAAGGACACAGCAATAATCCATGGCCAAAGGAGCTTTTCCACTATGATTCTGAGTTAGATAAAGAATCTGAACAATCCTGTTGTGTTAAGACACCATAAGTTATTAACTTCTTTTTCATCTAGTGCAGACAATAGCTTGGAAAAAATTCCAAATTTACGTGGTATTTATTTTGGTAAAAATACATTTATTACTCATGCTATTCATTCAGTGCAAGTGCTCCCTCACTTACCATTTCACTGAACGAATGTCGAAGTAGTATAGCATGGCCATACAGCAGGGTCCTGTGGCCACCCCCTTGGGCTGCCTGCAGAACAGGATGGACAAAGTCAGAACTCCACTGATCATGGACCATGATCAGAACTATGCAACAACATGAAGAGCTATGACAGTTCAAAGAATAAGTGCAAATATTGCAACAGATTATGAAATGTACACAGTGAGGAAAAAATCATAATAATGAAGTTGCTACAGCAATAGCCAAATATCTGCCAAAGGAGCAAATGGGGTTTTTTTGTCAAAGGCTTTTATTGTTACCTAATTTTCATTATGATTTAGTAAAACACAGCATTTGCAAAAACATATTTTAAGTTAAATAAGATACTACTTACCTTTCTTATAAACTTCACGCAGGCATTAAAAAAAATGACAACATAAATATGTATATATACATACAGAAAGTGAAATCTGAAAGAGAAAATAGCATACCTACTGCCCAGAACAGTTTAAGGGTATACTAGGAATATCTACTTGCTAATGTTAATCTTAAACATGTTTCAGATTCATCAAAGGAACTGCATCCATAGTTTCAACCAAGTACAGTTGTTAATTTTGAATATGTAAAACCATGACAAGATCAGGGAGTGGCAACCATTTGCTTCCTTTAGAGGATTTAACACTCGTCTTTTGAGTTCCTTTTGGATGGTATTTAAGGTCAGTTCTCATCCTTGGATTCATTTGGAAGGGACAAAGATAATTAAAGGATACTCTAAGAACTCAAATAATGGTTATACACCTGTAGGCAAATGGTTTTACACGCTGTGAACCACACATAAGCTAAACTACCACCAAGCTTCTTCAAAATATGTCATTCGTAAAAAGAAGGTTTTAATCCTGCAGGAACTTCACTGTTTGGTGAAGAAAACTGGAACAACATTTAGCAGTGAATATAATAAGTTTTTTATACATTAAAACTTTCTTTATTTTAATGAAAAAGGAAAGTCTTAACAGCAAAGTCAACTGTAACTACAAACAGGTCATCAGAAGAAAATTACATGTCTTCAGTATTCAGTTTGCAACAAATATATGAATACTGACAACAAGCAATGAAACAATTCGTGCTATTTTATTACTGAGAGTTTTTTAAGTGAATGGCTTGTAACTTTAAGGCTGACTTACTAAAAAAAAACAAAAGAAGAAAACAACTCAACCAAACCAAAAAAACAAAACCTCCAAATTGAATAAGCTACATTCTTCCTGTAGAAAAATCTAAAACTAACAGCAGAACTCTGTTCCAATCTAAATTTAATATGAAAAACAAACCACTTTTTATTTCAGCCTTGCTCTTAGAATGAACTGCTGTATTCCTACTGCAGTTTCCCCAACGGATTGTACCTAACTTCAAAATAAATGCAGGAAAAGATACTTTCAAAATAAATACAGCACAACAGATTACATTGTCTTTTTTATTGTCTATTGCTCCTTAAGCAAGAGTGTGATCATTTTCACCAGACATTTCCTCTACTTCCAATCCCAAATAAAATATTCATATATCTTTATTAACCTCAGATTAAATCTTTCAGCTGAGGTTTGGGGTGAATATTTTGGAAATATTAAAAATTATGTAATTTCTTAGGAATACTAGAAATGTTTAAATCAATCTTTTGATTTCCTAAGCCTATGTTTTATAGAATGCAATGTAATTGCAAAAATAAAAAATCATCATTTTTTTATGTAGTGGAAAACAAAAGATCAGTATTAATAAGTCTGAAAACCATGTATGCAAAGGTTGACAGTGCAAGATCAGAGGTGACAGATCTCCATCTTTCTCATCTGTGCAATAATATGTGCCAGTTAAAGAGCTGAAGTGCAGGAAAAACCATTAGGGTGTAGAATAAATAAAGCCATAGAGTTTTATCACGCTCACTTTGTAAGAGAATAAAAGTTCAATTCAGCTCGATTCAGCTGAAATTGGAGAACTGGGGTCAAAGCAATCAAATTAATGATATTTCTGGATTTGTGGATTGCAAATATTCAAAAGACAGTTGCACCAGCTCCTCACTGTCAAAGAGAAATTAATATGAATACAGTAGTGGCGCTATAATGTCGCAAGAAAACTGTGACATCAGGACCCTCTTCTAGAAAATCCTGGACAAGGAAAAAAATGAGGAAAATCTATATTCAGATTTCATGTTCTTTGAGGTAAATTTACTTACCCCTTCACTAGCATTATCCCCTGTGCTGGCCAGCATTTCTTGAAGGGCTCTGACAGATAGTGACTGCTCAAGGACGAAATTACAGATGCAAAGGTCTGGGGGGACATACTGTAAAAGTAATTAAACAGTACAAGAACAGATCAGCAGAACAGGTGAAACAGGATGAAAAGTAGGGTTGAACACGTTTATTTTAATTTTTTGATCTATACTTAATGTCTACTTGTGTGGTTTTGAGGTACATACTATTTTCCTGTATGAAAACAATATAAATCCATTCTTCATAACTTGACAACACAGCAATTTTACATTCCTTGAGCTGTATTACTCACAGTAAAATGAAAATTCTTCAGGTTCAAAAGAAAAAACATTTCCCCTATATATTACTGCTTTCTTGTCTTTTAGAATGACACCACAAATATTGTAGTTCTCTAATCTCACTGACAAACAGAAGAGAAGGTACATGATCTTATTTGATGTATGAGGTTTATAGAAGATATTTACAGCATTAACTAGATAGATAAGATTCAGAATCTTATGACATAATAATATGAACTCTTTTAGGAAATCTCAATTTTTGAATCAATGTCTGCTGGTTTTGAAACGTGAAACTTACATTCAAAGAAGACTTTTTTTTTTCCAATTTCTTGGCACTGATATATCCAAAGAAAGATATGTCCAAGGGAAAAAAGTCTCAAGAGGAACCATCAATGTATACAAATACATGGCAGAAAAGTACAAAGAAGACAGATCCAGAGACTACACAGTAGTACCCAGGGAAAGGACAAGAGGAAATTGACACAAAGTGAAATACAGCAAATACTTTTTAAACATGACAAAACCCCCTATTTTTACTGTGAGCATGGTAAACAGTAGAACAGGTTGCCCAGAGGGGTTGTAGAGTCTCCACCCTTGGAGATACTCAAACTCTGACCCGGGTGTCCTAAGCAATCTGTTCTGTCTGAACCTATTCTAAGTAGAGAGTTTGGACTTGATGACCTCCACAGACTCTTTCCAACAGTAACAATTCTGTATTCCATGATTCATGATAAAGATCATGGCTGTGGATGAGCTTTAAAGTGGATATGGACTTCTTCTTTTTTACATAGGAGTCACAAGAGAGAACAAAATTCTTGATAACGTTGCATTTTAAGGTCGTGAGAAGTGAAGAAATAAAAACAATTTAAGAAAAAGATGCAGAGAGAACAAAAGAGAGAGGAGGTCCTCCTCCATTTGATTTATTCTTAACATTCTGTTCTAGTAGAGGTTTACAGTTTCATCTTTTCTCTCCTTTCTCCTCTCAAGCTCTGCTTATTACTTGGGGATTTTTTGTTTTTTTTTTTTTCTTCCCATTTCTCTAGCTTCTATTTTCAATTTGTCATTTTTAATCTTTTAAAATTTTCTTTTACTTAATCATTTTTGTCCCTGTACATTTAAGGTCCTGATTGATAATGAAGTCAGGAGCAATGCTTAACACCAGTAACTAACAGGTGACAATGCTTCTAAAATTATCAATCCAGTGTATCAATAGATTTCAACCTGCAGCAGTAATAGAAATACATGTGTTTAGTGAACTTAAATCTTAGTAACAGTCTGGAGACTTATCTTGAAAATAGGAAGTATTTCAGTTACAGCAATTTTCTTAGTTAAAGAATAGCAGCTTTCAACTGCTCACAAGTGTGCCTCAAAATTTATTTGGAATCTCTAGGAAATTTTTGCAAACAATTCTAAGATGAAGTCAGGAAGAAAAACATACATAAGGTCCCTCTAGCATCACATTTAAGAAACCATAATTAAATGTGCTTGTGAATAAGTAGGTTAACATTCACTGATCAGTTACACCAGTTGAGAGTATCAGCTTCTTACTTTAGCTTCTGATGTTGGCTCCAAAAAGCACAGGCGATTCCCAAGTCCCTCAGCTGCCAAGCAAAACTTCCTTTGTTCTTTATGAATACTGGCAACACACTGAAGTACTACTTCATCATCCTGTCACAATATGAAGTACAAGAAAAAAAAGTAATTATTTAGAAGTTATATACACACTACAATGTTAAGAAATCCTGCAACATCTGTTGCAAATTAAGACATTATACTTCTATGACTGATATAATGTACATATGCAGAGATTCTTTTGATGTATATCTATATCAACTATAAATGTAAAGATTTCCATATAGATTTATATTCAAGACTTTATCAAAGTGACACAGACTGCACACTATCTTCATGACTTTTACAAGCGTTGTGTCCTTTTGTTTCTTTAGCAATATAAAACAAACTGTAAGCACACTGTTACTAAGTTTTACTTAGCAAAATATTTTTAACGCTTACAGTAAAAAACCTTTAGTGCAATTTTGCAAACAACAGTGCTCTTTGTCAGCACAGTAAACTATCAACACTATTCCTCAGAATGCTGAATTTTAACTTTTAAATTTTCATGTAATATAGAAATCTCTGTGCACAACCAAAGATCCAGGAGGCATTTTTCAAGTGAAAGCTCAAGTAAGTCATAAGAACTTGATCCTCAAAAGACATACCCCAAGAGTAACAGCACTCTGGAAAAGCGCTTTTACAAGTTATTGCATAATATAATGCCAGACGCATAAAGTGCCAAGCTCTTTTTCACCTCTTAATATGTGACACTAAAGCTGATATAAGCAAGCCAAAACAGATTATATTTAGTGTTTCACTGTGTCATAGAACTAAAAATAATTTTATTTTCCAAAACTTGTCCACTTACTAAGAAAATCACCTCTGAGAGAGCAGCAGTAGAAGCACTTATTTTTATACAGGCATGTAACTGTTTACCAAAAGACACTGCCTTACAAGTTTTTAAGGGGGCGGAAGCTGATAAAACAAGAGTGATATGATATGTCACTGTCCCCTCCAGCTACAAATTTATACTGGTGTTAATTATTATTATCAAAGCAGATACACAACAGCCGCCTGTACTGAACTCTGAGATCACTTGAACAATTATGTTCTAAAAGCAGAACTGCTATTTACAGTCCCCTTCTGCAACTGCAATGCTATGACACTACCATGGCTTTGGTCACTTGAAATAAAAGCTGGGAGAGACAAAGTCATTTTCACCAAAGGAGCTAAGTGACACACCCTTTAAATAAGGAAATCAAAAGCGTGTTTTCCACCTGTGTGATTTTACACGTGTGCAAGTTACAGGGCTTTCTTTTAAGAGACCCTTCACTGCCTACTTATTACTACTACTACTGAAATGGGCAACTATTACATTTCAGACTAATCAGCAGTTACAGACAGTGTTTTTCTTATCTAGCTTTGCATGACAATCAATAGTGGTTTCAACAGTACAGAAAAGGATTTAAAGATATTTTTGCAAACAATTCTAAGATGTAGGAGTCAGAAAGAATTAATTAATTCAAAAAATCTATCTTTCTTCCTTTTGCTTCTGCTTCCATTTCTATAAAATGCTCTCTGAAATTTTTAGCTTCCAAGTTCATTAATAAAATAATTTTCTGCTTTTTAATCTTCAGTGAAATAGGTTGCAAAATATTAACAATACAATTAAACACTCATTACTACATGCCTCCCTTAATGAATATTAAAAAATTATCTATTTGGTGGGGAAAAATTAGAACATATGTAAGATAAAAATAAAGATGTTTAAAACATTTTTCATCATCTGGTTCCCATATCAATATTTGAACATACATATTTTAGAGCTAAAAATAGTACAATACTAAAACATGAATTTATAAATACCAAGGTTTTGAATAAAATTGAGATTTGCAACTTAGCTTGCACTTATCATTACATTATATTACTTCCATATAACTCAAATTGTATTTATTCTCCCTACTATATTAAAGTATTCTTCATTCCACAGAGGTGTATGCATAGTCTCTATTGTAATTCGTATTTCCCTAAAAAATGAAGTTATGCCTTCGGTCATTTTACAAGGGCACATCCTATCTTTTATAGGGCAAGGGGTCACAGCTTCAAGCTGAAAGAATGTAGGATTAGATTAGGCATACACTGGAACAGGTTGCCCAGAGAAACTGCGGATACCCCAGCACTGGAACTGTTCAAGGCCAGGTTGGATGGGACCCTGAGAAACCTGGTCTAGTGGAAGGTGTCCCTGCCCATGGCAGGGGGGTTGGAACTGGATGAGTTTAAACATCTCTTCCAACCCAGACTGCTCTATGATTCTATGAACATACATAAAACTTACTTAAAATGAGAATTAATCAAATAAATTACTACTTTCTTTTTAAATCCACATGCATAAAAGGGCAAGAGTTTCTAACATAATGAAATTAGTATTTTAATATTCTAGAATTCAGAAAAATAAGCACTTAGCATTTACACTGGCATCACAAAAACCTTATCGATCATTAAGTTCAGTAATCCCAAAATACAAGCACAGAATGTTTTAAGAAATGTATGCAGCATTCAACACCGAGGTTTTTTGTTATTCACCTAAATGGCCAGTGTGCCCTTTCCTTTGTGCTACAACACTTAACAAGCTGGACATTTGCTATGTAGGGTAAAAAAACTTCAGTAGTTTTTAAACTTTTTTTTTTAACTATTTTTTTAAAGTGGCAAGAATATGATATTATACGGTATTTCAGAATGTTTTGCAGTAAAGTTTTTAAAAGTATTCATTCAGGACTGAGCATAATGGATTAGCAGAACCTATACAATCTGCAAATGAGACAATTATGCCCTGTTAAGATGATTTAGCGTTAAAGTGTTCTCACTGAAGAAACATCGTTCTGGCTGAGGTCTGTAATTGCTTTTCTGGCCTGAAGATGCTAATAGAAATGAGTTTTATGGAGTTGCTATGCTATCATGAAAAAGCAGTACCCTGTTTGCAGTACCTAGTTTGTGAACCATGAATTCAACATATTTAAATGGTTTTGATTCAGTAAGTGTTTAAAATGCAATTTTTCTCATCTAGCTGCTCTGACATTTCCATGTTCTAGTCCATTTACTTTTGGGGGTGGGGTCTTGGTTTTGTTTTTTGTTGGGTTTTTTGTTGTTGTTGTTATTTGGGGGGGTTAGGGGGGTTGTTGTTGTTTGGTTGGTTGGTTTGTTTGTTTGTTTTGGTTGGCTGGTTGGTTGGTTGGTCGGCTGGTTTTTAATAAAACAGGCTTAGAGTGCGTGGAATCACAGGCAGGAAAGGATATCCATAAACGGTGGTCATTTGCTCAAGAAACTGCTTTTGCTATTGCTCCTCAAAAAGTACACACATTCTAAGCATCAGTTACTAATAACTGCTTTCCACCAGTGGCATCATCAAGAATTATGTAAAGTTAACCATGAGATACATTTTGTACTACCATAATTCTATCTATGCACAAATACAGATGCATAGCAACTTTTAACTGGTTTTTTTCCTTAATGAAGAGGAAGTGAAAGTTCTCCCCTTCTGTCCAGAAATCTCATACCTGATTAGGATTAATCTCTCATCCCTTTAGCAAAAGGACACAGACAGAGTAACTCCATCCCAATTCTAAGAAGGTTTATATATAGAAACATTGAAATTGCTAAAATGTATTTCAGATGGTCTGAAATCCTGCAGAATTTACCTAGTGTCATGTAGCTAATGTGTCACAATACTGTCCATTGTCCATTCATGTATTCACACAAATGCATAACTTTTGCAAAAAGGAAAAGGACAGTTTTGAACATTTGGGGGTTTTTTGAAAGTAGGTAACCACATAACTTTGTGTACTGCAAAAGTAAATTTCTATTTGCTTTGGCTAGATCTGAAGCTGTATTCCGAATTTGACTATGTAGTAATGTCAATGTACACTGATAAACAAAGGTATTTCTAAAACAGTTACAAATTCAATATGTTCTAATTTTAAGAATGAACAAGTTACCAAAATAGAACTTGACTCTACACAAAAGTATGTCTTTTGTGAATACATTAAATATTTAAATTTTTTTTAACTGAAAACTTTTATTCCTAGCCTTCAGCAATACAGAATCAAACGGTATACTATATAGCTTTAAAAATTAATTTTTAAAGAACCACAGTCCAGTAGTTCATTACCAAACACTATTTTGTCTTGATGTTCAGGCTGTCTTCTTCCTCAGGTTTCAATATAAAGTGATGGTGAACTTAAACTGAGCTTCCTGTGACAAAATAATAAGTCAAAACATAAACAAAATTGATCTTTTATTACTCAATTACTTGACTTGCTGCAAAGGGATTCAATGATCGAGGTAAATTAATATATTGTTGACATGACCTTGCTCCTTCACAATTCACTATTTTATCAACACAGAATTGGATAATAAAGAAATTTGAAAAGTTAATTAAACTTTTTCATTTATGTTGCATATATATTCCCTAATTAAGAGTTGTAGTGACTTATACAATGCACATAAATTGTATCCAGAAATAGACACAATTCAATATATTTTATATTATCAAACACAGAACCATGAATACACTAAATATATACATACAAATTTTGCGGGAAAATTATACCCTAGATTTAGTTTATTACCTCCTGAGTCAACATCCAGCTAATCTCTATTCTATTCAGAGCTGAAAATGAACTGATAAAATAAAATTGACATGACACTGAAAATCAATCAGTTCTAGATAATGAATCAGCTTTGTTATAATAGTTCAAGAAGAAAGTTTTCTCAGAAAAGCATATTTTGCCTATCATTTACTCACAGCTGCAATAAACCTTCAAACTTGCACAGGAATTACTAACTTAAATGCAAAGTGATACAGAATTGTTTGAAAGTATATTCTTCTGTAAAACCATGGAAAAATTTTATTTGATAATACATCCTTTCCATCAAGAAATATATATTATTTTTTAAAAAGCCAATAAATGTCTATTAAACAAGGAAACCCAGAATTCCTGGGTTATTATGGTAAAACAAGCAGGCATATCAAGTTGATGCTCTATACAGACCTGATTAATGTGAGACACTTGCTGATTATGGATCAGTGTTGTGAAAAAATGAACTAAGTAAAAATCCACAGCTGCCTTCACTCTTTGATAGACAACATTCTACTCACATCTCTTACTCTATCACTAAGCACAGGATGTAAATAAATATCTTGCTAGCATTTGAACACTAGCTCTAAACTGATTCTTCTACAGGACTGCATTTCTTTAGAGTTTTCTGGAATAATCTTAGAAAACAAGTAAAGTTCACCCGAAATTGCAGTCTACAGTGGCTGCATTTTTTTTCACAAAATAAGTAACTACATGCAGAGTTGACAATGCTCTAACCCAAGATGGATTTGTTTGTGCCCACCAAAATTTGTTTGAGCCCACCACTTCCTTTCCCAAGGGGAATGGTCTCAATGAAAAGCTACCTCCATGAGGTTCTATTTTTTGCAGAACTTTGTCCAAAATGCACAGCATCAGTGCATGGCTAACATCACAAAATAAGTTCAGACATTTCTTAAAACAAGTACAGGAAACATTATCTTTGTCCCATTTAAAAAACAATCTTATAGTCTTAATTAAGAAATAGAAAAGTATTTCTACTTGCAAGTTTAAGCTTTAGCAGTGTTACCCTAGGATATGGAACTGGATTTTCCTCTTCCTACAGCAAAAAATCTCTCCTAAATCTAACCCCATTATAAGCATTTGAAGTGGAGGGAAGAAAGGGGGAGGAGGTATGGCAGCAGTCACAATCAATGAATACACGAATCCTTTATAGAATTCTACATTTTCTAGAGTTTGGCAACTTAGTTTTGCAAAGATCTTGATGACAGAGTACAGAAGTGAACTTCTTATGCTGCTTATGATTTCTTCTCAGTTACCCAGGATTCACCATTGTTTTCAGGTCAAGATATTTTCAGATCCCGGCAAGCAGTTTTTGTACTTGAGCATGAAAGGGACATGCCTCCCTTCCATCCTCTGCCTCTCCAGCCTTCAGCCTGCTCTTGAATTCATGTGAAATTCTAATTTGTAACCTCCTGTGCACTGAAGTAATACAGTTCAGCTACAGGAAAATCAAATTCTTGTGTTTGTTTTCAGTCTGGGGTCCACAAGTTGCATTTCATATTACCAAGTTCCCACATCACAAGTTTCAGTGAAGTTTGTTGTTCATGTCACTTCCAGCCTGTCTTTTCCAGTCTAAAATGTCCTAACCTCAAATAATTGGTTCCTCATCTGATTGTCATCCTGTTCCTCATTTGACCTTTCCCTCAACATTTTCCAGTTCTAATGTTTTCTTTTTAAAATAAGATAATCACAATTCCATTTATTATTAAAGGTATGGAAAAAATCCCATGTTTCTGCAATAGCAAAAAGATGTTCTCTATTGTGTTCTTTAGTCTGTTCTAAGTAATTTCTAATATTTAATTGCCCTTTTTGGCCATTAATGAGTATTAAGCTGGTTCATTAGCTGAAATACTATAACACCAAGATCTTACTTTTAATTTCTGAGCCAATTATTTTAAACATGAAGCTGGATTGATTTTGTTTCCCCTCATATTTACAAATTAACATTTAGCCTGAATTTCAACTGTTACTTAATTTCTGAAGGTCTTTCTAGAATGGTTCATGGTTTGATCACATTCCCACTACTCTAAATAACTTCCTACCATGAGTGCTGTACCTACTTATCCCCCTTCCCAGATCCTCCAACTCCTCCCCTTCCCTGGCGAAGGCAGTCAAACGAACTGATCAGCATCCATCTTAAACACCTCAAGCTGAATAATATCATAAGCAACCTGCTCCAGAGAGCACTTACAATCTCAGAAACTCTGATGTTTAGTGAAATAAATAAATAAATCCAACAAACTAATTAGGGCCATGAGTAATAGTTTTAAAATATGTATAAGTCTGCTCCAAAATGGAAAGGAATATTATATTTCCCATGTGTAACACATAGAACTAGTAATATAAATCTTTAACTGCAGCAAGATTCAGGCTGGGTATTGGAAAAAATATTTCCTTTTCCTTTCCTAATGATAAGACTAGTAAGGCTCTAAAACTGGGTTGGTTATAGAACATGTTATCACCACAGGTATTTAAAAGCAATTTATGTTAACATCTGTGAGTATGCTGTTGCAGGGGTATAGTCAGTCTTTTCTGAGACAAGGAAATATACATACCCTGAGGTGTCTTAAAATCCTTGTTTTTCAAGATCCCCTAACTGACAAATAATCCTTCATGGTTACTGAACGCTAGAACATGATTTATAATCCACTACGGACCATCAGTTGGGTTGATCCCAATGCAAAAATATATATTTTCCCTCTGTTTTCTACATATTTATGTTTTCATCTCTTCTCGTGAAAAGCAATGAACAACCTGAAGTGAGGCTTTAGAATTAGAAATAGACATTATTCTGCTGTCTTCTCTTTATCTTATTCCAACTATGTTTTAGTTATACAGTTTTTTTTCTGCACAATTCTTGAGCGCACAAGAAACAAGACACAACCTGCTTCATTTCTTCATGGGTATTCACAGTCTCTCACTTGACAAATTGCAATAAATATTTTCAAAAAGATTACTAAAGATTACTATATCTTACAATTAGCTTCTCTACCAAATGTGCCATCAGTCAGAATGATAGCAAACAGAAATTCCACTAATTTCATACTGTAAAATTCCAGCTTTATATATTCCATTGCAAAATGTGCATATACAGTTAAAGTTTTGACTTTTAAACTTTGTGCACACTACTGTTTGAATATCTTGGTAATAAAACTCCTCTCTTTTTTTATTCTTGTTTTTTAGTCATAGGGTAGTTCTCCCAGCAAAATGTCATTCTAATTTGACAGTGACTTTTCTTTGATGAGGAAAAAAACAAGACAGGCTGGCAAAATAAACCAGGACAAATATTTTTCTAAACAAGGGAATGAAATGCAACACCACAATTAAAGTAAACCCAATATACTTTTAAAAACACTGGATATTCATAGACATAGTCTCTGTTAAAACATTTGCTGATAACTGAATTCCGATGCTCCCATGTGCAAATATTTTGTACTTGCACTTTTGCAATTCTGTTCCTGATTCTATGCCAAGATATATAGGGAAAAACATATACTTTTTGTCCAGTGCTTTTCACCTATACCAAAGGGCTATATAACAAGTTAAAACTGTGATTTAAAAAAAAAAATATTCCAAATGGGTTTAGTATGACCCCCAGAATTTGGGAAAACAGAAATTGCGTCTAATTCTATTCTCGTTTTTCCATTAATGAAACTTCCCTGTCCAACCACCCAGGGGCCCTCTGGCACAGTCACTCTTGCACCACCTGAGCTGGGACTGAGACCTTTTGGCAGCTACACCCCCACACTCACACACTCACACCAGGTTCCCTCACCTGCTCGACCACAGGGTTCCCATTGCAGTCTCAGATGTCCAGATCCTTCAAATAATTTAATCATGGTGCAATAACTAAGTAACAAAATAAAGCTCGAGCTGGTGCCCCCCAGGAGGGACCCTGAACACAGGAACCCCATGGCTTTTGTACCACCACAGTCTGAGCACAGGAGACTCTGGGGGCTGTGAGCTCCTGCTGGGCCTCCGAGTGTCTGGTCCCCTGGCTGGGCCACAGGTCCTGTGTCCTTCTTTATGCAAAGGGTCTCCCAGAGCCCAACCTGCAGCTCTCACTGCAGCTGCTCTCTGAGATACTTTCACTGAATGGATTCCCCAACATTTAGTACTGCAAACTATGTAGCACTCTTTAATCTGTAGAATAACAAATGCTAAAAATCAAGTGAGGATACAGAACTATTCTTTCAGAAAGCTTGATAAAATTCACTTAGATAGAGGAAATAATTGTTTTTAAATTGTGTTATTTATGTCCATTATAATTATGTAAATAGTTTAATCTTATTCTCAAAAAAATACTCAGTGCATCATAGTCAGTTTTTACAAAAATGGAAAATCATATAGTCAATATCCACCTACATCATGGATAATACAGCAGCTTTAATAAAAGCTGGAGGTTTGGTCTTTGAATTTCTAGACAGTGTTTTGTGGGAAGTGAGTCTAAATCACCAGACAACAGTGAAAATACAGAATTAAGTGAGTAGTCAAAGTGCTTTTTCACTTGATCTATTTTTTTTTTTTTGGTAGAGTGATAAATCACTTTTCTGTAGTCAAATTTCACAGCTGCTATAAGGCTAATGATGTATATGAAACACTTGTCACACCCATTCCTTGGTTTGCTGCATTAAAGAAGATAATTGAAGAAAGGTGACTCAAGTTAGCAAGCTGATGAAGCGTACCAAGACTTCCTAAATACCAGTATAAAAATAAAGTGTGTTAACTATATGTTTCTGTTGTATAAATCCATTTAAAGGATCCATTAAAAAGAGTCCACAATTTACCTAGCTTCCAACTGCTTAGTAGATATAGTCAATTATTCCACTAATTCTAAAACAGAAGCTTCATAGAACACCACTTTAAAGGATTCCACTACTTCCACATCTGAAAAGAACAGAACTTTTCAAACCTATGAACACATACTCTATTATTGGGATTAATTGCTTCAGTTATTGTTACTGCAACACTTGGAAAATTTGAATTTTTTCTTTCTCTTATATTGTGAAAAATTAATTTCGTAAAACTGATACAGAAAACAGTTCTAGTATGGCTTATTATTTCTGCTACTGCTTTTCTCCTTATGATAAAGGATGTGGAAAAATTCTGGCTGTTGAATTTATTATTTACCAAGGCAACACAGTCTTAACTATTTAGACTTCCTAATTAAGTTCATAAAAATTAAAAGGTTCTTTGATTAAATCATGCTTGGGTTGTTTTGGGTTTGAGGCTATGATCCAAAAAAATAACTTAATGTATTCATTTGCCATCTAGCTAGAACAATTCAGCTGGTTTAGGTTCCTGTACTGCAAAAATAGAGTAATTTTCCTGCAATTAAGAACAGAAGTTTGGTAATTCTGTATCACATGTCCATGCAGAAGTCAGATTCAGAGCAAAAGTACATAACTACATCAGAAGTCTTGCTTCATGATCATATCACTTTTTCTCTGACAAATAACTGAGGTATAACCCTCAACAACAAAATTCCTTAGGGGAAATTTCCAAAAGCTCCTCTATATTAATCTTTATTTGCTAAGGCAATTCAATTCTTAATAAACAAAATCATTGTTCATTGTTACACAATGACTGACACTTGTGTATAATATGCAGTACAGATTTGACTAATTGAAGTTTTGAATATTTTGGATTTTTTTTTTGTTGGAAGACAGAACAGATTTCTCACTTGAAAAGTAATTTTTATTACAGTTACAAAGCTAGTGGATGTCATGGATTTTTCATTTTGCCTACTCTTTGTCAAGACAAAAAGCAACTTCTTTCTTTTTTTGACTAGTCCTGAGAAAATGAAACAGGAAACAAAGTAAAATCTCAAAAAATGTTTATAAGCCTCAAAAAACCCCAAATCCAAAACACATAGAAACAAAGAAACAGACAAAAATTAACTAGACCCTACTAGGCTTACACTCTTACCTGTAGTTTCTATCAGTGCATCCTAGCAGGTCTTTACTAATGGCTCAACATTGATCAGCAGTCTCCAAAAACTACTACAGATGTCTGTGGAGTCCTGAGATTAAGGGAATAGTGACTAGCTACTAGAAGCAGCTTTGCCTTACCAAGCACATGGGGAAAGGTACACGACAGAAGTTGTCATGTGAAGGAGCAGGAGCAATTACCCTTGGTCTGTAAACTTGGAAAGGGAGGACAGTGTGTGAACCTCCTCTTTGGAGATAAATTAAGAATGTACATAGAGAAAGAAAGTGTACTGTTTCTTCCAGGAGAGTTTTGTTGTGTATTCTTTTACTCTCTTTTCTTCTTCAGATCAAAACAATGACAAGTCACCCAGTTCTTCAACAACTCAAATCCCTCTCTTTAAGTTGAGTAATATGCACTTTAATCATATGCTTCCTTATCAAATTAGAAATGAACAGAACAAAGAGCAAAGAGGCAATATGCAACGCATATGATCCATGCTGAAGCTGTGTGAACATATAAAAAGTTGTGGAATTTAAATACTTATTTTCAAACTTAAGTTTGGACATACTTATTTGTCCTAATTCAAATGTTCTTATAGGTAACTTTATACTTCTATTCAACTTGAAAGGTACTCACATTGCCATATTCTATTCAGTATTTCCATGTTTAAGCATTTCAGTCATATTGTCAGGCAGCACAAGAAAAAAACCTATGCCTGCTCATCTAAAAAGATATAAATCTGAAATTATAATAATGGGAATAAAATTAAACTGTAAACTGCTAAGACAGATAAGTTAACAGGACAAATTTAATTATTACCTTTCTTTAAAAAAACACCCAAACAGTATTTCCAGTCATTAAACCATTTGTATTGTTTTTTCTCTTACATACATGCCAGCAAAGCAGATGTTTCCTGTTTACAGAACTACCAATTTTGTCTCACAGCAGTTACATTCTGCCGTTCTGCCAAAGAGAAGTGAATCTTCTGTATATCTCTTGAGAGCACTTCTTTTCCCCACACTATCCACTCATAATAGTGAAGACAAAATTTTTCAATAAATACTAATATACTTGTTCCATAAATTAATACTAGAAATATTGTTAACTAAAGTATGTATTCAAGGACTAAGGCAAGGTTCAATATCAGAGTCAGCTTATGAACCAAAAAAGGTTCATAAAAGATTCAAGTTCTATTTTTCATTTCTGTAATTAGAAAAGCTTATACAGGTCTACTGCAATATGATAGAATTTATTAGTACGTCCACACAGAAGTGCATACTGCATGAATATTTTGGTCCCAAAATACAGACATCACAGTCATGTAATTGAATCAGGAAGAGGTCACATGAATATATCATCTTAGGCTTTCCTTTGCTTTCAATGTCTATAAATAAATCTTCTGGTAAGCAGTATGTGTTAACATCTAAAACAAAGGTGTGCTGAGAGACCTCATATTGTAAATCACCACAAAACCCATAAACAAATGAAGGAAACCAATACCCAGAGCAGATCTTAAATTAGTGGTGGTCATGGGGAGGTGGATTCTCAGGAGATTTAGCTTTACTTCCAGTACTTGCTATTGGTTGTTTTTAACATCTTTTTATAAATTGAAAGCCTTTATTTCTTCATAGTAACATACCAAGGCCTGTCTTCCCCCAGTAAGCATACAAATTTCTCCCAGTAACCACAGCCTGTTGACTGCAAATGGATCCTTATGATGACAGCAGAGTTCTTTGATGGAAATAGCACCCTCTGACCATTCTCAGAAGACTTTAAAAATAGAGTTGGGGTTTCCGTTGTCAGTCTATTCCTTCAACAGTGGTTGGACCAAAGCCTAATCATAACTCTGGAACATACTCTCGTATCTTATATCAAGCCATCAGCAAGGCAGAATAAGCAAATATACAGCAATAAAACATAGTCAGTCCTTTTCACAAAAAAAACCAACAAACCCAAACAAAAACAAAACCAGAAAAACCTTTGAATAAAATATTGCTTCAGAAAGTCAAGCAGTGTAATATTGACCATTTTGCTGCTTTTTTTTTTCAATTCAAATTCCAGGTTGTATACTTGATATTGAAGCACTTAGATAGTTTGCTGCCCTTCGTATCACAGCTTTCTCTACCTCTCCCTTTACACAGTTCTTCGTGGAAATGAGATAGCATGAGATAGTGACCAGAAACGGATATCCACCCCAAATACCAAGACCAAGTGTGATATCCAAAATATTTATCTATCGTCTGTCATTAAAGCTGTACCAAATATTCTTTAAAAATCATCCCTTTGACTTCAAACTGAAATGCATGAGAAAAAGACTTATTAATAGAGCTGGTGTAAACTAGTTATGCAGACCAGGTTGGTGCACCTCAGGCAAATTAAATATGTCCTCTCCTATCAGGCAGAGCCCTGTCTTTCTTTACAAAAGTGTTCTGGTTTCAGCAGGGGTACTGAAAGGGTTTCTTCACAGTGGCTGGTACAGGACTATGTTTTGGATTTGTGCTGAACAGAGTTAATAACATAGAGATGTTTTTGTTATTGCTGAGCAGGGCTTACACAGAGCCAAGGCCTTTTCTGCTTTTCCTATGGCCACACTGGTGGGGAAGCTGGGGGTGCATGGGAGGTTGGGAGGTGACACAGCCAGAGCAGGTGACCCCAACTGGCCAAAGAGATATTCCAGACCATATGGCATCATGCTCAGTATATACAGGGGGTGGAAGAAGGAAGAAGGGGGGACATTTGGAGTGATGGTCTTTGTCTTCCCAAGTCACCACTACAGGCGATGGGGCCCTGCTCTCCTGGAGATAATGAACACCCGTGGGAAGCCCTGCGTTCATTCCTTGTTTTGCTTTGCTGGTGTGCATGGCTTTTGTTTTCCCTTTATCTCAGCCCATGAGTTTTCCAGCTTTTACCCTTCTGATTCTCTCCCTGATCCTGGTGGGGGACTGAGTGAGCGGCCGCGTGGGGCTTGGCTGCCAGCTGGGGTTAAAGCACAACAGAAAGGAAGTGACATTAAGTATACATGTTAATTAACAGAATGGCAGATTGACTAAAAGCATCAAGATATACGCCATGCTGATCAAGAAGTGGAATTACCCAAGAAAGGTGTACCCTGCCTAAGTACCCTATCATTGCTTACTAAATGGACATGTTAGAGCAGGTCCCAAGGAGGGCTGTGGAAACAGTCAGATGTTTGGAGCAGCTCTCTTGTCAAGAAAGGCTGAGAGAGTGGGAACAATTCTCTCATCGAAAAGGCTGAGAGAGCTGGAGTTGTTTGTCCCGGAGAAGAGAAGGCTTCAGGGAGATCTCAATGAAGCATTTCAATACTTAAAGGGACTTATAAGAAAGATGAAGAGAGACTTTTTACCGGGGCTTGTAAGGACAGGATAAGGGACAACAGTTTTAAACTAAAGGGTTGATTCAGATTGGACTCAAGAAAGAACTATTTTAGAAGGAAGGTGATAGGACACCACAACATGTTGTCCAGAAAAGCTGTGGTTGTCCCATCACTGGAACAGGTCTCTGAGCAACCTGATCCAGTGAAAAATGTCCCTGCCCACAGCAGTGGGCTGGACTAGATGATCTTTAAAGTTCCCTTCTGACCCAAACCATTCTATGATTCTATGAGTTGTGGTGTCAGTACTGGCATGCTTTGCAACTCTCACATTCATAACCCCTGACAAAGGTTATATAAGCAAATGAAGAAATATACTAGATATATTAGGAAAGGAAGGTATTATAGTTCATTTTAATGGAACATCCTTTTGGAGAGAGAAATGAATGTAAGATACATTATTGTGTATGTACAGACTTGCACATATTTTGTTTGTTTTACCCATTTATTTTACATCTGGTGCAAGTGAAGCAGGCTAACCAGTTAGCAACAGGAAGATATAACATACAACATCCATAAAGACAAATTTATAACAAATTTATTTTCATTTCAGAAATTAACTGGTTACTGAAGTTCACAAATGTAAGATATTTTGGCATAATAACCCAGCCTGTAGGGTTTAGCTTAGAAATTTTAACTGTTCAAAAAGGTATCATAAATACTAATGGAATAGCCAGTGTCTTGTCTCAATTACAGATGAACCAATTTAAAAAACTTGACACCTGACAGCAGAAGGAATCCAAATAGAAGCTGTCAGCCTTTTGGAATCTTAGTGCATGACCACTACCAGATTAGTAAAGATACCAACAGCAATAAACATTTAGATCATGTCTATTTCAAAATGAGAATGGGTGTGCACTGTATTTAGCATATTATTCTATTTAAATCTATTCTGTCTATGACTGTTCTCTCTAAACTATCAACTGTAAATATTTCAGACATGCATTCAAAACCACATTTGTTAAAAATGTAAGATTTCCCTTTTGGACTAACAGTTTTTGCTAGGAAACTTAAATGCTGACTTTAAGGCAAAAATCCTATGGATTTTTTAAAAGAACCCAATACCATTCAGGATTTTACACATTGTCTATATCAATTGTTGACAAAAGGGATACTTAGTGTACAGCTTTGAAAATGAGGGACATACAAGGAGACAAACAATTATCTACCTTAAATTTTAGGAACTCGAAACAAATTGGAAAAGGTCCTACAAAAAAAATAAAGCAGAATTTGCTCAGTCAGTATAAGAAGTTGTAGGCTAGCTGCTTTCTACATGAAGATAGAAGAAACCTCTGCAGACACTTTGATTTTTTTAAAATAGTAAATCTCAGAGAAGGTTTCACAATGTCACAGCAACCTGAATTTAAGTCTTGTTCTTGTCAAGTGTAGGCAGCAGAACCACAGATAAACAGGCAGTAGCATTTAAACACATAAAGAGAGTTTGCAAGACCCAGGACTTTGCACCAGATCTCAGAACCAGAGTGAGCCTGTGAACAGCCAATAAATATTTACATGCTACTTACCCAGATTTTAGGAGGAAGGAAAAAAATAAAAGACGTGAGAGCTGGAATGTTACTGTATAATTTTTTTTTTTTTTGCCGATGACTCAAAGATGACATCAGCTATGAGATAAAAGAGGTCTGAAGCACAAATGCAAGGTACCAGAAGGTCTAGAATTGTTTAATGTCTCTTTGTAACTGTTTTATATCTTGGGGGAAACAACAATAGGTTTTAAAGAGATTTCAATCAAGAAAGCAGAGTTTTAGATTAAATCTGGGGCTTCTTTCCCAAACCTTCTACAGACAAGACATAAACACAGCTGTGAACGTGCAGCTCATGAGCTGCCAGGCAAACGTGGATTGGTAAGAATGGGAGAGCTATGAAACAGGTTCAAATTTACGTGTATACATGGGGGATCACAAATTAGACAGAGGAGGAATTCTAAAGGAACTACAACACCTGTAGTTACTGTGTACTAGCAAATACAGATATATTAATGTATATTTGAGCATTCAGTCAATATACAGATATATTAAGAGGGTGTAGAGGACATTGAGGAGCTTTTACATGCAGTGCTCTTCCTCAAACAATTAACTAAACTTCTCTGATAATATTCTTATTGAGAGAATGTCAGAACGGTGTGCCATCACATATGTGGTGGTATAGATTACCTAGACAAAAAAAATTCTGGGCATAGCTTTTAAAATTTATTAGAAAATTGATACATTTCAATGATAAATTCCATTCTGTGGACCTAGATATATATATAGAATAGATAGATAGATAGATAGACACATATATACATGAATCAGCATCAGCCACAATTGCTTCTCCAATGTTAAACCACAAAATTAAAGAAACTTTATAGTTTATAGGGCTGTGGTGCCTACAAATTATTTTAAAATATGCTTAATATGCAAATATAATGCCTTTGAAATCCAGCGCATCTTCCATTTCTTAATCCGTACTCCATTATGCTGATACTGCACTAGGTATATGCACATACCTGCTAGTTTGTTGTGTTTTTTCTCTCAGTAAAACTTTTTAAAGTCTGCTAAGATGAATTGCACTCCTATTTCAACAGCAAGTTCTGAAAACCGTAAATTACTGTCATGTATATATGGACTTAACTATCCGTTACAATCCTGAATTATGACTTCTGAAATTTATTTCAGAAGTGTGCTCTCTGATATTTTTGGAAATTCTTTTAAACAAAAACCTCACTAATATTCAGTAATCATCCACATCTGCTACAGTTGAAAAGAGAAAAGGCATCAGATGCAGGGAAAATTACAACAGAAATGTTTCAAACACAGTTTGAAAAACACAGCAGATACTTTAACAACCTTCGTAAAAATACATGAAATAAAAAGGACTGAATAACATAGAAGAGCTAGCACAGAAGTAAAATGTGAAAATTTAAGTACATTCAACTGCCGTCCATTCTATGTCAAGCATTTACACATATTAAAAAAGCTGGGCTATAGAAAGTGAAATACTCTAGGTTTAGACAAGAACTAGCAGGGACAGGATATAGAAAGAGCATAAATGGATCATATCCATCAACTATACCCTCCAAAATAAAATATTCAAACCACCAACAAGCAGCTGCATGGCAGTTTTCCCTGCACAGTGGTTTATGTCGTACAATTATCGCTACTGCAGCAGGAGATACCTACAAATCTGCAAGTATAGCAATGTCTTTTAAAAGTGACAGATCAGTCACTATCCTCTAGCAAACTGAGTGGGAATATGTGAGCTAACTACATGTTCAGTCACTGTTGTCATTACATTGGATCTATAATTGAGGGCAAGCACAATTACTGGAAATAGAATGATTTCTATAAAATTAGGGAAAATATTTCTCGGTGCCTACTAATTGATGTTACAAAGCATAACAAAGACACTTTAGTTTGCTTTGTGGGTTTTTTTCATAAAATAGATGGTGTCAAAGTGCACTTCATGCTGCAATCAAGCTAACTTCTATAGAAAAGTCAGTATCACTGTATTCCCCACTGCTCCTGTCACAGATAAAATGTTAGCAGTGCTTGCTTACTTGCAAATCACTTCATAAGGTTCACTCAAGAAGTCCGTAACACCTGTTCTACCAAAAATCAGCCAAAACATTCACTAGAAAATTAGAGAGCCAAACAGCGATACGTTTTCAGCAGAGAAGTTAATGAAATTTAAATGTTTAGTAATCACTTACATACTTTGCACTTTACAAATTTACATCAAATTATACTCACCAGCCAGCCACATCACAAGAAGCAAAGGATACCCAACCATCTTGTCACCAGGCAGCAGGAGGGGACCTAAGAGATGAGGGGAATGGAACCAGGTCTCTGCCCAAGACAAGAGGTGAATCCCCTCCTGGCCTACCTCACCTTCCCAGGTGCCCTCATACAATAGGTGTGAGGCTCTGGAAGTGAGGGTCAGGCACACGGCAACATGGACAAAGGTTCACAGGTCAGGGAATTGTCCAGGGCGAATTAGTCTACCTGACACACCATGACTGCCTCAGTCATGAAAAAGAAGTCATCCATGACTCCCTTCTGAGAGAAACAGAGGGATCAATATGATGATACCAGACCCAAACCATAGGGAAGTCTGCTGTCTCTTTGGGGTCCAGGTTAGGGATGTAACCAAGAAATTCTGCAGCCTGGTACAGCCCTCTGATTATTATCCATTACTGGGTTTTCAGGTGGGCAGCAATGAAGTCCCAAGAAGAAGCATGAGGAATATTAAGAGGGACCTCACAGCTTTGGGATAACTCGTTGAGGGATCTGGAGCATAAGTAATGTTCTCTGTCCTGGCAGTTGCAGGGAAAGGTGGGAGTAGGAAGATCACACAGATGAATAACTACTCTGAGCCTGGTGTTACCAGCAGGATTTTGTGGTTTTTCATCACAGATCGGTTTACAAAACACCAAGCCTGCTGACAACAGATGGGGCACACCTGTCCCAAAGCAGAAAAAGGATCTTCACACAGACTTTAGCAGGGCTCTGAAGCACTGAAAGAGCTTTAAATTAGATTTTAAGGGGGAAAGGGATAAAACCAGGCTTGCAAGAGATAAGCCTGAGGGTAGCATATCAGGGACCTTTTCACTTTCTACAACTACCTGAAAGGAGATTACAGGCTGGTGGGTGTCAGTGTCTTCTCACAGATAACAAGTGACAGGATGAAAGGAAATGGTCTGAAGTTGCAACAGAGGAGGTTTAGATTGGATTTTAGGAAAATCTTCACTAAAAGGGTGATCAGGCATTGGAACATGCTGCCCAGGGAAGTGGTGGAATCACCATCTCTGGATTGAGTGTGGCACTTGGGGACTTGGGGTTTAGTGGCGAACACAGTGGTGCTAGGTTAACAGTTGAACTCAGTGATTTTAGATTTTTTTCTAACCTTGAAAACTCTATCTTGAGTTGGAAGTGACCTTTAGAGACTGCCTAGTTCTACCTCTATGCCTAAAGTAGAGTCAACGTCAAGGAGGTGCTCAGGACCATATTCAATTAAGTTTAAATATATCCTGAGACAGAGACTCCACAGCCTTTCTGGACTACCTGTTCCAGTGTTTGACTGTCCCCACAATAGGGAAAACTAATTTATTTTCAGGACCATGACTGAAGTTTGTTAGTGAAACTCTCTAGACTCACAGGCACACAAAAATTTGCGGTTCCCTCAATTATCAGCCCAGGCCCTCTGCCTCATACTTGGACCTTTTACTTGCCAGTTTGAAGTTTGCTCTGCAAATTAGACACACATTGCCCTCACACTCCAGGTTAGAGGAAAATTTAAACTCCAGTGTCCCCCCCAGCACATGGGCCCTATGAACCCTAGTTCCCACTCCAGCTACTCACACTAAGACCCTCACTTCATTTCACCCAGATCCCTACAGCTTGCACCTAGGACCAGTGACCCACGGTCCTTCACCAGCAGTTGGCGCTGAAACTCTTGCTGACACTTGACCATGCCGTAATTAAGCCTCTCCTGATGGGAGAGATCTTGGAAAGTCCTTGCCAGGAGTTTGAGAGACAAACAGGACTCTCAGCCTTCGCTGCTTCTCGGTAGCTGTTTATTAAGTCTTATCAGAGAAACAGAGTCACTAGCATGATCCAGACATAGCACAAAGCAGGGAATGCAGGAGAAAGCTGAATTACCAAGATTACACAGCCTTTTTAAAGGTAAATTAACCAATGGTTACTAAAAACGTACATTATTTTTACTTTTCTGCCAATTATTTAGTAACACAGCCAGGAACTGCGGAATTCCTTGTCCAATCATCCCAAACTACTTTTACTGCAGAATATGGAGTAGTAGAAGAAGAAGAAGAAGGTTTAGTGAACAACAACAATCCTCCATTTTGATGTTTTTTGCTTTTATCTATTCACTACATTAACAAACCCAAAACCTCTAAATTTTTCACCCTGCGACAATCTTGTGTAGTATTCTATCACCTAGTTTACACCAGTGTAGTTTCTAGTTCTTCTCTAAGAGTAGGCAGTATTTTCCAAGGACGGAGGTCAAAAACAGTGTTGTTCAAGGGGGTAAAAGCCTTCAAAACAGGCAGAGAAATATTCTCTGCACTCTGGGTTCCTACACTTTGTTGCTCCAGGTGCTGGTACAGAAACCGTGTGTCACTGCACCCAAAGTCTGGTTCCAGTTCCTGCCTCAAATTCACTCACCCCAGATCACTCAGTAGCTGTCAATCTTTCTAAGATCCATGGAGCACAGAGCTACACTGATGAAGATGCTCTTACTTGCTCTGGTTGCTGGCGTCACATACACAGGGACTTCATCTGAGGTCTGATTCCAGTTGCTGGCTCCAAGTTCACTTCTGGTTTCCCCAGTTGCTAGCATCATTCCTTACAGCACTCATGCACAGGGAAAATAGTGAGTAATAAATAGGAAGATAAACTGCTGTGATCAGGCATAGGGCTGCCAGACAAGAATACTGACTGGGCACTGTTTATGCAAAACCAGCCCTTTTATAACTTCACCTGTCTATCTCGTAGCACCACCTTAGTATTCCCCACTCCCCTTCCACTAAACAGCTCTTCCTAAATTTTGCAGTCTTAGAGATCACCTTCAAATATTCAAAATCTTCATATTTGCTGCCTTATCAGTTACAAAGTCCAGATGGGTCCTCTCCAAATGCTGCCTGTATGTTCTTAATGGGCCATCAATTAACAGCTGAAGAGCTCTGGTCTTTGCCATTGTCTCCATTTTCCCATGTCTACTACAGTTTGTATCTCTGTGTGGTTTTGTTAATCTAGCAATCCCCCCCACTTCATCCTTCCTTCTCCACTTAGTCCTTGTTTTAAGGAAAAACATTCAGCAAAGATTTAGTGCTGCTTGGGGAAGGAAAGTATTGGGGAAAAAACCCCAAGGAATGCTTGAAGTTTGTAGCTTCAAAACCAGCAACAAAAAGAGCACTGCTTTCTGAACACTTTACACAGCAGAAAAAGGTAAAGGCTTCACAGTATGTTAGGTTGGCATATGTCTCTAGATGTATAGAACACTCATGGGATTTTTTAATGCTACACCACCATAAACACCATTGGTTCAACTGATTGCCGATGCAAATACAGCCATAGGTGTAAAAAAGGAAACAAGAAATTCTTATTTCTGGTATCCTATTTCAAAAGCAGACACTCTTCTCTTGCAGAGTAAAAAAATTTCTTCCTTAACTTTACAAGTTACTGTGAGTCTGAACTTTCAAAATTCATGATCATACTGCCTGCTTCCATGAAATCTTAGTTATTACCAAGAGTTAAATTAGATTTTCTAATCATGAATACTAGGCCAATTTTACGCTTGCACAGATGCTAAGTTGGATTCAACTCTCTCTTGACACATGAAGAAAAAGGAAATTACAAAGTTACAAAATCTATCACCACTTCAACCTGTCTTACAGGGAAACTGTTATATTCCCACTGTGAGTTTCTGCCATAGAAATTACTGCCTGACATCCATGATTTCAAAATGTTCCTGTCTACAAAACTCATCTGGGGAAAGAAAATTACTACAGATATGAATATTCAAGTATTCCATGATTGGGGGGTTTTTTTCTTGGTTTTTTTTTTTGCTTTCCAAATCTAGAACAACATTTTTCTTCACACAGAACGTACAACTTTCTGTTAATCTAAACCTGCAAAGTATAACCAGTAAACCTCTCATTCTATTTTTATTACCACTGGGTAGATCAGTGATCTAAATTACATCAATTCCACTCATAATTCAAACAGAAGTATCAGTGAGATAGGCAGAGATTTGAGTGCATCTGCTAGATCTTCTCTTCATAATGAGTTACATAAGAAAAACAGAGAGGCTTTAAAACAAAATACAGAAAGATAAATAAATGTTCAGATTTTAATAGAATAATTTTATTAGATCAGATTGAAAATTAATTCAGTGACAAATCAGGTGTCTGAAGTTAGAGAGTGGATGAAATTTTGAATAGCTGTGCCCAGACAAGACCAAAAACTTGGTAATAAATGACTAGAGCAATTAGTGCAGATCCTAAACAATGAAGACGGAGTTATAAAACATTAGCACAGAGAAAAATCTCTTCAAACTAATGCACCTGGCAAAACCTTCTGTAAAATCTGGTACTTGCTTCCTTCATAGCTTATCCTGGGTTAATAAATATTCCCTCTGCTGCAAACTTCTTATTGTCTCCATATAAACATAATCTCAAATTATCACCTTGGATCCATAAAAAATTCAGGATACTGAATATTACTATAAACTGTATCACAGAATGCAGCAGAAAAGAATACCTGTAATTTGTGTAGAAGTTCAGTAACCATTAGGATGAAGTCCAAAGCATAGATCTTTAAAGTTAGTTTATCAGATTTGTTCCTTTTTTTTTTTTTTTTTTAAATAAGCTGTCTACATCCACATTCTGTTATCAGTTCTACTGTTTCCATCCTGACCTACACTTTGCCACCACCAAATTTTTGCACTCATGGAATTTTTTGGTTTTTAGAGGCTCATTTGAGATTAAATAAACAATATAGGCCAATGTATTTGTTAATTTCAAGTCCCACACTATCTCAAACTCAAATGAGTATACTAATTTTTTCTTTGGTGCTAGGGCACAGAAATTTGAATTCTTAAATAAGATAATAAAGAGAGGTTCCAGCAGTTACTCCTGACATGGTCTCTGACACTGTCATCTTGGTAGCTTTTGTCTAAAAAATACAAGTGGTTTGACCTGGAAGTCACAAGAAACTTTCAGAAAATTATCACTCATTGAGCAGTCACGTTTGTCTTTTGAAAACTAAGATATTACATAAAAAACTCTTTACTGGACTTGATTTCATTCATTCAAGTTTCAAAAATGAAGGCTTGATGGTACACACTATGTGTGTCAGATACAGAAAAGACAGATTTTTTTCCTGAACACTCTTGTTTAGGTCCACTTAACTTGGATCCCTTAGAAAAAGTTCCTGAAAATCTGCACCTGGATCTAAATTTCCTGCCTCTAGACTATTTGTGAGAAAAATGGGAGCCATGATACTTTTTATTCCTGTTATTTGGGGAATTGGTGGAAATATTCTGGACAGAAAACACTTAAAGTTTTTTATAAAGTTCTGTTGACATAGTGAAATCTCTAAAGTGCTTTTTAATCAGAGAATAAGGTTGGTTGAATATTTTACTTCAAATTATTTTGGGACCCAGGGGGCTCTGATTTGATCTTGAACCAGATTCAGAATGCCATGTTAGTTGGTTAACATTGGCATTCAATCTAACACGAATACAAAGTATTCATTCTTGGCAGCCAAAATTAACCTGTGACACAACAATGAATGTATATTAAAATACTAAAAAAGAAAAAAACCAAAAACACAAAAAAATCCAAACCCCATACACGCTCCAAAATTCTAACAGCATAATCTGTCTACAGTCACAGGAGTTATTACTGTGATATTAATCAGATAGAAATTATTTGATTCAGCAAGCCCCATTACCTTTACATTATCCTTTCTTCTCTGTAGTCAATAATGCACTCTGCCTTGTAAATTATTTTTCAACATCCACAAGAGACTATTGTAGAGCCACAATAAAAGGATAAAATTGAACCTATTTGTCATGATGCAAATTCTAATTAAATTTTACACGTATACCTGTATACATGGTGGTAAAAACTGGATGTCTATTGGAGATCTTTTGGAACATCTCTCTCTCCTCAGACCAGATTTCTAGGCCAAAATAGGGAACTGTAGGGTACCTAGCACAGAAAAACTTCCACTCTTACTTGACCACTTAGTAACTAAATGAGCATGTAAAGATACATTCTCTTTAAATGATTCCACCAAGATAATTAAATGCACCAAGAAAATTACAGGCATGCTTTGGGCAGTTTAGCCCCCACATACACAGCTTTCATCAAGTTGTCTAAGTATACAATGCAAGTATACAGTGCTTAACTGTGTTTTGACTGAGCCTACAATAACAAAGAGCCTTTTCACTTTCCAGTTTTCTGCTAAATGCTGACTGTTCATGCTAGCAGCTGGTACATTTCAAAGGAGAAAAAGCTACCAATGAAATTGAACCTAGGCTACATAGTATCTTTAGTCACCTTCAGCAGCCGACATCTCTCGAGTGTGGTGGTTGTTACAATAAAACCTTAAGGATAAACCCAAGTTAATTGCTAGTAGTAACATTTCCTTCACAGAGATAAGAGCCAAATAATTGAGACAGAAACACAGCAGACAAATGCTAAACAAATATATCAGGCTGAATGTTAAAATCATGAAACCCCTAATTAGAATACAGACACTTTTGATAATTAGGTGAATGAAACATATTAGAAACATATTTCTGCACTTTTGTTCAAAAAAGATTGGAAAATCCTGATCATCTTTAATGATTACCTTTCTGTAGTTCTGTAAGAGAACTCAAAAAAAGAGACTTAAATCTTTATCTGATAATTATTACTAAATGCTTTCCAAATATTGTTACCTATAGAATCACATTTTACAGTGAGGCAGATGACATACTTTACAGGCATCTACAGGTTACTAATGCATTCAGATAACATATTATTTTTACATATACAGTAAACAAATTATATACTCTTACACTGCAGAAAAGGCAGCTGCACTTCAAAGGCACCACTCACTATTCTTTTTTTAAAATGTTCAAATGAGAATGCTGACAAGAGAGAAAAAGCTATTTCAAATGATATTTTTCCACATACAAATATTTCAGACCTCTTTGCAGATCAATTGTTTTAGTCTCCTAGAAAGGTTATATGCTAAACTTTGAGAAGAGTGATATACTTGGAGAAAGGCAGGTATGAAAATAATGACGTTAACTATCAAGTGTTGTATACTGTCATCAGACTTTAAAAGGGCTCTCTGCCACATTCAAGTGTCTCGCACTCTCTCCTTCATCTTTAACAGAGTAGCTATCTTAGTTCAAACTAAAACTGGCTAGAATGATAGGAAACCTACAATCTACTACCCTCAAAGTTAGCAAAAGCTTCAGTTCTACAATCTTGCTTCTGTGTTTTCTGTATCTAATCTGTATTCATTAGTACAGGACTCAAAGACATCTGAAGCTCGGACATAATCATTTTCTTGTTGTATTTTGATCCATGTCCATTAAAGGAAAATATCTTTATGTGAAGAATAACACTCCTGAAGTATCCTTCTATTTCTAGATAAAGTTTTCTGCATCACTACTAACTTCAGTCATTTTTATCTCTTTCAAAACATTGCATCACTAGTAGCGAAGTTCAGAGAACATCAACTTTAAGCCTATACCAATAATTTTTTAATGGTCTTTGTTTTAATGGGAAGTCAAAAGGTGTCTCTGAAGATTCACTGCAACCTACCTGACAGAATTCCTATACAGAATCAGCAAAATCTTAGTGAATAAAATGTTTCTCATCATTGTATTTCAACATGAAAATCCTAAAAGAACACTTTCACTAAGTTGAACCTCCCTAGCCCAGCTATCAGTTCACCTTTTTCAATTTTGCACATCTCTCATGTCCATTCCTTGCATCATTTCCCACGACAGTCTTTGTCATATATTGATTTTCTTCACTCTTCATTTAGCACATCAATCTTAGAACCACTTCTCTCTGTTTGTGTACTCTATCTGCCTTCTCCACCCCATACCCAATGTGTCTAATTCAGCTGAAGGAGAGTTCTGGCTACTTCTGATATGTGTGGGCATACCAAATTCCCAGATACTGTTTTTAAGATGTAAACTCTCTTTCTTGATGCAGACACATCTTGCATGAAAATTTCATACCCAGCTTAAAAAACACTAATGTAAACATTTTTTTTTTTTTTTTGAAGAATAGAATGAAAGAAGCCAATGTAAAGTTTAAATCAGTGTCAGTTTTGTGGTTTGATAGTTGTCGAATCTCCCAGCCAAGACCCAGTGCAGCATATAAACAAATGTGCAAGATTTAATATACAATAGATCTATAAACACTTCTCTTAAGCATGACGAAATGTTGATCTGTCTGTTACTAACCTGAGTCTCTACTGAAAAACATATAACTGTGTTCCGTACCAGGTAGGTGCTAACAGGGCTTGATCAATTTAATTAATCTGTTCCTTATTTGTGATCAAAATGTAAGACAAAGATCCCTTTACCCATATATTAGGTCTGTTTTTCAAGGTGTATTATCACATATATTCTGTTCAGAACTCACTTCACATATGTGAAAGATACTTGTTTGATCACAGGTTGTCTGGAAATGCAGCAGGTTAGAGACTTGTCTCCCACAAGCTTATCTCAGCTTGTCTACAAGAGTCTAGGAGCACCTGTTTAAGAGGCAGACACCAATAAAAGACCTCCATGGCATACAAACATATCCAAACCAAAACAGCCTGTGTCATGGTCACCAGTGACAAAGAAGGTCAGGAATGATGACTTTTACCACCTCTTCTCTGCCTCCTTCTCCAGCCCAAATGTCAAAAGGGACAAAATGTTCCGTTTTCTCTACTTCTCTTCCGCTGTGCTTCCTTCTACCTTATTATATAGCCCCTTAATACTTAGCAGGATCTTTATTTCCACCTGTCTCATCTCTTTTATCTCTTATTTTGCATGGGAAGCACAAACGGTTAAATATGATCTATTTGCAAAAGAGCAGCACCATTTTATTTTTAATCTCAAAAGCTACATATCTATCTCCTTCGTCATCGAGTCATTTTCCATACTGGAACTTTCTACCCTAGCTTTCCTTCTCCTTCTTTACCAAGATCTTCAGATTGAGGATTCTGCCTCAATTCCGTGATACTAATTTTTTTCCATCTAAAGAGAATTGAAGAAAAATATGAAATTCCATCTCAATTTATCAGAAATAAAATAGAAACAGAAAAGTAGGTAAGAGAACCTGACGGCAGCAAAGCACAGTGAGATTAAAAAAAAAATATTCGTTAGCAGTTATTTCAGAAATATATAGCACAAGCCATGGATTCAATTAAATTTGAAGGGCTTGTATTGCCAAGCTGTTTCGCTCTATGCATTTCCAGCACACAAATAATTGAGTTTAAGAAGTACTTCAGAAAAAAGTGAGCACTCACAGCACCTATACAACAAGCCAGATAGGTTACTTTATTTTCTCAATATGTGAAATCTTAAGCCTGAGAAAGCTTCTAACATATTTGTGAGATACTGCATATTAATTACAGAAGTAAGTACTATCCTTTCCTAATATCTTGCCCACTGAGTATAAAATTCTTACAGAGTACCACATGCAGTATTTTGCTAACTGAAATAACTACTGATATATGAAAGAAAACTATTATAGGGGCAGTATCAAAATTCTACCTCAAAAGCATCAGATCAACTTATTGAATAATCTGAATTAAAACCCTAAAATATAGTTTACTTATTTCCTCAAATCCCATTGAATAATGAAGAGTAGAGCTTACATATAGGGCTGGACAACTGGCAAGTATATGAAGTTTAACAATAGGAAGTGCTGGATTCTGAGCTGGAACAGGGTAACCCTGGTTCTGTATGTAGACTGGGGTATGAGAGGCTGGAGTGTAGTGCTACAGAAAGGAACCTGGGGGCCCTGGTCGATGGCAAGTTGAATGGCAGTCAGCAGTGCCCTGGCAGCCAGGAGGGCCAAGTGTGTCCTTGGGGGCGTCAAGCCCAGCATCGCCAACCGGGCAAGGGAGGGGATTGCCCCTCTCTGCTCTGCACTGGGGCAGCCTCACCTTGAGTGCTGGGGGCAGTTCTGAGAGCCACAGTGGGAAAAAGATAAAAAGCATTAGAGAGCATCCAGAGGAGAGCAACAAGGATGGTGATGGGCCTTGAGGCGCAACTGTATGAGGAGCAGCTGAGGTCTGTTGGTCTGTTCAGCCTGGAGAAAAGGAGACTGAGGGGAGACCTCATTGCAGTTACAGCTGCCTCGTGAGGGGAAGAGGAGGGGCAGGCACTGATCTCTTATCTGGGGTAACCAGTGACAGGATCCAAGGGAATGGCCTGAAGCTGTGTCAGGGGAGGTTTAGGTTGGATATTAGGGAAAGGTTCTTCACCCAGAGGGGGGGTTGGGCACTGGAACAGGCTCCCCAGGGAAGTGGTCACAGCACCAGCCTGACAGAGTTCAAGAAACATTTCATCAACACTCTTAGGCACATGGTGTGATTCTTGGAGTGTCCTGTGCAGGGCCAGGAGTTGGACTTTGGTGATCCTTGTGGGTGCCTTCCAACTCAGAATATTCTGTGATTCTCTGATTCTCTGATATGGTATCAGTGTTTTCTGCTTTTTATGGGTAGGCTCATTTGAAATTAATTTAAATAATAACTGCAGGAGGTTGCTATACATAGTATTATAATACACTTTAGATTATACAAAAGCATACAAATAGCCTGCACTGGCATAGTAATAAATAATAAATAAAATAAATTAAAAATCCATCTGTCAAAAAAATCAGAGTTGATTTGTAGACACCAAAAGAAATTAGGAATACTTTTAAGAGGTTGTTATATTATAACTTCCTAGTCCTTAATATTTTCACGACAACTGAGTTGAGACACTATGAGACACTATGGTGTGTGATGACATGACATCAAATATCTTCATCATATGATGAAGGACAGGTTTTGCTGACTCATAGTGAAACCAGTCACAGGCTTGGTGATTATCATGTGGTGCAAAACTGAGCCTTTTCCCTGCCCTTAGAGGAACTCCTGTGCAGCATATCTGTGCAAAACCTCTAAGCATTTCTGGTTATACTTCAAGAATAGCTGGTGTATCCACTAGCCAATACATTGCTACATTATTTGCATATAAAACTAATCTTATTATCAATATTTTTTATAAGAGAAATCAGAACAAAGCTGAGAAAGCAGTAGTTTTGTGCATGAAACTCCAAATTATATAGTAATTTATATAGTAAAACATGAAAAACTTTTTTTTCTGCAGAAAATAAGCGTTATCATAAAATTGTTGCCAAAGTTTTGCAGCTTTTACTGACTGAATTAGAAAAGCTGTGTTTTATATACAGAAAACTTCAAAAAGGCTTACATAACCTTTATAGACAATAAATGCTCCTGTAAAGTTCTATGAAGTGTGGACATGGATTTATATGTAAAATCAACATAAATAAAGTGCAGCTGTGAATATTGGAAAGACATGCACTAAGCTTGTAATGCAAGCCTGATATAACTCCTTAACAGAGACCCCCTAACAGAGACTCCCTAACTTTCCAATTCTGTATCACGATATTTGGGACGACAGACTTTTTGTCGCATGACTGTTTTGTCACTGGTTTAAAATCAAGTGTAAAAAAGTCTCTGATGGTTCTAGTGCATGCTAGAAGAGTTCTGAGAGAAAGTTTTCTGGATATAATAGTTTGAGAATTGTTTAATAACTCCAAGCAAAACTAATTTTATATTAAAGGCATAACACTCTTCATTGACAAAAGACAAAATATTTAAGTAACTACAGAATCATCCACTATAGCTAGCACTAAAATCTCATGGTGATTATATGTCATTTATAGAAATAACTGACTCAAATTTCTAAAATAGCACTTACTTTTAAATGTATTGCATTAACTGGAAATCATTTAAGACATAATGAAATGCTGGCATCCAAGTTCCTAAGCCTGAAGGTACTTAAAATACTTCACTATATTTTTAGTGTAGCATTCTTCAGGGAGACTACACCATTAGTAAAAGTACAATCTACAATTCCATTATTCTGCATGTGTGAACATTATATGATTTTTAAGATAAACATTCACAGATAAATTTTTCACACAGGCTTATTCTAAACCTCACATCTGGAAAAAACTTATATTCCACAAACTTTAACACATTCAGAGCAACCAGTCATTTGTGACTTCAGCAGCCTTCATGGGATAGCCTTCTTGTTAATCTTTCTTCATTTAAAAATAAAAGTACAAAACACTTTGTCCCAAGATAGATTTCACTCTGCACTGGATAACATACACTGAGAACTTAAAATAAAGGCCATCTACTGAAATAAGTGCTTCCCCTTAGAGTTTTTATTAAACATTTCAACCTCAGCACCAGAGAACTGAACTGGCTGTTCTGAATATGATGAAACAACTTGGCAATGATAGAGGTCTGTACTGCTTTGCATTTGAAGAGATTCCTTCCTCTCTTGTTCCTACAACCACCTGTTTCTCTTTGTCTCCCTTGCAGAGATTTCACAATACATCTTACTTAGATTTCTTTTATTTGCCTAAGAGCACAAATTCAGTGGCTTGATTGGCATTTTTCTGCTTTTTGTATCAAATGTACATAATTTTATGTGTCTCTGCAGATAAAGAGCTAATCTCATATTTTAATGCCAGTGCTTTTGCCTGAGTAAGTATATTATTTTAGTCAATGGTTTTTATTACTATATCTCTTTTCTATATTGAAATTGGTCAAGCATGCTAATGTTCTCTTTTCTGCTTCCTATCTTCCATGTAATATATTTCAGACTTCAGTCTTCTCTTGGCTTTCACAGACAATTTTGAAAAAGACACAGTCAAATAAATAAATAAATGGATAATAAATATTCAAGACAGTGAATTTAATAAACAAGATGATTATGGTATTTGCATTATATTAAATTTTATCATATAAAGTTTGATTAATGTCACAAGAGCTATTTGCCAGCCAGATGAGAAAGACTGAATTTTAGAATAAAGACCACCTGTAGTCTGGGATTCAAGCACACCAAACATAATCAAATGTTGTTCTGAGGTTATAACTACTTGATAGCATCACAAAGAAAAACAAAACCCAAACACCATCACCACTGCCAACAAAAAAAAACCAGCTAACAAAATACATATGGATAAGTGAACTGAATTTTCTGTTCTAAATTAGGAAGTTGGTGAATTGGAGAGAGGAAGTGATATGACTTGCAAATCTATTGTGGATTATGTGTTATCTGAGATAGGAGAAGGATCATCCAGTTCTACTCCTTTCTATAGAAATAGACATGTATCTAAATTGAATATAAATTTTGTGCTTCAATCATTAAAGAAAAAAAAAAAAGACCAAAACTCTCTTATTTAGGCAGAATCTCTAAAATATCTTAAAGATGTTTGGGGGTTTTTTAAAGGGAATTCCAAAATTAATATTCAGAACATTTCATATTCTACTTTTCTTCCCTCCTCTTCCTTGAGGTTCTAATAATCTCAACTTTAAATAAAATTCTTTATTTAACATAAACACCAAACATAAAAAATACTGCAATAAATCACATGTTCAATTATCATTAATTTTAGTATGTCAGTGTAAGAGATACCAAATTTGGGGGATACAAAGAACAAGTCAGTTTGTTAGTACCACAAAAAAGGGAGGTAATAAAACAGCTGGTCCCAATTTTCTCCCTGTATGCCTGAAAATATTTACAAAAGATATTTTGTCCCACTGAAGAGTAGCAGTTGTCACACACGTTAAGACATGAACTTCTCACAGTGTTATAAGCCTGGATAAAGACTAATCACAGTGGCAGAGAAGCAATTTCTGATTATGTTCATTTTTTAACCAATGAGATCTGCTTAGTGAAATCTTTTACTAAAAATATAAAAGAAATTAAAAAATCAAATTCAAATATGTATATCTTCATTTTAGAAAGGAAAGCCTACTTTTAGTATTTAGCACAAAGATATTTTAGTTAATTTAACAAAGTATAACTCTGAAGGGCAAGATCCTGAACTAAATAGAAGTATGGCTTGATTCTGTGAAATTAACCTGCACTTTTTTGGCCAGTGATGGCAACAGAGAGTATAATATACATAGTATTTACATTTTAAGTGTTAAATATATATATCCCTAATCCTGGGACTGCACCACAACTTCCCTCAAATGTGCTGTTCCTGAAAAACAGGAGTGGAGACTCTATTCTGCCCACCAGTCCATGCAGCTGGTCTGGTCAGACTTGTAATCGACTTCACTAGCAAATGGTTGGTGCCACAGCTCTAGGGGGCATTGAAGCTTATGTTTTCCTATCTTAGAGTTTTAACTAGGAGGGAGATTCATACTCTCTGAGTATTTTCTAAGCAACATGAGGCAAAGGCAACCAATAATTCAGAGAAATAGTTTTCTGTGTAAATAGTAAGACCCAGGTAAACAGAAGTGGGACATATTTTAAGGATGCAGTATCGAGAGTACTACATGTAGTACCATTAAAGACTGGTGATGCAAGCAAAAAACAAAAAAATTTCAGCTATAATAAAATGTGTGCAGTTTTCAAGCTGTGCCCATTTTTATAGCTATGTCTTTGACTAAGAAGAAAAAACTAATTCTGAATAACAAGTACAACAAAAAAATATACCATCTATTGTGACTCTTATAGAATAGTAGCATATGGTTCATTTCAACACAGAGGGATGTTAAGGTCTCAGGCAAGTCGCCAGGATTTCAGTGTGGCTTCATTATAATGACTAAGTAATAATACAGTGAAAGTCAAATGGAAGTGTAACCAGAAGGACTAATATGACATTAATTTAATGTCCTCTTAGACTGCCAACACTTGATTTCTGCTTAAGAGAGAACAGATATATAGAAAGAAAAGCAATAAAATCTACATTCAGCATGCACCAGACATTAGACTTCATCATGAGATGTGTTTCCCTGGTTATACACAGACAGCTGACTGCAAATAACTGATATCCACAAAAATATGTATCATTGGGTTTTGGATCAAATTATTTCAAAAGCAGTCAAATCAGTGGTCTAGCTTCTGATATGTCACTGTGGTTTAAAATGAACAGTATTGCTCTGAAGAAAGCGGTAAATATTTACAAATTTCCCCCTCCTTGTACACTCCACAAATTACCATGCAAATCTGAATAAGTCAGTTATCTTAAAACTGTTCTGGAAACTTCCTCCTAAATCTTCAAACGTACAGAGGTTACTTTATAACTCTTGTACTAGGGTGGAGTGCAGAATTCCTGGCAAAACCGTTGTACATTTCTTATTAGAAAACCCGTATTCCCGAGTGTGTTTTATTCTTTCTGAATGTGAGACTTTTACTTCAAAACGATTCATAAGAGTTTGTCACCTTTTCCCTTCAAGATTTATCTTATGCTAATAAAGAGAACGGGCACTCCTATGTAACTTACAGAGCATCTCTGTCACAGCACTGTTTCTTTTCTAAAGGTCACAATTTTTTCATCATCAATTCATGCAAGAATATTTCCATACTCATAATACTTTGTTTCCCATGTTCTGAACTTCAAATGTGGCAATGGTACTGTACCTGCAAATTGTGAGACTACAGTCTGACTCATCATCTTAGTCTTACTTTGTCCTAACCTTGTATTACTCTTGTTCGTGAAGAAAACATGAACAATTACTCTGAAGTGACGTCATCCTACACCAGAGGATCAGTTGCATCCACACTTAACAAAGCCTTGTTTGGGGAAGTTAGGAAGGAAAAGAAGACCGTCAAAAGGAGACTGGAGTAGATTTAATCATTAGATAAGAAGATTTCTCTACAGTGACAAGATTCCTAAAGAGTTAAACTGGATATGGTTACCATGGAGCTAAGACTCCCACAGAAAAAAATTACAGGATTTTGAAACATTTGTTGGAAGCACACAGGCAGACAAATAAATGACACTGCACCACTTTCAGGCTTTATTAGGTCACTTAAATTCTACCTGCAAGTGGAAGCTCAAGGGAGGGATTTTTATAGGCTTTTACTGAATATTTCAGCCACAGCCTTTCTAATATAGAAATGTTTGACTGAGAACTGCAGATAAGTTTCTTGGACAATGGGAGACTTCACCATATTAATGCACTTCCTTATTATCAACAACGGTTCCAAATGAATTGAGGGGCTTGGTTTAACTGTGAATGTAAAAAAACCCCAACAGCAACCAAACAATAAAAAATACAAAAGAATGCTGACTTCAATCTTTCCCCTTCTTTATAGGAACTGCATTTCTACTCTTGAACTTGAAAATCTAAAAGGGATCCCATGCCTGAGAGTATTACTGCTATAAAAATTACCTCTCAGTAGCTAGGCATGACACTGACTTTTGTGAATATGCTAGTATTTTTTCTCAGACCTAATTAATGCATACTCCAAGAAAAGAGGATTTTCCAGCTCTAAAGCCATGGTAATGAAGACATAGTCAAGTTTTTAAAGGAATTTTTAAAATAAACTATTCTATTATCTGTTGAAGAATAACAGTTAGCTCTAGTTCTACTCTAGTGCATACTGATTGCATGTTCTAGCTTGGATACAAGTTTTCACCATGGGTTTCTTGAGCACAAGTCAATTCACATTAGGGCTATCACACTTTATTCTTCATAAACTCAATGATCAGGAATGCCATTCCTGCTACTCAAGGATAGTTCTCTCAGTGAAGAGAAATCCAGCTATGACTGTAAGCCTGATTTAGAGAATTTTGGCTTATAGACAACTACAGTGCTATTCCTAAATTTTTCCTTCTGACTCAGCACTAAGGACTCTTTCTCTGGCTGATTATGTCTCAGAGGGCGCACTTCTGATAAAGTCCTGTGCCTCATACAATATTAAGCTGGGTGAGTAAATACTATTAGAACAGCTAAGTCAGTCAATGGTAACACATAATCTGTTAACAAACTGCTTGGGAAAGAGTGGCTGGAAAGCTGCCTGTGGAAAAGAACCTGGGGGAGTTGGGCAGCAGCTGTCTGAACATGATCTGACAGTGTGCGCAGACAGCCAAGACAGTCAATGGCATCCTGACTTGTATCAGAAATAGTGTGGCCAGCAGGATCATCTCCCTGTACTTGGCACTGGTGAGGCTGCACCTTGAATACTGTGCTCAGTTTTGAGCCTCTCACTACAAGAAAGGTACTGAAGTGCTGGAGCATGTCCAGAGAAGGGCAAAAAGGTGGTGAAAGGACTACAGGTGTGGCTGAGGGAGCTGGGGTTGTTTAGCCTGTAAAAAAGGAGGTTCAGGGGAGACCTTATTACCCTCTGCAGCTCCTTGAAAGGAGGCTGGGGGGGGAATCAGTCTCTTCTCCCAAGCAGCAAGCAATAGGGCAAGAGGAAGCGGCCTCAAATGCACCAATACAGGTTTAGATTGTATATTAGGAAGAATTTCGTCACTGAAAGGTTTGTCAAGCATTGAGATACACTGCCCGTGGAAGTGGTTGTGACACCATCCCTGGATGTATTTAAAAGATTCGTAGATGGAACATGGTTTAGTGATGAACACATCTGTTCTAGCTTAACATCTAGACTCAATCTTAAGGGTCTTTTCCAACCTTGATGATTCTATATTCTTTCCTATGGTGCTATAAGGAGAAAGCATATTTCTGGAACTACTTCTTTCTGAATTAAAATTAAATTTCCCTCAAAACTAAAATGCGATACTGAAAAAAAATGCTCTTAAGGGCATCAAAAGCAGAATTACAGTCCTCTTTAACTGATGCCAATGTAAATAAGAGCTAGTGACTACCCAAGCACCTGACATTTCATCAGTTTCTCTTAGTGCAGAGAGATTGCACTGACAGAAGACCATACTCAGCATGAACCTAGGAAATATACTGCCCTGTACTGACCAGAATCTTGCCAGAAAATACCTTGGCAGGTCAGGGACTGTTTCCAATAAGCCAGTTCCAGCTAATATCCTGGGGAATTGGTTTAGCTGCATGCATGTAGGCTATATACTTCCACTTAGTCTCAAGGCTAGAGAATTGACTCTGGCTATTTGATTTACTAATATAATCAGAGAACTTGCAGCCTTCAGAAGAGGTTTAGATACATAGCTTGTCTTTTTTTTTAGGTTGCTGTCTACGTTGAATTTATATTCTTTAATATATGTCAATATGGCCTTGCTATGCAGGTGAGCAAGTCCTGGCCAAAAAAGAGGAATTTACTATGTCAGTGTCCAAGAAGTGGTTGTCACCAATGTTTAAAGGAGAGTGAGACAGCAAGAGTATAAACAAGAGAAAACAAAATTGTAAGGAAACCAAACATTCAGTCATATCATATGACAGTAAGCTAAACAAACTCTGTCTACTTATTCCAGAAAAGACAAACTGGAGAGGGAATAGAATTCTTCTTTATAAATATATTGATAAATTACAGTTTGGACACGTGAAAAATATCTGTAAATATATAAAAATATTTAAGCTGAAAAACTGAAGGAAAATTACTAGATCAGTGAATTGGTACCTTGATAAAAGCAGCCGGAGAAAAGCTATAATTAGCTCTAAAATTGAACTTCAGTTCAAAATGGATTCCATGACTCAAAAAGTTCTTCCCAGTCCTCTGTTCTTGTGATGCATAAAAAAATGTCTCCACATTAACTGAAAGCAAATGCAAGACTTATCTGAGAAAAGATAGTTCAGATGGATGCTATGTAGTAAAAATAAGGCGAACAAAAAGACTGGAAAGTCTCAGTCACTTAACAAATCTGAAGAAGAACATATGAAGATGGCCTTTGAGGAGTAATGACAGAGGAATTTCAGTGTTATCAGCAAAGTATCTTTATCTGTTTGTTGTATTCCTTCTATATTTAAGAAAATGCAGCCTTGCTTATTACTGAATGTAGATTCTCCTTTGAAGCTGAAGAAGAAAAATACCTATTTGCAATTTTCCATTAAGACCAAGCAAATTCCTGGTAAGTCCCACAATTCTGACATGTCATACATATCAAAATTAATGAAAAGCCTGCCATTTCTTATAATTCCTTAATTTTTTTTTATGACCTCAAACAACAAGAGACAGAAGGGCAGTTGTTCTCACTCTGTTTTTTATACCCTCAGGTAGAGCTAAAGGGGAAATGGATATGAACTGGTGTGTCAGTCTCTCCTTGAGAATATTCACTACTAATGAGTACTCACAGTGACTGAATATAAAGGTTCTCTTTCTCCCTAGTGAACTCTATCCACATACTTCCTTTTTTTTATTTTGTGATAAAAAACAAAAAAAAATCTATCTCTGTGGGATAATTTTATCTTAGTCTTTTCCTTCCTATCCCATTAAATAATTATATCTTTTACAAATCATCTTTCTGTTGTCCACAAAAATCAAATTCATTTCCCAATACACAGCAAGCCAATAATGACACACTTGAGAGAGACATTGATTATTTATTTCAGAGCTGTGCAAGCCTGGGTGTCTGGTGGTATTCCACAAATCAAGCACAGCAACCATCAAAAATTTTTACTATTTGTACATATTAGCAAACTAAGGAATTAGTTTGCTGCAAGTTGCATAGTTCTCTTATTAATTAGTATTCTATCTTCTATTGGTTAATGATTCTCTCATTTCCCATGCTGATTGCTCCACATGCTCAAGCTTTCTCTTCTTTGGGGTTGGTGGGTTTCTTGTTCCAGTGGTCACAGTCTCCCCCTGCCAGAATTACCTTTTAGGCAGTTGGAGCTGATTTCAGCACAGTTGCTGAGTTGTGTTTATTGGTTTCTTCCTTATCTTGGGAGCTCTGCCAGACGGTCTATAAATTCTGCATTCTTTGTGTCCACTTTCGGTGGGCATCCTACTTCCCAAGCCTTGTTAACCTCCCACTAGGTCTGAGATTGCTGAAGCATGTCCAGCTCTATACCTTAACAAGGCAATTCTACCAACAAGTAATTTGTGTTTCTAACTCATGGGCATCACTTAGAACTTGGTTGTTAGCTGCTCTCTGTTTCATGGATTAAATCTCCCTTCTTGTTGATTAGGCTTGAAAGTATACAAAGATCAAACATCAAAGAATATCCTTTCTTAAGGGAATATTCTACATTTTGCAACACTTCCTTTAGTTGCCATCCCTTCAATCAAGCCAATTCCATTTCTGTTAAGTTTGTGGTACCAATCACAAATGCCCATCTACAAAACATTCAAGTTAGGGTTGGTTTTTGATTTTGGTTGGGCAATCATCGATCATCTCCCAGAGGGTAATTCCCTGCAGAGGTAACCCACTAGCATTTTCTGATTTGTTTGGGTTTTTATTTGTTTGTTTATTCTTGTGGTTTCACCTGTTTAATTTAACTTTTATTTAATCCTTCATTTTGTAGAGTAACATTTCAAATGTGTTATGACTCCTATTCATACTGACCATACTTTGCTTGTGTACTCATCTGCAGCCTGTCCATCCACACATTAAGGTAAGCTCTTTTTGTCAGAGAATGCCCTGTTTTCTCGTGTTTGTACACAAGTAGATTCTAGCCTTTTTCTAGGTGCAACAGAATCAAAATCAAAACAAGTCAAATATTAAAAAAAAAACCAAAACAAAAAGTTTCTTGCCCAGATAGTCTATATATTTGTGTTACATCACAGGTACTATTTTGCTTACTTAGATTAACACCACAGTTTGAATTACAGCTGCAAACATTAAGAGAGTCCTTCAGAGCACATTAATTATGCTAAAATATGGGTTTTAGTCATGGCTCACTTGAGGTGGTTTAAGATAAGTCTTTCAAATTTGGCCATCATTAGATCACTGGACTGAAACTACTACTTCTCATTGCAACATAAGGAGTGATTGTTCTACTTCTATAATGCTGAGTCAAATCATAATATAAAAGGCATAGAAATTAAATGTCTAATTGTTTTTTTTAAATTGAACCACAGATGCAGTAAATCTCCCTTTGTGCATCTACAGGCTCTCACATTTAGAACATTTACCTCCCAATTATGATTTAGCAACAGTACGCTCTCACCACATATGGCTACCAATGACTGACGTATAGCTATAACATTTTATCAAGTTCTACATATGGACATTACACTTACTTGTAAATAGCTGAAGACAAGACCTGTGGCCAATGATTCAAGCACAACTAATAGTCACAAGAGCTATGCAAACTATGTATGTACTAGACAGAAAGTAACCAGACTGAATATGCATATAGAATATTGTAACAGGAGAAGAAGTACTTGGGAAGAAGCAGGTGCTGCCATTGCTTCAGACCTCTATTTTAGGACACAAGCACATTGCCCAACATTGTCTGCATCATCTGTGCATTTCTGCAAATATTGTAACTCTTCACCTTGCACATCCCCCACCCCCAAATGCTTACAAATCAATATGCAATTATCCTATAATCAAACCAACAACCTTAAAAATCCCAGACAATGGTCATGTGTACCAAGAATCCTGACTACATAAATCTCTGCTTGAACAAAAGGAGGTGTAAGTTATTTTTGAGATGCCACCTCAATCCAGGAAGACTACACCTCCCTGGTGACATGGTCAGATGGGAGCCAACTCAGCACTGCTAAAAGCTCACTATTTTTTGTCATGCTTATACGATATTACAGAATCACAGAATCAACTAGGTTGAAAGAGACCTTTGAGATCATTGAGCCCAACTATGACCAAACACCACCTTGTCAACTAGATCCCGGTAACAAGTGCCACATCCAGTCTTTCCTTAAACACCTCCAGGGGTGGTGACTCTACCACATCCCTGGGCAGCCCATTCCAATGCCTCATCACCCCTTCTGTGAAGAACTTCTTCCTAATGTCCTATTCCTGGTTTCCAGAAAATAGTAACTGTGTCTTTGCCTCTGTCCTCTGCAGCTGCACTTAAGAGGAATAGCTCTGTGACTTCTATTGTAACAACTGCAAGCATCATTTTGCTGGCTTAAGAAATGATAGAAAGAGAAACCAGAGTACACAGAAGCTGGTGTCTGGTTCTGGTGTTCCAGTATACCTACATTACACAGCTAGCTGATAGGGTGTTTACCTACAGCAGTAGTGCTGGAGATTTAAGGGATGCACAGAAGTAAAGAGACTGGATATTGTTAACTGATGTTGCCTGGAAGTAGCCTAAGGCCAGGATAATCTTCCATCAAGTCCCATGTTATCATTGGCTCTCTGTCTAGTTTGTTTTACAAAAACAAAAAAAGAGACACAGATGTAAAAGTAGTAAATTAATCAGGATATAGTTAAATTGCATGAACACATTATAGAACTTTGTAATAATGTGATTAATTTTCTAAATAGCACTAGAAATATTCTGCAGATGCCATGGATTATCTTTAACAGAATATCACCTCTTTCATCTTTTTTTTTCCCTTGCAGATTTCTCCTCCCCCTCCATTTTTTGCATTGTGGTGAACACATTTCACCCTTTAGAATGTTGTGATTTATGATTCTAAATGGTCTTCATATTGGCAAGGGCAAGAAAGTTCATATTACTGCTCTAATTGGCAAGTTAAGCTTTATAAACAGGCCCTTATTTCGTCAGTGATGTTATTTAAGCCTAAGGTCAACCTTGAGAGAAGCTGGCTTGGGAAGATCCCTGGTAGAACAAAATGGGTCTTTCTAACAAAAACAAACTTCTGTCATGAAATTCAATTTACATGCTGTGAATGAATCTAGAGTCTTCCACATACCACCAAGCTTCCTGAATTTCAAATAAATCACAGAAATGTCATACTGCCTTGTTCAGCTTTTCTCAAAGTTGGTGTTTTCCAATAGCAAGGCACTAGTGGATACAACATTACAGCTTATTGCTTGTGACAAGCAAACCTCATCTATGACAAGAAATAGCAACTATACTCTGATTTGCAGTAAAAGGTCATTAACAACAGCTTCTGTAACTTATCTGCAGTTTGGCTAGCTAGGCCATTCACAATGAGTCATCAAATTGCAGCTTTTCAAATCAAAAAATGAACAAAGACCTTAGTAAGAAAATCATTTTCCCTTCTGATAAAGTTCTTTTCCTTAATAAAGAATTTTTTTAACATTATCAGTATATATTCGTATCAATATATTTTAAATGCAGGTGATATCCTTCTTTTTTTCTTCTTTGAGGAAATATGTTACTGTCTAAAAACTTAGGAAATGGTAACAAAGTAATTAAAATAAACAAAGATTTCCAAGAGATCTGCAAAACTTTGCTAGGAAAGCAAGGAAGGAGCAACTCACAACTCTTAAAGAAAAGCTTTAGTGTCTGCAAATTAGAATGTTAATGTTTTCCTATGGATTAAAAAAAACTCACTCTATTAACTCTAATATATCAAAGTAGCTCATAAAATAAAGGAAAAATGCAAAAAATTTAAGCGAAGGTTTGGCACACAATCAGTATTAACTTTCCACAGACAAATCAGAAAATCAGATCTTATTAATCCCTATTAGCATTTAGTCCTGTAATGGTCAATATGAATGCAGCAAAAAATCTTTTGTCCCATGAATATTCTTCACAAAGAGGTTACCTTGTAACTACAAATGCAATCATGATCTATATGATCAGACTGAGATATTCCAAATTCTAAACTCTACCTTTCCCAGCTTTGGCCACAAGGAAACTATAAGGTCTATTGATTTTGGTCTCTTGAAAAGTGCAACAGAAATGGATATGCACTTGAGAAGACAGTTATGATGTTAAATGGGAGTTTAATACTGACAGCTGGGGAGGTAATTTTTTTTTTTTTTAGTCAAAATGTTAACTAATTGTATCGACATTTCCATACATTCTTTAACAGCTTCTGAATTATACAAACTGCTGACATTAAGTATCTTTAATATGTATCAGGTGTATAGGTCTTCTGAGAATTTTCCATATACAGAAAAGATGAGGCAGTGATGACAATGAGCATCAGAGTCTTGGGAAATGGGAGTCATTTGGCCTTGAGCATTCTAGTGAATCACCTGTGGCTTTAGTACTAGTATATATTCTAAGCTTGATGATCCTTGTACTCCTATTTGTACATGGTACTGCTGATGTAGTTTGAAAGCATGTTAAACTTCCAGTGCTGTAAATTAATTCTGCATCCTCTTTTAAAAAGGTGCTTCAATTTGCAAGTTGAAATTCTATTTTTTGTACAAGTAATTTTATAAGATTTTATTTAAGTTGCAGTTCTTCTGTATTACTTAGTTATTGAAGAGATTTCAGATTGTTGCAATTTTGTCAAGGGAAGTTGGTTTTCTAGTATAAGGTATTAGCGAACATGATTGAGTGCTGAAGTAGCTGAAATATTCAGGATTGACAGAGATGTTTGCTGTGGACTAAAAACAGCTCAGGCGTGTGCTGACTACTCAGCTCACTGAGGAACTAGCACTTGCTTATTTGGATAAAAGCCCAGTAGAAGGAACAAACCTGATGTTACTACTGAATCTTTCACTTTATGTTGCTGATGTCTCTGCTGTTACTTCTGCTGACAGTAGCTGACACTCATCCCCATGGATGCAATGTGCCAGAAGAGGGAACTGGAAAAGGGTGGTTACAGACTGGTCATCAGCTCCTATTTACAGCTGAACCACGTCTGTGGAGACTGAGAGTCGACTGACAGCAGGTGTGCAATGACTGGCAATCAGCAGCTCTGTGTGCATCATACCGAGACACTACCAAAAGCAGATCGGGGGGGTGGGGAATGAAATCAACTTCCCTGTAGGCTGTTATAATTCCAATGCATATCCCAATTTTGAACTACTTTAGGTGCACCCTGAGGTGTCACATATTTGCCAATTCCACTTCAGAAGATTACTGCATTGTGTATGAAGCCAAGAAACACACAACTTTTAGCTAGTGTCCTGTTATTGAATTCCATATCTTCAAAATAACTGCATGCCAATTTTATTTTTCATCTCCTCCATGCGTGCAAATCTGTTTTAATTTTTGGAATGTGTAGCTAATGCACCTGGCAGCATTTGGCTATGTGGTCACAGCACTGCCATGGGAACTGAGAAGAGGCAATATTCACTGCTGGATTTCAATACCCAGTTAGTATGGCATGGGACTAGAGATCAGAAAACCGACTTGCTGCATTCTATAAAAATGCATAACATCACTAAAAAATTCAATCTTTATTACTGAAGATATTAATTCCCATTTGGACATCAAAAAGCAGAGCATGAGCAGAAGACAAATCCCTACAACAACCACCAGTGTGGCTAGGAGGAAAAGGGAAATATATGTTTGGCTATTAATTTAGGATTATTGCATGGTCACAAGTCCTATCAAAAGGCTTTACACTCACTAAAATTCTAAGGCAAGATTGAAGAGTTTTTCTTGACTGTAACAAATTTGATGTTATTTCAGCAGAACTGCATCAACACCAAATATGCCCAGAAATGTAACCGGAAAAAAGGAAAAAAAGAAAAAGGAAAAGAAGCTAACAAGGAGTTAGTTAGCTCTATCCTTAAAACTAAATCTATCATGACTATGTTCAATCTCCCAAGTATTTTCTAACAATACATTGGATTTGTAATATTGTAGTATATGCACTGATTTATTTTTGAAATGGCATTTTAAAAATTTTTTCTGTAGAATGAAACAGTAGAAAACCACGATGCTGAGTTCATGTAGTATAATGTTGTTTTGATTTTTACTGATGTACACTGGTCCAATATGAAGCAGCTTGTTAAAGTACAACTCATTACATATAATTATATATATCACATAGATCTGATAGGATATGATGATATGATATGATATGATATTATATGATACGATACGATATATACATACCTATATCATATATACATGTACTATGATTATGTATTGTTTTACAATGCATCTCTGAACTTTACTGATCTACATCCTTGTGGAGAAAAACAGTCTAGTCTATAGATCCATGCTAAATAAAACATAAGAAATGTCTCAAGGAAACCAACCAAACCATGTACCATCTCAAGAGCAATGTCAGGACCTTTTGGAAGCGTGCTCCTACCTCAACTACCTTCAATTTGACAGAAAGAAGTCAGCCTTCACCTCTGATTAATCATGACGCAAGTCTTCATTGTTCACTGTTTTATCTGTAAAAGCTCTACTTGCCTTTTCATCTTTCTGCTCTCCTTTACCTGATGTAGTCTTCTAATACACCATCACACAGAAAATGCATTTTCCCCAGAGTATTTATTAGAGTTGGGTTTTTTATAAACTTCAAACCACTTTCATTAAATTAAACATACCAAATTACTGAAGTGTTTCCCTTTCCATCTAAACATGGTGCAAAGAACTATTTCATGCCAGGAGCCTAAAACACACATTTAAATTTATTTTACTCCAAAAGAGAAATTATTACAAATTAACTGAAAGGCTGATATAGATATCAAGCAACTATTCCAACATGTTTGGGGGTTAAAAAAAAGACACACACTACAGTCTGAAGCCATGAATGTTGTCTTTATACTACGGTAGAGCATTTGCTTTAAATTCTGCCTTGAAAAGAGATTGCAACTAATTGCACAAGATTTACTATTAATTTAATGAAAAATAAACACAGCACTGGAAACTTTGTCATATTCTAAATCTGTCCTATAATATGATCCTACTTTCAGCAGGAAAATAGTCCTAAGCAAAGAATGAGCATGAGCAGTTTTGCCTATAGTGACAAACTGGGCAAAAATATTCATAAAGCTGAGAACACATGCAGGTAGTAAAAGCAGGAGTTAAATGAGTGAAAATAAATGGAGCAACATTATTTACAAAGAAGAACACTACAAATTCTTAGAAACATAACTCAGGATAAATTTACAACATTAAGTAAGATTTCCATGGTAGAAAATGAAGGAAAATAAGACAAGAAGAGTGGTTGCAAGTAGTTGTACTGGCGACAGCCTGAAGTTTAAGAAGCAAAACCAAATCTATTTAAAAGACCCTTTTTAGAGGGAGAGAAAGAAACATGATGTCGTTTTTGGTTTTTTTGTTGCACAATTTTTGTTGTACAACTTAAAAGACTTAGAAGTATGGACTGCTATACAACTGTACAACTGTAGCAATAGGATCAGAAGGGGGAGATTTAAAGCACAGAGATAAATAGATTAACAGATACAGAAATATTTAACTCAGAAATATCTGAACTCCTAATACACACCAACTCGCGGAAGCAATTCAAGTTTTATATAACATTATTCTTTATTTTTACGCTTTTTTTTGAAAGGACTTGACTGACTAAAGAACTGCTGTATCATGAATTGCAGTACATTTCAGTGACAATAGACAAAATGTTCTAATTAATTTGAAAACAATGCAATGGAATACACACAGCTGTTCAAAAAGCACACAGAATCTGTGCCAGCTCCCTTAAAAAAGGCTTTCACTTATTTAATCTTAAGGCATTCTTAAGGAATTCCACTGACGTGATCTTAAGGCATTTCTTATCCTTTCTATACTTTTCTACAAATTAATGCACAACTCACTGAGATCAATTTCTACATTTACTCAGTTTTTAATTAACCACTGCTAAAGACTTCTCCCTAGAAATATCTTCCATTACTGTCTCATATTTGGACATCTGTCCAATATGTTTGTTTACAAGTATTGGTCTGGTGAGTATTTTATAGGATATATCTGTACTGTACTGCATCAAGAGACAGAGATCTGTGATACAGAATACCAGCATGCAGTTAGCAGCATAACTATCATATATAAAGTTGGACTATTAAGGAAAAATTATTTTTATATCTCCACTTCATATGCTCTTTGTTATGTCACTAGAAACACAGGATAACCAGGAACAGAGATTCGATGAAACAACATGTATTAGAAGCATCTAAAGGAGAACTGGTTTTATGCCACATTAATCCCTGATAAACTGAAATGATTAATACAACTCTTAAAATAGTTTTTAAAAAGCACTTTTTATATTTATATTTGGCAACAGTGTAAATAATTGGGGGAAAAAAAAAATCAATCTAATTCACGCTATACCTGACAGTTCATACTGTAAAACTGAGATTACTTCCCATCTCATTTTTAACATCTGAACAGTAGAAGACCTCATTTTCAAGAAATATAGACAAGAATGCGTATCCACAAATAAATATGTGTATGAGCCACTCAATTATCTTGATTTTGAGCAGCAACTCAATACAAAAATAAACCCAAAAATATCTGTAAACTCATTGTGTAAATTTACATACATGTACTAGATCTTGAAAAAAAAAAAAAGCAAATACTCTCTTCTGGGTCTTTGTAACAGTATTTTGCTATTTAAGTATAACAGGGAGAACTACACCCAGTCTATGGAAGAAAACAGTTTCCCAGTCCTATGTGGAAATTTTTAGATAATGATTGGAGAGGTTTATCAGAACAAAAGTTAAGGAAGACTCAATAGGTAAGGCCTTTGTCACTCACAGAAATGAAGGACTTGCAACTAGCTGGAGAAAGAACCACACATACACAGACATATGTACATGTACACAAAGGCACATATACACTTATGCCCAGACACACCAGCACAAACACTATTTAGATGTACAGAATACAAGGCAGAACTTTCTTGACTAATGAACAACCTCAAAAATAAAAAAAATGTATTTCTATTAAAATAAGGGGAAACTTTTTCATTAATATTATTACTTTCAGGAAAAATAGCGAAGCAATAGACCTATTAACTAATGTTACCGCCATCACCTGGGCTCTTATATGGCAAACAACTTTGATATGCTTCATTACATTTGAACTGCTTTGGGCAGGTGTGGGACTTCCCCCCCCATCCTCAACCACGTTCTCAGTTTCTGTTAGCAAGTGACTATTTAAATATTTCTAATGGAAGAAGGCAAAAGCTCTCTGCTCCAAGACCGAGACCACCTCATATTTGACTAATTCAGCAGCAGTGGGAACTTGTGAATAATTTCCAGAGAGGAGAGGACTTCATCAATTTATCATAGCAGTAAATTCCCAGTAGCTAGGAAAGGCTCAAATGAGAATGCTTTACACTCACTCATTAAGGGCCAGAGGGTTCTTTCTATATCCCACAGTATGTTATCTCAAAACAGGACATGTTAGCGTATGTATTCTCACCTAATGCTGTATAATGTCAGCTACATTGATTTCTCGCATATTCACACTTTAGGAAGGGGTAACAAATAACCAATAGGGGAAAACCATCTAAACAAACAGGAAACTAAGACACAGCAGTATTGAATGTTACACATATGCAACAAGTGCTTTGCTTCTCCCTTCCATACCTAACACGCTGAATATCCAGAGCCAAATCCAGAAGGAAGCCACCAACTAGAAAAACAGATAAACAATTCCAAGCATTGTTACAAGAAAGAAAACACCAAAGACTTCATAACAAAGACATAACAACAGGGTAGCAGTGTAAGAAAAAAAAAAGTGTGTTTATATATTTATTTTTGTTCATACTGAACTTACAAGTCAGGGAAAAATTCAGAACAGAAATTACGCTGTATAAATAACACCTTCCTTGAAATGCTGTCATTGCATGTAAAGGCTTCACACAAGCATTAGGACATACTTGAAATGAGTACTGAAGACATAATACTACAAGAACAATGATAGTGTTGTTATCCTCTCTGGAATTTTTCTTTAGGTCTTTGTCATTCCCATTGCTGCCAAACTAATCAAATATAAGGAATGTTTTGGAAGAAGGTGATAGTAAAAAGTTTTCCATCAAATCTTGTAATTGTGCCCATAAGTTGCTGCTCCAGAGAAACAAATACAGATTTCATCATCATGCATTAAGAAGCTTCTTGACCTGTTATGTCAGGAGAGAACCTAGAAGTGAGGCACAAAACTGAACAATGACTTAGATCTATAAGACAAAAAAATCATAACCAACAAAATATCGAAGACAGACAGACATTTGTCTTTAAGGTAGCAAACAATAATTTAAGCAGACTTCTAAGAATTTATTCTCTTGCTCTTTCAAAAAATACTGTATGATATCTTTGAATCAAAAGACACCTAATCTTATTTTATACCTAACCAAGAGTTATCCCCAAGACCCTAAAATATCCCAGACAACTTCTCTCTAAAGACTCAAAAATAAAAGTACGGATATCAACATTTTCAAAGGAAGATTCAGCTGCACAAGCCTTGGAAATATTAAGTAACAATCCAAATTCCCAGAAAATATTTTGGTTTGGAGAAGATCCTAATTGATTAACAATTTCACTGTAAGAGTTGTTAAGGACTACTGTACTTTATGTTTGTAAGCATAAACAGTGTTTAGGCAGCAATAAAAGCTGTAAGAAATCAGTGCTGAAGGTGTGTCTTACTGTAGCGCTCAGTATCTAATAAATATTTCCTTTCTCAGTATATTAAGAAACCACAATTCATCCCTTCCCCACGAAGGTGAAGGAAGTTTTATGATGGAGAGGAGACAGCAGTAACAGACATGATTGTTTAGAGCAGAAGTAGCTAGAACTTCCAAGACACAAATCCCGTCCATTCTTTCCCCTGTAAAAGATTTCCTAGCACTACATGGAAGGAACGCTTCTGCATAGCCTCCCTTTTGCTATTTCCATTTTTGGCCCACACCTCTATTGAGCACTTCATTGTAATCATTGGAAAGAAGTGCAATAGAGGTACTCTAGCACGAGAATGTACCACAGCAGCAGAAATTGCCATCTCATGTAGCACACACAGGCTACCTATGAAAGGGCAAAGCTTCTTACTCCATCACTGGGGGTGACTGTTCAGTCAAGGCAACATCCTAAAAAGTGAAAGGATGAAGGATACTCATTGAAAGCTCCAGTCTTGGATTAAAGCACCTTTCCCTAAAGGCCGGGTAATCTGCTAAATTATGTACCTCTAAAAAGTGTAGTGGAGGGAAGGAATGTTGGAAAAGATTTTTCCTTGTCATTATCCATCCCCCCTTCCGTTAAATTCTCTGAGGCTTAAAAGTACTAATGACACTTCATCACACCTGAACAATTTACAGCAGCAGCCATCACCTTACTCCAACCTTTATTTCCCATCAATAAATTACCCCAGCCTCTCAGAAATCAATCTTGTAATTTCTTACTTTGGGAACTTAGCATGTTTTATTTTAGTGACTTTTCCTTTTAAAGTTGAATCAACTCTAGAGGAGTCTGTTTATGGAACATTATTTGTGATAAATGCAAAGTAAAGACAGCACGGAAAGAGGAGGGAATACACACATTTAATAGCAGTTTTTCCATGCTAGTTACACAACAACACACTCTTAGTCATGCAGGGTAAAAATAAGGAGACACAAGATGAGACATGAAAAGGATGTTATCCTCTTCCCAAAAATTAATGCATGTACACTACTTGCTTAAAAGTCCAAATTAGTTGTCATACTAGATTTGTGTAAACCTTTAGGAAAGAATGGTGTGAAGGCTTTTTATAGAAAATTACACCAAGTGGAGGATATTTCACTAATTAACACCCCTTCCCAAAGAAATGCTTATCTCTTTTAAAGATAAGCTCCTATAAGTAGAGAAAAGACCCCAAACGTTTGCAGAGCCCTGACTTCAACATCTGTTGGTATTTCCTACACACAAGTGTGCTTCTGTGTGCATGTTTATCAGAAGAGGTCATCAGGGGCTTGCTTGGTTTATTCATCATTTTAAGGCACTCCTATTTGCAAAGCTTCTGTTAATGTCAGTGAAATCTAACCCAGACAGAAGTTTCAGAGGTCACATATTTGGCATGCTACATTTAGAAACCCAAGTACAAAGTTGATGAGGACGCTTCAAACACAGGGGATTACAGCGGAAATAGGTCTCCTTATACAAAACTGGCTATTGAGCAGATTCAGGGAAGAACACACTGAGACTGCATGATGCTATTAAAGCTCTTATTCTTGCTTTATTTTATCCACTGACTAAATCAATTCTGCCATTTGGCAAAGCCCAGCACAGAAATAACACTTTATTTTTAATACAACAGAAAAGAAATAGATGTGAGACACAAAATCATGTACTACATGACCTATAAAAAGCAGATACTTACAGTTCGTAGGAACTGTATTTCATCTTCCCCTCCTTCACCCCCTTCAGCCATGGCTCTTGAGGAGTCAGCTCTGCTGAGGCTGATCGCCTCCACCGTCAGCTCACTGCGCTCTGTACTGCTCCTCTCCTATCAGTATTAGCATATAGCTAATCCACAGCCATATAGGGAGCTCAGCTAACTCCACTGCACTGCAGACTGTCAGTCAACCCCCTCACTGCCAGAGCCAACTGCGCTGCTTTTCCAGCTCATAGCAAGCAATTCTCTCCCTTTTCTCTCTACCCTGGAGGCAAAACCCCCTACTGTTAAGGTATTGCAGGAAGCATTATATGCATCACTAGGTGTTGATTTTTTCCCCTCCAGATACTGTCTGGGCAGAACAGCAATAATGGTGAAGTGTTAATAAAAGCAGAGCCTGTGCTTCCATTTTCACAGATCAGGATAGCCAATTTTGCACTGAAATGTATCAAATTCAGCAATTCTGAACCTACTGATTATGCAGCAGAAAGATGTAAATCTGATGATCACAGGACAAGGTGATTTTGACAGCAGGTATTTTCAGCTTGCTTACAATAATTTCCATTTCTTGCTTCTCTGCATAAGCAGCTGCAAATCTGATTTCCAAGATGACTTCATGATCTGAACCAACTATGTGTAGTTATTTGTGCTATCCCTTTACATGGTATTTATACCTATATCCCAAGGACTTCAAGGGCTTTATATGTACCTTTTCAGAACTGCACCTGAATATTTATAGAAGATGGTACATATTTACTTCAGAATCCATAAAACACAGTTATGTTAAAATAAAACCTAAAATAACTTTAAATTCTAGTTCACTATTGAAGAAATTTGTAATTAATGAAAATTGCTATTTATTACTTCAATATGAGCAAACAAGCAAGGGAAAAAATAGATCAACACTAGAATAAAATTTAATTAAGTGAAGGGAGAAAAACAAAAAGGGCACAAGGAAACAGATGAAAGCACCAAGGAGACTCTAGCCAGCCAATTCACTGCATGATCGTGAATCTTGTGATAAGATTGCAACCACAGCTTACCCTACATTCAACCCCTGAGAAGAATTACCCAAACTTTGCGCGGTCCCTATTTAACTTGATATATTCCCTCACAGACTACCACATGCATACAGTCTTTTTCTCAATAAGAACACATACGATTTACATAGGCATAATAAGGGAAGAATATCTTTCCTGGGGTCACAAGGACAAGTGTAGCACACTGAAAACTGAAACTAGATACTCTGTGCCCACAAATTAATAATTTCTAAACAACTGTCCTCTGGACATGGAACCCAATGCACACTGCCCTTCCACCCCCCAAATTAATAATATTCTGATTTTGCACTAATTAAAATAAGCATAGTGACAAGCCAGACAATGAGATGCCCAAGATTTTCTCTCCTCGATATGCAGAACTCTTTGAAAAATGTTTTATTACACTCCCTCTTATTACCCTGAGAAAATCCTTCCAAAAAATAACGCCAATCACATTACTCAGCAACAGGCAATTTCAGGTCAAAAGCAACTCAGAAGCCTTAGCTGATATAGTCATACAGCCTCTCCTTGCCAGTCCATCCACTCCCTTTTCCCCACCTCGCAGTTTTTGTTGGTTGCTGTGAGGAAGCAAAAGAGCTTTGTGCAAGGCAAAGGCAATGTGGCAGAAAAATACTTCTCTGAAGTGCCAGAAAACTGATAATGGTTGGCATTTGAACATCCATTTTTGTGTTTGGGTGTTTTTGTGGGTGTTTATTTTAACTCCAGTCATTTTTGGACAGACGTTTTATCTCTTTCCTCATCAATAAAAAGAACATACCATAACAGATCTTCCTTATGGAATATTGTTATTCCAGAAAAAAAATAAAACCTGAGAAGTGGGGAAAATTTCCCCAAAGACAAAGCATGCCACTCAGTGATTTTACTAAAAAGAGTAGGCAGTGAGGCCTACTATGACACATGCCTATTTATACATTTATACTCTTTTCTTATTTTGCATTCTAGTGGAAGGTTTCCTTGGCTGGAGTAGGGGAAGACAGGGGTGTTGGAACTAGATGATTTTTAAGGACCCTTTCAACCCAAACCATTCTATGATTCCATTACACTCACAATGGATTTGATACAGATACTGCATGCCAAAACTTACACATCTAAGGACAGCTCTTCTGTAGCATCTTAAATGAAACAACCTTTCAAGCATACTACTTTACTTTGAAAGATTATAAGCAAGAAATGCCTAAAAAACTGAGAAAATAAGCACAAGTGCTGTATTTCCTTCACAAATAGAAATGTCATTTAGTATATATGCTGGCCAAATTTTATTTCAGTTATGCAATAAGGTTTCCAGAAAATAAGTTCTGAACATGCAAAGCTGAGGTTAATCCATCTGAATCAAATGAAAAGGGGGAAAAAATATACCTTTTCAAGTGTTTTCCTCATATATTGGAGTATTCCATTAAAATGCTTCCTATGAAATGGAGAAAATCTAGAGTAAAATAATATATCAGTTAATATAGATAGCTATAAATATCTATGTCTGCAACTCCTATTAAGGCAGATGGAGAGGTTAGTAGTTTTTCTTCCTTTAAGCAGACATCAACATGCTAGGATATTTCTTTACATTTTTTAAAAAACTGACAAAGCATATGAAAAAAAGGAATATTGGGAATACCTTGAACATTATAACAGAGATTAAATAAAATTCTGATTCATGTCAAACCAGTAGGTTTGGGCTTTTGTTTGTAAGTTCCTCTATTGTTTAATACTCAGCTTTACAAAGTATACCATGCATTGTTTTGGAAAACAATATCCTGCCATGATAAGCAAAATATTTTCATTAGACTGCCTCTTTTTAAAATTGTCAAGTGTAAAGCAAAACCATTGCATAGCACTTTTGTTCCCTAGAGATTTTTTCTGCTGTATGTTTAAGGAGAAAATTATTCACCTACTACACCATAATGAGATCCACATCTCCTAAAGACATGTTTTCTGTCTAGGACTTCCCCATTGCTCCAAGCTTGAGATTTGGCTGTAATGATCACATTTCACACACAGTGTATATATGTATATAGATCTAAGTGTAGATGTATATAGAGGTGTATACATGTATTACAGTCGCTCATCTTTACTGGATATGATTGTAAAGTGCAGCATTCCACTGTGAAAGTCACACAGGTCAAATAATCTGAACTGGGACCACTCTTGTGTTTTATGATACTCTATTCATCCCAATCAACCCTCAATCTGTAATTTAGTGCTTTTGCTGCTAAACACACTCTGGACAGAGCTCATGGTATTTTAAAGCTATCACAAGAGCTTGTCTACAAATACAATTTAAGGAAAACTTCCTTTCAGTTTTCATTACAAGCATACAGCCTGGTTAGTTTTCAACATAAACTCTCCCCTCTCAATAAGCGATAAAGACTGATTGGCTCTTCACATGAGTCCTTGATTGGAGGATAGAATTTTTATAGTAGCAGTAGCCTGGCAATAAAATAATAAGATGGATATCACGAAATAGAATAAACAATCATTATGCTGTAAAAAATGAGTATCTGAACAATCTGTAAACAAATTTTGTTGTGTATATTCTACCTTTATGAAGATTGGCTTAACACCTCCAATCAAAGATCAATCAAATACCAAGTAGAAGGTATTTACAAAACCTGCAGTGGTAATACATGCATGCTGACGTTTTAAAAAGCACAGGTAATACCAGTTACCAAAGAGTCTGTTAGATGAGGAATCAAAATTTTATTCTCCACTGAAAATTAAAGGCCTTAGTGCTAATAGTTAGGTGCTGCTTAAAAGACTGTGCTATCTCTGCATTCTTTATGTGCCTCTTAAGTACTAAGAGCATGCACAAATACAGGTTTTAAAATGCCATTAAAAGAAACAAATTGTTTTCTTTACAAAAACTTCACAAAAGTATTCAAATTCATTATGTTGGCTACCTTCAGCAGCCAGCTCCTTGATCAGTTCATGAATGTTAGGCACTTAAACAGGTGAACATTTCATTCAGTGAAGAGAAACTACTTCTGTGAATATCCAATGCAAAAGTTCTTTGTTTGTTTCTGGACATATTTGTTGTCATTTTGCTTTGTTATTTGGGTTTTTCTGGGATTTTTTTGTTGTGGCTGTTTGGGTTTTCTTTTTAATTTAGTCTAGAGGAATTGCATTTAATTTTCATGTTAAAAATGTAGGATCTTGGTCAAGTTGAGGAAAACCCTCATCAGAAGATTACCACTTTGAGAATTTAGAAAGACAGTGATTTTATTTACACATATTTCCATATTTTTTTCTTCCTGTATTTTAAAAATTTGTTTTTCTGTGTTTTATGCTCATCCTATGTCACTGCTTTGTTATATTTCACAAAGTTTTATTTTGTTTTTAAAAGTTGAGGAAATCTTTGATGCCATTTCTACATGAAAGCATAAAGTGTACTAAATACATTACATTAAATAATGTTTCAGAAATCATAGCATAGTGTCAGTACTGCTTATAACGCCTTATTCAGTGGCTTTCTAAGCAAATTCAGCACTACTTAACACTAGTGAGGAAAGAACAGTACCTCAGAACAGATGCTCAAAACCTCATTCACCAATGATCAAACCTTTATGTTAGATTGCCATCTGGTGGTAAAAGCTTAAAAACGTCTGGGACTAGGTAAGCGTAACAGTTCATATTATTTTAGCCTAAGATATTGGGAGTCTTATTTCCAATTTTACTATAGATTACGCAATACATTTGTCCACAGTGGACCAACTTCCCTTCTCAAGCAGGGCCATCCTAGAGCACATGGCACGAGATTGTGTCCAGACAGTTCTTGAATATCTTCAGTGAGGGAGACTCCACAGCCTCTCTGGGCAATCTGTCCAGTGCTCAGTCACCTGAACAGTAAAGAAGTTCTTCCTCGTGTTCAGGTGTAACTTCCTGTGCATCAGTTTCTGCCCACTGCCTCTTGTCCTACTGCTTGGCACCACCAAGAAGAGCCCCTCTCTGTTGCCTCTTCTTGAGGCTGAACAGGCCCAGCTCCCTCAGCCTTTCCTTGTAAGAGAGATGTTCCAGTCCCCTCATCATCTTCACAGTCCTTCACTGGACCTGTTCCAGGAACTCCATGTCTCTCTTGGAGCCCAGAACTGGACACAGCACTCCAGGTCAGGCCTCACCAGGGCTGAGTAGAGGGACAGGATCACCTCCCTTAACCTGCTGGCCATGCCCTTCCTAATGCAGCTCAGGATCCCATTGCCCTTCTTGGCCACAAGGGCACTGCTGGCTCATGGACAGTTTGTTGTCCACCAGCAGCCCCAGGCCCTTCTCCACAGAGCTGCTTCCCAGCAGGTCAGTCCCCAGTCTGTGGTGGTCCATGGGGTTATTCCTCCCCAGGTGCAGGACCCTGCACTTGGCTTTGTTGGATTTCAGACAGTTCTTCTCTGCCCATCTCTCCATCCTGCTGAGGCCCTTCTGCAGGGCTGCACAGCACTCTGGGGTATCAGCCACTCCTCCTAGCTTTGTGTCATCAGTGAACTTGCTAAGGAGGCATCTCCCCTTCATCCAAGAAATCAATGAATTAAGGTAAAGAATTCTGGACCTAATAGTGAACCTTGGGGAACACCACTAGTGACAAGTTCACAAAAAGAGCCTTTGCCACTCATTATAACCCTCTGGGATCTGCTGTTCATCCAGTTCTCAATCCACCTCACTGTCCACTCATTCAGTACACATTTTCTGAGCTTGCCTGTGAGGGACAGTGTCGAAAGCCTTGCTGAATTCGAAGTAGACAACATTCACTGCTCTTCCGTCATCCATCCAGGCAGTTGTTTCATCATAGAAGGCAATCAGATTGGTCAAGCGTGAATCTTTAGTGAAACCATGCTGAGTATTTCTGATCACCTATTTGTCATCCACATGGATAGAGATGGCCTCCAGAATGAGGTCCTCCATCATGTTTCCAGGGACTGAGGTGAGGTGGACTTTCCGATAATTCTCTGGGTCATCTTTCTTGCCTTTCTGAAGACTGGGGTGAAATTTGCTGTCTTACAATCCTCAGGAACCTCTACGAATCAACACAGCCTTTCAAAGATGATCATGAGCAGCTAGCTATTGTATCTGCCAGCTCTCTCAGCACTTGTGGATATATCCCATCAGGACTTGTGGATGTCAATTTTGTCTAGGTGTCTTTCTTGGCCATGGGAGTCTTCCTTCCAGCATGCCTTTACCCTGCTCTCCTGGGCCAGAGATTCCTGAGGGTTGGCCTTGTTAGTAAAGACCAATGCAAAGAAGGCATTCAGTAACTATGCCTTTTCTGTGCCCTGTTACCAGCATCCTCCACATTATCCTTAGTTTTCCTTTTGTTACTGATATATTTTTTCTTGTTGCCATTGACATCCTTGGCCAGACTTAATTCCAGATGGGCCTTTGTCTTTCCTTTGTCATTTTAGCTTACTCTGACAACCTTTCTGCACTCATTCCAAGCGGCCTGACCCTGCTTCCATCTCCTATGTATTTCCTGCTTACACTTGAGTAATGACAGGACTTCATTCTTTATTCTTCCACACAGGTCTTTTGCTCCCTTTGCCCCATTTTTTGCCCATTGGGATGCATCACTCTTGAGCCTGGCAGAAGTGATCCTCAAATATCAACCAGGTCTCTTGGACCCCTCTTCCCTGCAGAGCCTGTTCCTATGGGATTCTACCAACAAGATCCCTGAAGAGGCACTAAAGTTAAAGTTAGCTCTCCTGAAATCTGTGGTTGCAACCTTACTTGTTGCCCTGCTGCCTCCTCACCCAACACCGAACTCCATAGACTCATAGCCACTTCAGCCAAGACTGTCCTCAACCTTCCCATCTCCAAAGAGGCCTTCTCTGGTTGTTAGCATAAGCACACCATTCCTTGTGGGATCCTCCACTACCTGAGACAGGAAGTTGTCACCAGTACTTTTCATGAACCTCCTGGACTGTGCCTCACTGTGTTGCTTCTCCAGCAGATGTAAGAGTAGGCAAAGACCCCCACAAGAATCAGTGCCTGTGACTTTGAGGCTGCTTCTGGCTCCCTGTAGAATGTGTCATCCACTTCCTCCTTCTAACTGAGGTTAGGCATTTTGGTTAAGCAGAGTAAGAATTTAACTGATTAGAGTAATAAGAAATGCTGGCTTTGTGTCTTATAACAGTTGCATGATATAGGGAGATTATCTCTGGGAAACCAAAACCATTCCTGGTTTTAAAATGACACCAATACTAAATTTCATGTTTCTGCTTCATATTATTACATATGATATGGACACACTTGTATTTTTAAGCTTGCTTTATTCTTGAAATATCTGCCATATATTCCCAAATCTTATCCATCTGTCACAGATGAAGCATAACCGTTTCAGCATAATTGAGCATAGATTGTTTTGATGACCAGTTAGGAAATTTTAATGAGTGATTTTCAAGGTTTTGAACAAAGTTCACTGAAACTAAATTATAATTTCACAGAAGTGCCTAAGGCAACATATTATGAAGAAGCTGGAGTTTGTACAAAGAAAATTTCAGCCCATCTGCCAACAGAGAACTGCATTAATTCAGTTTGTATTTGATAAAAGCGTGACCAGCCATTTCCAAAGAACTGAGATGGAAAAAATTCTGTACTAGAAGTGCTGAGTAGCTGCCTCCCCTAATACAGAGTGATATAGAGTACTGACATAAGCCAAGTGATAAATTCTCAAACAATAATACAACAGAATTAAAACTTACCATGGAGTTAGTGTTTCTCTTGCATCTATTATGTAATTCAAGAATTATCACCAGAAAATGCCATGATTGTTTCAGCTAATTATAGAGCTGCAACTATAAAAATAGTATTAATTTCTGTACAAATCCAAAGGCTTTCTAAATGTTAACTTCTTTCAAGACCATTGTAATAGCTGTCAATAAAATTACTATAGCTTTTCTAATCCGAACAGCTGAATATTAACAGTTTGCATATATGCAGTGTTTTGTATTCAGGTAGGTTGTTCCATTGTGATTGGTAAAATACATCTCCCTACACTGGTTTTGGATTGTCTCTGAGAAAATTGTTCAAGCACTTTTCATTAGATTTACTTTAGTTTATGATTTACCTTTCTTTTCTCAGAACTTTTATGCATAAATATTTAATTACTTTATATAAAATTGTTATATAAAATTAATCCACATTTTTAAACTCCATGGACTATGTCTATATTCATTCTTCTTCTAAACAGAATTAAAAGCATGTCAATACACACTCTGCCTTAGAGAAAATTACTTATGGTAATTTATTGAAAATATTTAACTTCTTTAATCGTTTCATATTTTCTACTGATATGACTCTACATAAAGCCAGTTCAGTTTGAGATCTTATAGTAGCATAGAAAGAAATAGAGCCTAAGAAAAGTGTACTTTCTATTGCAAGTAATTTTTAGTATATCACAAATTAATCCCAGTCAAATACAGTTCCAGAAAAAGTGCTCAGAAGAAAGGACAATTGTGACTGGAATCAGAGAAACTTGCAGTGTAAGTTGATAGCATCCTACTTCCCAACATTAACACTTACACTGGAGGAGACCCACATTGGAGCAGGTGGATGCCTGAGAGGAGGCTGTGATCCCATAGGAGGCCTGGAGTGCTGGAACAGGTTCCTGGCAGGGACCTGCAGACCCATGGAGGGAGGAGTCCACACTTCTCCACAGGGAGCAGGTTCCCTGGTAGGACTTGTGACCCTGTGAGGGACCCAGGCTGGGGCAGGCTGTGCCTGAGGGACTGCACCCCATGGAAAAGTGAGCCCCATTGAAGCAATTTGTGAAGAACTGCTTCCTGTGGGAGCAATGTTGGAGGAGTTCATGGAGGACTGTCTCCTGTGGGGGGACCCCACGCTGCAGCAGGGGAAGGACTCCTCTCCCTGGGCAGTGGCAGAAACAACAGGTGATGAACTCACCAGAACCTCCATTCCCTCTCTCCCTGCATCACTGGAGGAGGAGGTAGAGCCGGGAAGGAGGGAGGGCTGAGGGGAAGGTGTTTATAAGGTCTTTTATTACTTCTTATTATCCTGCTCTGATTTTTTAGTAATAAATTCAATTAATATCTCTAATTGTAGCCTCTTTTGCCCATGACAGTATTTGATGAGTGATCTCTCTCTGTCTGTGTCTCAACTCGGAAAACTTTTGCTATACTTTCTCTCCCCTGAGCAAGGTATGGATAGAGACACTTTGGTGGGTGTCTGGCATGCAGCCACGGTCAACCCACTACAGTTACATTAACACAAGCCACACTCGATAAATTGTTTTAAATTTAGAGAGGTGACCTCTTATGTTTCTAAGTCCACCATAATTGCAAACAATCATGCAACAGATACACAAGCCCAAAATAACATCTCTCTCTATATATACATATAGATATACAGATACACTCAGTAAGCACAGCATCTCCTGTAACAAATGACAACCTTGATATCATTAGTAAAATTTAAAATTCAATAAATGTGATAATAGAATTCTTACTGTTTAGATTATATTTATATTCTGTGAATTTATGGATTTGGGTGATAATAAACTAGTACTGACGGATCATGACTACTGACCATGGCAACTGATGCATAAAATATTAAAGGAGATTATATGAAAAAATTGTCAGCAACTAAAAAAATTAATAATTAGCATATTTGAGAAAGAAACAACTTGCAAGAGTGCCTTCCCAGTGTTAATTCACATACAGCAGATACTAAAATCAATATTGAAAGGCAGGCCACAGTGACATACCAAATTCCATTATTACAGAGTCTGATCAATTCACTTTTCTATAATCAGGTCCCAAAGTGAATTAAAATCACTCATATGTAATTTTAAAGTAAAAAATGTCTGCAAATGACACTTTACAAACTTGGCTAAATGGTTCTTTAGGAGTGTCACAGAAAGGGATTAACAGTCAAAACCAATTTTGACTACACTGTATATTAAACTCCATTCTGAATATTACTACACAATCAAAATTGCCTTATATATCATGCTGGTATTACAGTTTTACAGAGTATAAATGTCCATAAACTTACTCTAGCTTATTACACATGCAGTAATTAAACTGTGTATCACATAAACAGGTATCATTTCTAGGGATACCAAGTACACAACCATACCTATTCAAACCATAATGACCTTCATCTTATCAGTTCTAGTTAGACCTAAGTTAAATTGGACAGCCAAGTTAATTCAAAATTTATATAAACATTTATATTAGACTTGCAAATAAAACTAGAAAGTTACATAAGGACTGCCAAGTCTATGTAAAGAGGCATTCCAGCCCTTTTCTGGCATTGTCCATTTGTGAATAGTTCAGCAACATATAAGTAATAGAGCAAATCTGCTGTAATAGTCTAAAAAAATCTTCCACTTTCTGCAAAACTACAAATATGGGATTTCAAAATCCCATTGTATTTGAACAGTTGAATGTAGTAACTGCAAATCAGTTGTAGAAAACAGCCTTTTAAAAAATTAATTTGGCATAACTTATAAGATAAAGACGTAAAAAAAGTAAAAATTGAACCGAATTTATATTTCATTCAATAAAGAATTCCAACTTCTACTTTTTAAGACATTAAATTTAAAAAAACCGACATATTTTTCCTAACTTCTCAATGACTAAAAACCAAGAAGCCTAAAAGTTTCTCCCATAAAATGACTTGTGCTGTACTGAGTGCCCCTTGGTGTAGTACAAACTTACTGATACGTATTGCTCTTTGCTTTAGAAGTAGCCATTCTCACTTCTTCTTTATGCATATTCTTATTTATTTACCTCTTTGTTTACTCAGTTTTACTTTCAAGTTTTTTTGTCAATTTTATACAGCTTTAAATAGGCAATTTAATATCCAAATATAAGACTTTTGTCACACTGTTAATCAAATGTTTTTTCTCAACTGTAGCAGAGACATCATGAATGTATTAATCTTACCTGTGTTGCAGCCGATGAAAATGTGCTGGAGATGCTTTAATTAACTTTTGTAACAAGATTCTGAAAGAATTAGGTATGATCTCTTAGGAAAAGGTAGAAACCAATTATGGGACTAACTCTTCCAATATTCCCAAGATAAAGGAGCCTAAATCTGAAAAAAACCCAATAAAAATGCAATTTTAAAAATCTGCTTTCAGATTCTACTTTGGATTAATTTAGGCTCAAGAGCTCTTCTAGAAATGTGTCATTTAATTATTTGCTTTCATCTACTGGATGTGAGAAAAGGAATATATTTACTTTGATCAAAGAGCTATTGCTCTCTAGATAAAGCAGTCCTAGAAGCCCCCAAGCTTAAGTAAGAACAGGTATTGGCCCAGACAGAGATAGAGAAAATTGTGATCACTTAGATGGTCTAACTAGTTTTAACAAAGAAAACTGTTCCAAAATTATGGCAAGTCATTTAATAAAGATGTAAAATTAAAAAATAGGGCAAGGATATGTTTTTCAGTGCTGGTTCAATTAGTGTGCTGTTCTCAACTTGACCACAGAATGTTTTCAGATCCACTATACTGGATTGCATTTTAAAAAAAAAGGTCAAACAAAGAGGTCAAAACCAATGCCAGAACCGGATTTTCTAGATTAAACAATCTAAAGATTTAGGCAAAGGAAAGAAAGAGATCTCCAAATCCTTTTATTGCTCAATAGCTAGAATGAAATCAGTCTATTTTCTCAGAGCGACATCTATCATTATGTCATCCCTAGCAAAATTCACAGTCTGATCCCCATTTAATTTTAAACCAGAATGTTGAAACACCTTCATGTTGTTTTGGATCATGCTCCCAATACTATCCAGTTTCATATAAGGTTCCACAAAATTCCGCAGTCAGTGATTAATTCAATCATTCAAAATATTTAAAATATCTCCAAAGTTTATTCCTATTTCTTAATTCTTAGTGTAAGTGGATATACCAAAAAACTATTTTAAAATAATTCAATAATTACTTAGGAATGAAATATACTTACCTAACTTTACAATACTAGTAGCTAAATCTGGCGAATGAAAGAATAAAACCCCAAAACAACCAAGAAGCTGTTTTCTACATAGTACAGACAAACTTTGCTTTCCACCCCACCTTCTAATCGTTGCATTTCTGCAGACCCCCAGCTCTGCTCGACTGCAGCTTTTGTTTCAGGACGGCATGCACCTTCCCTCTGCTACCTTTTCCTGTTCATTTCTATTTCTCTTCATTATACCACATAGTGCTCTTACATAACCCTCGAGGAAGCCAGTTTTAAGAAGTTTATATATGCAAGCTTTTGCTCGTTTTTAAGCTTCAATGGCTGAACCTTGTTCTGCTTTTTTAAGACCCCTCTCACCACCAGCAGATCGTGTGCTGAGTTACGAGCAAACCTAAACTGGTTTTGCAGTGGTCGTGCAGAGGGGACCCTGGTACTCCTGTTAACTGAAGGGCAACGAGATTTGGGGACATCCTGTCTTCCCCTTCCTTCCAGGAAAGCGGAATCATCCCAGTTCCCGGATCGAGCATGCAGCGGTCACCTCTACGCCACCATGGCCGGGCTCGGAGCGAGAGCGCAGCCCTTTCCCGGCCAGGCGGCGGGGAAGCCGGGGGAGCCCCGAGTCCCGCTCGCTCCTGGCTCCCCCGCCACCGGGAGGCGTCGGCCCGGGAGGACTTGGAAGGCACAGAGCGCCTCGATCTACCCAGCGGAGCCAAGGCTGCGAGTGGGGACTGCCCTGGCCACGGGCGGGTCCGAACGGGTCCGCCAAGGAATGCTCGAGAAGCACGTGCTCGAACAGATTTGCTTAGGTTTGCCACGTCTCTGTGTTGTTACAGCGTTGGTCTTGGCGACTTAGTCCTGACTGCACAGAGAAATGCTGCTGTTCACAATGCCGCTGTCCTGGGCGGTCAGAGGTCCAGCAGCAGTGCCGGCAGTGCCGTTCTGCGGGCGGTCCCGGGATGAGGAGTCAGGCAGCCCTGCAGCTGCTGAGGGCCAGGCTGCTCTGGGGCACTGTGACTGCACAGGAGGTAGCTTGACCTGCCATCTACAAATGCTTAATAAATAAAACAACCCCAAAAAACCAATGAATTCTTTGTTACTTAACTTTTGTAAGCATAGTTAAATGCCACCTGCCCCACTGAGTTGCCTAAGGGAACAGAGGAAGCAAATCTGGAGCAGCGGATACTGTATTGCCCTCAGTGGCAGTGAGTGCTGCCTCCCTTCTCTCAAACTTGCTTCAGTCTCCTGAGCCCTGCATTGACAAGTTCAAAAACACTGCAGGCTGAAATGAGAAATTGATGGCAAATAATATTTAATCTTTGAAATGCCACAAACTTTTACCTAAACTCGAATCAGCTCTGCAGCCAAAGAAAGTTTATGGCTTTGGCAGATGAAATGAAGGCAGCTGCTGCAATCTGTAACAACTGTAAGAGGCTGAAAAGATAAAGCTGATCACCTACTAGGGATGCAGGACTTGCCTTTATCTCCCTATAGCAATTAATTGTATGTATTTTTTTCTGTCAGCATACAGTGTATAGCAATGGAAAGTTATTACTTCTGAAGATCTGTCCAAACAGCTTTAAAAAATGCAAAGAAAGTTCAATCAAAATTTAGAATCTTCTCACCCCTCAACTTAAATTATAACAAGCCTTACCGTATTTTCATGTAGTATTTGAGTAACTGAGTGACTTGGATTGAGGAATTAATTTTATAGCTTTGTGTTTACCTTTATAGCTCCTCAGTACTTAAACTAGCAGGTACTGAAGCTTCATGTAGTTCTGAAAACCACTATGGAGTTAATTTTGTGGTTTTCATTAATTATGTGTGAGTCATTATGCTGTATAGTGTGGGCAGAATATCTTTTCTTCCCTAGAGAGTGTTTCCAACAAATACTTCTAATAGAAATACAAAAAAATAATGTATCCCAAGTGTAAACTAAATATGGCTTCACAAAGGAAGGGAGTTACAATGAAATTCAAGAAACCTTTGATTAATGTTATTAATGCCTTTTCAAAAAAACCCCTATTGTGTCCAACTGTCCTAGCAAACTCTTAAAAAATGAAATTAAATTAATTATTTTGGGTTACTATTTAAAGTATGGTCAGTGTTTAAAAACTTGCTGTGAAAGAGCAATAAGAGTTGAGAAAGGAGAATCAGCAGTTTTCTTCATGAGCAAAAATAAAACAAATAATAAATAAGGATAATGCTTCGCATAGATGTTACACAGTAATTGTTCTTGAGTTAATGAAAGTAATGGCAAAATACTGTGAACTGTCATGTTGGATTTACTTCAACTTGCACTCAAAGAAAGTGCCACACAGTATTGGTCCTAATGTTTTTAATTTTTCCTTTTACAAAAATATATGTTCAAAAGAGTTGTAGTCACAAAAATGTGGACACTAATTGCTTCTTGACCTGAATATGCATATATCTTTACATTTACAAACATCTAGGATTTTTTGGCACATTCTCATAATTAAATATGTAAGCTCATGTATACCTGACCCTGTGAATTTGGGCATTAAGATCTCTATGTCTTTTTCTAATATATCAAAATTTTAGTATTTGCTGGGTTTTTTTATTACCCTCATGCTAGATTTATACCTATTTCAGTCTTAGCATGATCATGTTTCTTTAGTCGAGGGCCTAAGATTAATTTTTCTTTCATTTCCCCATTTCTAAATTAATATCCCTGTTTCTAGATTTATATTGCATGAGAATTTCAAACTTATTTTTATAGAAGATTAAAGTTTTTAGCCGCTTTTATGGCAGGAATATCCTTCCTCCCAATCTAAAAACAATTCAAAAAATCTGCTGTCGCACCATCAAATTACTTTTTTAGACTACAATGTTTTTCAAATATTACCAATTACTTTAACATTCTTAGGTCGACACCCTGGTTTTTCCAAAGATACTTGAATAAGTGTTATTTGAAAATGCTTCAGTTTCAATTACCATTTTGTCTGAGATTTGTGTTAAGAATACAAGTACATCTCTATTTGTAGGACTTATATATTGGTGGCCAGTTGCACTGAAACTTTCATAGCTTAGAGGAGAATAAAGACATGTTGAGTAATTATTTCAAAAGAAGAATATAATTATTTTAACATAATTTAATACTACAGCTACCTGTTAAGAAATTCCATTTTACACTAACAAATTGAGAAAATGTAGATAGCTGCATGAGTCATCATATCTGAATCTATATATGGTTGTGTTTCTATTTCTCTGTTTTGCTTTCTCTCATAATCTTTACCTGCCCTGATTTCTTGAAGTTGTCAACTTTGACCCCAGAATGCTGATTTGTAGCAGTAGTTGACAGAACAAGCAGAATTGCTTCTCTTTAGCTTCCAGACAATGCAGGAGATAAAGTCAGAGACTGACTGTTATTATGCTGTTCAGACAGAGATAACACCACCTGCCTAGCATTGTTTTTGTCACATGTCTAAGTTCTTCCAAGGTCATGAATCATTAGAATATTAAAAGAAAAAGAAACCTCATTTCTACCTACAGTAGAAATTTATTAACAAACCTTTCTGACAATGAATGAAAGAATTCAGTAACATTTACATCTCTGTAGTTCTAGTTGCATCACATATACCATCCAATAGATCACTTAAGTAAGAGACACTGTGGTAGAATACCCTCTTTCTAACAGGTTTAGGGGCTGAGTAGTACACCATCTGCACTTGTTTCCTGCTTGGGCTCTGGTTGAGCTTATACAGTTAGTTTTAATCCATAAAATCCTAAATGACTAAGACCTAGGTATTTGTGGTCACCTCTTGCTCGGTGCTACTAGAATTCTACGCATCATATTTTATATATTAGAAGGCTATTGGAAGGTTCTTTCACTTTGCATAATTTACCTGTGTAACTTCTCTTTTTAATATATGAGACAAGTATGTAAAAGATCTAAAAACCAAATTGGAATATTCTGCTGCATTAAAAGTTATTAAAAGAAATTGCAGATGAAGTTATACTTCTAATTTGAAATTTAAAAAAAAAAAATTACATGTGAATTTGAATGAGCATATGCAAATCTTAAATTACATAAAGGTTTATGTACTATTACAGCCATTTAAATAACATTTTTGGTATCTTACATTATCTTAATTTGGTCTAATTTACATTTCTTCCATAAATAATTTGACGGCTTTACCTGAATTGTCATAAAATACGTTTGGTTTGGGTTTTTTCCCCAAAACTTTGTTTTCTGGACACATTTCTCTTTCTTAATACATGTAAGTATTATCAAAACTGCATTTAAATTATCTTGACAGTGTTTTTCTGGGCAAAGTGTCACATTAAAAACATTCTTTTCCCTTTACCACTACTCCCAGAAATCTGTACATGCATCATAGATCTTTCAGCAGTTTTCTTTTAAAAGCTTTTGGCAAAATACCAAGCAGGCTGGGAGTGGTTTCTAATGGGAAAACATGAAAAATGTACATTATTCAACTTACATATTAAATTTGGAAAACGAGATTAAATTTCATATTAATATTCACAAACATACCGAATTAGGATGAATATGAAGTTAAAAGGCTGTCAGAAATAAGGTCAGTGCAACATCTGATGTGGAAAAGTGTAAATACATTCTTTGTGGTTTGAAAGTGGCTTGGTAATTTACAAAGTTAAAACCTAATGGTAATTTGTAGTTCAATGAAACTACAAAATAGCTTGATCTGAAGCTTCATAACCATGAACAACATAATGTCATGAAGCAGTTATAAAGTGTATTTTTCTTTTTTCTTTCCTGTATTTACAGACCATTGATCAGCATTATTTCCAGAACCTTGCACCAATTCAACCTTCAAACGTGCCACAGTTCAACTTCACATATTCAACCACATCTTCCGCTCCAAATTTTTTTTGTCATGAATATTTGTTAGTTTTGAATACATCTCTTTGAAGCAGGTGTATTGTTGTTTGAGTAGCTCTATTACAGGTCTTCCACAGTAAATTTGAAGGTAATGCAACCCCTTGTTGAGAACTAATTCTGTGAGGATGAAAAATTTCAATTTGAATTCTTACGTTGTCTCAGCTGTTCTTCCGATCAAAAATATCATACAAGCTTAAATTACCTTACTCTTGTGTGTAGGGAAACCATATTTTCATGCTCTTTAGTTTTATAAAGTTGCTAACTCTATTTCAGTGCATGTTTAAATTCTGAAGTTTTATCTATTCTGTTGTCATTATATGTATTGGTACTCCAACTCCAAAGGGTTTTTCAACAGTAACTAGAGCAATTGATCACTGCAGTTCTAAAATCTGTTGTACTCCTTCTCCTGACACTGTCTTTAAACAAGGAGCCAGAGTTTTTTGGAGGTCATTTGTAGTGGTCTGCTCCAAGCAGTAGCTCACTTTCTACATGGTTGGTTTACTGCAATGATCAGAGTTTGCAAAATGTAATTAATTTTAAAAATACTTAATAGCCAAATTGGTAACTGCTTTCTTTAGCTGATGCTTGACTATCTTTCAGGGGATGTCTAACTCTCCCTAGAACAGGAAAGCAGTGAATGGCATTGCAGCAATCTTCCTTGCCTGCTCCTCTGCCATGTGCCATTCTCACAGTAAAGCACAAGGGCCTTATTTATCCAGCCAGTCTAATTCCATGTGGAAGATCCTTGTAGAAAAGATCTTTCTCTCAAGTACTGTGGTATCTTACATCTGTATAATGTGCTTACAGAAATAACCACTTTTGGTATCCTGCTTCTGCTATGAGTATTTGAATATTTTTGTCCCAGAGGCAAACTTGTGGAATTTTCTAGAGTATCAAACTGCAGCTAGGCAATTGATACATGAAAATATTTTTAAAAATGCATGAAGAAGTTTTTTGTGTATGCAACAGAAGAAAAATGCATTCAAAATGTCAACAGCTTATTGTGTATTCTCCTAAATGCTTTTTGCACATTTGGGGGGTGGGGGGCATATTTAAATTTGTTTATTAATCTAGGAAGCTTGCACATAGATAACCCTAGCATTTCTTGTCAAGTAGACTTAAGTGAAAATGAGTTACTAGAGTTACTATGTGGCAGTTTTTAATAATAGAAGATGTGATCCTACTACAGGATCTGTCTTCCAGTGATTTTATGACACATGCAGTTTTGACATGTTTGTGCTTTATGCTAGAAAGTGACTTTGGATAAGAAGTTAGATTGCTGTTATTACAAATACTGGTTTAAATCCTATTTTCAAGGGCCAAGTATGATATTAGGGCCATTAAGTTGAATGCCTTCACCGAAAATTTTGCTATTCTAATAGTTTTATGTAATTAAACTACTGCTGAGTAGATATACCTAATGACCAAACCTCATTTATGTACTTTTGAGTACATAAATATTACACCATGAACTTTGAGGAAATAATTGGCTTGTATGAGTAAAATAGGTTACTTTTTTCCTTTCAGAGTGTGCCTTTTATCCATGTGATCCATTGTGATCTTTTCAAATTCTTAATAAGGAGCAGCTATCAGGAATGTTTCTGAATGAGAGATCATTTGCCCATGAAAATTAATTTCAAGCACTTGCAGTTTATTCTTTCATTTTACCTGCTCACAGACTAAATATACCCTTACCAGCCATATACAGATTTAGCTTACTTGAAAGCTCAATAATTAAATCCTGTTGCAGAGGCTGAATTCTACACAGTCTTTCCCCAATCATCAAACCAAGGCTTCTTAGTTTGCTTTTTTTGTTTCACAATGCAAATACTATGGAAAAAAAACCTTTCAGCTTTTTAGTATTTTTTTAATCTGTTGGTCACTGAGCCTATTTCAAGATATGTCAATATTTTATTTTATACTGCACATTGAAATACAGAGGTGAAAGATTGCTTATAAGCCTGTATTTTAAATACAAAGAATGTAGAAGCTTTATATTTAAATAAGAATGCTAGTTAAATCACAGGAACTATACATTTCATGCCCTCTACATCCAAAGATTAATATTACTTCAAAAAGATACAAAATTCATCCAAGTGTATAGCTGGGGGAATGGGGAATTCCATGGCATTCAAGGCCATAGAAATAGTATGCTAAAGCTAAACTAAAATTTTTAACAAAGTCAGACTCATGACTGTCAGCTGATTATCCTATTTAACATTGAAATCACTTTGTTCAAATCTGTTAGGATTGCAAAGCTTTCAACTGCTTAGAATTTGAAGGTAAATTAATTAGCATTTGAAAGACTAGTACTACTGCTACGTGTGAGTCCTCTTTCTGGAATAATTGGGAGTATAAATTGTGGCGCTCTCTGTTGCCCTAGACTTGGCCTGCTCTGCTTTTTTGTAGACAGTGCGCTTGCCAAGTCTGGTCAGCATCAGACAGTTACAAAAAGTTCAAATTAGAGACAGAATTTCACAAAATACAGTCATTAAATGTCGGAAGCATTTGAACGTTGGGATTTATTTTGGTGAGATTACATAAATGATGGCTGCAAATAAAATATTTCTTAGTAACTTTCAGCAAATAAAACTACTTGTGTTCTAAGTTAAATACTCTTATGAGAAATGTCAAACTCACACGATCAATTTATGAAGTGGCTCCTGTGATTAAACCATGCAAGATTATCTGTGTTTTTCTCCTTTCAAATATGTATAGTGCTTGCAGAGCAGCTGAATGTGTAATTTCTTCTTTTTTCTGAATAAATTGCGAAAAAACTCCACAGACATAAAGAGAAAATTGTTTGAAATAAAGGTTTTTTCATAAAGACTATATCTAAGCTTAGTAGCTAATTTTGATCTGACAGTATTACATCATGGTCTAGTCCTGTAACTGCTTGGAATAACAGGTTTTTTCTGCACTATATAGGAAGAAGTAGTAGTCCATCTTTGCAAAATACACAGACAATTGGGTTTTTTCATCTCAGTCCCTTATTTGTGGTGACCTTAAACATGCAACTTTCCCTTAGAATGTTCTTTGACTCATCAAAGCCTGACACTGAGATTCTCACAAGGTAATAGTTTAATTAAATTTCACAAAGTACCTTCACATTACCAAAAACAGCTGAAATAAGTTCGGTTATCTTCAGAAAGGTTGCAAGAGCCGTTGTATGGTTCTGAACTTCTTTTGCAACTATTTTCCTACAATGCTGCTGAACATACACATTTTAGAAAAGGTATGACTGTTTTTCATACGTAGATTACTTTTCTTCTTCTCCTCCACCTTTTCCTTCAGACTACTAGGTCTGAGGAATTATGATTCTGCATCTAATTAATTCTACTGTTGCTTGACTGCATCTGGTTGAAATGTGTCTAAAACCACTGATATAGATAGAAAATCATTGATTGTGTTCCTACGTTTCTATTTATTGTGCAGAACTGATGGATGTTTTGTATTAAAAACATTGGATCATTGAGTGTTGGTGAGTTTTTCTCTTAAGTAAGCATTTTTAAGATATGCTGTATCTTTTAACTAAGCTTTTGTTATTATTTTGGTCTCTTTATTCTGTCCCTTGGCTTTTTAAATATTAAATTGTAGCATATACATCAAGTACAAAGATGTTAAAGTGAATACTGGAGACAGAAGTCTGAATTGCTTTTATCAGGACATAGATCCGTGTGCTGAGATTGACATGGAAACCAAGAGACTCTCCACTCGTGCTCTGCACAGTTTTCCATGAAGCCTGTATTTTGAATGTAACCTTTCAGCATACTGAAATTGAACTTTTAGTTACAGATTTTAACATCTCTACGCAAACTGAACCCATTCTGCTTGAGGAAATGTTCCTGTATTGTTATGTTTTATTCTAGATTCACTAGTGACTGTAAAACAGTACATGTATCAGAGAGAGAGAGAGAGAGAAAGAGAGAGAGAGGAGTGATAATGATTTTCTGCTGTCCCAAGATTCTTTTATCCTTAAGATTCTTTTATCCTTAAGACCATTTCTGAGGGCAGTTTGCCTCAATCTTTCAACCACTATAACCAATACATATATCTGGTCATTATATTTCTTTTTCTTTGACAATTTTTTTTTTTTTTGGACACAGAATTCCACTACTAGCCTAAATAAATGGCTATATCTACAGTTGCTGTTAATCTTTCCCAGGGAGTATTTAATACCATAGACACATACGCACACACTTTTTTCATAATCTCAGTGTTTAGTTTCCATGAAGAGAAGTCATGCCAATTTTAATGATTTTATAAGGATTTGATGGTGTAATAGATTCATGTAAATTTGTTGGTAAGTAGTATATGCCAAACAGTAAACTCCTCCTTTTTCAAGTAACAGACAAGTAGTCTGTATTTATAATCACTAGAGAATATTTGATATTTCCATGCATTTGTTTACAGAATACAGGATGCAAATAAAGAGATTTTTTTTCTTGGTATAATTTTATTTTGAATTTTTAGTTGTCACCAGTTCCCTTAATTTTCTTCTTGTACTTAAGCCTGTCAGAGAATACCTCAATATCAATTTACTGATGAAATTGATCCTACTACTTCACCTTTAGCAGTTTTAGCCACTTAAATACATACTCATCTCCAGAGAGATCTTCCACATTGTATTCTGTAACATTGTCTGCTTTCCGTGACAATCCTGATTATGTTCTTTTCCCATAAAAATAAGTAATTTTTCACTCTGCTCTCAGAATTTTGCATACACATACTTGCATTTGATGTAAGATTGGCTTCCCCTTGTCCAAAAGCAGATCATTTAATAACAAAGGTTGGCAGCACTTCAAAGTCATACATACAGGATTTTGAAAATTACAAAGATTCTCCTCTGCTGTCTTTTGAAGTTTCATTTTATTAATCAAAGAAAAAGCCATTTTGGCCAAAGTTACTTTATCATTTGGGTGATTTGGTATAATTTGAAACAGGCAAATCTGTATTTCTCATTAGGATAAAATCTTTGATATTGATGTATGTAATGGATTGCTAATGTAAACTATTTCTGTATTAGATACTTTCAGATCAAGAATTTATGAATAAACCAAATTAACACAATGCAGTATATATTGCAGAGACAAAAAAAAAAAAAAGCACTGCTCAAAACCTCTCCATCCAACCCATTTTAAACATGCTTTTCAATATATTTGCATTTATGTTGTTCATATAAATAGCGCTATTGCTTTTTTTTCTGTATGAATGAAGACACAAATTAATCAAGGTCCTACAATTCTAATTCAACTTATTTTAATAATTTTTAAGAAAACAGATGGTGTTTTACACCTAACTAGATGGTAGATTTTGTGTTTGTTTTTTTCTTTGTCTATCCATTATGTCAGATGACTATGCCAGAATTGTCATTGGTCCTGTTAAGTATTCGATAAAATTTCCCAATTTGTTCTCATTATTATTGAGCAGAGTCTCTACTGAGTTTTAGATATGAGAATGAAGCTGGCAGCCGGGACAGAAGGGATCAGAATCTGAAGCAGTAGTTAGTGCATAGCATTCCTGGAGTGACAGCTTATGCTGCTGTTTCAAGGCATGGGATGTTATGGATTGAAGAATATGGGATGATGACACTAGGGAGATTTGAGAGGGTGCAGGAGGAGGACCTGAAGAATAAAGAGTTGTGAACATATTTACTATGCCACAAATATACTCAATTCATGTTTCTAAACAAGTCGGGAATAGATTTAAGTCTTTTTGGTGCAAAAGTGGCCATGCAAATATAAGTAGACAATGAATTGTTGCATTATGGACCTGACTTTATTGGGAATTCAAAGGATTTATTTTAAGATGGAAATATTAAATCTTATATCCCTGTTACATGGAAGTGTCAGCTCTGATGTGCAATTTTAAGACAAGAAAATAAACATATTAAAAGATTGAAATACCTGTTCAGGGATGAGAATTTGCTGCAGGTATGGGGGGGAAAAAAAGGAAGAATAAAGTTGGCTTATGCATGATAGCTCTTGGCTTTTTAGTTCTTCAAGTGCAAATGTACTGGTAACAATTGCTTTGGCAGCAAGCTGTGATATATTTCCTACTCCCCTTTTCACATCATCCAGTTCATGTTTTCCTCATGTACCTGCAGATTACCCATACATCTTCATGAACATGTTTCTGACAGTAATACAGAAAAATATTCATCCTTTGAGAGAAGAGCACAAAGAATCATAAATATGTAGTTGGCCAGCATGTATCCTCATTGTTAATCCTTAGAACTTAGTTTAGAGTTAGGTTGTCAGACATCAAAGCCAACCAGACATCACTTCTGAGAACATTTTTGGTAAAGTGTTTCGTTGATGGTTAGCTATGATTTCTGGTGATTTTCCAAATAAAGGAGCAGCCTGAACAGGAGGCTGTTACTCATTCCTTTGTTCCATGAAGGTCTTCACTTGTATGAGCCTTCCACACTCAGATGAACTGAGACTAAAAGGAGTGATAATAACACTAGTTCCACTCAACAGTTTGGGTTATTCACTGGAATTTAGCAGTTTATAAAAGCTCCTGAAAGGTTTAAGCAACAGCTATTGTGTATTACCATACACAAAGTCACAGATTAAGAAATGAAACAGTAGCTGAAAGTAAAGGCAGGGTCAGTTTGCATACTGGATGTAGTGAATAGCTTTCAGTTCTAATTAGTGTATTAACTTAGCAAATACATGACTTCCAACCTTTAATTTCCCTTAAAAATTGAATGGTTTCAAGTTCCTTTCCGAATACATTTCTACACAAGCTCTTACTCTTGCTTCATACAAATCTATACTAGGGTTCTATATAGGGTAAATGAAGCAGAAGGCAGGTTGCATTTATCCTATGACAAGATGAAAAGCTGATTACGCAGATGAGTGCAGATGAAGTGGAAACCTCTCAGAGATTAGGTTTTGCTCTCAGTGTGCCCTACATTGCAGCCCAGACTGACATAATCATTTCATGTTGGTTGCTTTCTGTGAACTTTGTTTCCACATAAATCACGTGTTTGCAAAATGAAGTTACTAAGAAAGTAATTGTTAATCTTTGTTTGAAAGTATTAAACATCAGAAGAGCAAGACTTACTTTCAGCCAGGGTTTTTTTCCATTCCCTAGTCTGCAGACGTCTCAATATGCAGAGTATGAGTTAGTACTTGTATTGGTGACCAGCTGTTGGTCAAAAAATTTCAGGTAAAAAGTAGAACAACTCATTTTGTTAAGTTTTCAAAAGGAAAGGAAGACGTGAGTGGTCTAACGTGATAAGAATCTGATAATCCCTAGTATTTCAAATAGAGGTGGATGTTTTCTGTTTAAGTTCAGTAAGATCGTAATTTTATGAAAGATCTGCACAGTGAGATAATAAAGAATTTAATTAACTAATTCATGAAGCAGGACGAAATGTGACATTTTCAGGAGACTAGAAGTTACAGTGATAGAAGCTATTTTGGTGCAATATTTGAATACAGACAAGGGTCTTAAATGCCCATGGAAATGACAAGATCATTTCTTTCTCCCAGCTGCATCTGTTACTAGGAATATTTTAACCCCAACTCTGTTACTTCTGAATTGTCTCTATTATTTTTACCTGAATCAGTTATTCCAAAAGCCTTTTTCTTCCTATACAGTGCCTCACAGAATGGACAACTTTCAGGGAAGACTAGCAGGAAGATTACTTGTAAAAAAGTAATGTTCAGACCAACAAACTAAGTCCTTGCTCCACCTAAAATTCTGTCCCTTGAAATAGCAAGGTATTTTATGAGGTGGTTTAGGACTGCAGCTTGTATTCTGATTTACCGCTTCTAGCAATGTTAGGAGTAAAGCAGAGGATTTCTTGTCCTCTAATGTTTCAGTTCAGAGTCATGTCTGGCTTGCTTGAGGGCTGTATTGCAATTACTGTGGTGAGCGGCAGCGACATGATTGGCAGCGATGCTCTTCCAGGAGGAGAACAGATTTGACGGATTATGCAACAGCAGTTAACGACAAAAATAAGCAGGCTGACGCCGTGATGCGTTAGCTTCCCTCAGCCCCACGCTTTGCGGGAGAGTCTGTTTCTGACACCTCAAGCAGCAGGAACCCTCGCCCCGGGAGCGGCGGCCCCGCTGCGCTCCCGCACAGGAACGGGCCCGGCGCGGCGCCGCCCCGCGCGCGCGGGACACACCTGGGGCTGCCGCCGGACCTCGCGCGGAGCCGGCGCGCGCCAGCCGCGCAGCCCGCCGATTGGCCAGTGTCCAGCCGCGCAGCCCGCCGATTGGCCAGTGTCCAGCCGCGCAGCCCGCCGATTGGCCAGCCGGCCCGTCAGTCCCGCCCCGCGGGAGGGAGCGGTGGGGCGCGCGCCCCGCGACGGGAGCGATCCGGGAGGCGGCAACGGCGTCGGCGCCGCTGGGGGAGGCGGCGGGGGCGGCCGGGAATAGCACGGGGCAGCTGCAGCCCTGCGGCCGCAGGCATCCCGTGTCCTCCCCTGCACCTGAAACAGCAGCAGGAGCATCGCGACCCGGCGCGCTGCTTCTCGCAAGGTAATATTCTTTCGTTCGCTTGCCCGCCGCTCTGCCCATCTGCTTGGTTCCCCGCAGTGTCTCTGTCGCAATCCAGTGGATTACAAAATAAAACCACTAACTCGAGACTGCAGGGAAGGGATCTGTTTGGTCCTCATTAGCATCTCGTCTGCTCTCTGGCTGCTTATTTATAAATAGCTTCTGTGGGATCACGAGAGCTGGGATCTCTTAGTTTCTCTTGCAGTCCTAAGAAAGTCCGTAGCTTTCCTCCCTCCCCCTTTCTTGACAGCGCTATTAAAGTAAATTTAACTGGATTAGTTCCCCCCGCCCCAAAATGACTCTTAAAGCTATCCTCGTTTTCTTCTAGTCTGGTGTGCGGGATAGGTGCAGTGAAGCGGAGAATGCAGATTGTTATAATTCTGTAGCATTTGATGTGTGCAAATACCGTCGGGCACTCAGGAGGGCAGATGAGTGGGAAACGCGTGATTAATATTTACAGCGTTCAGACAATCTGTTACTCTGTGTTACGAAGCTTATAGGGGTTACCATTGCAGATGAGGCTGATGAACTGTTACCCTGAGATAGAATGCATTTGCATGGTGACATTTACTAATGTCTTTTACATGTAGGAAAAAGACAAATACTGACGTTCTGGAGGAACCTTCTCTTGCTGCTTTGCACAGTCTCCTTTCTTCAGCTGCAATATTAAATCACATCATGATAGAACAGACAGAGAGTTGGTCTGGAAACTGTATATATTTAGTCCTTCCGGCTGTCCCACAGTTCTGTCTTGTGATACTTGTTTTCTCAAGTGTGTAGCAGGAATCATAATGAGTTCTTTTCTTGCAGCTTCACAGGAAATCAACCAATTTTTTAAAATTGCTGAGAAATTACAGAGGAAGGAATTTTGAATATGTTCCTAATTGTAGTTATTTATTTACACCCATCCTTTGAATTGTTCATGATGGCTTAATGACCATTTTACTTGTAGAAATGTCTTGTGCAGGTGTTATCATTAAACTGTTATGTACACATTTAAAGTTATTTCTACAAGTATATCAGTACTATTCCTGTGAAGTTTAGATAAATCACTTACACATAATGTTCTGAAACTTTCACCTTTCAGGTAGCTTGGACTATGCTTGCAGGTGAATTGACTTGTTTTGGTAAGTTTCAGCAGAAACAGTTCAGTTATTTTGAGTTATATGGAGAGTTAAAGAAAGAAGGACTGCTTTTTTATGTTACTGTAAAAAAAGAAACTGTCAACCCATAACATCATTAACTGAATTTGAAGGACTGTAGACAAAGTTGCAGTTTGGTATGAAATCGACCGTTGTAAGCAATGGAAAGAAGTTTTCGCTTGAGTTGAACCTATCTCACTAAAAGTCAAGTGCCATGAGCATGCGTGTTCCTGTGAGGTTTTTTTAATAGATGTATGTGTAAGGTGTACAGCTACATGGGCACAGATGACTTAATAATGTAGTAAGTAGTAAACAACAGGACAATGTTTCTCTAATATTTTGCATCTTGTGAAGATAAGATTGGAGTAGAGGCACAGGTAAAAGATTATTGTCTCTGTAGAGACTTTCTTACATAGACAGGTATTTCCACAAAATTGGAATTTTCCCTTTCAATTTCTGTTTTCAGGTTTTCATATCTGTAAAGTGAAAGCTGTAGGCAAATACCAAGTAGAAAATTGGGAAATGGCTGGGTTTCAAAATAAATGCCAAGGTAATGAATGTCAACTTTATACTGACATTTGTCAGGATATAAAAATGTGGTGAAGAGACAGTTCTGCCTGGGATGTGAAGAACTACTCTGCAGGGGATGGGGGTTGGGGGTTTTGTGGTTTTGGTGTTTCGTTGGGGTTTTTTGTTGGTTCTTTTTTGTTGTTGTTGTGTTTGGTTGGTTCGTTGTTTTTTGTTTACCTAGGAAAAGACCTAGGGCCTTCACAATATCATTTAACAAGGTCATCCTTTCTGAAGCTTTGATCCTGCTTTAACTTGCACACATAAAATGTTTGAAAATGGAACCAAAAGTCAAAAGCAGGCTTTGCAGTTAAATCCAAATAATGCTTTCCAGACAGTGGTCAAGAGTAGGAAAAAAAAAGCAAGAACAATCATAGAGATCTTCATTAAGGCTTGAGGGTTGGATGGCTTTCTGCTCCTATTCTATAGTAGTTAAGAACTGTATGAATTCCATTCTTTGAAAAACCCCAACTTTTCTGTGTGCCTTTGTGTCGCTGTTTCCAAAAATTAGTTTTCATCCCTTTCTCCACTCAGTCTTCCTGGACTCTGCCAGCTTTGGATTTTTCTTTAGCTATTTTGGCATGAAATAAATTCCTCTTCTAACTTGGATCTCATATGGCTTAAAAAGATATATAATCTGAATGTATATTCCATTAGGTGTTAGGTATCAGGAGGAGTACCAAAATGCAGGAAACTGGCCATCATGGAGTGGTCAAATAGATGTAACTCAATGGAATCTGAAGCTTAACCAATTATAAATTGTTTCTACCATTTCAGCATGTTTTGTATATTTATACATTATTCCTTGATGACAACCACTCTCTTTTTAGTTAATAATCATGTCACTGCTATAGTTTCTAGTTGCGACCATTCATGTTTATTTCCCCATACTTAGACACAGTAGGAACAAAGACTACAATAATCTTTTAATGACAAAGCTCAAGTTGTTTTGTTTTTTTTTTTTAATCTGGTTGTATGTCTAGTGGCCATAGTATTTCAAACCTCCTCTGTGACAGTGGAGCCTATAGATCTTAGATCTGTCTGTAACGGGAAACCCAAGGGAAGAGTTCTTTTTGCCATTATCATTTAGTCTTATGCAATTTCATTACATCTTTTTGGATTAAAGTTTGTGACTTTTCTTGCCTGTGAGTGCTGCCAGACTAGAGATACAGTATTTGTAGCTAAATATGCAGTATGTGTATCTCAGCACTTCTGGCTGAGAAGTTGGAAAGAAAGCACACAAAATGTGATGCATGGGTTCTTATCCAAGTCACTGTCTCCTAGCCAGGCAGGTACTACCATTTCTCCTTTTTCCATGGAAGATTGAACCTCCAATCAGTACTTTGGACATTCAGATTGACTTTTAAGTCCAGTTCTGCAATAATGGAGGGTTGATTATCTCCACAAGACTATATACGTTTTGTTGAGTTGGGCCCTTAGAAAATTACAAAGGACCTTTAAATTCTTAATATTGAATTGCTTCAGTCCTCCATTTAAAGAGCCATTAAGTCTTATAGATTTATTTAAATGGCATTACTGAAATCTTGAAGTAAAATGAGCATTTCTTATGAGATTTAAGTCAACATTTTTCTCAGTCATTCTCTTGATCCTGTGGTATTTTAAGCTTATTACATTGAAATACTGTGTCTTCATGTTTTAATCTTGCTGCTTCTTTTCCTGAGGAGGCTTGTATTGTTGCTTAAGTTAGAACTCCTGTGGGGGATCTGTGAGACCTGTTTAATCTTAAAGTAATTTGAGTTTTATCATTATTTTAAAATAATGTTATTGGTAAAAATGCATTTGCTGTTGAAAGACTTGCTGAATTTAATAAAAATTCTGTGTTCAGTCTTACATGACAGGGCACAGACCAAGAAAATGACAATGACATATAAGCAATTAACCATTTTCAAGACTTGAAAAATGTTAATTGATATGCACTTGAGACTGATAAAACAGACTAAATTTATGTCTAAAGCCTAATGCTTACTTGTTTAACAGGCCTTTTGAAAACCTATAATCTCTCCTAGCAATTGGGTTTATAATTTTTTGTTAGTTGTAGTCATATGTTGAAACCATTTAGCTACGTGTGAAATGCTACTAGCAAAAAGTCAGAATGAAGAAAACAAATGCAACCATAGTTCTCTGATCTAATACTTTGTTCTTTGAAATGTTAATATGATCATCCCAAGTCATTACATCCCATTTTATCTTGTATAGCCAAGGTTTTCAAAACTTGAATAATACATTGTTAGAATTTTTGAAACAACCCAACACTCCTGAAGGCTAAAGTAATTTCAAGACCACTACAATTTTTGAAGGAAGAAAATTTAAAAATATTTCTGAGTTTATTCTCAACCATTGCATTTTTTTTTAAATATGCATAATTAAAAATAGATTTGATAACTTGTCAAGTACATTATTTTAGAAATTTTTTCTTCATTCCTAAGAGCTTAACGTGGGACAGAGTTTTTGACCTTTAATTACAGAAAGATATTTTCAAAACCTCCTGTACTTTGTGAAGGAGTCCTTCTCTAGCTATAAAATGTTGTTATGGGAGGGGTTTTAATTGCTGTTACTATTCTTTAAATTCCATTTCTCTTGTTTTCACCACGGAAGCTTCCTTAGGATTTGCACCTCCTTTTGTGATTAGTCCAAACTTTTTGCAGCTGTATTTTCTTCCCTTGCTCATGAAATAGTTCAAATATTTGCTGCAGCATAGCCTTTTAGTTTCTTTCTTTGCTCTCCTTAAATACCGTGTTGGGTTCGAAGTTCAGAGTACATGGCCAGATACATCCCTGAAAGTGATGTTTGGTGAAAGACCTCTGATCTGAAAGGCTGTAGACTAAATGCCTCATTGAAATATCATCATGACACTAAAAAGCATGGGCATTCAATAATTAAATAAATAGGTACTTTCTTGATTTGGGGAAACTAAAGATGTTAGTTATACAATACAGAACAAGATGCAGCTGTTGCTGAAGAGTTGGCTACTTGGACAAGCAAAACTAAAGCTTTTGGACAAATATTAACAGGAAGACAATCCTTTCGTTTAGAAAATACTTATTTAATTCATGTTGTTTTCCTGTAGAAATATCCTTTCTGCCAGAAGTGGAAACAAGTTACTGTGTATCCTGTAAAACTTACCCATTGATAAAGTATTGAGTGAACATATGATTTATTTCAAGGGGTATTATCTATCTGGGTTAAAACTGGAAAAAGTCATGTGTGCAGTTTATGACCCAAGTCTGACCCGTACAAATATGATATTGCAAGTTTGCATCTTTTTGTTCACTGTAAATGTAATTTTTTTATCTTACTTTTCATGATAATACAGTATTTTTGTGTTGAAATATGTAAAGATTGTGGTTTAGATAATGTGAATAGTTTGTCTGTACAAGCTGTTCTGGTCTAGTATGGCTTTTTGTTTGTTTGTTTCTTTGTTGCTTGAAAATCATCTGACTACAAATAAGTGCAGCTTTTCATTAAGACATCTGTAACCTGAGGCAAAAGATTTTTTCCTCTTGCCTCTAATTACTTTTTAAATCACTATATGAATTCAGCTGAATATTAGCCACTATCCCCTGTACATGTATCAAGGAGTAGTTTTCTATTTTAAATTATAAGATTCCATTTTGATTGTTCATCTTAGGTACGAAGGATACGGGGGAGGTGTTAGGGATGTAGAGATGTTGTAGGGGAGAGTTATTTGTCTGAATAAGGTATATAAATTACATTGATGTAAAATTAGTAAAGCACGGTATACCATGTGATTGTTGCTGAGAAATGAACAGTCTTTATTTTACAATAGATAAAATAATTGTAACATTTATTTTAATTTCCAGGTTTGGCAAAATACTCTTTTCACAGACTTTTCTGAATTATAAGAGACCCACAATGATCATTGAGTTCAGTTCCTAAGTGAATGGCACATACAAAGATAGAACCCACTACCTTGGCATTATTAACACCATGCTCTAACGAACTGAGCTAATTCCAGGTTTTCTGACCACCAAAGAGAGTTTGGGGTAATGTTTGTTTATAAGCATCTTTTGAATCCCTTTGAATCATAACAATTTGAGTTTCTACATATGGTGAGAGTATGAGGAATGCTTGTAGTCGTATTTACCTTTCAGTTTGCCTCTTCAGCGGTCAGAAAACTCTGTTCTGGTCAAAAAAAACTAGAAGATGATTGACTCATCTGCTCTATTGGTTCTTTTCCTGCCAAATGTCTAAGAGCAAGGTGGAGAGTGTAAAAACCTGCCTGAAGTGCAGAAGGAATTTGTTTGTTTGTTTAAAGCTGTACTTCTTGAAATAGTCTGTTTCAAACAGGCTGTTACTGTGTTATTTCTTCAGGATATGTGTACAGATTGCCTTTGCTCATTCTCTCCTTTAATGTCTGTTGCTTTGCTACTTAATGCACTTCCTACATTAAAGACTTCATATTTGTAATATCCATTGCAGAGTTTTTTATTAGCAACCTCTTAAATAGTCAGATGGGTGAGTTTGTGATGGAAATCTCATTTGGTAACTAATTCTTGCAAATTAGTCACCTTTGACAAACAGATTTTGGACATTTTTGTGGTATGGTTGACTCTAACAACAGTTTCATGAGGACATGCTGTGTGAAATCTTTTATATTTTTTAACTTGCTGATGCAGTTGTGCCAGAAAAAGATAAATATTGCTTTGCTAAACTGAAGTAGGCTACAGAAGGGTGAGAACTTTCATGTCAGACTCCTTTGGGGAACATTTTTTTGAGACCAGGTGGTGCAAATAATAAAAAATGTATTTTATATTTGACTAGTCAAACGTAATATGCATTTTTTTGTGTAAATGGTGAGTATTAGTTCTAAACTCCAAAGTATCATCACTGCTTTTTTCCATCTTCTGTGCACTAAGAAGGTAATATGCGTATTTGCAGCTATTTCAAATGAGACAGTGATCTACAAAGGACCAGAACAAGTTTGGGACACTTTGGCTACTGAGAATGTATTTGTTCCTGGTGAGGCATCATCATATTATTCAGTCCAGCCAGAAACTTTTAAACCCCGTTTTAATTAACTTTACGTGCCTTGTGTAAACTATCTTTTTCTTAAATTGTGGTTTTTGATTTCAAGAAGTTTAGATTTCCTCATCTTTGGATCACAAAGATGCTATATTCAGAGAGCTGGATTTCAGATTTTTTGCTTAATGGACTCTGTCCTGGATTTCCTGATTCTTGGTGTTGGATTAGATTGAACAGAATGATGCAGCCAAAGGTTGCATTTATGGTTAAAAATTGGTTTTGGTATACAAAGCTCTGCATTGTGGATTAACTTAATGACTTTTCACCCTATGTTTTGTGTTATTTCTCTGTTTCATCTGAATTTGTTGGCAAGACTAATATGCTTTAGTACTTTCCTTGTGCTGTTGGATGAGATCTGAAATTTAATAAAGTAGCTCCCTGTCTGGCAGAGACACTATTTTGTATTCCTTAATGCTCTCTTTCCTGGTGTAATTCAGTACTTGTGAAGTTGAGAAAAGCAGTATTTTAAACTACTATTGCTAACTATATGGACTATCGTTCAAAATCTTATACAAATAATTAAATACTCTAAATTTGGTTGGTATTTTTGTGTGTGGTGTTTGGTTTGGGGTTTTTTTGTTGGTTTTGCCGCAATCCAAAAAACACAGTGTAGACTTAGAGTTGGAAAGTTTGTTATGGAATTCTTCTATTTATGACAAAGCTGCTGGAAGGAGCTGTAATATTTTGCCTTTGTGAAGAAATTATAACTTCTTCTCTTTCTAATGACAATATTTGTAAGTCAAATGAAAATTTGAAAGAACCTTGGAGAAACTTGATGGTTTAGGCAAGAGACGAAAATGATGGCATTTGTCTCTATTTGTCTCTATCAAATCAGTTGTGCTCAGTAAACAAGTATTATGGTAGTTTCATTTCAGTGTCTTTGAGCTTGAGATGTGAAGCCTTGGTCTGTTCACATTTTTACTGCCTTTCCTCTACCATGCTTTTTCTTTTGTGATGTGTTAATTAGCTACATAGCTCAGAAGGTTAGTCATAGTGTGCTCAGAAACAGGTCATCACATAGTAACAATCGGATATTAGGGAGAGCTGGGAAAGTAAGGAATTTCAGTTCTGGCTTACTTAAGTGTCAGGGAAAGGAGGAAGACCATCTGTCATGCTGAGAAGTGAATGATGTGTCCTGCTAGAGAGAAGGAACTGTAGGAATGGAGTCATGGGTTTTTAAGAGCACATTTTGAGCAGCATAATGAATGGATGTGTTGGCATTAGACTTTGAAGACCACTGTGACCTTTTTTGTTGTTGTTAAGCCGAAAGAAAATCCATCAGCAGAGCAGGTTTTTTTCTCAGCTGCCTATTTAACAATTTCAGCTGTTCTTTCCACTTACTAGCTTTCTCTAAGTAGATTTTTTTTTTCCTTGAAGCAGTATTTCTCACAACCTGAATCCCACTACTCAGCTACTATGCACTGGAAAGTTGTGTAAGAGAAACTTAGCAGTGATGCTGAAGGTTGTTTTCATTGCTCCATGTTATATCTTCAGTAGTTAAAATTTTATGTTTTCTTGGATTAATGGGCATTCTACTTAACCTGCATTGCCCGAGTGTGGCTTTAATTTACAATATTTCGCTCTCTGTAGTAAGGTTTCCAATGGAAGTAGTTTTATAAACAGATTGCAAGGTGAACAGAAAAGTTGGGGATGAATATTGTCATAACATTTGAAATTCCTTAACCAGTTTCTTTCCTTGACATAATTCTCCTGATAGTTTCTCATAATGCTTGTGCCTGTAGAGCAGGGAGTTCACTTCTTTCTTTGTTTACTGATGGAAGATTATAAAAAAGGTTGAATGAGATGAAGTTAAAATGTTTTCTTAGTCATAAATGTATCTACTAGTAGAAATAACCTTCAAAATACCAATAAACAGTGCCTTGCATGGTATCACATTATCTTTTAAATCAATGAAAGTTTTGATACAGAATATGTCATTGGGGTAATAGTTACAAAGTGTCCTTTTTGTTATTGCTATTGTTACTATTACTGGGGTTTTTTCTAATAACTCACTTTTAATATTTAATTTCAAAGACTTCGTAAATTTTTTCATTACAAGGAGGTGAGTTACGTTCTACTCACAGTGATTCTACATTTTTATGTGTCAATATGTGTGTACCAAACCCATTGTTTAGTTTGGTGTAACTAAGAAGATATTTAATAGGATGTAGCCTTTATACTAGGTTCAAACTGGCATAAGTTTGTTATTCAAAGATAATATCATTTTTAAAAAAAAGAAAGTTCAATATATTTGTCTATTTCTAACTGAAAAGGAGCTCTTAATTTTAATCATTTTTGCAATATGATTCAAGGAGAGCTGTAGGTCTCATTTCAATAATACAATGATTCAGAATTCAGATTAGATTGGGGGAGCTGCTTGGTTTTTGGGAGGGGCATAGCTCAGCAAATCTGTGCAGCTGAAACAAGGGCTAGCTAATCCTTTTATATACACATATTGTCTTTTGTCGCAAAGAAACCCCAAACCAAAACCATGCATGTTACCAAGAATAATGTGTTCTACAGAATGGGGCTGACTTGAACCTGGTAATATCACAGATGTCATTTGAGGACACAAAATTTGATCATAATGTCTGGGTCTATAGCTACTGGGTCTATAGTTTCAATTATGCTATTTCCTAAGGGGTGTTCAGTACTGCTTGACTGAAGAATGAGTAGGATTAAGACAGCTCCTAATATTTCTGTATGCAGACCACTCTTGATTGCATCTGCTGGTGACACACACACACCTAGTGACTGCACGATCATTCTATGCTAGAAGAGCAGCACAGCTGGAGACGAGGAAGACTGGTAAGGCAAGAGGTCAGGCTGCTTTTTTAGGTAGTCCTCAGCCTTGCCTGTGTCTCGAACTCCAGACTCACATAATGAGTTAAAACAAGAATGAAACAGGAAATAGAATGGCATATTTTTCTCAGAAGCTCTTACAGATCTATGAAACAACAAGCCAGTCTTCAACAGAAGTAATGACTAAAGGTTTTGCACCTTCCCTACCACTTCTTATACTTGAACAGTATTCTGAATCATGCCACTCAACTGTTAACTGCTGGTGAACAGAATTAAGAAGCTCATACAGCTCTCATGGAAGATTGTTCTTACTGTAGTCTTCTCTCATTAGGATCTCTCCTCTGTCATCAAGGATTATGTGTACTTGTTAAGTTAAGAGCTTTGCTGGCATGAAGAATGATACTACTCAAAGTAAATGGAAAGTTTGAAACTATGTAGAAAACATTAGAAACAGATGCAATTAAATCACTGCAATAAATGACTGCTTGTTGATGTTTTGGGTAAATCCTGCTTGATTCTTACAGTTAGGCTTCACTCATTATTTATAATAGGTTATGGGCATCATTATAAAATGATACCTAACTCTGCATAGTAAAAACTGATACGATACTTCTATATTTTTGGACCTCAGCAAAGCTTTCAATACTGCTTCTCACAATATCCTTCTGGACAAAATGTCCAGCACACAGCTGGATAAACACACCATGTGATGGGTGAGTAACTGATGGGTGGCTCACGGGTCAGGTGCAAAGGGTTTTAGTAAATGGAGTGACATCAGACTGGGGACCTGTCACTAGTGGGGTTACACAGAGCTCTGTCCTCGGCTCTGTGCTCTTCAGCGTCTTCATTAATGACTTGCATGCAGGACTAGAAGGGATACTAAGTAGGTTTGCTGATGACACTAAGTTGGGAGGACCTGTTGACTCCCTTGGGGGCAGGGAGGCCCTGCAGGGAGACCTCCACAAATTAGGGGACTCGCCAGTCTCCAACCCTATGAAGTTCAACAAGGGAAAGTGTCACATTCTGTACCTGGAATGGGGCAACCCTGGATGTATGGACAGACTGGGGAATGAGGGGCTGGAGAGCAGCGCTGTGGAAAGGGACCTGGGGGCCCTGGTCGATGGCAAGTTGAATGGCAGTCAGCAGTGCCCTGGCAGCCAGGAGGGCCAAGTGTGTCCTTGGGGGCGTCAGGCCCAGCATCGCCAGCCGGGCAAGGGAGGGGATTGCCCCTCTCTGCTCTGCACTGGGGCAGCCTCACCTTGAGTGCTGGGGGCAGTTCTGAGAGCCACAGTATAAGAATACAAAGCTACTAGAGAGCATCCAAAGGAAGACCATGAAGATGGTGAAGGGTCTGGAGGGGAAGCTTTATGAGGAACAGTTGAGGTCACTTGTTTTGTTCCACTTGGAGGAGATACCGCACTGCAGTCTTCAACACCCTCATGAGGGGAAGCAGAGGGGCAGGTACCAATCTCTTCACTCTCATGAACAGTGTCAGGACTTGAAGAAATGGCATGAAGCCAAGTCAGGCGAGGTTTAGGTTGTATATCAGGAAAAGGTTTTTCACCCAGAGAGTGACTGGACACTGGAAGAGGCTCCCCAGGGCAGTGGTCACAGCACCAGCCTGCCAGAGTTCAAGCATTTGGACAACGCTCTCAGGCACAGGGTGTGACACTTAGGGTGTCCTGTGCAGGGCTGGGAGTTGGATTTGATGATCTTGATGGGTGCCTTCCAAATCAGCATATTCTGTGATTCTGTGAAATATGTTACATAGTAATATGACAGCTTCCTTTTAACTACTGTTGCCTAAATTTGACTCTTTTAAAATTAAGAAAAGTTCTGTTGTATTTATGCTTTTTCAGTTGAAAACTGAAATACCTGCATTTTTCAGTGTAGGAGCAGGTGCTCTCCAGCTTTTTGTGCTCCTGGGCTTTAGGTCTTTCCTTGATGCTTATGCATTTCCTAGTGACTTCAGACTTCTCCACTTTAATTGTGGTAGCAGAATTCCTTCTGGATAAAAAACAATTTAGTTCTCAAAAGGAGCAAACAAACTTCTATTATGTATCCAAAGAATGTAAATATATCCAATCTGTAGGAAGAAAATACGTGATGAAAAGAATAGGAAATAAAAACGATCAATCAATCTGCCTATAGAAGTGCAATTACACTCTTGCATGTTGATTCAAAATAGCTTTATATAGTACCTGTATGCTAGCCAAGCAAGCAGAACCTATATTTTTTTCTTATTCCAAGTTTTCTTGATGTCTTGGCAGTTCCACAGAATAGTACAAGAAGAAAATATTCAGCCTTTTTTATTTTCTAAAAGTTTTCTTGGTAAATAAAGCAGCAAGACCTAATTACATTGTGATGGTGTTATGCTGGTGGTTGTGCTGAGTAAAAAGGCAACAGGCATGCTTGAATGGTTCTTTTTACTAAATGTTCAGCAACAAGTTAACTTTTAACAGAGAGAGTTCAAGAGATTCCACCATTCAAAAGTAAAGTCTCTTTGAAATGGGTGTTTTAGTGACCGTCTTGTGGCCAGATGGAACAACATTGACTGAGAACCCTGGAGACAGAGGGATGATGTATGAGAGAGAAAGATTGTGACTCCAACTATGAGTGTTAGCAGTGTCATCCTTTTTGTGTCAGATTTTCAAGGTAAAAGATTTGTATCAGAAAATACTGAGAGAAGATTGTGCTTCTGCAGGCTTGTTATTTGTCATATTAAATTTGCCACAATCAAGTTTGACAGGCTTCTCTTTATTTTTTCCAGCAGACAATATTCTTGTTGAAGATTACTCAGATGCCTTCCGTCCATTCCCTGCCTCACATGCTATGTCATGCAAGCTTTGGAACACTTAGAACATAATTTAAATGAATGACTAATTTGGCAAGCATAATGGAAGGCACGCATACCGTCCTTCAATTGCACAAACCCATTATGGAGCTTTGTTACATCAGCTTCTATCATCCAGAGGGGAAAGTCAGAGGATTCACTTACAAGGGCTCTGTAACTCTGGATAGAACCAGTAAGCGTTTCTGTAGCTGCTATCAAGTAAGGGAGAGGTTAGACATGGACCTGAGAGGACAGCCATATGAAAACTTTGGAGATACTATTTTCAAGCAAACTACCACAAAAGACCTTCTCAATGACCTGTACAAACTAACTGCTGAAAAGGAAAAACTGTTATCCAGTGTTTGGAGATCGCATCATATTCCGGACCTTAAGGCAGGACATCAGGAGGAAAAGCGACAGGATGCTTCCAGAGTCCTGAAACGTAGAGGTGATAATTACTCCAGTCTTACACATCAGCAGGAGGTATTTCTGGATTCCACAAAGAGAGGCAGTTTGAATCACAAAAAAATGAGGAAATACAGAAGGAAAGAGAGCTTTGAGGAGATCAGCCACCGGAAAGAGGGAAAAAAGATACATGAACATCTCTTTTTACTGAGTACACAAGACATGCAACAGAAAAATAAGAAGATGGTCTCCACAAGACTTCCTACTAGGAGTTATCCCAGTTCCTTTTCTCCCTCCAGCTGGCTGACAGTAAAAGGTAAGGATAATTTACCAGTAGACAATAGAATACAACCAGAAAGGTGGACAGAAGAGGGGTATTTTCTTACAAGCAACAAGACTGTGAAATTGGATGCTGACTTACCAAGTTCTAGCTCAAAAGGCATCAATGATGTTGCAGTTGAACTGATGGATAATGGAGAATGCATTCCTGAAGTTGCCAAGGTACAGCAGAGGACCACTTTGGTGAAGTCATCTCCGTGCAGTCTGTCTAACAAACTTGGGACATTAAGTAAATCTGCAGCTGCTAAAAGCTTGAAAAGTAGCAAGTATGCTGAGCCAGTATGCAAGGAGAAACCAGGAATCACAGTTGTTGCTGAAGTCCAGGATTTAGACGCTTGTATTAAAGAAGTTACCAACCCCCCTGCAGAGTCTTTACCTGATTCTCACAGAGATAATGAAACCATTTCTCCTGTTCTCACAACAGCACATAACGAGTTTATATCAAGAACTAATGTATACTCCGTAGATGAAGCTGCTGGAGACTCTAATAACAGTGTGCTGCAGGAAAAGGAGGAAGACAGCTCTGGTTTGCAGTACAAAGCAGAGAGAGTGCACATTACTGATGAGTCATGCAACCTTGTGGGAGCAGTTAATAAAGCTCTCCTGAAAGTTATCCGGAGCGACAGTTTAGATGAAGCTGCAGAATGGAAGAGACTGCAACAAATTACAAGAGTAGACAGAAACCTGCCAGGCTCACTATATGAGAAAAGGACCACGGTATCCCGGGGAAACAGCAAGCATTTATTTTTGAACCTGCCTGCAAATGAAAGTCCTGATATTCCTCAGACAAGTAATAATCTTAAACTGGAAGAGAAAAGGCTGCATTCACCCCCATTAGCAGCAGTGAGTAATGTTTTTAGTAATTCACATTCACTATCTAACTCACACAAACAAATGTCGCCTATTCCTTCTCCGTTATCTTCGAGACTGCCTAGCCCGCAGCTGCATCACCGGATCCTCCCGTTACCAGCACAGAGCACAGAGGACGAATCTATGTTCAGTGACTATGGCCATGGAAGACATGGTGCTATAAACTTCTCCTTCAGTGATTTGGAGCCACAGTTTTATCTGAAGTTTTCTGAACCTGGAGAATTGGGATTTGCCCCCAGACAACGGGGCCTACATCAGAATGCGACTGCAGGACATTTTGAAAAGTGTGCTGTGCAAGAAAAATTAACTACTCAGACACAGCAGAATTTCTGTCCAGGTAAGTCCTATTTCATACATTTTTAAACTAATAGAATCAACCAAGCATGAAAGTGTTGGCATGTTTTCTGGGTTTGCTTGTTTTTAGTTTGTTTAATACTAGCTGTTAATAATGAATATGTTAAATAAAAAAATATTTTTCACTACTTAAGGATTGGGTGAAAAGCTGTTGAATTTTTTAAACAAAAGTTACAGCTATATAAGATTTCGAGATGCATTTTTATGTCAGCTTATTTTCAGTCCTATTGTTAAACTCTTAGCCAAAGTTAATGAAAAATCTTTCTGTATAAAATTTAAAAAGTTCACATGCTTATTTTCCTGCTTTTCCTGTGCTGTGTTCTAGTCTTTCAAAATGTTATGGTAACATTTATTCTCTAAAATGTTCTTTTTGCTTGTTGGGCTTAACTGATAGAACATTTTCTGAACAAGCTGATTTACAGTGCCTTAAGTGTAGGACTGGTGCTTTGACCATTTAGCTACAAGAGGTCAATGTAAATTCTGTAAGAAAAGGCTTGTTTCTAAAATGATTGCATGCAGGAGTCATGTTACAATGTATTTGAGTACAGTGCATGGGTTTATTTATAAAGATATACTGTGTAAAAATGCATAATTATATGACATACTGAATAGCTATCTTTGTTAGCTGGAACATCAACATCTATGCCCTTCATTTTTAACTTAAGAAACAGGAAGGCTGGAGGACCTAATTCTACAGTGGTCTAGGTATGGCTCAGACTGCTCCCTCTGTCTTGTAGGGGAGGCTGGCAGTGCAAAGTGACACGAAAGGGGCATTCCGAAAGGGAGGTGTGTACAGATGTGAAACCATTAACTTAGCCAGAGGGTGTTGAATACTGCCTGTGAGATTTGCATTCATGCCTACTTCTAGAAGTTGTGTTAGTTCTGCTCAAGACTAAATGAAATTCAAAGTATTGTTTGGTGAGTTGACAAGGCTGAAAAGATGGGTGCTATGCTCTTGTTCTTTCATTCCTTTCCTGGTCCCTGTTGTGCTGTGCTGTCCTACCCCTCTCATTACTTCTTGTATTCGTCATACCTTTTGGTGAGCTGGTTTAGCTGACAAGGCCAGCAATTTCACCCCTTTATAAGACTAAAGTAGTACAGCAAATCTTTTTCTCTCTGTTTTACATTAGTATCTTTTTCTCTCTGTTTTACGTTAGTATCTTTTTTATTAATGTATTATTTAGAATTATTGGATGTGGAACTGTACCTATTGTGCTGTACTCTTGTACTGCCTTTGCCTGGGACAGAGTTAATTTTCTTTACAGTAGCTTGTATGGGGCAGTGTTTTGGATTTGTGATGAAAACAGTCTCGATCACACAGGGATGTTCTAGCTTGTGCTGAGCAGTGTTTGCACAGCATCAATCCCTTCTCTGTTTCTCACTCTGCATTCCCCCAGTGAATAGACATGGGGCTGCACAATGGGCTGGGAGGGGACACAACCAGACAGATGACCCAGACTAACTAAAGAGAAATTCCCTGCCACATAACGTCATGCTCAGGAATAAAAGCAGAAAGAGGGGACTTTAGAGGGGTTAGCCATCTTTTGCTTGGGACCTGGCAGGGCATCAGCCTACTCATGGGAGGCGGTGAGTGATTGCTGTAGCATCACGTGTTTCATTTTTTTCTTCCCTCTTTTTCCTCCAGTTGTTGGGGTTTTTCCGTGCCTCTTCCCCCATGCCATTTGGGGGAAGGGGGGAGGGAGGGAATGAGTCTCTCTGTGGTGTTTATTTGCCCACTGGGCTTAACCCACAATGGTTTTACAAGAAACAAAACAACATGCATACATACTAATGGCATCTGTTGGCTGAAAATCCTAGCTATTAAGCAGAAACATCTTTGTGAAGAGAAGAAAAGCAGACAAGCCTGATTTTAGTTCTTGTTTACAGTAACCTGGCAACATTAATACAGACAGAAAATATCACAAGTTTTTTGTTTTTTTTTTCCATTTTCAAGTATGATTGCATGCCAGCATTATTACTGGCGTGCCAGAAAATCTGTGACTTTAAGGAAAAATTCCCTGTTTTGCTGGCATATAATACTGTAGGTATGTCTCTGGATCTGGGATAATCTGACTTCCCATTTCCATCTGAACCAGGGGTGGAATCATTCATATTGACAGAGCATTTGGAATACCATTCTTCTGTAAACAGGCAGAATAGTAACTAACTGACTGTAGTTCATTGAGACAAATAATGTATCTCCAATTTTAGTTAATGTAAGTGATATTAAGATTTACAGTTATAAACTTGCACTCCTGGTTTGATTCTTATCAGATTCCTTCCATGTGTGAAGAGCAGAATTCAAGACTATTTTTCAGATTTTTCTTCAATGGGGTGTTATTGTGAAATGCTTTCTTTCAATTCCAGTCTGTTATTAAATTGTGTAAGTATCTACAATGACTCTAACAATTATGGAGAATTTTGGTCAACTTTTTGTCAGTCAGGTTGATTGAAGGATTTGCCTCATGGCAAAAATGATGGTCTTTTGAATGGCTTTTCAAAGTTTATTGCTGCCACAGTATGCACTAATTCTTCCTGAAAAACTTTTGGAGCCTTTTGTTACCTGTGTAACTTTGTATTTGGAAAATTTAACGAATTAGTTAAATATCCTAATTTATTAGTTTAAATTACAAAGTGGACTCATCATTGAGTCTACACATAATTTTAATTCCCTTTTCTTATTGTTTGTAATCATGATTCTTTGCACTCTTTTTCCGTAATTGGAGAATATTCCTGCAGTCAAAACTGAAACAACTAAGGCAGAGTGCCCTTACTTCTGTACTTCTACTTTTTCTCAAATTCAGTTTCTTTATAGATATATAGATACATATATGGCACGTATCTTATAGTTTCATTGCACAAAGTTGTATTAGTAGTTAATTTGAAAGTGCAGTTTACTAGATCTTCTTGTTGAAGTGCAACTATTGGCCATGGGAATAGGCCACTGTTTTCATCTTAGTAAGTTAATAGTTAACTGGGAATAATTTATAGTTGAACAATAATTATTTGGCAATTTTCTCTGAAGGTGGGATGGGGAATTAAAATTCCTGTATTAGCATGTAATAGTTCTATTTGAATTATCAAATTCTAAGAAAAAGCTTTAGAATAACAAATAAACTGCTCAGTTACATGCAGCAAAAGCAGAAGTACAAACACTAAAATTTCTCATAGAATGACATTTATTAAATCCACAGAAACATATTTCTTGCATTTCTGTACAAAGGTCTTTCTACTCTAATATGAAGTACATCATGCTTTTGTAGTCCTGGGGAAGCCAAGCTTGCTTTTGAAAAGATTTTCAATGTATCTGAATATCTGTCTCAGGGAAAGATTTTCTGAGACCTTTTAGTTCCTGTCACTGTTTCTCTCCCCAGTGGTTCACAGCAGTAGAAAAAACTAGGGAGAAAATTTTCAGAGCTATTGTATTAATTTAGTACTGAATGACACCAATATGCTGTTTTACTAAGTATTGTCTGTAAGAGGAAGAAGTGATATTTTTAGCAGCTATTGAAGTGAATTTGATTCAGAGCAGGAAACCTAAAAATCACTGACATAGCCTCCAGAACAGTGACTGGTGACTGCTTTGAGTCAGGATGAGAGTGGGAAGGGTCATTCACCACACTTTCTGTTACAGGTTTTACTCCTAATGTGGAAAAAAAGAATAAAAATCTGCCAAGTGGGAATGGTGAAAGCAGGAAAGGGAACAAATGAGAAGGATGATGTTACCCTATCCCTAACCAATGAAGAATGCTCTTTTTTTAGTATCTAGTAGTTGTGAAGGAAGAAGATACCCAGAAAACACAGAGATCCACAGTTAGTAGGACTGTAGAGAAACGAAAACAAACTTGGAGTAGAACTGAATGATTAAGGTTTGTGTCTGGTAAAATGGCTGAGATTTATGGGACTGAAAAGACAGGCCCATTCTCTTCCTACTCTCTTCCTTCTTCCAGCGAAGGCCTCCTCTCTTCACTTTTCCTCCTCGTCTCTGCAACAACTTTGGTGTTCTTCTTGCTTTCTGGTAATCATTAAGCAAGCTGAAAACTGAGCCAGCAAGGAGAGAGGTGAGCAGCTTTGGCTGGTTTAGTGAGATGAACAGTTCAAAGTGGCCTGAGGAAAACCACAGCTAGGATGAGGGAGGACATGCAAATGTGGCAGAAAGGACAAGAAAGCAAGACCACCCCCAAAATCTCAGTTGCATCCCAAGACTGGAAGCCAGAAGGCTGGCTGGGGCTGGCTAAAACAGGAGTTGTTAGGAGTGGGAAATGAGGTGAATCAAGTTGGATGAAGATATGGAGGGACTGATATTCTGAGTGGGTGCTATTAATAGTGAAGCAGGAAGAACAAGCAATGGAGGACAAGTGAGAAAGGGGAGCTCTGAGTAGAGAATGTTACCTTGGCTAGGATAGACAACATTTATGGAGTATGACAAAGCAAGAACATGGCTGATTGGAGACGAGATAATTTTTATTCTTGTTTTGCTGGGAAAATCTGCAAAAGGAACTGTAACCATTAGAATGTACATTATGGATATAAATCTGTCTGACTTGCTGATGGTCCATAAAGTCAGTGTGCAGTACCATGAAATTTTGGAGATGCAGAGAAGAGAAGGGAGGAAGAAAAAGAAAAGTGAGGTAGAGTTCTGATTTTAAAGTCTTCAAAATTACAACGTTTATTGTGTCATAGGGAAGGCATCTTAACCGCTGGAAAAGGTTGCTGAATATAAATTTTTAAGATTATTTCTCAAATAATTTTCTTTAATTGACTATTTAAATATGTGTACCCAAGAGTTCTTTGTAATATATTCTAGATGTAACTGTAGAAGCATCTATCCCTGTCCCTGCTGATTATTAGATGGAGAACGTTGTGTTTGCTTGTTTCTGCCAGTGAGAATTTTATGGCAGCAGCAGTTCACTTTCCATTAGAAAGAATTGAAAACAAAAATTCTGGTAGTTTTGTGTGGTTGTCAAAAATCATGCAGTACCATTTGGAAACATGCCAATTGCTAATGGCTGTATCTGGCAGATCAATCTGGCAGTCTTAAAATATAAAAGTACTTTAACCTATAAAAAACTGTTTACTATGTAGATAAATACTTGAATAAGTATTACTCTTAAGTTGGTATAAGATTCTATTTTAATCCTCAAAGATCTTGAAGGGAGTGAAAAGCACAAAATGATACTTTCAGTTTGATAGTTCACTCCTTGGTGGCTGGAGAAAGAATGTTCGTATTTGTGCTCTAAGAGCTGCCCTGCTCCTTAGGTCTCTCAACAGGCTGCTGAAACTGGGTTATCCCAGTTTTCCTGCATTCATTTCTGTTTGCAGTGTAAACATAGCTTATTTCCATGTGAACAAGAACACTCAGATTCTACAAGTAGTTACACAGTCTATAGTTCTACACGTCTGTTTAAATTCCCAGCATTAAAGTAGGTGAGAAACTATAGTTTTGGCTTTGGTTGGGTGTATTATCATTAACTACAAAATAATGAATCTATTGCAGTGCCAGTAGACTTGTAATTGAAAAATGGCATACATTTTACCTCAGATATTTAATGAAGATAGCAAAAAAAATAATATCAAGGTACTATTTGGATATTATTTTGTCTTTTCCTAAATTAAGTAATTCTTTAAGCTGAAAAGGGACAAATAGAGTCACTTAAGAGAAATTCAGTAACAAGACCTTATGATGTGTTCCTGAACGTGGTTTTGGAAAATGAAGTTTCATATAAACAAAACTCTGTTTGAAGGCTATTATAACAGGAGACAGATTATATTATAGTGTTTTTGATGTTCCTTTCATAGGGAAGGGAAAGGTTTATAAATATCTTCTCTAATTGAAGTGGTTCAGAGAATTGCTAGTTAGCATTTTAAAAGCACTATAGTGTTCTGTCCACAGTAGGTATGCACTTCATGAAATAAGTTTGCATATGGATCACATGGAAAGATGATGCATAGTTTCTCACAGGTAATTCACATGAAAGTAATATACATGAGTGTGTTGCTTCACAAAACCCATCTTATTCAGAATAAATGTTCTTTGAAGATGCTATAAAGGAGTTAAGAATTAAAAGACTGGTGTAAGAAAAGAATTAAAATAAAAAAGAAGAGAGAATTAATCATAGAATCACAGAATCATTTAGGCTGAAAGGACCACTTGAGATGATCTAGTCCAACCCTCTGCTCAGGCAGGGTCACCTAGAGCAAGTTGCCTGGGCCTGTGTGCAGTAGGGTTTTTTAATTTCTCCGAGAATGAGGACTGAATAACCTGTCTATGCAACCTGTGTTAGTGCTTGGTCACTCTCACAGTAAAATAGTGTTTTCTTTCATTCAGGTGGAATTATGTAAATTTTCAATTTACCATCTCAGTGTTACAAATATCATTAACTTGTATTCTAAACTTGTTTCTTTTTGCCCAGTGTGTCTCTAATATCCTATGGGAATTGTGTTACCTACAGACTCAGTGTGGCTAAATCAGAGTTAATTATTTCTGAAGAGCTTTCCAGATATTGGATTTTTGAGTCATAGTGAATAACAACCACTATCCTGTACTGTTGCTTAGGTCTGTAAGATAGATACCGTCTTTGATAGGATTTCTCTTGCATCCTTCTGTACACAGTTGCAGGCTGTATCTAAATTCTTTCCTGTTAACTTTGCATGTTCTTTCTAGATATGTAATCTTGCAAGGTTTGCTAATTGTATGTCCAACTAAAATTATAGTCACTACATAGCTGTTTAATGGATCTTTGTTTTCCTGTTACATCCAATGCAGTTACTCATTGTACACTATATTGTGATTGCTTTTGAGGACATCATCCTGTATTCTCTGCTGAGTCTTATTACACATGGTAACGATCATTAATACTTCATCCCAGTGAAGCCAAAATCTTTTTGTACCAGTAGGAACAAAATAAGGCAATGCTGCATTGAAACGTAGACTTACAGCAGTTTGAAATGTACATAGGCAGGACTGTAAGTTCAAGACATGGTCTCTGAGTTAAAAAGACCCTCTGAAGACTGGCCTTGGTAGATTCTGTGAACAAATAGCTCCTGTTTAGTGAATGACTTCTCAGCATGATATACTTAAGCAAGAGTTATATTTTCTTCGCTCTTTGTAACATGTGACTCTTCAGTCAAAGGCAATCAGTGAGGGGAAACCATGTGAATTAAACCGGAATGGAAAACCAGAGACAGCTTAATGTTTTATGCAGGTCATAGATTAACAATTTTCTGTTTCATGGGGGGAGAAAAGGCCAAAACATTCCTTCTGGTTTACAGTTTGTGCACTCAGTTTAAAAGACTTATTGTAATGAAATGGACTTCTTTTCTCATCAGTATAAAAAGAATTTCTTGAAGTAAAATACTGGGATAATGTGGTAGTTGTTGTTTCTTAAATCTGTATGTATTCTGTTGGCCACTTGAAATAAGTTGATAGAAATGGCTCAGCTGAAATTTTTCTTGATGGATCAGAATGATATATAAAGTGAGATCAGATTCAAGTATTTATCTCTGTAAGTATGATTTAATAATGTATTTAGAAATTTTTAAAATCTCTAGTAGCTACCATTTCGTATTTTGTCTCTGAAAAAGTGACATAGCACCAAATCCAACTTGTAAAAGTGGTGAAAAATTCTGCATACTCCTGCTAAAAATATACTTTAAAATACTGAAAATTAATAAAGATGCAATTTATGTGCTTGGGGGTATCCCATACCAGTAAATAATTTTGAATAGTATTTCATTATTTAGATGTGACATAAATCTATAACAATACATTTAAATAATACCTATAAGTAGTGAATATTATTTATGAGTCATAGCATTAAAATAGTGCACCTAGTGGTTTAATGAGTTATTTAATTGTGTGTCAGATTTATTTTTCTTTGGGCTTAGATTATGAGTACCCTTGCGTTTAGATTATGGTGGCTTCTCAATTGCTCCAAATGTTTATGATTTTTCAAGACCATATTCAAAGATCTCTTCAGGCTTGTGTGTTTTCTTGCTGGGATCAACAAGGTAAAAATAGGACAGAGAAAGTAGAGGTGAAATGTTGAGAACTGTTGGATGTGTTTTACATGAGGAATTTTAAAGGCTATGGGAAATTAGTCTTTACCAGAACAAGAGGTGAGTAAAGAAGGAAATAGAAATAATTCACAGTCCCTCACCTGAGTGACAGTCTCTATATACTGCCACTTATAGTGTCCTGTGTGATAAAGATTCCAGTGCTTTGTAATTTTCTACTTTTTTTTTCACGTACACATTTTGGAACAGTAAAATGGAAAGTGCTGTGTTTTTTTCTTATAAGGTTTGCTTTTACAATGAAGAGGCATATGGGACATTTTTGCATTCTGAATACAATGAGCCTCTCTGAAATTGTCCTAAGCAATCACTTAGCATTTCTTTGCTGTCAAAAATTTAATGATTTTTGACTTGGGTAGTTCAAAACTACCAAGATTAAGGGTATAACTGATGAATGGTTTAGCTAACCATGTTTGCTCTCACTTTTCTTGAATATGTTGGAAAATTAAGAGGGAAAACATGTTCTAAAAAAATCTGACTTCATGGGAAAAGGTATTCTGAGTTTCTGCTCTGTAACATTGTCAGTAATTTTTGTATTTGTTTGTCTATATCGTGAGTAAAACTGTTTATTGATTGTTACCCCTGTAAATCTGAACCTGTTAATTCACCAAAATCACCAAATATTTATGAATATAAAATAATTCTTATTATGTGTACAAAATGAAGTAAATTGATTCTTGTTCTCTAAGCTTCAGTGTTTCTATTACAGAAACATAAGTAAAACTAACAGTAGTAGTGTAGTACAGGGGAGTTATTAAAAGTTATTATGTCTATGAGTGCATGAACTTATTTTTGAGCCATAAGTTGCAGAAAAGCTAAAACTGGTAGTTCCCATCCTTTTAATCCCTAGCACTTCACATTTTTCAGCAGCTACACTAGTGGCCCTAGGAAGCCCTGCCAACTGGAGGGCACACCCTCAGTTCCCAGCCTGCTCCCAGCAGCTTTAATTGTTACTATCTGCAAAATACCAGGTGCTCTCTGTGACCCAAGATGTTAATTGTGCTGCCTCACATACATAATTTGTGTATGGGATCTGATTCATATTGTCAGTGTACTTAAAACAAATAGCTTGATTTCCGTGTCCAGAGAAACTGAACACTGCAGCTGCTAAGGCAGGCATATTTAAAGCCTGCAGAGTTTTCTTAAGCATATTGTGGTTAATTAGGAGCATTAGTCAGCAGTAGTCATTCCAAGATCTTTGGGGAAATTACTCAAAAAATGGCTTCTTTTATTTTATGCAGCACTGAAGTTGGTGGTTTTGTAGTCCCTCAACTAACATTTTGTTAACATATACTTGAGTCTGATAGTTATTGTTACAGAAGTGAAATCTAAATCTTAGTTGTTTGTTGGAGAAAGTGAAATTTTGGGATTTTTTTTTTCGGTGTTAATTTTATTTAAGACATATATGTATATGACCTGTAAAGCAGCTGGCATTGAGCCATTTCATGTCACAATAACTAAAATTTAGAGGTTATCTTTCTAAGTTTCTTCTAGAGTATATCTTTTTGTCAATAATATAGTTATCAATATATTCTAAACTTGTGCATATGTTCACTAATTCCTGATTTTTCAAAGAAAAATTTGTTTTGTCTTAAATTAAAGTAGTCAAGTATGAAAAATATATTGAAAAAGTTATTAAAATAAAAACTACTCAATTTTGGAGAGTGTATGTTTTTAAATAAACTTATATTAAAATATAATTACAGTTATACATAATGTAATATAATTTATATACAGTTATGTATACATTTTTCAATAGACATTACAGTTTAAACTTTGATAGTTAATACTAAGTCATGACAGTCAGATTTTTTCTTCTTTTTGGAAAATGCCAGCTTTCATAGAACTAAAATTAAAAAAAAGAAAACTCCAAACAAAAATTTTTTTTCCAGAAGTAGCAGCCTTCTGAAAATTATTTTCCAGGTGAATAATAAACTCCAACTAATATACCAAGAACAGAAGATGGCAATATATCTTTTTGCATAGGCAAAAAGAATAGTCTTGTACAAAATCTAAGTACTTATTTACAATGCTTTTGTACCCTAATTTCTTCTTATATGCTTCTTTCATGGGATATGGACCTAATAATTTTTGTACTAGTTTACTACAACAGATTATTCTTTAAATCTGACACATAGTGAAACTGTAATTTTAAGTATTATAAGTAAGATAAATAGCACTATATAAATTCCCAGGTATTTTTTACATTTTTTTTTCCTGGTGATTTATTTGTATTCCACTTTTATACTTACTTATGCAAGTTATACTTAGTTATGCAAAAATGAAAGATGTTTGTCATCCAAAGATGGGAAGAAAAATGTTAGGATGTACTTTTTCAGGTTTTCACTTTTTTTGAAAATCTCTTACTTTTTAGCCTTCTGTTTTGTCTTGTCATCTTATCTTTAGTATGAATGGCAGTGTTCCATTTCAATGTTTTTCTTATATTATGGAAAAAGAAATCCTAATTTTGTTGCTTAGTTTGTCAGTCTTTATCCAAGTTGCGAGTTTTTCTCCAGTCTGTGGATTAGTAAAAGAGGCCATACCTAATTAGTCCAAAGAGCCCTGTTTTTTATCCCATCAGGCACTGAATATTTGTCAAGTCCTTTTCATCAAAGTGATTGGATAACATTTAAACTATTTCACCTTGCAACCAAAACAAAAGGTTTGTTTCCATTCTATTCAGATTTTGGTTGCTTGTAAGAACTTCAAATTTAAGGGCTTTATTCTAAAGTTAGCAGAAAATAAGCTGTAGTTTGAAGCTATTTCAGATTTCCAGGGTGACACAAACTTTGTGAGAGATCTCTCTTTTGTAAGAGCTACCTTTGAGATAGCTAAGTACAGTGAGAAGACTTTATTTTGTAACTCCTCCAAAGTGAAATACTTTTTATCCAAAACAGGCAGAAGCCTGAGTTTGTTGGTTTGGGGTTTTTTTAAAGTAAATTAAATAGGTGAGAATTTTCCCCCTGTCTTCCATGGTATTTCTATCCATAAAAATTGACTTTCTAGTCCTATTTTTTTTCCCCTCTGCATAATTGTATTTCACTTACAGTAATGTGGATGCTTTGTATGAGAGGAGTCACAGAGGGTGTGTTTGTGTGGCATGTCTGGTCCACACTAGCCACCCACTGCATTTCCAGTTTGGTCTATGAGACTCATCGGATGGATACACAGGCAGTTCAAAGAGAAGCCTGAGCTTGAACAGTTCTTGCAGAGTTGCAGGTGCTAAGATATGTTTGCACAGACTTCCTACATGTAGCAAAATCTCTATGGCATGGCTGCTGTTACATAGCTTCTCTCCCACCAGTGAGTTGTAGTCATTCCATTCTTGTGGCACAGAGCAGGGACCTGAAACTTTCCTCCTGTGGGTTAGGTGTGACTGTAGGCTCAAAGGGGATTTCAGGCTACAAGCAATGCTGTGACATAGCCTGGGCTTGAGGCATTAATAATGTGGAGGGTCAGTGAGACAGAGCATAAAAGCAACTTCAATTAACTTTGTAAAGTCAGTTGCAGCTCTGTCATCAGAGGGTTGAATTCTCTTATGTGTAATTTATTGAAATTGATATTAAATGTGCAAATGGAGATGACAGCTGGGTGTTCCAGCAGAACAAATGAAAGGTTTCTTGGAATTCAGGTCTGCTTTAGCAGCTTTGGCTACTAAAAACAACATCTAATGATACTAATATTTAAATAGTCATGACTTTGAATAGTCATGGAAATATTTCCACCCATCCTCTTGGTGATGTATAGTAGCATGCTGCTTTGCTTTCTTACTCAGTAGTCATCCTTAAAACACTTCCACACCCCCTTCATCATGTCTTCTTTATTTCCATTACTTTTCTCCTTCATCTGACTCACACTCTCCTATCTGTACCTTTTGAAACAAGCTCATACTTTGCTTGTTCACATAAAATGATCTCTTCCACCCTTTTCAATGTGCTGGGCAATTACCTGCAAGATCATTTCACAAATGAAAGGAAGGAATGCTGAATGTCACCTTCTTATTGCACAGGATCTTCAGAATGGATGCCAAATTGTGCAGAATGGAAAAAGCACAGTTTTAGGTGCCCTAGGGTGTCTGAGGCACGGACATAGATCTGGCAAATCCAACCCGGAATGATCCACACCTTTGTGGACTGGAATAAATTAATTTTGGTATCTAACATTCATTTAGGCAACTGAGTCCAAATAATTGTATTGTAAATGATGTCTCAGCTTTTTATTGCAGCAATGTTGTTGACTTCATATAGCCAAATTATTAAAAAATGGATTTATTCCTTCAGAAAAAAAAAAGTATTTTTTAAGAATGCATTTGAATTTTGGTCTAGACTCTCATTGTACATTTTGGTGCTTTGTAGTCTGTCTTCGTTCATTGTTCTAAAAATTGAACTCTGTTTAACTCTGTATTCTTTCTCCTGGGAGCTACCTGTATTTCTGTATTACATTTCTACTTAAGTATAATTCAGTCATTGTCTCTGTGTCAGTGCAGGAAGGCACTTCATTTGAATTTTCACCATAAAACTTAACAGACTATGTTGGGATTTTCTGGAAAATGATTTTATGGTCCTCAGCCCACAGATACAACATCCTCTTTTTTTAAATCATAATAGGAAAATTGATGAAGTGAGACTAATTGTACTTCTTGGTGACCCAAGTATAGGGTTCAGGAGGACAAACCTTAGAGGTCTTTGGCCAGTATGCAGAATTTGCATAACAGGTTTACTGTTACAATAAAACTATGAGCACAGAAATAAAAGGAAGTTATGCTTTTCGTTTGGTTCCTTTGGCATCTACATGTTGAAGATGAAAGAATTGTAAAATAGGAAGTATATCTTTCATATGAATCAGAAATATGACCACTAGCATTTTGCTGTCACATTCCTGTAGTGGTGCGCTTCAGAATGGCGTATGTTATCAGTGTGCCTTGAAAGAGAGAGCCACCCTTTTCAAGAACAGCCCTGAATGCAGGCTTAACTCAAAGCAAGATGGAGAGCATATGCTTATGATTGATTTAAATAGGAATGCTTTCCAAAACAAAATTATGTGCTAGATGGCCAACACTTGTGAAGTTGTAATTTTATATTTAAAATAAATGTAATAATACTGGCAGCCTTGAGGTTGCTGGATTGCAGTAGTGACTGGTATTTATATCTGGTTCATTAGCAAGCCAGTGAAAAATTTTATGTGACAAAAATCCATTTGGATAATGAGCCACCTTTTAATTAGGCTCTGAACTTGCAGAAGAATACAGCTTATTTTTTTCCTCAGTAGTGTAATGTAACTGCATAAAACACTTGCAAAAGTGAATTGAATGACAGAAATATTTTCTAGTGGATTAAGCAGACCACTTGTTAGGTACTTAGACATCTAAGGCTTTGTTTTGCCAGACCAAATTGAGGCCAATAAAAGGTCTAGGTTAGATAATGAAGAGTGTTTTCTTTTGTAATAGAACACTTTGAGTTTAAGAAAGCCTTGATAAAGCTGAGATGCTTGTGGCTTCTTCTGGTGGTTTATACAGTTATTTTGACACGCAAGTGTTACTGAACATGCATGTAGTATCTTGCAGATGTATACAATCAGCCATACACTGAAAAAATGTCTTTCCCAAAAAGTACTTAAAGAGAATAAAAAGCTGTCTCCAAATTTGTCTAGTTTTAAAGTGTAGATGTGTCAGAGTTGAGACTGTGAAATGTTGCTTGTCATTTTGGCAGATACTTGTTAAAATATGAATAAATACAGACTGTATTAAAAAGAAATGTAGGTGGTAACTAGTAAAGTTCTAGCTCTTTTTTTTTGCATCATTTCTCCTCTGCAGTTTTTAGATTGCTATAATTAGCCAGTCCTATACTGAATCACACTGTAAAACAGAGGAAATGAGCGGTGTTGAGAGGTAGTTGTTCTAAAGTAGCACATTTCCTCATGACTTCTGAAACCTCTTCCATTGTGCTGTTCGCCTTTCATTCCCCTCTTTATCCCAACAGTTAACCAAGTCCTAGTCAGTCTTCATCACTAACTGTAAATTGAGTATTTCTGTGCCTGGAGATGCATATCCTGATATCCAACCTGACCTCTCGGAAGGTCAGGAATACTGCTCTAGCCAATGAATATCATATCATGATATTTGGGGAGAAGTGCTGTGAAGAACTGTAGAAAGCATTTACTGAGTAGTGAAAAGGCAGGTGAACTTGAAGGAAATAAATAGGAAGCCATGCACAAAACCCCCCTACAATTTCGCTTCATATATAAAATGAAGCCAGCCATTTCCTTCCACAAATGAGAACTTTGAATCTTGACAGATAGTCCTATGTAAATATGTGTTGAAAACTCAATAGCTTGCGCAAGAAGCAAATTGGAAATTTTTGGAGAAGAAATAACCCCCAGAAACATTATTCCACTTTATGAAATCTAGTGCTCTCAAACTTCAGATATCTGTCCGTTCTCATTCTCTGTCTGAAAAGTATATGGTAAAACTGGGTCATGTTAAGGAAAGGACAACAGGATATTTTAAAGTACAGAAGAATTGTCTTTAGCCTGGGACAAAAACCCTAAAGATAACTGGCAAGATGTATGGTAGAGATTGTAAAACTGAGTGGCTGAAGAAGTTGGATAGGGCTACATTTTTCTCTCTCTCTTTCCTGTTTATCAATTGAAGTGCACCGAAATGTTGACGGTGGAATAAATGTGGTAAACGTACACCATCTTCTTTGAGTGCAGATTTTTCAGTTGGCAGTCGTTTTTCACAGTTGAAGAGAGGTCATTCATGGATGCCACTGTAATTTAATCTTGAGCTCACATGCTATTCATATAGAGTACATCTCAATACGTGTTTACAGAAAAACCCAAGATGCCAGGAAAAGCATAAAGAGAAAGTTTGAACTTTAAATTTATACAAAGGAAGTTAAAATACTTTAAGCAATCTATTACCACTTCCACACCCCCATGTTTTCACAAGTAACAGTTTCTATATAGGTGACATAATTTATTTTCAGAAGTACTGTTCACCTCTCATTTCTTGTGAAATCTATGAAAGTAAGGAATATTCAGCAGCATTGAAAATAGGAAGAAGTGTAGAGTGGTTGTGGACTAAGTACCAAAGAAAAGGAAATTATTTTTAAAAAATTAATTAATTAAGAAAAAAAAGCCTGTGGATTGTTTTTACTTTTAACTGATTTCTTGTCCAATGTCTAATACAGTGAGCTTGTGATTAGCCTGAGGCAAGTGGAGCTTTGGAAAGCTATAAATAAAATAAAAGCGTGGACAATATACAAAAAATGTAAAGTGGGCCATTCAGTATTGCCATTTAAGTTTAGAAGTAAGAAGAATACAAGGCAATTTGAGTGACACAGCTCAAATTCTTATACAAGTGCTGACTGGAACTGCGAAGAACACTTCTCAGTGCTCTGTGAATATGGTTATACTTCTTTCCTGAGGTTTTGGATTGAAGCCCATTTGTGAGTCATGGTATGCTACAGTAAAGATAATTAAAGCTTATTTAATTGAGAGTTGACTGAGTGTATACAAAAATTCTATCCTAATCAGAATATTTTTCCTTGGTCATAGGACTTGGACATTGATGAAAACTCAGAAAATTTGTGGGATTGGTGATAAGTTCCCTTTGCTCAGTCATCCAGTTTTCCTAAGGCTGTAAAAGTTAGTATATGTCTGTCTATGCCATTAACATTACTACTTGATAGTACTTCGACATCACAATGATAATATTTCATTAACAGAAGCGTAGCAGGGCTTTGGAGTTTCTGTAAGCTCACGATGCACTAAAGGCATTCAGAGATACTTGCATTAGACAAAAGTCAGCTGAATCGTTTGAAAATGTATGTGATGTTGACCAACTTAGGTTCATCATGACCCTGCCAATAGTAGCATGGGGTGTACAATGCTAGACTTACAAAGAGTGTGAACTAAGGTAATCTCTATTTGCTACTGCCCTCTTGCTGAGATATTACCACTCAAGTATCTAACCACTGCAGAAAGGTCTTCACTGCTTGTTTTCTGTTCCTGTCTTAGTTAAGCAGAAAAAGTAGGTATCAGTTGCCACAGGACATGGGAAATAACATAGCTGTAGATCTTTAGGACATGAATTATGAAATAATTTTAGGTGTCAGATTTATTTCTTTTATTATTGGCTGTAAATATTAATGTGTCTGCTTTAGCAGAAGAGGATGGAGATTCCTTAATGACTCTATTGTGTGATCCTACCATTGCAAAAATGCATTTTTACTTGTCGTGGATGAAATTTTTCAGTTACTAATTTAGAATCATAGAATTGGTTAGGTTGAAAGAAACCACTAGGATCATTGAGTCCAGTCATTAACCCAGCACTGCCAAGTCCACCACTAAGCCACGTCCATTAGTGCCACATCTACATGTTTTTTAAACCCCTCCAGGGATGATGACTCAACCACTCTCTTGGGCAGCCTGTTCCAATGCTTAACAACCTTTTCAGTGAAGAACTTTTTCCTAATAACCAATCTAAGTCTTCCCTGGTGCAACTTGTGGTCATTTCCTCTTGTCCCATTGCTTGTTACTTGTGAGAAGAGAACAAGCCCCACCCTGCTAGTACCACCTTTCAGGCTGTTGTAGAGAGCAATAAGGTCTCCCCTGAGCCTCCTTTTCTCCAGGCTAAACAACCCCAATTCCCTCAGCTGATCCTCACAGGACTTGTGGTCAAGACCCTTCACCACCTCTATTGTCCTTCTCTGGACATGCTCCAGCACCTCAATGTCCTTCTTGTAGTGAGGGGCCCAAAATTGCCCACAGAACTTGAGATGTGGCCTCACCAGTGCAGAGTACAGGGGACAATCACTGCCCTGGTCCTGCCGGCCACACTGTTGCTAATACAGGCCAGGATGCCATTGGCCTTCTTGGCTACCTGGACACATGCTGGCTCATGTTCAGCTCCTGACAACCAGCAGGCCAATATTCTTTTCTGCTGGGCAGCTTTCCAGCCACTCTGCCCCCAGCCTGTAGCACTGCCTGGGGTTGTTGTGACTCAAGTGCAGGACCCGGCACTTGGCCTTGTTTAACCTCATACCATTGGCTTCACCCCATTGATCCAGCCTGTTCAGATCCCTCTGCAGAGCCCTGTTACCCTTCAGCTGATCCTGCCCAACTTGATGTTGTCTGTAATCTGTCTGAGAGTGCACTTGATCCCCTCATCCAGGTTGTTGATAAATTTATTAAATAGGACTGACCCCAACACTGAGCCCTGGAGAACACCACTCATCACTGGCTGCCAGCTGGATGTAACTTCCTTCATGACCACTCTGGGCCTGGTCATACAGCATGTTATTTACCCAGTGATGAGTGCACCTGTCCAAGCCATGTGCTGCCCGTTTTTCCAGGAGAACGCTGTGGGATACAGTGCCAAGGGCTTAAGTATAGTCCAGGTTGATTCTGCATAGTCACAGAATGTTATCACTCTCACTCACGAAAATGCATATGTTAAAGCAGTCTGGACAGCACTAGGAATGAGGTTAGAAAAGGAGAGACTAGCTGTCAAATCCTCACTACATCTCTTAGGTTCTGCTAGATTGGTCATAAAACAGGTGATCGTTTTGCTGCAAAATCTTGTGCATTGTGTATGAATGTTAAGCAAGATTGCTGCCCATTTTCCTTGTTCCTTGATTTTCAGTATATTTTGGGCTGTTGTGTGTCTTCCTGTTGGATAAAAGGCAGAAGACTGTCACATGTGATGCAATGTTATTCCAAGAGGAGGAGAAGGAAGAGCACAGGCTATGAAGGCCATGTTCATTCTCCTATTATCACATTTCAGACTTTCACTGATGAATCATATGCCCCATGGTCTAGTTATAAATAACATGCTCAGCATTAATTAGTTTTGTTGCTGTCAATAATGTCCTTGGTTATCTACACAGGCTGCTCTTTAATTGTTGCTTCTGGTGCTTTTGCACATTTTTATCCATAGTTCATTATATCAGATCTTAATATTTGCACTAAAATATTTATATAATGACATTAATGCAATGTAGAGGTGGCTGGCCTAAGTGACCTCCACAAATAGATTCATTGATGTTAGAGCTTATTTAGGCAACTTTAGAAATTTTGAAGTGTAAGGTAAAAGATGTAGGTTATTTAAAATCAATCTTACTGTCATTCATTTTTTACTTACCTAATGCCCAAACCAAATCTTTTCGGCCGTGACTTTGCCTTTCTCATGGTTAAGAGTGAGAACCAGTGTATAAGGAGAAATATTATAAAAAGCACATGAGAAAAGTAATGTAAGCTCTTATGGTCATTAAATAGCTTACTACATTTACTTAAACTGCTGACATTGTGGCCTCTATTCCTAGCTTGCTGCCTAAAAGATGTTAGCTTTCAGCTGTGTATCTTTTTGTCTGTTTTTTTCGATATAGTTCTTCATTTTCCTTATTGCACTAGCTACAGATTTCTAATCTTTTCAAAAACTATGGCTTGCAAGGTCAAGTCTTGCTAAACAAAATAAGGAATAAAGAATTTAAACGTCAGTCTCTTCCTCCACATTCTTTTACCTAACTGGCTAATGCCACAGATGAGAGAACTGGTTGTAAAAGTCACAGTGAAACACTCCTCATTATAGCAATTACAGTCTTAGGAATGCTTCTATTTTTGGTAGTTGCTTTGAGCGTAATCTATAAAAAATATGGTATGTGCTCTGATTGGATAAAAATTACTTCAGGTATTGAAGCTGTAAACAGTTGTAAACTGGTTTTGGAAAATTACCATTATCTATTTTATAGCCCTGCAAGACATTTAGCATTTGCCTAATAAGAAAGACATATGTTAATTGTCAGGTATTTCAAAGTTTTCTGTAGTATTTAATTTTTGTATGTCCACAAATGGCTCACTTGGGAAATGTTGTTTAATTAATATATGCTGATTGGATATTTAACTAGATTACTTTGGGTATTACCCCCATCTGGAAGTTACTGTGAGCACTGAAGTTCTTTGGCATTAAAAATGAGCCTTTCACTAAAAGTTCCTGGCATTGCAGCTCGGAACCTAGGTGTGAATGTTGATTGTGGCATTTCACTGTGGACATATGAAGCTTCTTTGGGAATAGTAAAAGATGAAGAATTTGCACTGAAGTGCCAATTGCTTCCTGTGTTATATCCTCCTGAGGTTTTTAGTATCTTTGGTTCTTTCTTTATAGTGCCAATTGTGAACACTTGGAGGGCATCTTGCTTGCATCTGAAAGTAAGATTGGGCTGAAAAGTGACAAAGCAGGTCCTGCTTGTTATTTGCTCAGTGTAACTAAACTTGTTAAATTTGAGTGTGTGATGAAGCAGGAGGCTTGTATGGGGCCAGACTGCTCAGCACCTTTCAAGTCTGTGTCCTAATTCAGAAAATACATTCTGTACTTGTTACTAGAGTTCCTGTTCCTCAGGCTTCTCAAGCACATGTTGGATGATACAGCATTGAATCTTGAATATGGTTCTCTCATCTTTCTGCTGATGATCTTCCCTTTGGTTTGGTTTAGTTTTGTTTGTTGGGGTTTTTTTCCCTAATCTAAGTTGTACTAGTTTTTTTATACTAAGTTAGTGATTGGTATTCATATTTTTTCTATAAGGGTTTGCTCTCTTAGGGGTTGGGGATTTTTGTCTGGAATGAATAGATTGAGGTGAAGGAGAAAAAGCAGTATGAAGTATATAAATTATGATAAATGTAAACCCTTAATAAATGAAAAAAAATATAAATAACATTCATTCTGAAAGAATAAATGAAAAGTTACTTTAATACAAACCATTTAAATTTATATAAGGAATTTATAGGTTTCGATAGATGTTGCTAAGCTTCCCTAGGTTTGTAATGATTCTGAAGTATTTTTGAAAAGCTTTGAGTTGTATCACATGTTTTTGCAGTTGATACATTCTGCATTGAGAAGTTGCACAAACGTTTTTTACAAGAAAATAAATAAAATCCCTATGTTTGGTGGTTGCTCAGTTGAACTTTCTAGGCCAGAAAGCTTTATCTTCACCGTTATTTGCTGCTCTTTTCTTTTAATGATGGAAGTTCATGTCAAGCTATGTACAGTTTATCACCTCCTGCAGGAAGATACCCTTCTTTAAGTTCACACTTCAGAATAACATACTGATTTTTATTTGCTAGCAAGGGAGGGAGGTCCTAATTTTACTAGGCAATAGATTTCTCTTTTAGTAATTGGATGGATTTGGAGCCACTTGCACATTTTTTTCTCCATTATTAGCTGTACTAAGTTGTGTTTACTGTTTCCTAGGAGAAAGAGGACACAGAATAAGACAATAAATTGTTGATTGTTTTGGATATTGGTACTTTAGGAGCTTCTAGCTTTCTGAGCATTGCAAAGACCTTAACTGCCACTGCAGGGTGTTGCTGCCCCAGGGCTTTGCTCCCACACTCACCACTTTGAGAGATTTGATTTAAGTACTGTGCCATTCAGGCTTCTTTGTTATAGCAACATAGCAAGTAGCAGGCCTAACATTTGCTTTTTAAAATTCACAATTTTTCATCATGTAAAAAGAATTTCTAAATGTACTGCAGAAGCAGGCAATCTTCAGCAAGGATTTTGCTAAACTGCTTATACTATGAATCGCCCCATGCTACAATACAGAGTAAATAAAACTATGTAAATTAGGGGGAAAGATGACATATATCTTCATTCCCAAAGACAGCATTTAGTATAATTTTCCAGTGTCTCTAGTCTTGCACTATGAGTTTTCTTCATGTTAAAAGGATTTATTCATCTTCCTAGTGCACAATGTTCACTTTTCTGCACAAACAACTATGTACTTCTTTCATTCTATCCAATAAAACAGAAAGAATTGTATTGCTGCTAAGATTTCAGTCTTCTCTTGGGTCTCTACCAGAGCAAACAGGTTTCTTCTATTTGCTTCCTTCCCATGAAGGGAATCTGGAAAATTAAAAGGGAAGGAGGACGCCTTCCTCTAGGTTTTTAAATCCTCTTTCAAATTCTCTTATTTTTCTCCCTACTTATTCATATTTCTTTAACTTCAAAATAGACTTTAACTCCAGAAAATAAAATCTTATTGTCCTCTGTGTCAGCTGCATACATGGGAACAATGAGTGCATAACTTATATGTTTACACAGAATTAATGTCTTTATATACTATGAGATATGAGATACCACAGATGGCATGTGGATGGAGCTGTGCAGTATCATCTAACCACAGAATCTGCAGCTGCTGAGACTCCTTCCAATGCTGTTTTGAGATTGAACACATTGGTGTCTGTAACAACAAAAATAAAAGAGACATTTTAAACAGGAGAAATCAGAAAGCTTTTACTGCTTAGAAAGGAAAAGGTCAGTCCAGAGGGATGGATCATGAAATCTGAGGTTCCCACTGCAAAGCAAAAAAATGTGGTAGGACCTGCATATTTTGGATTTCCATAATTTTAAAAAATATGTTGACTCAGTTTATCTTCACGTTCCACCAATGCTTTCAATAACAATGGTCAAGCCTCATCCATTTGAGCAAGGAAGTGTACCAAAGACTCTTTAACTTGCTGTGATTTGCTGGCTTAAGATCTTGCAAGAGCCAAATCCCTACAGTAATAACATTCTCTTATGTTAGTAATACCGTAAATCCTCTAAAAATCCTCTAAATACCGTAAATACTCATGAATACATGATTCAGAGTGTTCATTCCTACTGTCAAAATGGTGCCTTTAAATAGGCAATTTCTGAGTTAGACTGCTTCAGTTTTGTGGTTGACTTGCTGAAAAAACCTACTTGATTATTTATTTTGTTTGTTAGGGGTTTTTTTCTAAAATTTAAGGCCCTCCCCAAACTTAAAAGGTCCACAAAACCTAGCATTCTGAGACTCATTCCCAAATGGTGTACAAAGATTTAAATTTTATTTACCTCCTTTTCACTTCTTCCAAGAGGCAAGCAGTGAATATAAGTATCTAATTAACACAAGGTTTTCTTTATTCATGCATATGAGTGTTCATAACATTCAATCAACTAGGCAACAGAATTGTACATTACATGGGAATCAACATACAAAAAGAGTAACCATTATATTTTTATCCTGTGTGGTATAATAAGGCAATCTAGAAAGAATGGAGTGTGATTGAAATATTAATATATAGTGGTCAAGAAACAAAGCTAAAAGCAATCAGTGTAACATTGGCCTCAGAGCTAAGTGTGTTGTGGTTAAGCAAACCATGTACCCGAGGAAATGGATATCATGACATCCTAATTCCTTGAACTAGTAAAAAAAAAAAAAAAAAAAGTTTTTCTTTTTTCAGGTTTTCTATAGAGAGAGACTGCCCATAGAAATTGTTCCACAGAAACTGTTCCATAGAAAATGTGTATTCCACAATGGCAACTTAACAGAAATGTATTACATGGTATCTAATATGCCTGTTTGCTAATTTAAGAATTTCTGTTTAGAGTTTGTATGACAAGAATGGTAATTTTTATTTAAAAAGTCAGATGTAATTACCTTATAATTATGTATGTTCAGCATAGGACTAGAAGATTTAGAAAATCCTGGGTGTACAATTCATTGTCACAGTCTGATGATTTGACCCTGTCTGTACCCCTGAGGTTTGAGTGCCTCATCTGTCCTACCTGTGACAACATAAAAATGTTGTTTCCCTACACTCACAAAGTCTGCATGGTAAAAATTCCCAGAGAAGCATTAAGTATTCAGTCTTTCTGTATTTACATTGCTCAGTCTTCTATTCCCTTGGGACAATAGATGGCAGCAGATCTGTATTTGGGCAGTCTTCTTTGTACATACATTGCACACAGGAGGCACTCCTAAGTGGTATAAACTGTAAAACCTGGAAGACAGTTTGAATAGCAACTAAAATTTCATGAAACCCTTCTTTTTTCAGAGAGAAAAAAAAAGAGATGTCAAATCAGTTAAGGTGGCTGAAGGATAAACATATGCATTTTAAAACTTTCTAAATTTAGCCTATGATTCAATAATACATACATGTGTTTGCATATGCTTGCATAAAATATATATGACTTTTTTTTAAACACTATCAGATTACAGTAGGTTGCCAATTTAAAAAAAAATGTTTCTTGGATAAGTGTCAGTAGCAGTAAAATCCATCTGTCAGAGCTGACAGAATGCTGAACTTCAGGGAAAAATATGACAAAACATTTAAAAATTTGCTTAAAATAGAATACTTAGAGAGATGGTTAAATTTCTCCTTTCATATTCCACTGTCTACTGGGCTGGATGAGTCCCTTACCATAGAAGTGGTTTTATGCTAATGGTGTGTGCAGGTGAGAACTGGTTCAGGGAAGAATGCAATCATCAGCTACCAGGATAAATGCATAGATGACAGAACATTAAGTAATAATTGCCTAGAGGGTGGAGAATAGAGGCTTGGTAACAGACTTGGGACAAGTCTGCCAACAGCAAAAAATACCATAAATTAATATAATGGTGCATAAAATTAAATTTGGACAAAAACTGAATCTCTTCAGCTGAGGGAGGTACTAAGTTTTCTAGAGGCCCAGAAAGCATTTGGCAGGCTGACTGTTTGTAGCTGGGCCACAGTTAATTATGGGAAATACCAGCTGCTGCAAGAAGGAATTCTAAGTGTGGTCTCTTGCTACAGTTCTGTATCACTTAATGAATCAATGGAAATTATTAGAGTAAGCATATTATGGGTAAAAATCACTGCTACAAATGAATTTTCTCTTTAGCAGTAGCTGACATAGAACAGACACCTTGAACAACACAGCTAAGAATAATTGGTCCAAAATGACTGCAAACTACAAACTGTAATCAAGCTTTGAAGTATTAGAAATAATGCTGAGCAGGGTGGGCAAGCATTACAAGATAATTACAAAGATAAATGTAATTTATCTTTGTAATTACAAATATAAAATGAATTCCCAAAGAGCATTGAATTAAAAATGGTAGTATTTCCTGGTTTTTACTATGTAAATTTGCATTTTAATGCAGTTTTAATTTTTTATGAAAGCATATGTGTTTTTTATAGGTTATATGACAGGATTCCAATTTTTTTGTGATGAAAAGTCAGTAGATACCCACAAAAAAACTGTAGCACTGATCTGTGACAGAAACCAGGAGAAGCACCAAAACCTGTCATGATAGGTTTGCTAACATGATACAAATAATGTCCAATTACCTTAAAAATGGTGATTTTTACTTTTTCCTCTCCACTCACCTGGGACTTTCTTTATATTTTCCATGTCATAATCATGTAAAGGGTGGGTGGCTAGAGGTAATTGGGCTAATTGTATGGTGCAACAAATATGAGGTCAAAATTCAACCAATACATTTATTCAGCATACTATAAGCATGATATTTGTATTTAATATTAAAAGCATAATATTTGTATTTCTGATCGTAAGGGTTTCTAAATATGGAAATGACTTAATGAGTGGGTTTTATCTGGGGTAGAATTAATTTTGTTCACAGTGGCTAGTGCAGGGCTATGTTTTGGATACATGGTTGCTGCATGGTATTTGGTTGCTTGCTGTGGTTAAACCACAACACTTACATAATGGCATAAGGGCCAACAATAAAAAACATATCAAATGTGTAACAATATACAGAAATCCAGTGATTCAGAAAGTCAGAAAGCAAGTCTCTCTTTAGATCCCTGATCTAAAAGATAGCAAATCTGGACCTGAGAATGTCTTAAAATGTGCTGTCTTGTGTTTGAATATCTTGATACAGTTTAATATTATATGCAGTGCATAATTTCAAAATGTGTAAAGGTATGTGTAATACTCTTTTAGAGAAATGCTTTATTTTGATAGAATCTCACACTGAGATTTCATCTGAATAAGATGAAAGATGACTTTATTCACACAATAATGACTGACTTGTAATTTGGATCATTGGCCATTTTATCAAGTATTTTACTTTACTATGCTTATAATTAATTTAGGTGTGGCACCTAAATTATTTAGGACTGGAAGCTATCAGAAAGTTTGAAAATCAGCCTTTATTTAAGCAACCATTTATACAGATTCTGATCCTAGTGCCTCTTTTCTTAATATGGTCTTTTAAAGTTAGGGAAAAAAGAAAAAACCAAAAACTTCTAAAAATTACAAAATTGTAAGTGCCATTACTAGAATCAGAAAAGGCCTGGACTGAACAGAACCATAAAGATTATCTAGTTCCAATCCCCATGTCATGGACAGGGATATATTTCCCTAGACCAGGTTCTTGGAGCTCCATCAAATCTGGCCTTGAACACTTTCAGGGTTTCTTTTATAATGCTAAGCTATGATATGCAGCAGCCAGGAACTGTGCTAATATCTGAAGCTTCCAGTAAAATGATCCAAGATGGATGTGTCTGTGAAAGAGTGTATATATCTTACAGAATATAAAAAGAGGTGTTCTGTATCTTACGTATGACATTACACTTCAGAGGGCACACTAACTTCATGGAATTCATTGGTTTTCTCATTGCTAAAGTGGAAGCTATCATGAAGAAATATACATTTTTTGGGGGTCTAATAAACCAGCAATGCTATGAACAGGATGGAGAGTGCTGAGTGGTTGCAATGCATGACATAGACAAGTACCTCCTTGGTTAACAGGTTTTGTTCTTACCTCTCCCCTTAAATCCATGGCTGTTTGTACCTAAACCGTTCCAAAACCAGGTTGATACTCTGTTTTAAGGTTACTAGAGAAAGGTAAAATCTTAAGCATCACTTCTGATTTAAAGATCATAAAAAGATCTGCTTTTTATGCACTTGGTGTAAAGGACTAATGTGGATTGGCACGGTCCCCACTAAGGCTGTGTTTAGCCAATGTCAAAAAGTTTATCAAATTAGTGTGTGGAGCTTTCTTAGGGAAGTTTTATACTTCACACCTACCTCTGAAATGTGTGTGTGATGAGCACATTTAGGATGACCAGTTAACAGTGCCTTGGCAGAGGCAAGCATCTTACACACAGTCTGTGTCTGTGTATGGGGGAAAGACAAGCAGCCCACTTTTTTTTTTATGCTAGATCTGACCCACAAAATCTAAGGACAGAAAGATTTTTTCTGAGTGAAAACGAAGTTTTTATCCCCTTTATACCATTCAGTTTTGTTTTAAACAAACAGAAGAACTGTAAGTGCACATGTTGGTGGTAGTGTGTACCAGAGTTTCAAAAAGATATAGGACTTTTTGTGTGCAGGGATTATGTGCAGATGCATTACAGAATTATTTAATTTAATTTAATTTAAGTTCATTTCATTTGGGCCTTCCAGCAGAGTCTGCTTTAAAGGATGACTTCATTGAACGGCTGACTAATTTGGATGTGGCAAACAGAGATGAAGATACGTGGGTTCTGGATTGCAGACTGGGGCACTCAAACTCGTTTCCTCATTCAAGTGAGAAAGAGAAGATCAACAGAAATGTGTTGCATCTGAGCCTGGAACTGAATGTGAGTAGGACTGTATTCATGCTATATTGGATTTCAACAGGCATTTATTATATACAATTACATTTTTGGTATGCGTTTATTTTGGGTCAGTCTAAAACCGTGTTCCAAAATATCTGACGAACTGCAAAGTTTTGGGCAGGATACAGTTTTCCAGATGGTCTGTGAGTCCATGTGTCTTTGTGCTGCTGAGAGCAATGCATACAGAAAATTTTTGAAATTATATAAATAGATGAAGATACACAATGTGCCATTTCTAAAATCTTGATGGGTGTTTAGTTTAAATTAGTTGCTTCCTGTAAATGCATTGCAGGAGCAAGCTGTGTGTGCACGTGTGCATGTGCGCAACCCAAGCGCTGGGAGCCATGCTGCTGCTTCTCAGGGTTTTGGAGAAGCAGAACTGGCACTGGAGTCAGACTGGCCATGAGTTTGACAGGAGAAGTTTTGTAACTTCCTGGGATATAAAGCACTGAAGCTTCAGAGGGCAAGCGGAGTTAATCACAATGTCAGGCCAGCTTAATGCAGCTGGAAATACTGACATGCTCCCAAGGGTGAGCAGTAAGCAGCCTACAGAGACATGTTTTGGCAGTAGTTTTCAAATTGGAGGGAGAAGGGAACAGAATGTAGAAGAAGAGGGAAGAAACATGGAAAGGATTGAATGATTGAAAGAAATTGCTTTAAAGACTAGATTACATAAACAGTTTGTGCAAAGAAACACTAAGACAAATTTGTGTAAGAGTGACATCTATTGGTGGAAATACAAAAAGTTACTTAGAAGTACACTTAAAATGCATTTTAATGCCTACAGTCACCGATGGTATTCTCTTGAGCTTGTTATAAAATTTATTTCTTGTCCTAACTTTCTTTTCTTAAGATAATTATTTAGAATATTCTTGTACCAGTGTGAAGGTACAGGTTTATCCTTGTAATAAATTGTTGAGATGAAAACAAATAACTGGATTGAGAGGAACTGTGACATAGCTGTTATCACTGCTAGAAATATATACTACAACAGGAAGTATATAGTCCATAAGGATTCTTTGTCTACATTTATGAAGTCCTTGTATAGAACAGGAGAAGTTACAAATTAAAGGCCATTTAAGAACAACATTTTGTGTAACATAAGAGATATCTGAGATTAGTAAGCAGTTTCCATATTTCTTACTTTTGTTTTTAAGAAACATGTGTAAAAATCTAATTAATTGCATTATGAAAAAATTAAATTATTTCCGTTTGTTGTAGTTAGCAAGGAGGAATATTTATTCCACTCTTTTTAAAATACTCAGAACAAAAGTGTTTAATTTCGATATAAAAAAGGGTGCTCAACATGGGCTGACTGCTAGGGACCCACCAAGACACTTTATCATGAAGCTCACTCCCTGTGACTCTCTTTCAGAACAGGACTTTGGGTTGAATTACAGACCCCTTGTATCTCCAAGACTATTTTTGTTCTTGAAGGTGAGTCCATGGGATTGAAGGAGGAGTTGCCAAAAGAATGGTAGTGAGAAGGCTGCTGCAGCAGTTGCTGCCATCAGAATCTGTTTGGACTGCAGCACTGCTAGAAGCAGCCTGTAGGAAAGATAGTGGCCAAAACCAGGCTGCATGAGTTGCTCTGATGGCAGCAACCCTTGGGTGTTCCCTTACTCTTCAGAATGGGATGTCACGCCCAGATATTGTCTTCCCTGTGCAGTCATCAGACTGGACCACAAGACAACTGTGGTGGGCCAGTGTCTGGAGAGCAATTCTGAAGCTAAGATCATGTTCTGAGGAAACAGCATCTAAAATAGACCAATTTATTTACCCACAGTTGCACTACACCCAGTCATGTTATCTATGGCCCTTTTCTGCTATTAGAAGAAAACATTTAGCCTGACTGATCAAAAGTTTGGCACTATTGTTTTAAAATGCACTTATATTCATAATAATAACAATATGAAAAACAAAGCTATTTATTAAATAGCTGTGCTTGCTCTGGATTAGGAGCACCCTAACATTAATGTGTAATATAATTGTGCATGTGCATATATAGTGTTTGCTTATGGAATCATGGAATGGTTTGGGTTGGAAGGAACATTACGAATCATCTAATTACAACTCCCCTGCCATGAGCAGGGACATCTTTCACTAGAGCAGGTTGCACAGGGCCCCATCCAACCTGACCTTGAACACTTCCAGGGATGGGGCATCCAGATCTTCCCTGAGCAGCCTGTTCCAGAGCCTCACCACCATCACAAGCAAGGAATTTATTCCTACTATCTAATCTAAACCTACTCTCTTTCAGTTTGAAGCCATTATCCCTTGTCCTAGCAATACAGGCCCTTGTAAAAGTCCCTCTCCATCTTTCTTGTAGCTCCCTTCAGGTGCTGAAATGTGCTGTAAGGTCTCCCTGGACCCTTTTCTTCTCCAGGCTGAACAACCCCAACTCTCTCAGCCTGTCTTCACAGGAGAGGTTCTCCATCCCTCTGATCATCTTCAAGGCCCTCCTCTGGACTCACTCCAGCAGGTCCATGTCCTTCCTGTGCTGGGACCCTAGAGCTGGATGCAGCACTGCAGGTGGGGTCTCACCAGAGCAGAGCAGAGGGGCAGAATCCCCTCCCTCTCCCTGCTGCCCATGCTGCTCTGGATGCAGCCCAGGACACCATTGGCTCTCGGGGCTGGGAGTGCACACGGCTGGGTCATGTCCAGCCTCTCACCCAGCAGCACCCCCAAGTCCTTCTGGGCAGGGCTGCTCTCGATGTGTTCATCCCCAGCCCGTGTTGATAATGGGAGTTTGCCCTGAACCAGGTGCAGCAGCAGCACTTGGTCATGTTTAACCTCATAATATCCCCATTGGCCCACTTCTCCAGCTTGTCCATGATGTTATTGAAAAGATGTTTCTATGTTTCTGTTAGTTGGAAGAAGGTAGATAATGTAGATGAGAGAGAGGGTGAATGAATTCGGCTCTGACGGAAATTTTGAATGCACAATCTACACCAGAAGCATGGAAAAAGATCCTGCATTAGATTTTAAACCTTAGACATGGAGAAGATACAGAGATATGGAAGGTAATGAAACAAAATAGAAATGAAGCTCCACCCTATTTTCTATACAGCATTTCATCTCAGATTTTAAAAAAGCACATGCTTTTTTTAAAAGTGAGATGTGAAAATGCTGCTAAAATTGCAATTAATAGCTAGTAATTATTTAAGAAATTATGGTAAATAAATGTAACTGTGAATTTTATTTTATAAAGCTTTTGTTTAATCTTTAAACTGCTGTATCACACTGTAGATGGGGAGCAAAAGGCCTGTTGAAATGAAAAGAAGATGAAAAGAGAGTAAACTAGAAGAGGAAAAGGATTAAAAATTCATCGTCATTCTTTGTAACACTAAGTGCCAGCCTTTGTGCCTTAATGTACAAAGATCTCACTTCGTTTACTTACGAAGTTTATAGTGATCTTCTGTTCCCTTTGGTACTTGTATGTCTGCTCATATTAACCAGATCAGCCAATACATCTTTCTAGAAGCTCTGTCTCAGATCTACCATTGCTTTTTCATGTGATAGGTTTTACAGGCTAATATTCCATACATTTGTTGATGCAGTATACAGTATGCACTCCTTCAAAATAGTAAACTGAGTTTCTTAATGTGCTTTCTGGTTTTATAACCATATAGCTATTACAGTGTTTTTTCAAATTCTCTAAAGTAGTCCATATCTTCATGTCAATCAGAATTTAGATGACGATGTTCAAAAACACTTTGCATTTATAGATGTATTTATACAGACCCTTACACCAAATGTGTCTGGTGTCCACACATTCTGTTAACATGTATTGCTGAATTCTGGTAAGAATTACCGTATCTATGTTTCTGCTGCTACATCTAAAATCAATTACTTAAGTTCAAAGCAATTATGTTGGTGATACCCAGATCCCTCAAAACTCAGGAAAGCTGCTCACATAATGGTCTTAAGTGAGGTAACAAGGCTGAGAATAATGATGAAAATCAAGGCCTTACAGGTTTTCTTCCATCTTTCCTGCCTTTCCTATTTTAGAGCATTTAAACAGTTAAAATACTAAGTATAAAATGAGGTAATCAGCAGGAGAGACAAACAGGAGAGCAGGGCAATGTTAAAACCATTCTCAATCTGTGCAGTAAAAGTTAGGCTGAGGACAGGGCAGAGGGCGGACTGTGTCAGCTGAACTTTAGATCAGTTCAAGCCACCCAAGCTACAAACAGAGCCTGCTGCTTCTCAAGGCTCTTCTGAAGTCTGACACGGTGCATATTTGATTCTATGACTATTTTCAACAAGTTAGGCAAACTTTTCTAGATTTGAGGTTCTTTATTTTGAAAAAGCAGTAGAACGTTTGTTTTCAGTTTAGCAACCTTGGTGTTTTGTAGAATGTGTCTTTCTGTCCTGTTCATGTTTATCCAGTTTGTTATTACAGTAATCTGAAAAGGCAATCTGAATAGATATGGAGTCAGGAAGTGTTGAGCTCTGCCATATGATAGTGGTAGAAATTAGATGACTTCATTCCAGCTTAATGTGTGTTTTCTTCAAAGCTAGTTTTAAAACCTACTTCAGGTGAGCTCTTACACATTTCAAGAACAGAACTAGAGTGAGTTGTAGGTGTGACTTCTGTCTGTGATTAAATGTAGGTCAGAAAGGGTGTGGATTATTAAATGTGCTTTAAACTGTAAGGAATGGTTGTCCTTTTGTATAATTAGTGCATTGACTGCCTTGAAAGTTGCTGTAACAGGTTTTAGGGCTTTTCTGGAGCACCAGAGAGTTGTCAGTTTTATTAAGAAAAGAGGCTTGTAACATAATCATAACTGATTTTTTCTAGAGATTTTGAAGTTGTTCCTTTAGATGCAGTGTTACAGCCTGTTCAGAAAGACTTTCCTTATGAGATAGATTCAGCCAGCATTAAAAAACTTCAGCCAACAAACTGGCTCCATCTCATTTTACATCACAATGATGACGTCTTTTTAATATAAAAAGTATTGATGTATGTATTTTATCCAGAAACACTCTGTTGAGTAAGTAACCAATATGTCTTTCATTATCAGCTATTGAGTCTCTCAACAAAGGACTCTCCACTGGGCTGATAATCAGAATGTGAGAAGCAGGTCTTTACAAAAACCTTACTTTAGGCTGGGAGTTTATGGACTGTGTGGAGAATCTGAGAGACTGGCTTACTCACTCATTACACTGACTCAGTTTTTTGGCCATTTCTCCAGGCATATATATAGAGATGAGTTTCCTTGTTCATCCTAGAGCTCTAAAAGCTTGAAAGTTTCTCCACACTTCCTAGAGTTTATTACAAAAACAGGTACATATAAAGCAGTATTTTCTGCAAGCTTGTGAGATTACCTCTGGTTTTATAGGGTATATTTCTGCTTCTGGATTTTTAATTACTCACTTTTCAACTTTGGGATTTCTAGCAACTCCATATATTGTATAACTTCAGCCTGACACTCAAAGCACCATCCTTTTCACTACTAATTTGGTCCTGGTCTCCTAAATTTTGTTGGGATGTTGTTTACACATGAAGTATGAGATTCCTGTTTTAAGTCCACTTTTAAACTAAACTTTTCCGAAGTCCATTAAAATCTTAAATAGTTAAATAGTGGCTGTAATCACTAACCTATTTTATAGGATTGTTACAGCTTTTTTATTACAGGGAAGTTTTATTCTAAGTGTGGGTTGTTGCTGATATAAACAGATGAATAAATATTTTGGCATAATCTGAATCAGTATGTTTAGTTTAAAAGGCATCATGAAGTTGTTCATATAGGTACATTTTTTGTTAGTGACTAACAAAACTATTCTTGAAAATATGATTTAATGTTTATCCATCATAAGTTAACCAAACCCCAAATAAGTAGGCACATACATAAATAAGCAAGACATAACCATACAATTTATCAGAACAATGACCAATTAATCATGTAATTGAACATAAAAATAGATGTGCATTTACATGTAGAAAACTTTGGTTCAGTATTGTCACTTTGCGCCATTTATTTTGCCATAAAATGGAATTTAGAATTGCTTTAGATTTGCCTTCAAGAAATTTTGTCTTGGGGGAAATCACCAGTGCTGAGGTAGCTTCCTTGCACCTGTTTTGTAAATCCTGGTATTATAAGAATAGGTTGGCATAGGGAGTGATAAGGACTCTGTGTCTTGTTTCTTTATGTAGAGCTTCCTTTTGTGATATTAATCTATATCAAGCCTAGAAACCAGGGGAGCCATGATCCATCAGTTGTTTCTGACCTTGGCACCTGATGATTAAGCATAGCGGAGAAGCAAGTCTGGAGCTTGCTAAGGAAATGCCAGGCAGCAGGGCAGAAGACATTGCTGTGTGTTAAATCACAGATAAAGTTGGGAAGGTTTCCAATGCCCTTTGTCTATAGGTATGCAGGCAACCCTGTAATTGAAAAGGTGTCTGTAAGCTTCATCTAAGCCCTTAGTATTACAATCTGATTTTCAGGAAACTTAGTCCCTGCAGGAGATACCAATGGCATTTGCTGTTGAGTTTATGATGTTTTATAATATGTTGAAAAGGCAAACAAATGCTTTTTGTACAGTTTACATTTTTAAACATTAACCCAAAAGCTAAATGTGTTGGGATACTTTGTTGTTGCTTGTTGTCTGTAATACTCAGCTTTTTAATAGATATTGGGATACTTTGTTGTTGCTTGTTGTCTGTAATACTCAGCTTTTTAGTAGATGTTGGGATACTTTGTTGTTGCTTGTTGTCTGTAATACTCAGCTTTTTAGTAGATGTTGGGATACTTTGTTGGTGCTTGTTGTCTGTAATACTCAGCTTTTTAGTAGATGTTTCTTGGTAATCACATACAGCAGTGTGATCTGCAGCTGATTGCCCTGTGAAGGACAGCTTTCCCCATGTTGCTTGCTTAAGATTACTCGTCACAGCTAAATGGCTGACTGTAGAATGACCCTTTAACTTGGGTGCAAATCAAAGAAAGGTATCCTTAATTTCTGAGGTACCCATGTGGAAATTTGATTAAAAAAAATTCTTAAAGGCCTGGGAATGAGAAGAATATAAAATCCTGAAGGTTTGCAGTCTCTGTAGTTCCAAAAAAACAAACAAACACAAAAAAATAGTGAAAGTGGAGACTTGCGATGGAAACCTGACCCAAATGTTACTGACTTTCTGCATATCAATAATGCTTAGGAGTATTTTGAACTTTCTCTATAAGTATTGATAAGAAAAATATATAGTATCATAGGTTCAGTTAGAGAGTTTTGTAGATTTCCTTCAAGTGTTTTTGTTTGTATCAACTAAGTAAATCTCACACATATAGCAGTACAGTCTATGAAAATTATCACAGAATATGTCAACAGAGATTGTTCTGGTTCGGAACGATCCAAGGCTGGTGCCGTGCAGATGGACAAGGCTGTCTGATTTCTAAACAGTTAATTTGGCCCTCCTGGGCGCTGGCCGCTCTCCGCCGCCCAGCGCTCCCGGTCCCTGGGCGCGGCCGGAGTCTCTGATAAGTACCTGTGTGCACCTCTCAGCAGGAGCTGTGCAGAGCGAGGACAGTGGTAATATGAAACCAGTCTCGTTGGTTTTTGTTCATGGCCCTGGAGGCTGAAATCTGCATTCCAGATGAAACCTCCAGCAAATCGGAAGAGAGTCTCTTTTTTTCCTACTTTCCTCGGCTTCAAGGGCGCTCACCCGAGTTGGCTCTGCCCGGCCGGGCACTGGGGGTTCTGCAAGGGCTTCTGGAGGGGGCACAGGAAACTTCAGAGTCGTTAGCTCGGGTTTCCATTTGACTTTTTTTGGCGATTATGGATTTACAAAAGAAGTTCTTTATCCGAGTGGAAAGACTGTGCAAAGGAATCCGTCAGGAATTTTCTGCTGAAAACCACCCAGCGCTGGCGCACCGGGACAAGGAAGTAGGGAGCAGCCGCGGCGCGCTCGGCCCGGCGGGGCGGCTGCTGTAGCTGCCGGGCGCTGCGGGCTCGGCGCGCCGGGAGCCGGGGGCGCGCAGCCCGTCGGGGCGCGGAGCCCCGGGGGGACCCTTGGCCGAGGCTCCAGCCGAGGTTAGTGCTGTGACAAACCCCTCTTGTGCGAGGGAACAAGTTCCAGACGCTGCCGAGAACTTTTTTTTACGGTGGGTCGTTCTGCTTCTCCCTTGGCGGAGCGGGGAGCCCCGACGGCCGGGGCGGAAGGAGCGGCGGCGCGGCCCGGCCGGGAGCGCGGGGGGCCGGCGGCCTGCGCGGGCCGGGCCGCCTGTTGCAGCGCCGGCAGCCTGAATGCACGCAGTGAGTGTTTGCTCAGCAGTCAGCAGCACGGCTGGAAGGGAACCTATTCGCTACTTCACGCAACATGGAAGAACATAATGGGATGCCTGACTGTAGTGAGCTTTTAGACCTGAAGAACACAGCAGAAAGCAACCATGACTCTCTCACTACATTTTCTGTGAAAACACTGTTCGGATTTACAACCAAGTTTGAATCTACAGCTCCCGAAGAAGAAACAGTGCTTAAAGCATTTCAACCTTTGCACAGCAATATAAATACTCATGCTAACACCTGGCATGAGAGGAATGATAATGGTTGTAATGCGGACTCAGAAAATCAGCACAGTGTGAATAGTACCAGTGGCCAAGCTGACCCAATGTCTGGCAGGCAAGCAGGCCTGGAGCTGGAGTTAGCTGACCAAAACGAATCACTTCTTCAGCATCTGAGGTTTGTTCAGACTTCTTTGTCTGAACTGGACAGTGATGACAAGGATGCTATTCTTGTACAAGGTACTTTGGTTCATACAACAAGTGACACAGAATCGGACACGGAGAATAAGGATCTAGACACCGATGAGAACAGTGCAAGCAAATACGGGCTAAAAAATGCTGCTTTGTCTGCTGAGGCCTTGGACAATAGCAGTCAAAATAAGGAAGAGTCAGAATCAGAAGGGCACAGCAACAGTGGTGACACTGTGTATACAGATGACATTGAGTTACACCCACCATTCTCTAAGCAGTTCCCAAAAGAACTGGATGGTATTCTAGAGTATGATTCCAATAGAAAAGACAAAATGTTAATGGATGAGCAATTTACTCGTTTTCTTGCTACAGGGGAATGCCCTCAAGAACTTTCAGATGAAGAACAAAGACCTTCAGCTGATAATATATCACTCCAAAAAACAGCACTGGCTGAAAAGACTTTCCAGCTGCCTGCTTTCTTTAGTGGACTACGTGTGAGGAAAAAGGGACTAACCACAGAAGATGGGGAAACTGTTACAGAAATTAAACCAAGGGAGAATGATTTAGCTGTGCTTAAATTACGACAGCCTGTTAAGAAATCCAGTATTGCATCAGGTTTGACCAATAAAAAAAAATCATCTGAACCTAAAGCAAATCCCACTTTCCTAGAACAACTCTCGCACTTGTTAAACATAGACGTCTCCAAGAATGAAGATAGAACTGAGGACTCTGGTGAGGGATCTGGGGAGACCGAGGACAGTGATGAAGCTCAGGAGAACAAAGCCTCCAGCAAAAGAGAGCTACGATTTCCCTCTGAGGAGATAAAATCAAGCCCTGCTGAATCTGCACTGGATGCCTTTAAAGCTTTATTCACACGGCCTCCCAAGAAAGAAACAACTGCAGATCCTTCAGAGCTGGAAGCCCTAAAACGCAAAATGAGAAATGAAAAAGAGTCCTTGAAAGCTGTATTTGAAAGGTCAAAATCAAAACCTGGGGATGGACCATCAGACAAATCTGTAGGTTGAATTACTTTTTCTTCCTAAGATCTGGAAGTGGAAGGATAAGAAAATAATGTCTTGTTTAAATATTATTGGTGGGGACTTAAGATCAAAATGTCAGAATTGGTCTCTTCTTCTGGCAATCTCAAATTTTGGATTTCCAGCTGAGGAAATCCTGGGGCTTGTTTGTCAAAATTTTTGATCATCTGCCATTGTAGCAGAATTTGGCCACAACTGATGGTGACAGTAAAAGCCTCTCAATTAGATGTGAGAACTTAAAAATCAGCTTCTGATTTTAAAAGATATCTACATAACAGTTCTCCATATGTTAATTACAGCTTTAAAGCAGTTTGATGCTGCAGATATTTACTGTAATATTATTTAATAATTTCTCAATCTTACTCTGTTTTCTTTCATTGAGGAATTTATTTTAAAAACTAATATTTCATTTTACCTGTAGGAATAATTTTATGATAAGAATTGATAAAAGAAGTTGTGGGTGATTTTCAGCTCAGTTTGTTGAGGACATGGAACCTGAAGTAATTTTTCTTTCTTGTTTACATGCATATAACTGGCTTTTCCAATATTGATAAGCATTTAAACTTATCCAGGTGTAAGTTAGTGATTTAAATTAGACAACTCAAGTTTTTTATTAATATAAGTGTTTGCAGCATTAATGCTCTTAGGCATATGGAGATGTGGTTAGTATGTTTCTAAGAAAAAAAAAATCAATGCAAAGTTTTTATACAATCATAAATTACTTTGAATGTGATTTGAACTCTTTAATTAAATGAGTAACCTTTTGGTTGGCATTCCCCCAACTCAAACTTCTTCCATCACATCTTTGGCAGACGTAATCAGCCCAGGAGAGTATTGTTGGCTGAAGGGGGAGTTACCTGAATAATTCAATTTTCAGGATTGGGCCTTAAACCTGAAGCTACTTAAGTTGATTTTCTGTGTTGGTTATACTCTCTTTAAATGTTTTATTCTTGCATAATATAAAAAAACCTGTAAAAAATCTTGGCTAACACTTGGGTAGACTGATAATACCAGTTTGTAGTAAATTACCTCTGGGGATGAGAAAACAGGTATTCATTGGCTGTGGCATGTACAGCAATTGCAGCCTGTGTGTGCCCTTCCCATTCCTGACGTGCTCCTTCCTGCTTACCCCAGTCGCTGTGCTGGCGTCAGCGTTCGTGTGGCTCACAGCAAACCTCTCTGGGAAGCTCTCATCACACACAGGGAGGGCGGAGGCACAGGACTCAGCAGGAGTGGCTTTTATAAATGTCTGCTTAGTGTCCGGTCTAGTGCAAATCGGTATTTTCTTAGGGCAAAGCCAGAGTCCAAGGGTCTAGTCTTTCCCTTCCTCCTGTGGGCCATTCACGGGGCCATTTCCATATAGTGTTTCACTGTTGTCGCACTTGTGTCTATGCAATTACTTGTAGTAACATGTTGTAAGTCAGACTACAGAAATATTGGAGATCTAAAAAAACACACACAAAAAAAATCCCTCTATAAGAATACTTGTTTAGTGGGTCATTCCCCCTCCACCCCTTCCCCATTTAAAGAGTTACTTTGGCATTCCAGTTGACAGTGCGGTCCCATTAACAGCTGCAGCATTACTTTGATGTGGCAGTATTACCTGGTATGTGGACTGAGCAATCTGCGGGGGGTGGGGCAGGAATTTCATAAACTAGCTCTGCTTCCAGAAAATTATATTGTCAAATGATGTCTTAGGTGAATTGCTCTAATGTTTACTTGTAAGAGGAGCACAGATGGGTCTTTTCACTCTGGAGTAAAGACACAGGAAAAAAACATAACATTCATGACCACCTCGGTGGTTCACCAAAGCATAGACAGCTCTCCACAGTGATGTGAACAGTTTCAACTAATCATTGCATGTCACATGCATGATGCTACTTTCCTCCTCAAAAATATTTTTCTGCACTGATTTATTTGTGTCCCTTCCAACCACCTGAGCACTGTTTCAGTCAGTAGAATGAGACAGATAATCTTTCTGGAGCACATGTGTAGAGCTGAGCATGACAGTTGTTGTTTGGAATCAATTGATACTGCAGACTTCAATTTTTTCTTGCGTAATTTTAACAGCCTGACCTGAGTCCCTCAGAGCAAGATGACAAGACTCCAGGGAGACTCCAGACTGTCTGGCCGCCACCAAAAGCAAAGCATGAAGAAGTAAAAGTAGGATTAAAGTACACAGAAGCAGGTAAAACAAAGGGGCGAAGCATTTACTGAAATTAGTTTCTGACATTTTTAATCTTGTTTAATACAGAGATGGTGATAAGTCACAGTATTTTCTTATCTGAAAAAACAGACCTTTTTTTTTTATGTGTGGTTTACTGCTACTTTTTAATTCAGCATCTGATTTTTAAATGTAAATGGCTAAATACGTGTTGGAAACTACAAACTTGCCTGTACAAATTTGTGAGGAAAGGAGTGGGTTTTTCTGGTAAATTAAGTTATCCATTTCCAGTGGGATTCTGTTCAAGTGAGTGACAGATTAGTGAACATGTGGCAACATGACTGCCTTTTCTGATGCCTTGGTGCAGGGGGCAGCTCCCTGCTGAACTCTGGTCTGGCTGGAGATTTTCTTCGGGTACTGTCCAGAATGTAAACAATACCATTATTGCAACATGTGTATGAACAGAGGAATGCTCATATCCAGTCAGGTCACTTCTATAGCTAGCCACATATATTGTCCTGTGCAAGGGTATTGAAAGGATATGTCCAAAGTGCAGTGCTAATTATCAGATAAGCTTTCCGCAGAAAAAATACTTCTTGGGGTTTTTTTGTTATTTTGATATTTACATAGCATATTTAAGAGGGAGAAAGTGATTATTTTAGCCACCACAACTCTGGTACAAATTTATATTCTTGAATATGAAACAGTAAGTCCTCGATATTTAGAAATTAACCATAAACTGAGGAACAGTCTGAAATATTAAAGCACAAGACAATAAACCATCTCTTCTTCAGGTACCTGCAGATTTTAGAAAATACCACCTAAAAAGTGTTAAGTGGAACTTAAAAGAAAAAGCTTTTATACTACTTTGCTGTGAGAAATTGTTCAGGGTAACGCTGTATGGTTCTTTCTAATTCCGCTGGGTATCCATCTGACCTTGTATATGAGAAACAGTACTCCTGTTTGTTCTATTTACTGCTTTTTGTTGCTTAGTCTTTCTCCCTCTCTTTCCAGTTTTCTCTGCTTTAATCTTTCTTTTTTTGTAAAGAGGGAATAATACTGGAAGTGTAAAAGTTGTTGGAAGATTGAGAAAACTTGGTTTTGACAGAAACAACATTATAGAATTGAATTTAATGTATAGAATTGAATTTATGGTGCATCTGATTGGTCTAAAGTGTGAGAGTCTATCACTTAGATGACCAGGACAGGTATTCAGCTGTTGGCAAGTTCATGTTACTCTTAGATTTTTATTATAGGCTATATGCTTGCTATATTTAATTTTACCTAAATAAATATTTTTGCTTCTAATGACTGTAATAATCTGTGGTGAAACATATGCTTAAAGAAAGAAAAGAAAACTGAATTAACAAAAGCTCCAGATTCTACTACTTGTAGAGAAATTAGGTCATGCTTTCTTGAAATTTGAATAGGAAAGACAGACTGGCTTAGAGCCCATGTAAATTGTTACTCTTGTTACTGTGATATTTTGGGTGGCATTGTCATCAACATGTTGATGGTTTGTTTGCTAAGTCAAATTTTTATAGACCAGATTCTGCAGTTCATTAGTTGCTCCAGCGTCTGGCAGAGGGATTTGAATGAAAACAAACCACTGGTGATTCAGCTGGGATGGGGATCTAAGCAGTGCTTTTAAAGGAAATAGGCAAAGACTATGTTTGCAACATACATTAAGACTGCAGTAAAGTTATAGGTGTGCCTCAGAGATTGGTAGGTTTGCTTCTTTCAGCTACTCACGGATGCCCGGAAAGCAGTTGTAAGTTGTACATGATGGATCACTTACGCTGGCTTTTCTGAGGACCTGGGTGACTGTTTTGAAGCTTTATGCACAGGAATAAATATATAGAGTCTTCTACAAGTGAAACAAAGTACTGTTCATGAGTAGTGATGATAGGTTAAAAGAATGGGGTTTGTATTCAATGTTGGTCTTATTGCTGGGGTTTGTGGGGTTTTTTATGAATATGAAAGTGGCAATATAGCAAAACTTAAAAATTCACTATCTTCTCTCTGACAGTAGTAGGTACCTTCAAAGTGCGTGTGTATACTGGCATTTCCCCTAATGCCCCTTCACATCCAAAATTCCCTTCTAGCCACCAGTACTTTAGCAGCTTCTTGACCCTCTTCTTTTAATAAGTGGGCTTCTTAAAAACAAGCTGTAATGCAAGTTAATCATCTTCTTTATTTAAACTGGCTGGTCTCAATCAGAAACCCTATTTCTTACTTCATTGTCTTGTCCAGACAACTAAGATCAAACGAAAAATTCTTGATCTCAGAATGGAGTTCAAAAACTGTGTGTGGCAGGGATGTTTATGATTCCAATCTTCCTCCACTGATGTTTCCTGAACAGATGAGTATCTATACCATAAAAAATGCTAAAGTGGTTCGTTTTATTAGCTTTCAGTCAACAATATATGTTGGTGTTTTGATTTCTGTGATCAAGAGTTTCATCTACCAAAACAAGAGGAATTTATATAAAAACAATAATAAGAGGATTAATTATTAGGTAAGTATTCATTTAACACAGCTTTATTTTAGGCTTAGACAAAATATATGTTCAAATCCAAGGATAAATTTGTCTTTGTACTTCTAACCAGGGTACACGAATATGTACATATTTTATGAGGTAGCATAGATTTTTTTTTTCATTTGTCATGATAAAATAGGATTTAAGTAAGACTGAAGAACTTGAAAGTTGGAATACAGTAATCTCTTTTGCAATTCTACACTGTGTCTTTGATTTACTTTCTTCATCACCATGCGCTGTGACAACTATGACAGGAAGGCAGGGATATTGAGGGAGAGTATTCCTGGCTTTTTGATCTTTTCTCACCTCCTTGTCATGTTTTTCCTCATTGTTCTTATTGCCTAGTGGAAGCAAGAAATTCAGGCTTAATTTGGCTTACGCAGCAGACATCACAATGACTCATAGCAGCTTGGAGGAGTAGCTAACTCCCTCCTGAGGCTCATAGTCTGGCTTGATGTGTGGGAAACCAACTGAAAAGCAAATGGACATAACAAGGAACACGTGTGTGAGGCTGACTAGGCCTGTTAGGAATATTAGAAGTGAAAGAAGTTAGGGATAAAACTGAGCAACAGGTTTTATTCATGCATTTGATAACTGTTTGTGCACTCCTAGTATTGTCTCCTGCAGTATCTGAATCTTGAGTTGTTAATTTTGAATTGAATGGATGATGTTACAATATTTTGGTTTATCTTATGTTTTCTTAATTCTTTAATTCCTGTGTTTCCACAGAGCAAGTGACTGTGTTGTCAACTGGCTCTCTGTAATTAGCACAAGCTGCTTGCATGATTCTCTAGAGAAACTGGAACTTCTTTGAAGTGTGTCTAAAATAGCTGAAGTCCAGAAAGTCTGTAGTACATTAATGTCCTGGAAGACTAGAAAAAGGATATTTTAATTTAGGGTTATTCCATGGAAATAATTTCCATGGAATCAAAGACATTTCTGTGCATATATTTTTGGTTCTAAATTTCTGTTCCTCTGCTTTAAGTGGTTTTTTTTTTTTGTTTTTCCTCCATAATTCTCAGGGAGACTTCTCACATTTTTAAGCATTAATTGTGACAGAAGGGTAGATGTGCCAGCCATTATGTGTAGTGAAAATACCTAGCCAGAGAGAGGAGGCAAATTCATGTCTATACTGAAGAAATTAATCTGTGATACTGCATCACACTGAATCCACATACAATGAATATCTCAGCTACTGTGTATGACTAGGTCAGCACTTGCAGACACATGTCCAAGAAAAGAAGTTTAGACATGGGTTCTGCAGCTCATAAAACTACTTATGTTTGAAGAACATAACATAAGTCTTCACATGAAGGTGTTACAGATATACAGATTCTGCTATTCCTATTAAAAATACCATTTTAGCCTTCAGGATCAAACTAGTTCTCTTACATACAGCAGAGAGAGTTTAGTCTTTTGCTTAGCAAAACAGAAATGTAAAAAGTAGTAAGAGGGAGAAGTACATTGACATTCCTTCTGGAGAAAACGTTAAAAAAAGCCACTTGAAACATTAATTCACTTAGTGAGGTTTTTTCATTTTCTCATTCAGTGTTTTCTTTTTAATTCAACTGTCTGTACTAAATTTAAAAACCTCATTTTTTCCCAGTCTGTCTGTTCATCAGGCTTAAATCTGCAGTGAGGTAATGGTGTCTCTATGGTGCCACATTTTCTGTAACAGAGTCTGTGATGTAAGCACAATTTTCAGGGTAAATAAGAAAATCAGGAGGTGTCTGACAGAGCTCTTATAACACAAAAAATGTCTGGGTAAGTGGTGAACGAAATACAAAATAGTGGCAGAGAAACCTCTGCCACTATTGCCAAGTCTCATATATATCAAATCTTTGATCTCCTATGCTCTCAGTTCCCAGCAGCAAAATAGCTTTATGGCCATGATGTAAATGCAGGGAATAACCAGCTTATGTGAGAGAAAGAGAGGCATAATGGTTGGCACAAAAGGATGAAAGATAAGAGTATGATTTCTTATCTTTCTTTGACATAAGCTTCCTTTGTGGCCTTGAACAGTTTGTGTTTGTCTTTAAAAAAAGACAATGCTCGATGTTGTTAAGTGTCCTGAAGGAAGTTTTTGTAACAGTGGCTACCAACAGTTGGTTTTATCCTAAGTAAAAAAAAAGACCTTTTTTTTGTAATTTCAGTTTATTTGGTTTCATTGTGGTGTTCAGGGTTTAGTTCTGGGATTCTATTATAAATTTTACTGTAGTGAATTAGATCAAGCAGCAGTATAGCAAACAGCTTCAAGATAATGCTTTTGCATTGCTTTAAGATAGTGCTTTTGTGATGTAATGGTCACTGATCAATTTGATGTGACCTCAGAGTGCATGAAGTTTTTGTAAATTATTTTACTACATTTTACTGCATTTATTGTGCAGCATGACAGGTGCATGTTATTTGGTGTTTCATAATCAGACAGATACACTAGAATGTGTTGGAGAAGCTGAGGGTTTTATTACAACCCAGATTTTTGTAACCATATTATGTTCTAGAGTAACAATGAATTTTTTTCCCTTACTTATGCTAGCTAAAGCTATGATTTTATGGATTTAGAAGGTATTGGGTATAATTCTGCTTGGAAATCTGTGCAGCCACAGACAGGTTGTACATGTGCTGATCACTACAGCACTTTTCCAAATATCTTGGAGAGCTGTGGGCTAAGATTTAATTTGAAAATACTAACGAAAACCATGCTCAAAACCAATCAAGCAACAAAAATATCCTTTGCTTTTCTCTCCCCACCTCAGGTGATACTGTCATTCATACTGTGCCTCTTGAGACAGGAACGAAAAGATAGGCACCTGTTGATGATTAATATTTGTTGTTAAGATGTTTGTGTTCCATTTTCAGTCCTTTAGCTGCTTTTTGGAATGGCTTCAGGAAAGATTTGGGACCTTTCCAAGCTTCAGTTTATCCATCTGTAAAATTAGGATAAGAATTCTGACCTATTTTTCCAGTCAGATAAAATTCCCTTTCTGTTTATAGACTATTAGCATTAGATAGAGATGCAGAATAGGAAAGAATACTGACTTTTTAAATTTAACATCTTAAAAAAAACCCCAGACTAGCCCCACACTTACAGAATGGTAACTGTCTGTACCTAAGGCCATGTGATAAAATGTTCATGCCTTCCCATACACTGAAGCTTATATTTTCACAAGGTGAGGGGGAAGAAGAGTTATGCTCCATTTTTTAAATAAAAATCCCTGCTTTATTTTTGTTATGCGTACTCTCTGTAGAAAGGTGATTTTAGGAGACCTATTGTTTTTGAGTCTGGATGCATGTTTTGCAGCAGATGCCTGACAAGGACAGATTTTACAGTATCCAAAGCCCTGTCTGGATACGCACATATGTGTAGCCATGGATACCAGCATGCTTAAGATTCACATACAGAGCAGCTTCAGTCCACTCAAAGTAGAAAGCTGATTTCTGAGTTTATTATTTTCCTAGAGGGAAGATTAGTCTGTTGCCTGAATATAATGAAGGCAAATAGTGTGATTTCTTTTACTGTAGTTTTTATTTTGAAATGTAGACCCCACTATGGACCTGAGCAATCTAATGTTGCAAAGACCCAAAATAGTCACAGGGTTTTATGAGACGATTGTTGTTATATAATTGAAATACAGTGAAAGAGCAATTGTGTATACAGGAAGAATGACTTTGTATTTTATTTTCCATGGTTCTGTTTCAAAATATATGAAGCCCTTTGTGTAACAGAAATGTCTCTGAGTTTTACTGAATTCCCTTTCCCATTCTCCAGTCTCGCTGTTCATGTGTTGTGATGCTTTCTGAAAATTTGCACCTGCATTTAGAACTGCTCTTTGTCTTTCTTCTTCGATGAATTCAATATCAGCCCTGCCAAGTTTTCTCCCTCTGCTATGGCGCAGACATGTACTTTTATCAGTAAAAAACCCAACCCTATTTATTGTGCATTTCTTAGTTTTGTATATATCGATGTTCTAAGTTTGACAGCAGTTCTGAACTTGAGAGTTGCTGAGACTGTACTGGGGAAGCAGTGTGTCTGTGTGTGTGGATGTGTATTGTGCCTACATTCACCCACGTATGCACCCACGTTTGACTGAGTATGCACCTATACTGCATGTGTAGTATACATGCATTCTCAAGGTATACTTACTGTATACACCATCCAGTGGTTGTGGTGGTGTTACAGATCTAGAGTAAGTACTTTGTGTTTTAAATTTGTGCTAAATGAAGTCGGTAGAGTCTGTAATTCATCAAAGAAAATCTGTAATAAATCTGTTCCTCGTGTTTGCTGATAAAGTGTTACTTGTTTACCATATAGCATTGGTGAACGTGGTCCTGTAATAGATTGGTTTTGTAACTACAAAGTTGGATGTTTATTGAGAAAGAATTAATATTGAATGTCCCCAGCAGCAGCACTTGTCATGTTGCCTTTCTGGGAGGGTGAAATGACAAGTGAAACTATTCATTTCTGCTATTAGGTAAATGAACTGTAACTGTAACCCCTCACAGCTGAGGAATGGCCAGGCAGATAAGTTACTCAGGTGACTGCTTCTGAGTAGTGCTTTATACTGCGTTGCAGTCAGAAAGAGGAGTAACTATTTTCCTCATTTCCATAATGGGCCGTCAAGGGGGTGCTGGTTTTCCTTAGGAAGCTGGTTTTCTGTGGATATATTTCTATTATTCTTGGGGAATTCAGTGGATATTGTGAAGATACTTCATGTCCTGTAGTAAGTTTACTCTGATGTCCTCTCTATTATCTCAATATCTGGACAGTATTTAGATACTGGACTATTGGCTTGTTTTGGGCTGTTTTCCACAAGTCCCTCTTCATTTGTCTCTTTTTCTCACATCTATCATATTTTCACTGTACCAGAATCTTTAAGGTGCTGAGAATGTTTGAAATTTTAGGTTTGGAGGGTTCTTCCATGTCTTAAAAGTGAAACAAAAAACCCCAAAAACTAAACAAAAATTAAGTTGAAGTGAAGGATGTCTCCTCATTTCCCAGTCTATGGAATTGGCATCCTTACAAATAGTGAATTACAGGACTGTAAAAGAGTTCAAGTGCAATGGGAAGTAAAGAAGAGAGGACAGATAGGAGTAGATGGAATGGGGTTGAGGGAAGGAGGATTAGAATCGTGTGTTAAAACAACATGCAGTATTGTTTTATCCAATCCCCTATCCCTAAAAACCAGGTAATTTTGTGAATTTCTTTGAGCATAAATAAATTTTAATTTCCTAGTTATAAAAGGATGCTTAAATGCAGTTATGCTTTATAAAAACCAATCAAAGACTGAACAAATTACATTTTGAAAGTTGCTCATTTGTAATTTTATTGGAAGAAAAGCCTGAAAATTTGCTGCTGTTTTATGACTGTAGCCTGAGAAAGCCTGGAAGGTCGCATCAATGCATCTGTAAAAATAAATAAAAAGTAATAAAAAAGGTGTAGCTGTGGTGAGTAGGTTCTGACATCTGGTGGTTAAAGACGAGAACTACATGCAGAAATAGAGGAGGGAACAAATGCTGTAGTAAAGGGGAATATTGAAAACGGGATCAAGGGTTACCGCGCAGGGAGAAAAGATTAAGAAACCCTCACTATTCTGAAATTTAATGAATCAGTGCAATTATAAGTTAATGATTTTGTTTATACCACAGGGTGTGGTACATCTCAAGAAAGGTAGATTGCACTCAAGTTTTCCAGCTTTTGTTCTCTAATTACTTCTAAATTGTGTTAACGTTATTTTGCATGTTTCCACACACCGAGTTTAATATGTATGGCTTTTTGCAAAAATGAGTGTACTGACCAGAAGTGGCTATATAGGTCATTTAACTTCAAAGCTTCTACTTTCTACATGAAGTTTTGAGATTATGGTAGAGAAGTCTCCTAAATTGTTATGTAAAGTCTGGGGAGTAATGCATCTGTTTGAACTGTGAGTTATGGAGATTTCTGTGGGAAAGGTTTTCATGTAAGATTTTATTTAAAATTATTCAAGTAGGTAAGTTGTTTAATTACCAAGAAGAAAAGGTAATTCTTGCATAGCATAGTTGTGAACACAATAGAATAATACTGAATAATATTTTAATGGGTATACTTGCTTTTTGCAACAGCTTTGAAGAATGAAAATTTACCTTTGAAACATTGTGACCCACTGTATCCAGTATTTCCACGGTTGTAGGTTGAATTTTCAGGTCACCAGATTGACCAGGGAATGCTTCTACCTTTTCTTTTAGAAATGGTGATGAAGAGTGCATCTCACTCAGTATTATAACGAAGATTGTCATGAGCATGTATTGAGTATATTTGTAAACATAGTTGCTGTTTTGTGTTCAGACAAATTCTGTGTGATGATAAAACTGAACATACATTAGGCATTTGGATTACGTAGGTTGTCCAAAACATCCAAATTTTATTTGATGTTCAGTTTTCTATGCATTAGGGAAAGCATGCATGCTTTAGCGTATATTTTCTTTGCAAAACAGTGCAGCATGCCTCATACTTTACTAATCATTAGGAATATTTTATTTCTGCCACCTGGTGGCATATTTTGTTTGTCATACATGTCAGCAATATCCATCACTGTTATTGCACAGTCTGAAACTTTTTTTTAAAAAAAAATGCATGTTTTGGAAACAAAAACCAAAATGAGGAATTCTTGAAAGTGTTCCCACCCCAAACTTCTGTCTTCTAATCAGACTGTATGGAATTAATCTTTCAGAAAAGTCTAAGCTCTCTGATCTGCTTTGGTCTCCTTCACTTACCATACAACATGAAAATACAATAATGAGTGAGCATGATTGTTATTTCCAGTTGAAAGTCTTGAGGAATGAATATAATCAATGATTTAATAATTCTGCAGTATATGATCTGTGCATATATCAAGCTGGGAGCTTTATAGAAATATTTCCAAGTATATTCGGTTTGCATGGCCTGGTTTTGGTAGTGGGGGGTACTGCAGACGTGGCTTTGTTTTCACAGTGTTACTGCATGTGGCCCATGGTTAACCAAGGAACATCCATGGGATATTTTTGCATGGTAGAAATTTATTTAAGTACTTGCTTTTTGATTAGATTAGATTAGATTTGATTTGATCAATAGTGCTAGTGTTTAGCAACACTTCAGAAATGAGGCAGTTCACAGGCAGTTGACAATTTTTTACAAGACAAAATTTTATATGCGGGAGCTGAAAATACCAACTGAGTTACATATTTTCAGTAATGAATGAAAAGCAAGGGGTGTGCAAAACTCCCTGCTAGAATACGTAGCTAATGAGTGTAAAATACAAATTCCCTATGTGAAGCTTAAATACAATCTTACTTATGCTTTTGTCTCTAGCTCACCTAAAGCTTTACGAGGAGGGACCACCAGGTGGGTGGAACAGTGTAATGTTGTCTGTCTGTGTCTAGTCTTTGGTCTCTTTTGTTACCGTGAAGGTAGTATTTATCTTCCCTTGATGGAATAGAAGTGGTAAAGCCTGAGTCTGCTATATCTACCGCTGTTCAGAACTAAAAATTTGTTAAGACTACAGAAGTTCTGTAATAGATCAGGAACGTTTTTCAGAATTCCAGCTCATGGTACTTGAGTTTCAATGGCTGCCATCCCACTAAAGGGAGTGGAATTTAGGTTAATTTCTTCTTAATCTCACAGTGCTGACTGTGAAATTTTGCGAAGTTAAGATTTGACGTCTGGTTGGAAGAACATCACAATTGAGAACCGGTGTATTACTTTCTCTTCTTCCCCCTCCCTGTCCCCAATTTGTCTTGATTGTGAGCCAACTCCAGTAAATGTAACCCAATCTAATATGCCTAATAATTAGACATGTTATAATCTGGCAGTGTTTATTCTGAAAGTATTTGGACTTACGCTGATCCTTACTCAAAAGAAGAGCACATTTAAGGCTTACAAAAGAATCCAGTAAAATTCCATTGACAACTATGTGAGGGTTAACTAGATGCTAACTGATAATGTCATTAGTAATCATAGAATGTTAAGGGCTTGGAATAGACCTTAAATATCATCTACTAACAACACCCCTGCCATGGGCAGGGACGCCTCCCAGTAATGAATCAATAGGGATGTCTTTTGAAGGAAAAAGGGGTTTAATTGTCCTTTAAGGAAAATAATTGACTATGTTAACCTGATTTTTTGCAAGTTTATTTCACTTGTAGCCCCTGCTGTGTCTTTGTGTGTTTTCTTGCTCAGTTTTGTACCCACCAAGAGCGGGACATGTAGAGCCTTGGCCGTTTTTGGATTTTAAGTGAAGCTTAAGGAAGACATTTTGAACAAACGCTCATGACTCAGAAGCTCCTTTTAAGCAGCTCTTTTGAATTATTGAATTATAGAATCATAGAGTAGTTTGGGTTGGAAGGGACCTTAAAGATCATCTAGTCCCAACTCCCCTGCCAGGGCGATAGACACTTCCCACTAGACCAGGTCTGTGTACCATCCAACCTGGCCTTAGACACTGCCAGGGATGGGCAATTATTGTCAAAATGTGTAATATCTAAATGAAGCTGAGTTTGAATTCATTTTAAAAGAGGAGTTTCTGATAGTATTCCTCTTTTTTCTACAATAACTTATCGCTTCTGCAATTGCTTCCTGAACTGATAGAACTGAGTGAGACATGTTTCAAAGCATTTATATTTTTCTGTGTATGTTTATTCATTAGGTAGTTTCCTGTTGTCATGCTTTTCATAGAATTACAGAATAGCAATCTGCTGACTTAAAACTTTGTAAGGATTAAGATTTGGTTTCTTTTTTTTTCTTTTTCTTGATCCTTTCTTGTAGTTGAGTTAGGAATACTGGATGTTGGTGAGGATTCAATGTGACTATCTTACAAGATTTATAAACACACCTTATGACCAGGATAAAGCCTTCTTACATTATGTCACTGAAGAACTAGTCCTTAATTCTACCATGAAACACCATTTAGATGATGATGTGAGTAGACATCATACTAGAAGAAATAAATCCGAAGGACTTTGAAGCCCTCCTGCTCCCTTTGAAGTTTCATAATGAGAGTCCAGTCATGTTTGTTACAGCTGCATGGTTACTTCTTAGGAAATAAGATGGTGTTAAGACAATTTTGCATTAGTTAAAGCAACTTATATTGGAACTTGTTAGAATTTTCCTGCACATGCCATTGGTGATCTTAGGTTAGGAAAGTTATTTTGTCTCTATAGACTGCCATTAACTGGACTTCTGGGTAGGGTTGTCTGAGAGACATCTTTCTCCCTCACAAGTTAATTGCTAGCATTTCCCATTTCCCTCATGTCCTAGTTTTGTCCAGGACCCTAATGTTACTTGATACTGCCTTACATCATTGTTAGGGGTGGGGAGAAAGGGACTCTGGCTTCCAGTAGAAAAAGCATGGCAGGAGGGGAGAAGCTGTGCTCCATTGTTCATTGTCTCAGGTTCCAGGGTGAGCACTTTTGCATGTGACTCACCCTCTGTCTTCTATACTTTTGTTAATAATATTGTTGCCATTACTGTTCATTTTTTTATCTCGTTGCTGTTTCCAGTAAGCTGTTCATACCTCAACCTGTGATCTTCACTTTTGATGCCTCCAGTTCTCAACTCCATCCCACTGGAACTGGAAGGGAGAGGGGAAGGAGGAACAATGAGCAGTGTGTCATTTGGGAGAGTCTTGGTGGGGGGCACCAAACTGAGGAGTACCATTCCTAAATCACAACACCTCACTCGAAGTGGGCTCTTCCTTACAGGACTCTGGTGGTGGTGCAGAGTTTTGTAGAAACACTTAGGTACTTACAGTTACAGGCCACTTGTGTGACTTCCTGCCTGCTGGGAAGCCGGGCAAGTGGGCAAATCATATTTGCCTATCCCTTAAAAATCTCATGCTTTTTCCTTTTATTCCAACGAAACAAATAAGTAAACAACATCTTAGACTTGTTTGTGGAACAGAATAAGAAAATCTCTGATCTCTTCCTATGCAACTTCTTGAACAGTTAACAATACTGATCATACGTGGTTCATATTTTGAAGATCATCTGAATTTCTAACTAAAAGGATTAGAGATGTACTTATTTTGGAATTCAGTGTGTTTTAAAGAAGTCAGCTGAAACTAAACCATCCATTCAATATCCTTAGCACTTTAGTATTGTAACTCAGCTTTCTCTGTAGAAACCATAGACCCAAATGGGCCCACAGAAATTACGGGTATATTGCCTGGAGACCATGTTTATCCTAGAAGGTCAGGAAAATAATAAAGTGGTAAATATTGATGGACTTATACATATTCAGATACCAAAGGCCTATTAATACTAGAATATTCTGCTGTTTTAGATACTTGATTTTTATGATTATTAAGGGTAGATTCAAGCAGTCCTATGTTGCACGTTTTATTTGCAAGATTAGCTTTCAGGGCCAAAATTTTAGAAAACACGTTGCTTTAAAAATTAGCCCAATATATTGAATATCTCTTCCTTTGTTTCAAATTATTTTGTGTTAAAATTTAAAACTCATAAAGTACAATAACTATTGAAAAGATTGTGGTTTTTTTATAACTTAGTCAGGGTAACCCACTTTTCTGTATTGCATTACTTTTTTCCCCATAGGTAAGTTTTGGTATCTGCCAATGTTCTGGTTTGGCCAAACTTAGAAATACATCTTTTGAGAGAAGGCAGGTTACAACCATCCCTCCCCCACCAGGTTCGGGAAAAAATAAATTTTCCTTGAAGGAAAGTGAAAGAGATAAAAACTATTTATTTAACAAACACACAGGAAAAGGATAATGATGCTAAATAATAAAACCTCTCGCTCTGCTGAGAGAAACCTGGGAAAATTTCAGAGTCCTTCCGTAGATCTCCCTCCCCTTCCTTGGAGCTGGGACGGGGTGGTGGGTCCACCTCCAGGGCCAAGCCTCGGTGGAAATTCCTCCCGATGTATTCTGATGTTGAAACAGTCCAGCAGAGAAAGAAAAAAGGAAAAAAGAACAAAGTCCCAGGAAAACAAAAGTTCAACTCTCCGTCTCTCTCCGGAGAAAAAAAAGGAGCTGAAAAACTGGCCGAAAGCAAGCCGGGTGCTTTCCCCACTGTCACACTGCTGCCGCAGCTGAACACAGAGCCGTCTCTATCTCTGCGTCCTTGAAAACAGGAAAACAAACTGCTTAGAAAGTTCCCTCGGTTTTGTCTCTCCCCCTCTCAGGCTCAGTTTAAAGGCACAGAAAGGCACAAAATTAATTTCTGGGCATGGGGCAGCGATGGGGGATACACAACACAAAGTCACCCCAAGACAGCCAACTTTCTGGGTTCCAGGTACTTTTTAATTTAAAAATTGCTATTCAAGAGAACATGAATAAAACTTTCTGTTGTCATACCTGTATACCCCTAATTTTCTCTGTGTATTTGTGCAGTTTTCACTCTAGCAGATGTTGATGTCTAAAAGGTTGTAGGCATTTGTCCACTGTTTCACAGTGTGCGATACTCTGTTGTTTCACACAGTAGATGTTTGTGATTCTATAACAAATTCCATGTCTGCTGCAGTGCAGCATTTTAAGCCCTTTGTTCACATCGTGTCCATCTTCCTTATTCGCCCATTTTTAATTGTTTGGGGTTGCTGCTTCAGCTTTTCCGTTGTGCTTCAACAACAATTCTTTTATCTGTTTGCATACCATGTTTGATGAAATTACAAGACACAGAGTTACTTCCTCCTTGCACTTGGTAGTTAGTTAAAACACACTTTTATTTCCTTCTTGCAGCCCATTACTTGGGTAGATGGTAATACCTGGCTTTAAATGGAGTATTTCAAATGTTGTAGTACCTAATGATAAAGAAAATAATATATTTTCCTGGTGTACTGGAATCTTTTTAATCAATGTTATCTTTATATGATTCATATTGACAACATACTTTAAAATCATGAAGCAGACTGGTACCAAACATGACAGTTAGGGAAGGAGGCGTATCCTGTTTGGACTGGTTCTGTCTTTGCAATGTTCAATGCTAAAATAATTTTTTTTAAAGTCAGATAAAATACTAATTAGAATTACTTTTTCCTGCAGTTGCATGTAGGCAGAACCAAATATAGCATAACTGGAGGTTCTGATACTTTCTAATAATAATTGTATCAATGGGTGGCAGAACGGGATCATGGCAATTCTCTAGTTCATCACTTCAGAAATTGTGTTTTATTGATTCCCAAGCACCTTATAAGAACATACATTTGAACAAGGAAATATGAAATGTATATGTTACTATCAAATAACATTTAGCAAGCTATTCATTAGGAAAAAGGTAAGACAAAAAATGTATTAAAATAAAAATTTATATTAAAAACTAAGGAGATAAGAAGTTCATACCTAGAATGAAATAGTAGCATTGAACTGGAAAAGTAAGACTTGAGAATTTGCAGCTGATACAAAGTTAGTAAAAGAAGGGAAGACCTGAACGCAAATTTGGCATTCTCTCATCAGGATGTTGTCTGCTGGCTATGGCAAAACATGGGAGTAAATGGAAATTTGTGTTTCATGGTAAATGGATTTTTTTTTTACAATGAATAATTGATTTATTTTTCCAACAACAACATAGAAAAAGGAAATTTTGCGTTGTCATGTCACTGTATATCTTTAGTGTTCACTGAGGCCTCTATACAGCTTCCTGTGTACTTTGCCAACTTTCATGTTACTTTCAAAAAATATTTTAGTGAAACATTTTACAGTGACATGGTATTGTGTTGATAACTATCAGCAAATGTAACAAAATTTGTTTAAGGCTTATTAATGTATTTCTGCTTTATCTCACTATCTTAAAAAAAATGTTCAGTTCTGTGAAAGTTTGCATTAGCTGCAGTGGGTTATAATTATTGATTGCAGGAAGCATCAGATTACAAAAGTAAAGAATATGCCCAAGTGGGCAACAACTTATATCATTTATTAAATTTTTCTTGGGATGGAGTACTCTCAAAACAAAGGAAAAAGTAGTACATTAGAAGTAGTAAATGAAAACTCAGACTCCAAGCTGTTTGGAATGGAATCTGTGCGATGTGATTGTTTACTTTTTTGCTTGAATGCCTTTCGTAAAGGGGTGACGTTTTAAATTATTTTCTCAGTAAACAAAATCCTAATTCACGTCTGGTCATTTTTCAGGATGGGAGCACTTAGCACTTGCCGTCTGATTTTTATATAGCTTGTCTCTAAAGTCCTCAAGAGTAGTATCTGCTTAAGGGGAAGCTAACTTATTTATGCCCTATGGCCACTGTCTTCTCTCAGGCAGATTGGAGACCAGGCAAGTAGAACAGGTTATTTGTACAATCAGTCTTCTGTTATCCATCACAATAAAAGAATTTAAAGCTTCAGAAAATTGACATTGAGGTGTTAGAGCGTGTCCAGGGCAACAAAGCTGATGAAGGATCTGGAACATAAGTCCTATGAGAAGCAGCCAGTGGAGCTGGGGTTGTTTAGTCTGGGGAAAAGAAGGCTCAGGAGAGACCTTATTGCTCATTACCTGAAAGAAGGTAGTGGCCAGGGGGTTGGTTTCTTCTCCCAGTCAGCTAGTGATAGGATAAGGAGAAATGGCCTCAAGTTGCACCAGGAGAGGTTCAGTTTGGGTATTAGGAAAGAGTGGTTAAGAATTGAAACAGGTCACCATCCCTGGAAGTATTCAAAAAATGAGTAGATGTGGCACTTCTTGATACGGTTTAATGGTCATGGAGATACTTGGTTGAAGGTTGGACGTGATCTTTGAGATCTTTTCCAGCCTTAATGATTCTTTGATTTTATGAAAATGCAACCCCCCTGACATGGCACAAACTAGGTAAAGAGTCACCTTGTTGACACAAGGATCAGCTTGGAACTATAAAGTAGGGTGTAAAAATGAGGGAGCCGGGTGCTGCGTGGTATCAGGATCAGTTTGAGCACACACTGAAACACAGAAAGGTCTGGCTAAACATCAGGAAACAATTTCTCACTGTGAAGGTGACTGAGAAACTAGCATAGGTTGCCCAGAGAGGATGAGGAGGATGGAGATTCTTGGAAGTATTCAAAAGCCATTTGGACATGGTCCTGGGCAACCAGCTCCAGGAGAGGTGGAGGTGCAGACCAGGTGGCCTCCAGAGGTCCCTTCTAACCTCAGCCATTCTGTGGTTTGTGATTGGAACCTTTTTTCCATGTCAGTCTTGAAGGTCCTTAAGGTATGGTAACATGGGAAGTGGGAGGTCCTACAGTTCAGCTGCAACCTTCTATCTGGGCTGGCTCTGAGAGCTACCCTCAGGTGTTCATATGTCTTGACTAATAAGGCCAAATGAGTTACGGTGATCATGTGAGAATCAGACTGGCTACACAGAGCCATATCACGTTCCTTAAACTCTGGCATCATTAATTTTTAACCTAGACAAATCACTCAGTGATATGTTGGTATTTCTGGATTTCATGTGTAGTCTATATGAATTTTTTTTGTGAGTTAAATGGAATTTAAGAATTCAGTAGTTTATAAAGCCTGACTTATATTTTGTTCTGATTATAGTTCCTTCTGTTAACATGTCATTATTGTTTACTTTGCTGTTGTGATTTTTACCACTCTAAGCAGCATCCCAACACCACTGTATAATTAAACTTTATTATTCGGTTGCCAGTATGTTGAGGAACTGATTTTTGGAATTACATTAATGCAATTATTTTTTCTACTCAAATTCTTCAGCATTTTAATGATTCTGATTGCCATATGCAGGTTATTTTCTTAAGATGCTAGCTGTGCATGTAGAATTATACTAAATTAAGGTGACTTCACAAAACATAGAAAAGGAATGGACGTGAGTCACTTTCTATTATGCAAAACAATGCAACTGTGATGTGTTTTTCATTATAGTATCTTGTACAGAAAAAGAAACATTTGCTTGAGACTTGAAGTACTTTGCTTGGTGTCAGCTTCTATCCAATAGATAGTTTGTTCTAGTTAAAAGTAATACAATGGTAGAAAGAACCAAAATAAGCTTATGCTGTTTAATGTCAGTTTATATCATAGTAGACAAGCTATTATATCTTACAGTATATCAGTTTATGATGCACTTGCTTTTATGCAGTAGCAGTGTTTTAAGAAATTAGTTACGATTATTAATCTTATAAATTAGTACTTTCTAAGTATATTTTAAGGAATAAATAAACAGTAAAAGAATTGCTACCCTCTATCTTGCCTCTGCTTTAGAACACAGCTTAAACGAAACAATCTCTAGAACTTGTTTCAGGGCTTTCACCTAGAAGCAGTGAAAAACATGTGCCAATAATGACATGTATTTAATTGTTAAAAAATTTTTAAACTTCTTATGCTGTGTTAGATTTCATTCATGGAAGTTCTTCCATCATTCTCTAATTGCACAAACCACTACAGTGCCAAGATAAAAAAACAAGTAACAGAGGGTTGGGAATGGGTAGACATGGTGAAAAATCTGCTTCTGGCGCTAGTGCAGGTCTATGTCAGCATAGGTGAATTATGACTCTCTTACCCAAATCCCAAAGAATTTTAAGCATCGGGCAATCCTGCATAGAAAGTAGATCTTTTGTTAAGATAGATCTGTATCCTTCTGTTAGCCAAACTAAGAACTGATTGTTAGGAGCATTTTCAAAGCCTGTTGGCTTCAGTTATCATGTGACCTTAAAGAGCTAGCCTTCAAGTCAGGACCTTCATGAGGTTCATGCCCTGCAAACTGAGTGCTTAAGCAGCTGAGGTGCCAGAAGGGTCACAACTTTTTCTGAGGACCTGAGGCAACTGTTTTAAGTCCTGTTCAGGTGAATGGATATGCAGAGCCTGTAATTCCAGAGGGAATATCAACCAATCAAAGGAATTAACAGCAGAAAATCTAAAAGTTTGTAGATCTAACCGGTTGTGATTCCAGCAGATCAGTCAGGCAATTTTCCCATGCTGGAAAGCTCTAAGTGGAGACTTGTTAGAGGGCAAGGAGAAGTTTAGATGCTATAACTACCTGGAATCACCAAGGTTTTTATTTTATACTTTGTAAAATATTGATCCCTTCTGATTTTGTGTATCAATTCAGCTGCTTGCATATAGCTTCACCTGTGTTTGAAAAAAATAGCCTTACATTAAAAGCTTCCATGTCATGCAGATTTCAGGGTGATGATCAAGTTATCTTTTCTTTCCTCTTTCCTTCATGTGCTCTGAAGAGAAAAAGGAAAAAAGAAATAAAAAAAGCACCTGAGCACTGGAATATTTTACTGATCTGGCACTTTGGTCCATACTTTGATGTTTTAATGCTATTTTGTTAGTTCTGCTATTGAATGGATAATACAAATTCCTTAGTCTTAGAGAACATTTACAGTAAAATTTAAATTCTTTGGACTATTTTCAATCCTTGTTTAAATTAGCATTTAGTTGAGAAAGCAGAAGCCAAGCCAGGAAGCTGGAAATAAACTTTTGAAAGCAGATAGAAGTGGGACTTTGATCATCTAAGAATGAACTCTGGTTGCTTGTTTAGGAGGGCTGTAACTTCTGGGCCGGTGTCTCACAGAAGGCTCTCTTAAGGTCTCTTAACCCTTACACCAATATATTGAAAGGGTTTCTCTTTCTTCATCTGGCCAAATGCAGTCATGGTACAGGTTGAGGGGAGCTATAGTATTCGTGGTCCTAGAGATGCATTTGGTAAATCCACGCCATCACTAAACGTGTGTGATCAATGCCTGGCCTCCTAATTTTTTCACTGCTGATTTAAATTTCTCTGGATTTCAGTTTCAGTTCAGCCTTTGGATTTTGTTATATTCTCACTAAATAGCAGAGCTATCCTCTATCTCATTCACAGTATTCTGTACTTAAGCTCTGTAATTAATCTTTGTCTGATAGAATGAAGGCAGAGAATTCTTTTTATCTCACTGTTAGGTACTTTCTGAGGTCTTCATTTGTATTTGTGATTGCTGTTTTATCCAGTTTAACTGTGTATAGTGATTATATGTTTGAAGTTCCATTTAAGTCACTCTATTTGATGCATGTTACTTTAGAATTCAGGTGGGGGTGTGTGTGTGCATGCATGTGCATGTCATAATATCAGTTCCACGTTTATCTGTAAAATTAAGCAAAACTAAAGTTTCCTTTTGTTATTTCAGTCTTTCATATCTTTTCCCCTGTTTTCCCTTCTCAGCATGGAAGACCTCTGCTTTATCCTATTCTCTCAGAAACACCATGGAAAATCTGGTCATGTGGTCTTAGAAAAAAATGCTAATTACTCTGTTCAGGTTTTCTTTTCCATCACCGCTGTAAAAGGTCATTTATTTGAGAGCCTACACCTGCGTTCTGGAGCTGGTGGTGTTGTATGAAATACTCTATGCTGAAGATGGCACATTGATTTCTGACTCTAATGGAAAGTAATTTTTTATTTCTACAGAGTACCAAGCTGCCATTCTGCATTTAAAGAGGGAACACAAAGAAGAAATTGAAACATTAAAGGTATACTTTTGTAATGATTTATTTTCTTTCCCTTCTAGTGCATTTTACAGATTTAAGTAGTGCAAGCGTATACTTTCTGTCAAATGTTAAGAATTTAATTGTTTCTCTGTAGAAGTTGTTTTCAGTTGACTGCCAACTCAACTAAAATTAATCTGGTTAAAATCTGTACCTGCACTCATAAATGATGTCAAAAAGCAGTTTTATTTGTTTCCTCTTTATCATTTTCCTTACTGTTGTTCTCTTAAATTCTTCCCCCTAACTCAGCAGTGCAGTATTTTTGCATTAGCACTGGTGTTTAACTACTTACTCTTTCTCAGTGGAACATATTTCTGTAGAAGCAGTTTTCTGTAATTTTAACAGGAACTTAACATAAGCGTGTGTGATGAGACTTTCTGAAGTTTAGTATTGAGCACTCTTTATTGACGTCTCCTCTTTTAAAGTGTAAACTTGACCAACTAGTTATCAAAATCAGAAATAACACAGTTTAGTATTAGAACTCACTTTCCTTTGACTAAGTAAAGTGGAATTTTACAAGAAAGTGTTTTTATCATAACAGTAGGAACTTAAATGGCAGTATAACTGAATTTGGTGATCACCACCAGTTAAAATTAATGGCATCTTCCTTTTCTCACCAGTTATGATATATTTTTAAGCATAGCTGCACTGTGTTCTAATACAGATTCATATGCTAAATCATTAGTATACAGGTCATCAATTACAAAACACTCAGTATTTCCTTTGTCATCATTAAGGCAAATAAAATGGAAACTAAACAGATTTACTAACGCAGGAATTCTGATAATCCAGTACATTGATACATTAACAATGTCATTAGGCAGATCACATTGTATAATGTGAAGTATCGAAATTTGCATTATAAAATTCCAGTGGGAACATATAATGGAGAAGTAAAATTGTGGCATGATTTAATGTAATAACTTTTAACATTTTATTCTTTAAAAGTATAACAGTAAAATATTATGGTAGATAGCCCAACTATTGGAAATTCTTGGGTTAAATGATTTTGTGCTACTCACTGAAAGAACCTACAGACAGGAGTTTCTCTGAACCAGCTCTGTAGCAAACTGGCCCAAATCCCATATCTGATGTTTATGAAGAAGGTTTGATTATCATACTTTCTCTGCAAAAGGTTAGGAGTGAGACCCTTAGTCTTTATTATTCCTAAAAGGCTTAGAAAAATGTTACGTTCTGGAAGGTATATGTAGGGGAAAGTTCTCAAAATATTATTAAACTGTCCTCTGAAGGTGAAAGTAAGCAACATTATCTAGAACCTCTCCCTTGAAATCTGTATATAGTGGCTTATAAGTGAGTAATATGTTTATTCTTTAGCCTTAGGATGTGCCCTATACTTTTGTACTGTTTCTTTTTGTAAGGTTTTTTTTTCTTGAGTGTGTGAACAGGAATTCCTAATTGTTTTTTATTCTTCAGTATTTGTTATCGCTGTGTTAATTTCATATAAACTTCATACAGATTACCCAGAGTGCAACCAGGGCTTTACCCATACCACTCGTTTGTAGGGGTTGGTGAATCTGTGAGACAGTGAAGTTGCAGTGAAGGTAGCAGTCTTGAAAGATGTACAGTAATCACTGGGTAGGGAGGGTGAACAACAGTACTGTATTTTATTTTGCCATCTTTATGTTACCACCAAAACTTGAAGCTTTTTTCCATTTTTTCATGTCACTGAAATCAGTTTTTGTCATGTAATGTGTATACTAATTAAGATTACAACATGTATTACACCAAGTCAATTAACTGATGAATCTGTACCATCTCTTACAATCTGCATAACACATAACTCTTGAAGGGTTAATGAATGTATGCAATTCAACTGAATCATCCACATGAAGGTAATGTCTAAAAAGGGTAATGCATCTTGAATTTTTCACTGTATATTTACAAAATACTGAGTAATATATTTTTGAAACATGAAACAATTTCTGCTCACTACTGTTAGGTGTTTTGCTTTCCCTGCTCTTGCCGCTAGATGTCAGCTGAGTCTTTCAGAAAAAGTTCCCAAAAACGTGTGCACGTTTCATACTTCCGTCTAAATTGAGAGTGTGTGTGTGGTGGTAACATCCTGCCCACTGTTTGTGTATCTGGCAGTTTTAATTTTAGGTCAGAAATTATCTTGCATGTTACAGGACTAGATTGAAGTTGCTCAGTAGTTAAGTCGTGGCTGTCAACACCTTCATATTGTTTGTTCAGCAGAACCAAATCTTGAGTGTCTAATAACCAACTAAGTAGATGACAACAACGTTAAATCAAAATACTGTAAATGGACTCCTGACTTCTGAAAGAAAGGAATATACATGAAGGCAATATTCTGATTGCAGTGCTTAATATTTAACCCAACACATAGCTGCACAAGGGTGCAGCATACTTTTGTTTTCTCTAAGTTAAGTTGATAAAATGAGTAAAAATTTCAGTTTTTCCCTGATGTCTCCTTGTTTCCTTAAGCACAAAGGTACCAAATATCCCTTCATCTTTAGTTACATGGAAGTTTAATACTGCTTTTTGAAGATGGAATGAAAGTCCTAAGCTGACCTATAACCCTGTACCCTATGCATGGGTGTTTTTCTCTGATACAGGTTGTTAGGCTTCCACCAGCTCACTAGATCTTTTACATATTTCCTAACTGAGAATAATAGTATCTTTAGGTTTTTATATTCCATAATAATATTACATAATGCATGTAATATAATATAGTGTAAGAAATGTTAATAGGTATTTGATAAAAGAATTATTAACTATAGTTAGGTTATAAATTATTCAATAAATATTGTATATTAAATTCTTGGGTTTACATCTCTTAAAGTATCTCATGGCAAATTTTAGAAAGAAATACCTGTATAGTTACATCTAACACAGTTATAATGATATTACTGAAACTTAAGGAGTAGTGAACGGTGATGCAGTTGGTGTAAAACTGCCTGTGACATTACGAAAGATCAAGCTGGCCTCATTTAAAGAAGAATGTGTCATGAGGTTTTCATCGTGACCTTTGTGGCCTCCTTGGTAAAGTTTGCATTTTTGCTTTTTTGTGAAGGTTCCAAGAGCTGAAATGTAGAAGTGGGTGGAAAGTAATTTCCTTTTCACAGAAGAACTTGCTTAACTTTGAAAGCAATTTCATATCATAAATTGAGATTAAAAACCAGTGCCTCAAAGTGCCCCAGAAAACATTGAAATATGTGGAAGAAAAAGGAATGTGAAAGGAAAAGTCATAGTACCAGTCAAAATTATCTGATAATTTAAAATCATTTATTTTTATTTTGTACTGAGACCTCAAAGGCATAAAAATATTTAATTTTTTATAAAGTAATAAAACTCTAGCTCTATGATCACCATTTCATTGTTTTAAAAATCTGTTTTTTCATGTCTCATGCTTCTTAAGTCCTTCCTTGTCTCTTTGTCTTTTCACCTTCCCATTTGTTATCCCTCATGGTCAGTATGCTTCCATTTATGAAGGCTTCCATTGCTCTTCAATTATAACATGGGTATAACAAAAGGTGCTGCTTTTCCCTGCTATGCTTTGAAATTTTTAATTCAGCTGTGGGAGGCAATGGTAAATAGTGTTGAAAGCTCTTGTATGCCAGAATGCTTATCAAAATACCTCTTTATAGAAGTGGGTGATTTCAGTTTTATTTTGGCAATTTAAAGTGTCTTTTACTTATATGTGAAAGTAAAATTTCGTTTCAGCTTCAGAGCATACATCAGAAATTGTAGGTTTTAACACCAAATCAAAATATTTTACAATGTTTTAATTTTTCTAAATATTCTTTTTTATGGGTAGACTATTACAACAAACTGGAATCGTTTTGAGCAGATTAAATTGAAAAAAAATCTGACCTGGATGCTCTTAAGGATTTTTATTACTCCTTCCTGGAGAAAAAGAAAATTTAATTTTTTTTTCCACTCAGTTTTGTGTGTGTGTATGTGAATTCTTGCATGCGGTAGGGATATCATGATTTGTCAGAAGTCACTATGTTCTGAAATCTACTATTAAAATATGGTGGCAAATGATGAATAATGTTGAAAGCTTTGATATACCACAGTACTTAAAAAACGCAAAACATTTGCATATATGTGGATCTATGCTGACTTTCGGTAATAAAATTTTGCTTCAGGATGCTGAGACTGGTGTTTTTCACAAGATGAAATGCATCCATAAGGTGGCTGGCTGCTTTGCACGTTCGCTGTTGGATTTTTGTATTCTGACATGCATGTATAGAAGAAAATCTGTATCATGTATGCTTCTCTCTCTGGTGGAGTTGGAGCTCAAAGGAGCAGCCAAGGTCAGCAAGGGTTTATTAGTCAGTCTTTCTAATGAGCTGTTCAGGCTTTTCAGCATTTCCATGTGGTGAACTGATGAAGGTCTCCCAGCTTGTGGTTAATTATTGATACTAATCTTGCCTAACTTGAAATGTTTCAGTCTTTCAGCTGCTAAATGTATAGTTACACCACGGTGTGTATACTCTGTGCCTTTATGAATCTTCTTCTTGGTTACTTTGTCCTCTTGAAGGAATTCTTGCTGCTCGCTGCAGAGTTTCTCTGCGATGCAAGAGAGTAAAAAATGTAAAGACTGAAAAAAAACGTAGAATTTATGAGAAAAAAAAGATACTTAAACCTCCTAAGAAATTGTATTAAAATATCAATTTCAGAACTCCTAAGGATCCCAGACAATGGCAGCAACATTAAAGTTTGCATTTCCTAAAATAGTAAAATCCTAGCAGGAAAAAAAATCTTCCTGTACTGAAAAATTTGCATAGCCAGTGCTAGAGAAGGTAAAGTAGCAGACTAGGGAACAAAGGACAGGAGCAATAAAACAATAACTTTCTACAGCAAGCAGCACTTAGTCTCTTTGGAACAAGTTGACAATTGCATCTTCATTCAGAATGGAAGCTTGGAATGATTCTTCATGTTGTATGAAGACGTTCCCCAGTTCAGTGCTTAATTATGTTTTAAAAAGTTGCACATTACAATTTCTATATTCATTTCATACTCTATAATCAAATTCTTGATGACAGTTTAAGCACCTCTGCTGTGCTCTGATACTTATATGAAACAAAATTCTTCCCCTTCTTCTCTTCCATTAACTTCCTATTTTTCATATTTTTGATGCAATGCGTGCTTTTCATCCTTATTTTCCTTTAACAATATGTTTACATTGTGATTATTTTCTTATCAGATAGCTTGAATATCCCAGAAGATTCTTCTTTCATTGTGTTGTGGTTTTTTCAATATGGCCACTTGCCATATTGCCATTCTGTTATTTTCGATGCAGTTTCACTGTTAGATTTGAATAGTTTTGAGCTTCATGTCAGCTGCAGAATGCTGTTAATTCCACATGTTGATCCAAGGATTCTCCTGTTTATTCAAGAAGTTACCACAGACCACATTCCCTATATTGAAAACAGTCAAAATCTCTTTAACTCTGTTTCAGCATATGAACATGGCAGTACATAGTTAAAATGTGCATAGAGCAGGACAATTTATAGCATTAAAACTTCAGCAAGACTGAGTTCCTGCTCAAATTCAGACACATTACAAAACATTCTGCTTAATTAGGGCTAAAATGAAGCTATTATAATTCATTATAACCTGCTGCTATTTTTCATAGTTTGTGAAAATTAATTTATCCCATCACCTTGCCTTGAATAAATATGTTACGCACTCAGGAGAATAAAGTAGAGCACATACTTTGAACAGTATGACATTTTATTTTCACAGATATTGAAGACCTCTGTAACATAGGAAACAATTGTCTACAAGAGAAATTATTGAAGTGTCATGATGAAATTATAAAAGCCACTAAAAATTAAGTAGTATCAAAGTTACCATTTTGATTTTGAAAACACATACCCCATGCTTGCTTGCCAAAATTATCTGTGCGTTGAAATTTACTACACCCGATACTGGTTTAAATCTAGTAGTTGTAAGGTGTTTTTTCTGAATTAAATATGTAATGTTCTCTCCTGTAAAAATTCTGGCTCTAATAGTCCTGAGTTTAGAACAGGGACAGATTTTTCATGGATGAATATTTTGCTGATATAGGGAAAATCTGTCTGATATTGGAAGTTAAATTTTTTTAAATAAAACTATTTTTTCTCATGTTCAGTAAAGACCAGATTTTAGCAGCTTCTGACTTTGCAAATCTAGAGATCATTGATTACGTCTTCTGGTGAACAAACTTTCAACTGCCATTTCCACAAAGCCACCAAAGTTGTTATAAAATGGGTCAAAATTAAGTTCCACTGATTAATGGTTGCCACAAGTTACTCTTGGTTAGGTGGGGATCACCCTTCAAAGGATGCTTTCAAAATGAAAGTCTGTCTCCTGACCCTCTTATTCATGGTTAGGGGATGTGAAAGAAAACCCAGTGGAAAGCAAACCAGACACCAAGAGCTGGACTTGGGTATGGAGATGTGAAAGGTACAATTTTAGGTAAAAAATGGGGAGTAGAGATACTAGAACTGGCAGTCCTAGTAGTGTGTAGTGTTGAGACACTACACTGGCAAGATGAAGGACAAAAGAGGTAGCCTGGAAATTAGGATAGAAAACAGTAGGAGAAAGATGTGGGTCTGGGCATCACAGTACAAGTTTTACTTATACGTGGGCAATTTTGTCCAGAATATGTGTCCTGGAATGAGTACAGTCCATTCAGTATTTAATTTTATTTTTGTTGGTCATTGAGCAATACCCTCCTTTGCTTATTATTCAGGATTTTATCTGAATATAAGTAGTTTCATTACAGTTTCTTCTACTGTCATAAGTTTTAATTTGTCAGGATGTTTAAGTATAAACTGGACTTTACAATATGTGTTAGGATAGGCATGTAATCTTATTGTTCATAGACTGATTTGCATATATGTTCAATCACAGTTCATTTTTATCTTTGCAACTATACATTGGATCCCAGAATCCCGGAATAGTTTTTTGTAAAAGAAGGTGTATCATGGGTGACTACTTGAGGAAAACTGACTAAAATTACTTGTGACTCATCTTGCAGGAATTTTGCAGTTTGAGCAAGTGTAGAATCTGTTTTTCCAGGTCAGCATTATGATGCCTTTACTATACTAGTGTTGTGTCTCTTTCTGAGGGTCCACACTTTGTTCTTATGCACCTTTCAACTTCAGCACACATAATGCAGAAGTCTTAAAAGACTTCTGCTTTTTCATTATGAAGTTTTTAACTTTTTTCTGGAATATCTCCCATCATGTTCACTGAATGAGGTATTAGTTCAGTCGAAGAGAAAGTTTTCTCCGTAGCTGCACTACATGGAAACATTGATGGAAAGGCATAAAATTAAGATTGTTCTGATTACTCCCTCTTGAGTAATTGACCAAGGCTGGTTTTTCTAAGAGATTTTCGTGTGCAATATTTTTTTCAAATTCTATAATGGGAATGTCTAGAGTAGTATGGTGATGCATAACTAGCATACAGTAGATGTTTAAACTGGGTATGTCTTTTACTGAAATACAGGGTCATTTCCATAATTGATGTTATACTTCTGTTTATCCATGTAGAATTTCTTTTTGTTGTTTTGATTGCACGTGAGAACACTCTTTATTGTAGTGGAGAGGCTAATAATCTCTAAAAATTCTGACAACTTTTAGACAAAAATGATGTTCATTATGAAGAACAAAAATTGTCAGTTTCTAAAAGTGTAGAGTTACTTTTTTTTATTCTCATGGCACTATTTGGCTGAATATTTCCTGTTGAGAAGTAGTGTTCATTGCTGCTCATTATCCTTCTATAGATAGGTACCTTTATCTTTGGTTACTGTTTTCCACGTGCTTTACTAATAACGCTTTTTGCTTCAACTTTTACTTAAACCAAATAATTGGTTGCAACTTAGCAACATATATCATTGCTTTCCTATATAGTTTATAAAGCTTTGTTATAATGGCTTATCTTGTAGCCTTGTTGCCAAAGAAATTAGTTCTTTATACGGTGAAGCAGTGTTGACAGTAAACTCTCCTTTCTGTCCCCTCCCCAAAAGAAAAGGAAGAAAAGAGAAGAAAAACAAGGTTGCATTACAATTCTGGCAACATCAGCCGCACTAGTAAAATCAAATTCAATGTTGGTTTACGACTTTGAATTTATGTGACTGCACAGGATCAAAGGATTTGTATCCCACTGGACTGCAAGGTCTATAGTTCATGGCAAAAAACCTCATCAAAAAGAACATTTTAGTAGTAGGGCTTTTCATTTTAATCAGCCACAGTAATAAAAAAGCTGTTAGGTGTCCAAAAACATTCTCCCAAGATCAGAGACAACTTGCTCTCTACTACAATCAGTTTTCTTATTGGATCCATACTGCCTCTGTAGTTTTTGTCACTGAAACTTCAACTTGTTTTCAGCCTTTTTTGCATTGTTTTCACATTTTACATGCCAAATGTAAAATACACCATATGCGTCAGTAAAAATGATTCATGTAATTTCCCTGGAAATTGAAAAATACTGTAATTTGTCTCAAGTAAATTATCATCAAAACAAATTATTCATATAGAATTTTAATTATCAGTATGTATTTCTGCATATTGTATTTTAAAGTATTTTATTAGCAATATTTGGGTTTTTTTTTCTCCTTGCATATAATCTGAACTCCACCACAGAAAATAGGTATTAGTATTTTTGTATCTGTACTACACATGTAGTAACAGAGGCTGTCCTAAGACTAAGGCAGCAGCTGCAAGTGAGAAGCAGAGTAGGATAGTAACCACAAAGTTTGGGATAGGAAAGGAATGTTTGCATTTTGCATGTTAACTGTTCATGCTCCTAGTTCAACAAAAGTTTGAAATTAATTTTTAGCTTATGGTGTGGTTTCATTGTTTTATTAGCTTTGCCTCAGAGAAGTTACATGCAATGTATCATTTACATTTGTTGGTGTGTTGCAGGCTGAATCACCTCATTTCATTCTGCAGAATTTAAATGTTTATCAGAGGCTAACAATATTTAGAGATTCTGCCAATTAAATTGTCCACAAAATCACCAGTTTTCCTAGAAATATATAGGTTGGTCTCAATTTAACTGGATACACATTTTTTAAATATTATGTAGGATTTATTTTTCCTAGCATAATCTGTCTTACGTTTAGGACCAACACATGGTCACTTTCTACAAGGATTGCTCCCTTTTGCATGGCATGACAGGTAGCTGCTGTACACTTCTTTTTGGCAGATTCTAGTGGATGTATTAATAACCTGAATTTTACCCCTTTAAGCACGTTGTTAACAGTTAGCTTTTTAAAGTACTATTTAGTCTAGTTTTTTAGAGTTTTTTTATCGTTTGTCTCAAGGAATGATACTGTTTAGCAAATGTGATGTGGTAAGAAGTTAGTGAATCCAAGGCATTAATAAATTTCTGTTTGATATAAATCAGATACAAGAAGAATTTAGATTCCAGTGAAATTTCTCTGTAGGCACAGAGTTTCCAGAGTAGAGTACATCACTTACCGGATGATGAAGTGGACATAATAGGATCCATAAATGTGAAGTGTGCTGTGGTGTACAATGGACATAATTAGAGAGATTTTTCCATATACTTGGATTCATAATATTTGCAGGATCTTAAAAGATTACCAAGAAATTTCAAGGGCACATCAAGGGTTTTATCTGATTATTTCATTAGAAGTTATGGAGAAGTTATTTACCCTTTTTAAGTGGGTTGATCTGAGTAAAGTGACATGAATGTAGGACAGCTGTTGAAAAAGAAGAACTGAAGAAACAGAAGAACTGTTGTGAGCTATGTATTGCATAACAGAGTTCTCCAAGTGAGTTAATTTGTGTAATGGTTGGATGGTAGTTCTTAACTGGGAAAGGACTGAAGGAAGGATGTGTATATGGGCAGGAAGCAATACCTAGGTGCATGTTACTTGACAGAAACATTTACAGAGCAGACACAAGGCAATCAGGATGAGGAAAGCAAACTTTAGGGCAACCTGGAGATCACTCTGTGAGGAGCATGGAAAAGAGCACGGAAGAGATAGTGGAAGGTCCACAAAGAGCTGCAAGAGAGGATGCTGGAGCTTAAAAGAATATAGGACTGTGTGCAGCCCATAATGCAAGGGGCAGTTTGTGTCTTGTACAGAATAGTCTCTTAAAATACATGGTCCTGGTCAGAAAACATCTACAGTGTCCTTGTCTCATAGATCTGCTTTGCATGGCTGTTCATACTCTTCTGATAGTGATAAAAATGGAGGTGTGTTTGTTACGTTATACTTAGGTGGTCACTGAAAGCTTATCACTAGCAAGAAAGAATCAGAATCACAGAGTCATAGAATAACCTGAGTTGTAGTGACCCATGAGGGTCATCAAGTCCAACTCCTGGCCCTGCCTAGGACACCCAAGGATCACTCCATGTGCCTGATTCAATTCCTGTTCCCACTGTATTCTACTGTCAGCAGACTTGACAAGTACAGCTGTGGATTTATTTTTTTTCTAAACTCATGGTACGTATATATTATTAAAAAACTACAAACGCCTCAGCTATTTCCTATTCATTGTCCTTATAGATCCACTAGACTCAATATGTACAAACACACTGGCCAAAGGCTTGCAAGTCTTCTGACAGGCGCTTCTTGTAGGAGACAGGAACACAGCCTTGGCAACTGGAGGGATGTTAGCCTGGCTGTTATTGATTTTGGGTCCTGGAAAATTGTAAAGAGAGTTAAGACAAGAAAGCATAGAGAAAGAATCGAATTGTTAAAGAATGGTATTTAATTTGGGAGAAGAATACATTTATAGTAATTTTAAAAAGTGAAGGGTGTCAACAAGCCTATAATGAATATAGCAATTTCAGTGACACATTTTCTATGTAGTATACAGTTGAATATGTGTAGAAGATGAAATAGGAAAGTTGAAGGGGGAGACAGCACTGGGAATTGCCAGGAAAGGAGTTATGGGAACAAAACAAAGGGGTAATACAAGTGACTATACAGAGGGAGGAGAGTGAAGAATAGCTGAAGATCTTAATAAATGTATTTTAACTTTGCACGCAGCACTGAGTCTGTACAAAAGCAGTATTTAAAATATGTTACAAATGCAAACTAATTCAGAAATGTCATGACCATGTTCCTGGCTACATCCAGAATAGTTTTGACTGAAACTGGAACAGTGAATTGGAAGAATATTAGAAATATAAAAATATTAAAGAAAACATTAGAATATGTAAATTTAAATACTTTAAAAATGACATGATTTTGAATGTTTTTTCAGTAGTGAAAGCAGGTATCATTCTGTTAATACCTTTCTCATTCTTTATTTGTATTCAGAGAAGGGCAGTTTGCTGATTTTGAAGTTTTTCTAACAAAAGAATTAGAAAACCCCATAAGTAACAGCAGATGGAGTACAAAACAGTTCATTTCTCAAAAATAATTTTTCCTTAGATTGCCATTAAATATCTACTTTTATTGAGTTATTACTTTCTCATACACTCATTCAGTTGTTCATTTGCCTGTTTTTTAAAAAAATTGTATATATTTTCACAGTAAATATTTATTTTGTAAAACTTGAAGTGAATTAGTGCTTGAAATATTATGTGAATTTTAAATCATTTTTACTCCTGTATATAATCATGCACTTGGTATTTAAAAAAAAAATTGTATGTTGCAGTGTTAAGTAGGTATATTTTAATTATGTGCTATGCTAATAATTTTATACTCCAAAATTGCTGGCTATAAGACTGTATTTCTTTCTCATCTTAACAAATGCCAATTAAATAACTGACTATGTAAATATATATATAGAAAAACATTGTTCTGTACACCTGCTGTGGTCAAATTTCATCCCAACTACTTTTGCCACATTTCCTCTATAAAGCTATGTATTTATTATTTTTAAATTGGAAAGAGAATTGGACTCTGTATGCATTGCCTACACAAATATTTAGAGATCTGGGAATGTTTGAGAATGGTCAGTCATTACTTTTTTTACTGTGAGGTGTAGGAACAATCCTTACTGTGTGCCCTTGATAATGATGATGTACTATATGTAACTGTTATGTTTGTTGATGTATTTGTTAGAGACAAATTTTGATTTTTATGTAAATTGGAATGGGTTTAACTTTTTTTCCCCCTGTGGAGAAATCCTTTGCTAAATCTCTGATTGTTGTTAAAATTTAAAACAAATGTATGTTTTTTCAAGGACAGAGAGTCAACAAAAAAGAGCTTCTTTTCCTTTGTCAACACAATAGAAGAATAAAAAGTGTGAACTCTTCCAAAAACTGAAGATTAAATTAATTAGAATGAACAAAACCAAGAAGTTAGAGGCTCGCTGTGAAAAATTTGCTTTTCCTCTCTTTTCTATGCACACTACTCTGATGGCCAAAATACTATTAAGAAAAAAAGCTGTAAAGTCTGTAAAATAAGCTTTTCATTGGCAACTCAATAATTCTTATCCTTTTTTTTTTCTTTTTTTTTCCCTTTCTCCTTTTTTAATATCCCTCCTCGCTGGAACATTTCCATATCTAATAACTATGTCGCTAGATACTTTGTGTCTTCTTTGTTCCCACTTTTTTCATTTTCATGGATTGGCATAAGTAACTAATTAGATGTAACAATCACTGTATAAAAGTCAGAGAAGGGAATAAAATCGAGCTCACTTTCTCCCTAATACGTTATTTTTCCACTCTAATTAGAGTAAAAACTTGTAAAAGTGTGTGTTTCTCAGTTAAAGAAGAGGTCTGTCTCTGATATACCTAGAACAGCTTTGTTCATTAAATATGTGTCATTTTTACACAGTCACTTTTCAGAGTAGAATTACACTGTAAATGCTAGTGAAAAGGTATTGACTTTGGAGCATGAATTTGCTAATTTCAAAGCAAAAGTTCTGCATATTGCTTGCTCTGAACAGTGTTTTAGAGAACATTTGTTTTATGTTTTACTGTTAAAATTCTCAGGATTTTTTTAAACATTTATGGTGCAAATAAGTCTTGACTAATAACAAGTTAGCAGCTGATTTCTGAATGTAGATTGCTGTAGAAATTTATACTTTCCTTGTTATTCATACATAACCATTGTTCTACAGCTTTTCATATCAGAGCAATTCTGTGTCATGGTTAAAAAGTTTTTGTTCGCATAAAATCACATTATATAAAGCAGTAGCACGAAAACAAATACACTTGAGTTGATTGCATTTAATCGAGTATACTGGCTGTAATAAATGAGACTGTAATCTTTCTTGAACATGTCAGAGCACAGAGAAGCTGTAACACTGGTATTGAGATTTGTCCGTGTTAATCTACATTATAATTTCAAAGACATTTAGACAATCTGTTGGTTATATGAAGGAGAGGATTTAATCTTCTGTTTTTGTGATTAATTTATGATTTATCATCTGGTACTGTAATGGTTAATAGCACTATGCTACACTGGTTGACTGTTAGGAATTTTTCTTCCTTGTGCATATGCTTCATAATTTCCTGGGTCCCATGGGACCACAGCTGAGTTGTTGGCATTGTCAGAAAATATATCTTGCTTTTTTTCTCTGTGTTGTGTCAATTCACTTAACAGGTGCCAAAAGCAGGTCACTGGAGTCATACACCAGAGGGATGGGTATAAAGGGATAAAACAGGAAGACGCTGGAAAGCCAGTCCAAACACTCCTGTTGTTTTCCAGGTTACAGTCTATCAGTATTTTTGGATATTTGCATAATCCTCTTATATCGTGTATTTTAGTAAAAGAGGTCTTTTTTCCCCTTTTATTCTTAAGGGGTGGTTTTTATTTTACCCATTAACAGAAGTAATTTTTAAGGAAGAGATTAATACAGGCTTTCTAAGCTTACATATATAAATGTCTGTGTTCAAGGGATCTGAGAATCAGCCAAGATCATTTGCTTGGTGAGTTGATTATACTCAAGGAAAATGGATCATGTCCATTTCAATGGCAGAAACAGACAAATCTTGATGAATTAAAGAAACTGATTTGTAAGTGCAACTGCACTAGTGAGGTCTGAAAAGCAAAATAGGCCAGAACCTTCTTTAGTCAGAATCAGAGGTGCAAAATCTCTGAAACCTGCATTCCAAGCAAGAGCAGATTTGGAAGCAAAATACATTTTATCAAGGAGAAGGATGGATAGAACTGCCTGCTTATTCAACCTCTTCAAAAGGGGTATTGGGTGGAAAAATGGAAGAAGGGGTACATAAGCCAGGAAAGCTAGTTTTAGAATTCAGAATAGAAAAGGGCATTTGACAACACTCAAGCTGAATCCTGTCTTGCAAAGGAAATTTAAGGGTTCACTGTAAGTATTCTTCAGCAATAGAAACAGAAAGAAACTAAGGAAACAAGGGGAGCATTATCCAGTAAGGGTGAGGTGGAAACAAAAAGCATTGTTTATTGAACCTAGAAAATTAAGACCGAATGAGCTGCCCCGAATTTCAGTAGCAGTGATCATGAACACAGGGACATCATTTCTCTTAAACTGAAGACACACAGCTTTTAGTACTGAATAAAGCACAGATTACTTTTTTGCATATCACAATTCTTTTTATCCTAGTAAAGGGTTGATTCAATCAATCTGTGATGTGCTGTCCTTCACAGATCCTTTTCCCTTAGAATTGCCATGCCACTGATCAATCCCTTCCATGGCTATGTATGCTGCAGCTCTCTTTCTTGAATTGTAGCATGTATTTTCAGACTGTCTCCTTGTCAGGTAAAATTATTGTGAATTCAGAATTTTAACAGTGTAATTCAGCTTAATAGCATAATATTCTTTGCCTATTTAATATTGACAATAAATGCAAGAAAGATACCAAAGTAAGGCAACTTTTTTCAGTAACACATTGCTGTATGGATTAGGCTTAATGTACTATGGAGGTACTTTCAAATTGATGATTGAAATCTGATTTCCAGCACATTAAGGCTTTTTTTTTTTGAGCTAGCAGGATGAAGAGAAAATAGTAATAAGGCTTTATTAAAACATCCGTGCCTCTAATATGGTATTTGTAACAGTAATCTGGAAAAAATATATCTCTACTGTCATGGAAATTTAGGCAGCTGTATCAATTGTGTGTGTGTGTGTACAGGAGAGGGAGTCATATATCAGTGGCTGACTGGCAAGAGTCACTGATACAATGAAAAGCCAGAGAACCTCAACAGACCAAGGCTTGAGGGCTTAATTTGATACACTCTCTGAAAGAGCAGATTAATGCTGCAAGAAAATGAAATGGTCAGGGGAATAGAAATACGTTCCTTGCACTAGTTTATTTGGTGTTGAATGTAGCTATACAATCCAGAATTCTTCTGTGTGTGTGTTGCTGGGAAGCAAGCAACCAGGCTTCTATACCAGTCAGCAAAGTGGCAAATGCAGTTTTCAAGTGAAAAAAACTGATATCCTTTATATGTAAAGCTTGCAGATGAACATCTCCCACATTGTTCTTTGTAGTGTCTTTGCTTTCATTTTATGCAGAAATATACACAGAAATTTCCTTTAATAGGTTTCAAAATCCTCTACCTCTCTTCAGAAATAAATCATGTTCATTCATGCATGGGGTGGCTTTCTAAGCTTTAGTTTCAGCTGCCTTCTCATCTCCTCTTCCTCTGGCCTTCCTCCCACATCTTCCCTCCCTCAGATACCTTGTTTCCTGCTGAAATTTTTTCCATTTCATCTTGCTTAAAATAGTTGTGACCAAACTATTATATTCTGATGATGTTTGCTGTCCATTTGATTCGTCATATGACTTTAGAGCCTTTCATCTCCTTTTAAGAAATATTTTCCAGGAAGCAGACCTTTATTAAGAATACATATGTATTATGTATGTGTATATATAAAAAGTACATATTAATATTCATATTCTTGACACTTTTGTTGAAAATATTATCATAGTATATAAGCTGAATAGGTTTCAATATTACTTAATCTTTGGTGGATAAGGCTTACTCTGAGATGAAAAGTAATTAAAATAAAAAGTTGTTTTATTACTTATTACTAAGTATAAGTAATACTTATTTTTTGTAATTAGTAATGCTTAGTAATTTTAACTTTAATTCTTGTTTATGGGATTTCTTTAAGTAATGGAAAATAGTTCTGAAAATGTGAAAGTTTAATGCTTTTTCTTCCTTTCATTCTATCACCTCAAATATAATTTTCACTTTAAACTACCAATTGTATATTGTAAATTAAAGACTGGAGATCTGTATTTGGAAAGGCTTATAATACTAACACAGTTGCTTTCCTGTCCATTTAAATGTAATAAATAGTTTTGTTAGATACTGTGCTTGTTTTACAGTGTGTTTTTAAGGTGGCTTCAGATTTACTGCTGGGAAAATCTCTAACGTTCAAAGTAAATTGTTCTATGAGGGAGTTTTTGATGTCCAATAGGAGCAAAGTGCTATGATTAAAAAAAAAAAATCCAGTTAAATTCCTTAAGGCAAACTCACTTCATTACCTCATTTATGGATCAGTACACCAAGTTTAAAAAGAAAAGGCATGTCTCTGGAGCAATTCAAATGGCAGAAAATCTTGTGATAATTGAATTAAACTAATAATAAAATAGAGTGACAATAGAATAATAGTAGGAAAAGAAAAAAGGTAAGCAAATGTATTGTGTTGAACATATTTGTCCTGAGTCTTCTATAAAACTAATAGAAATTGGGTTGTTTCCAATGCAGATCTCTGTTTGATTCTCTTTGTAAGACTTTAAACTTGATTTCCCACCTTTACACTTGCCAGTGTAAAGAAGCATTTTGTACCCGGTATTTTCAGATTTTATCTTAAGAAATTGATTAGAATTCAAGCTATTCATACTCCTGTAAGAAATAACATTTCTTGTTTGCATATCTAGTCCAGCTTTATTTTACAATATAAAATCACATTGTATTACTCTATATTTGCCATACTGAGCTACACGTGTATGACTTGGATGCATGTATTAGTTAATGCTGTAAACTAGTAGCTCTGACCTACTACTCAAATTGGAATGGTAAGTAGGAAGTGCTATGTTGCCATTTCTGACAAGCACTATGTGGAAATTTTAGGTGTAAATTGCTGTGCCTGTAGGAATTTGGGAAAATCACAGCTCATTAGCTGTTTCTGTTGAAAGGTTGGCTTCCCTTTTGTAGAGGGATCCTAAAAGAACCATGAAAACTCTCTTTCAGGAGTCATTGCCTTGCAAAGAATCATGGTAACATCAGCCAGCTGCCTGATAGTATCATAGCATAACAGAAAATAACTTGTAGGGACCTAATAACCTGGAACAGCAGTATTGGATTGTATTGCATTATTTAAGGAGATATTTCTGTGCCAAGTGTTTTGTATCTTTCTGACATATGGTAAGAAAAGTGGGGTTTTCTCCATCCTTCCTTCCTTACTTATTCAGCGAAATCCTCTTGATTCTCTTGGTTCTAATATTTATTTTCCTGAGTTGTAGATTAAAATGTATCTGGAAGAACTGAAATTTTAATCTAATAATAAAGATAAACTTGAAGAATTTATGTGTATCTCTGTGCATTTTATTGGTGAAAATACTTAATAGATTGAGAAATTATTTTGTTTATTTGATGTTTTTGTCTTGAATGCATTTCAACTTCTGTTGTGTTTAATCTGTTTTTTACTTCCTAACATGTCATCTCTCTTATGAAATGAAAAAAGCAATAAACTCACGTCATTAAATAGAATAACATTTGGAAAAGGTACATTTTTTCCATAATATACCATTAATTATTGCATTCAATTAAAACCGGGTAAGTCTGCTTAAAGATAGTGTACAACTTAGAATATGCCCAAATCAATGTTCTGGAATTTTACTTACAAAATATGCTTTGTTGAAATGCACCCTGCTTACATTTCTTTAAAGATTCGTAACTGTCCAATTATGTAACAGCTTGCAATAAAACCATTTAGAACTGGGAAAGGGAAGTATTTCTCTCTTTGCTTAATGTAAGAACATGGTTTAAATGTGAAGATTTTTAATAGACTACAAAACAAACACTTAAGAGAAATATTTGCACTAAGGGTTTTTTTTCTTGTTGCTCTGCAGTCTCAGTTTGAACTCAGGGTATTCCATATTCGTGGAGAACATGCTGTATCAACTGCTCAGCTTGAGGAAACCATTGCACATTTGAAGAATGAACTTGATAATAAGTTAAACAGAAGAAATGAAAAAGCAAAGGATATTGGTGTTTCTACTGAAGATGATAACCCACCAAAGGCATACCGAAATGTATGTATACAGACTGACAGAGAAACTTTCATAAAGCCTAGTGAAGAAGAAAACAGAGCTGTGAAAAATAACCAAATAGTACCCAAAAAGCTTAATATTTCTTCTTTGACACATAGTATATCTGCCCAAAGTGAAAATAAGGACAATTACAATGTACAGTCATCAGAAGGTGTCTTGTCTTGTCAAACAAAACAAATGCTGCCTCCTCCTCCTCCACCACCACCACCACCACCTCTTCCTCCCCTTCCTGATTCTTCACTGTCATCTTTAGTTCCTCCACCACCACCTTTGCCAATGGGTCCGACTTCACTGACACCTCAGTTTGGATCTGATCCACCACTGCCACCTCCACTTTCTGAAGGCTGTAGGAATTTTCAAGCACCACCACCACCGCCACCACCACCGCTTCCAGGGCTGGGACCTCCTGTTCCACCTCCACTGCCTGGATCTGGGTTACCTCCACCCCCTCCACCTCCTGGGCCTGGGTTCTTCTTTAATAGCACTTTATCTTCAAACCGAGGTCCTCGAAAACCTGCCATTGAACCTGGCCGTCCCATGAAGCCTTTGTACTGGACACGAATACAATTGCAAGATAACAGGTAAAATACATTTGCTTGGACTTAGAGGTGCTCCTTATAGGTCATGATACAAGGATGGGTATACTATTCAAGACTTAATAACAAAAAAGTGAACAGTGTAGGAATGTATAACAAAATCAATGTGGAGACATGGAATTTACGTGCTTTTAGAAAAAAGGCGAATCAGTTCTAGAAGTCTGAAAATTATAGGTTGTTTTTAAATACTACATTTAAATTAAAATTATGTGTATTATGAATGAAATTTTTTTGCATCATAACAAAAAGATGGGGTTTGGAGGTTTTTTCCCCCATAATTCAAGCACTGCAAGGATGACCATAGTGACAGGATGCTTCCCAGATTTAGCACTAAAAGATAAAATGATAGCCAAGAGATTAGAAAGATTTTTTTTTTTTTCTTAGAATTAAGTCTGAGTTAGAATTAGAATTGAAATGTTAGAGTTTGGTCAGGTGAGAACTTAGTTTCATTTTTGCTTTCCAGTCACTTCATGTGATTTTATCTTCAGAGAACTATGTTGTGTCATCTTCGATGATTCGAGTTCTAGAAACTGGAAACAGTTTAGCCGGAACCTAACCTCTGTGTGTAATTCTGTCAGAGCAGGAAGAGTACAGCATACGTATAAACTATGCAGCTCAGCAACCTGTAGCATGAAGTGTCCATTATGGACAAGTCTCAGTACTGATGGAGACCTCTACAGCTTTAAAAAAAAATAGATATAAAATTAAAAAAACCCCACCCATCTTAGTGTGATTTAGTGCAGGGATAAAATCCTAGATGTGCTTGAGGGAGGGATGCCATCAAGTGGGACCTTGATATGCTTGAGTAGTGGGACTGCAAACAAGGCCAAGTGCAAGGTCCTGCACCTGAGTTGAGGCAACTCTCAACAGAATCTGTGGAATAGAGGAGGTAGACTTAGATGGAATGTAAGGAAGAAATTCTTTACTGTAAGCGTGGTGAGGCACTGAAAGGTTTCCCAGAGGAGCTGCAGATGCCTCTTTCCTGGAAGTGTTCCAGATTGGGTGGGGCCCTGTGCAGCCTGGTCTAGTGGAGGTTGTCCCTGCCCATGGCCGGGGGTTGGAATGAGATTTTCAAGGTTCTTTCAACCCAGGTCACTCTGTGGTTCTGTAACAGTATTCTAGTAGTGTATTCTGTTGTACCAAACCCAAAGTTACTACGAAATACACTGTTTCACTGATTAGTTTGTAAGTGGTCATTTGGAAAACAGGCATAAATAAACAATTTTTAGAAAGGTTTTTGAAGTGATCCTACAGTCTTTGTTTATGCTACCCATTTATTTAGCTGACAGGAGAAAAGCAGTTCTCCCGTTTACACTTTCTGGGCCAGCACAAATACCTTACTGCCAAAGTGGAATGTGGCTTCAAGCGCTACTCAGCTGCTCTTTTAGATTTGAGATTCTAACTTTCCTTCTTGTGTTTATTACTATAATATAGATCTCATTAAGAGGGATGGCTCTAAAAGGATTTCTGGGGGATGCTTAAGTGACACAGACTGTTTTATTTTGATGAGGAGTTGTTCATTAATTCAGGTCCTGCATTAATGCCAGTAATGAAATTACATTATTATTTTGACCTTAAAGTTCAAATCATTATTATCTGTGTTCAAAATTATGTTAGCCTAGCAGCAGTTACCAAGATGCTAAATTTAAACATTTTAATAAGTTAAATTATATTACTATATATGGCTTACAGTCATAGCACATCATAATATTATATGTGCTATACTGTGTATATACACACAGTATATTACATACTGTATTATGTACTGTGACTATATTATATATTTTAATATATTATGAATTACTATAAATTATTTATTACAGTTTATTTATCTTATAATAATGATTTTATTTAAATTCTTTATTTAAGTTATTTGCTATTATTATTCATATTATTTTTAGGTTTATCTATTATATTTAAACACTGTTAAAGTAAGTATCTGCAGTTAAGTGGATTTAAGTGTGAGTTTTATTTTACTTTACAACTCTGAATTTATTTTGATGAGAAAGTACCCTTATTCTGGTATAATAAAACATTGTAAGGTGTTAATATTTTATATAAAATATTTGACAGGAACAAAGAAATTAATGAAACGTCAGTTGTATGCTCTTAGTTTTTCAGAATTAAAAGCACTGAAATATTGTGGAGCGGGAAGCTTGAACGTTTTAGTTTTACTTTCCCAATATTACTTTGGCATAATCGTTTAGTAGGCAATAAATAGTTGGTCCATAAATAATCTTTATTGTAATTCTTCCCATTGAATCAATGAAATCAAAGTTTTCTTTCTGCAATAGTGCTTGTTCACCAAGCTTTTGCAAGGTAACTCATGGCATTTTGATGAGCTACTGGTCACCAGATGTAATGGTCCCGCATTTTCATGGTCTGTATTGGAACTGGAAACTTCTTCAAGGGTTTGCTGCTCAGATCAGAAGCTGTCCAGGACTTCTTGTTGCAGAGCCAGAAAGAATCCTTCATTTTTCAGTATTGCTGAAACGACAGCTAGTATCGGGAAGAGTGAAGCTGTGGAGCTCTAAGCATGTCCTGTGACATAGAATATGCTGCATCAGCAGATGTGAATAGAAAAAAATAAAGAGTTCCTTAAACATTCATGATAGTAGACAGTTGAGCGTTAAGTTGAAAAAAATCCTAAATTTGAAAAAAAATTTTTTTTTTTTAAATTGGTTCCTTTCAAATTGGTAGGTTTTCCATTTTGTTGCACATTACATCTATGTTTAGTGACATCAGCTATTTGTATTTTACTCTGGTTTTCATCACTTTTTTAAAATTGCGAATAATTTCACTGCCTTTTAGTGACATCTGCTGGAAGAACTGGTCCCACCTTCTACTGAGAAACAGACAAGTACACTCAAAAGTTTTGTCCCACATTTTTTCCTGAAACATTGAAATTTTGAAACAAAGCCCTTTCAGAATTATTGTACAATGTTTGTAGCACTACATATTATTTTCCTCTAATCCAGATGAAACTAAAGGATTGTTTAAACAAGCTCCCAACTGATCCAAAACTAAATCTGATCTTGGAAGGCAAAAAAACAAGGAAAGATAATCCACATTTAAAATTTACAGTTGGTTGAATGGAGAAGAATACTGGCTAGTCTCCCAGAATATAAACCACATAATTACTCTAGTTTCTCAGAACTGCAACAAGGATAAAAATGAACATACAACATCTGCGGATGACGTGAAGTAAATCAAGTCCTATACAAATTACCCCAAATGCTCTTAAAAGATGCTTGAATAAAGTTTGTTCACTATTTGTTGATACTGTTTATTTTTATAAGTCTAAATAGATTACTGGAAATTTCTCAAAAAAGCTGCCGTTGAAATACTCCTAATCCTAGTTGAAGTGGCAGAAGTCTCTTGAGATGTATTTCACAAGCTGCAGTTGTTGGACGAAGAACTGTACAATACGAATGATGCATTTTGATAGTCTAGCAGGCACGGGCTAAATAGCGGAAACTAATAACTAAAACTAACAGCAAAACTTTCTGACTCCTTACAAGAGCAAGGTATAGGGAAGGAACGCTCTTTGTGTTGCTTTGGGTTTAAATCTATCACGGATTTTCGTCTATTATGGTTATATCTATTATGGTTTCTCATAAATGTTTAGAAATTTTATTATTACCTTTCCCTTTATAGGAAAACTGCTATGCCAACATTATGGGAATCACTGGAAGAACCTGATATACTTGACACTACTGAGTTTGAATATTTATTCTCCAAAGACACCACTCAGGAGAAAAGAAAACCGTTATCAGAGACTTACGAAAAGAAAACCAAGGCCAAAAAGGTATTTATTGGTTTTTTGTTTGTCTTTTTTTTTGTGTGTTAGTGTTTAGTCTTTCATTTTGAGAAAACTCCCTTTTAATTTTTGGATTTTTTGTGAATGAGCAATCAAACAAGCTATGGATTGCTGATTCAATCTCAGTTCTCTTGCTTGAGAATGTAGGGCTGTTATTTACCTTGGAAGATGTTTTGCCTTTGATAATGAAAGTTCCACATCCCAGTGAGGTAGAAAAAATACCATGTAGGAGAACAGATTTAAAGTTCTAATTCATATTTGCAAGTGCCAGTATTTCAGGCCATTACCTGCCCTTGAGCTGATTTATTACCTAGTGCCTGTCATTAGTTAACTCTAGCAAACCTCCCTTTCACTGAGATTAATTTTATTGGGAAAAAAAAAATTTAAAGCAACATTTTGAAAAAAGGATTGACAAATTTTTTAGTCCAGTATAGCTAAGGAATTGTGTCAGGAAGGGACAGGACAATCATGTCTTTAATGGCCAAAGCTACATGCAGTAGCTGTGTCATTGCTGTAGGGCCAATATTGTTTGCTTCAGATGTGATCCATTACAGAGGGAGCTGGCACTTGTCAATTGGGATGTGCAGATAAGAAAAAGAAATGGCATTAGTAGTATTTGCTGCCAGAAAAATTCTAGGCTGAATAATAATCAATACTGTTTTCCTAAACCAGTGTGATTTACACATCAGAAACTACTGAAACATTTATTGTGTTTTAAATCTCATTGAGTTTACCTGCTTGGAACCACAAGAGGGCTCTTTGCATGTGAGCTGTGCTTGCTACCTTCAATTTTATAATATATAGAATGCGAAACATGTATACATATTGGTGCTTTCAGGTGTTTCAGAACATCTTTGATCATAAATTCCCGGTATTGTGTCTTAATGCAACACCTAATGAGAAGTATCAATAAGGCTATAGAATTTACAGAATTCAAATCCATGCGATGCAAAAAGTAAAAAATAAGAAATGGGGCCTGGATGGGGACATGCTGGCATTTTTAAATACACACCAAAGAAATAGTTGTTACAGTCTTTCAAATATTACACTGAAGTTGGACATCAACATCTCTGTGAAAAATACTTTGAGATATTTTACTTGACAAATACTTGAAGTAAATTTGATACGTAGCAGCAGCTGTAGCCATAAATTGGATTAGTTCACATATCTTATGCCTTCTTTCTAATATTTATGTTTACATTTCATTAATTTACCTTTTTCAGAAAGAATTATGTAATAGGAAATACAGGTTTCTAAAGAACTTTGAAGAATGCAATCACTGTAATTTTAGTGGGGAATTGATATGCACAAATAGTTGCCTTTTTATTTCAAAATCTCAGTAGTTAAGGGAGTATATCTACTTCTCCAAGTGGGTGACAGCAAACCAGGTACAGAATTATGCCTGTATACTGAGAGATGAAATTGTGTTTTTCCTTGCTGCTTTGTAAAGTAACTTCTTTGTTTGAGCAGTACAATTTTTTAATGATCTCTCTTGGCTTATCCAAAATTGAATTGAATAATACTTATAGAACATATTGGTATAATAATATGCATTATTTCTTGTGAGCAACCAATGTGTTTTCATACAACTGCATCTTTTTTTTATTTCTATCACTGTTTTAATTATTCTGCTTTGTGGTTAAAGGTAAACTTACTATTTTAAGACAATGGATAGATATATTTACTGAAATTAATGAAATGAAAGAGGTTCCTTTAAAGTACTGTATGAAAATACAAAAATAAATTCCCTAAAAGATAAATTCAGAATTATATCTATTGCTGTGTCTTTAGTTTGGTCAACTGATGGGATTGTGATCATGGCCTTACAAACCATGGGAGTTGTAGGGTTTTTCATGAGAATTTAGAAAACTCGTGATCAGTAATGTGAAACATTCAATCATTTGGTCAATTTAAAAATTAAAAATAAATCCACTTTTAGAATTCAAAGAAAATATTAATTGAGTACAGCAGCATTTTTTTAGTGCATTCTGTCTTTTCACCTTTCTCGGTTTAATGACTCATAGTAGCAACTGAGTGTTTTTACGGACAGTTGGCCCTCTTAGATGGTCCTGTGTTTTTCTTTGTCTCTCTGAAATTCTCTGTTGGCTGGCTCCAGTGGATCAGTCTTGGTGGGCTGCAAACAATACAGTAGTAGAAGGCATTTTATTTTCTTACAGGAGGGTTTATTAGTAGATAATAACAGAGAGCTCCTGTAGATCAATATAAAGCTGTCAGTTTGGCTGGTTTCATTTCTCGTTTCTCATGCTTTTTCTTGGCTCTCGAACTTTCTTGCTTTTTTTCTAACAATTACATCTACTAGGGTTTTAGCAAGAATCTTTTTGCTTCAGTACATAAGTTTCTGCTTGTCTGGTCCTAAAAATGGTACCAGTGTCACATTATAGGGGATTGTATAGTCTGGATAAAGATGCTTTCAACAGACATTAAGAAACACGAATCTTATGAGGCTCATCATATATTACGGATTGAGCTGATGCCGTGTCATTATGTACTTATTTGTGTATTCCTTCTTCATATTCTCTAAAAGAGCCTTCCAGAGCAAGATACAGGTACAGCAATAATATCTTGAGTTGTAGTTTGTGTTTGAAATAGTTAAGCTATTTTATTTAATGATGTCTTTTAAGACTGATCCGTTCACTGCATTAAACCTCTTCTCTGCACAAACTATGCCCTATTTCATACCGTCTTCTACAAACTAAGTTCAGCCTCCTTGGTATTTAGAAAAGTGATGGACCAACAGATAGTGCAGGTCTGCTTATTAAAACATGATTATTCAATACTTTGCTCCTTGAATGAGAATTACATCAGTGCCTCTCTTGCAGTCAAGTTCCTTTTTCAATTGGAAGTAAGATTTTATCTTTTGAATTAGAGGATAATTGTTTCTCATTTTACTCCTTTGCAGTTCCAAATAAAACAATATTATTCAGTTTATTCTCAGAATTATTAGTTCTGTGAAACCAGTTGGAATAATCTGTATGCTTAGGCTGTGAAATGAATGCTTCTGTGGAAAGCCTATAGAAATTTCAGTCTGTTCTGTTCTTACCCATTTTTCCACATAGCAGACACTGTGTGGCAACACAGATTAAAAAATGCACCATATGCTGAGCTTTTTTTGCTTACAGCTGATAGACACCTGCCATTTTCAGCCAGAAATGTTGAAATGCTGCCCTCCATAGGCTGCACCAGGGGAGGTTTAGGTTGGACATTAGGAAGAATTCCTTCACTGAAAGGGTGATTAGCCTTTGGAATGGACTCTCTAGGGAGGTGACAGAGTCACGGTCCCTGGAGGTGTTAAGGGAAAACTGGCTGTGGCACTCAGTGCCATGGTCTCGTTGACATGGTGGTGTTCGGTCATAGGTTGGACTTGATGTCAGAAGTCTATTCCAACCTAATTGATTCTGCGATTCTATATAAATAGAATGGCTGGTCTATTTTCCAGTACCATTTGGCAAGTTATGCACAGGAAGGAAATTTCTGAGTATACATTCATATTATATACATATTTATACTCATTTATATAATATAATTACAATATAATATATAATATATAAAATTAATATTTATAATATGGAATATATTACTGTTTGTACATATATATGCTCACTGTCAAAATAGGAGAATACATTGAGGACTTTCTGGACTTCTCTGCTGGTTGTAGTTACCTTGGTATTTTCACTTATTTCTTGGAAAGCAGAATACAAACTCTGCAGCCACCACCTATTTGCGAGAGGCTTCAAATGTACTGAAGTAGATCCTTCAGAGGGCTTTCATGTATCTGAGATCTGGTCTGAAAGACAAAAATAAGCACAAAGCTAATGCAGTTAACCACAAGGTTAATATGTTTAAAGATACACAGCTACCTAAAAGCTAAGATGGGGTATAGCTGGCTAACTGACTGGTAATAGTTTAGCAGAAAGAGTCTTGGCGTTGTAATGGCTCACAAGAGGAACATGAATTGTCAAATCGTGGTACTACTAAAAATGAAAAACAACTCTGACAGATCAAGAAACATTGCTTGCTCAGCCATGTCTCAGTTAAGAACTGCATCTAGATTTAGGCACTACAACCCTTCATTAAAAATTTGTTACCGAAAGAGTCAAGAAGAGGGAGAATGATGAAAAGTGAAGTAGTCTCTAAGGAAAGAATCAAATTATTAGGATTGTTTAGTCTAGAAAGGAGAAAGTTGATTGAGACACACAGTATAAGTGTAATCAAGTGCATGCAGCTGCTGGAAAGAAAAATTATGAAAAGCTTTCTAAGAGCAAGGATACCAAAGGAATGCAGAAAAATTTTGGCTAGGGAAATTGTGTTTCTGCTTTTGGAGATCTTTAGGAAAGTTTGTTTAGAGTGGTACACATATAATTGATGCTGTCTTGAAGTACAGAAATGCTGTAGATGACATCTTGAGTGCCTTTTCAACATCTTGACACTGTTAATCAATTAAAAAACATAAAGTCCATTTTCTGTCCATTGTCCTATGCATTGAAACAGCTGGCTGTACTTTTTTCTAGAGTGGAAACACTTTCCTGATTCCCAAATTTGTTGCATTCTTGCCAGACAAAAATGGCTTATTGGGTTACACTGAGTTCTAGAGGCTTCTGACAAATATGTGGGGGAAGAAAGGAAGGGAAATTAAGAATCTAAGCAGCAATGGTAATACAACTTCTGAAAGGACTGCATAGAAGGTGATTTTACTATTTTTAGAAATATAGTAATTTATTTTGGAAAAATATAGTACATTCTATACCCTCTGAAATAATTCCGGAAACTCTTGTTCTTGTGCATTTATCTTCTCTGCATGTATACAATCTTTTATTCAATGTTCTGCAGTATTATGTAGGTAATGATAAAAATTAGTATTCTGGGGGGTTGATATTATGTCTTAATAAAAGAATTTGTTTTTTTCTATTTGGGAGAATTTAATGGCTAGATGAATATATTAGTTATGTCCTGTTATTAGAGAAAAATACTATGCAATATATTTAAATATTGAAAATACAATTCTTCTTTCATAAAAATATTTTTGAATTAAGACTAGATGCATTATAATCTTATATGAAGTAATGTAATGCAGTAAATGTTTGGAGCTGATGTCCATGAAATGGAAAAGAGATGATTGCTGACTTTACCAGAGACTCTAGGTGGATAAATAATCTATGGAAGGAGTGGGATTTCTTTCATTGTTATTTTATAGTTCTGAAATAGATGAATCTGTAGCAGGAAAAGTTGAAATGACTGGGAAAAAACAAAAGCCCATTAGAACCTGAATATGAATCAAATAAATTTCTCTCTGTTTTTTGGCTAATTCAGTTAGCGTAATCTAAATGTGTAAGTTACTGGTATGATGTGGCTTGATCATACCCATTGAATCTAGAACTTTTTATGCCATGTAAAGTGTTGTGGTCTTTAGTTAAGCTTTTTCAAATGCATGCAGGTCATCCCATTTTCAATATTACTTAGAAGTTGCAGCTTCTTGGAAATCAAGAAAGAGAAGGGCTAGATCCACCAGTTTATTTTAGGTAATAATTTTAGTTTAGGTGTTGATTCTGTTGGACATTTAGACTTTAAATGCCTTTTGAGTGTAACTCCTTTTTTTAACTCCTTTATTTAAAGCATCACTGACATACTTTCGAAAGTGCTATTGTTAATCTAGACTATGTTCATCATCATTTCTATACTTTCTTATGCAAAGATTTCAGATGTAGCATTCTAGACATATAATTTCTGCACCTATTCTGTTTTCAATTAACATGAAAATATTTGTCTAGGAATGTATGGTCCATTTAGTAAAAGAAATTTTAAGTTACATTTATGAAAATGTAAATGGGCTGCAACTATGAAGTTTGTTGTAGCAAAAATATTCAACTATAAGTAGATTCTCTACAGTACCAGTAAGGTCCATAACTGCTTAGTAAAACAACAAAAACTGAAAACAATGAGTATTAAAAATATAACCTAATTTTTGGAAAATAAAACCAACCAAAAGCCCAAACCCTGTCATTGTTTTTGAAAGAGCTCAGCTTTTATAGATTTGAATATAATTTGAGGGATCTAACTTCCTTCTCACACTATGAAAGTCATCTATAAGTATTTTTATGTCAGATGAAGGACTGAAGTGTTACATGCAGACAATTTTGCTATCATTCATTGTATGTTAAAATTTCTTGTCTGTACATATCCATGCAAAATTTTTAGCTCATGGGCACATGTAATTGTTTCAAGCCATAGTTTCTCCTTTCCTGTTAAATTTGCAGAACCAACATTATTTTATTACCAAGTAGGAGAAAGGCAGAATTAGGATATATATTTTGGAATGAAATAAAAGACATTATTCATTATGTATTAAGCTATGATACTCTGTAATCTTGAAAAATAGGTTATTTAGAAAAGAAGATTCCTTTGCTGCAATTTTTTCTATGTGCATTTTGTAGCTAATTGCTAGACTTAACACATATTTTGAAGTTGTGTTAGTTTTTCTAATGTATTTGAGCACTTGTTAGTAATTTATTCTCAAAAACTCAAGTATTTTCTATACTTTTTCAAGAAACAGGATAGTTGGATATTTGTGATGCCACTCTGTCTTCATCTTACAAAAAAAAATGAGTAAATGTCAAGTAATTTGTGTCAGGTGTATGCTCCAAATGAAAGTCCATCAATCATTTTTGGCCCTTTAGTGCAATGATTATCATTTCAAAGACACAGGAGGACATTAAAGATAATGGCTTTTCTGTTGTCTATTATCTCTAACAGATTTCACATAATTATTAACATGTGTTCTCATTTACAAAGAGTGTCAATATTTTGAGTGAATTGCATTTTTTTAACTGAAAGGGATATGTCTGTCAGCAAGTTTTTTGTCCATCTAACTAAATGAGAAATTACAATTAATGAATTTTGTGTTTCTGCAAGAAGGACAGATACTGCAGAAAATGTTGGAAGCTTTGCAGGGTTGAAACACAATGACTGTCTTCAGCTGTCTGCATAAGATAATAAACAGTGTTCAAACTTAAGAAGAAGTGGTAAAATGCTAGTGCATGCTCTTCCAAGGCACTCTCACTTTCTTTTTATATTTTGTGCTGTGCTGAGTAAAATAACTGGCATTCCTTGTTTATCACAAAGCCCTGAAGTCACATAGAATATAGAAATTATCCATACAGTGAATATCTGTTTTGTGGTATGTCTTATTTTTGCAGTTCTGATAGGAGTAAAGATACTGAAATAAGTTTCTTACTAGCTTTCTTTCATACCTCCTGGTTCAACCTGATAAATTGCCATTTGTGTGTCCTTTAGAAAAAGGCTAAAAGTAGTGGGGTTTTCAAGCTAATAAAATTGTAAATAGGCTTTTAAAAATATAAAGCTATGGTTCATCCATGTTAAGGAAAACACAGTTAAACTTGGCTCTTGCTTGAGTAGGAATATGAGAGATGATGTCTAGTCTTAAGCTTCTGAAATTTCATTGGTAACTTATGGAGTGTTCATGCACAATGGCTTGAGGGGCATAATTTGGCTTCTTGTGCAGGATATTCTTCCTGTGTCTGAGCAGGGTTTCATCAATCTACTCATGGGTCCAGGCTGTTGATTTGCTATAAAAGTTAGTGAGTGGGAATGGAGGGAAATGCTGCGATATGCAGGACAGCTTTTTAGCTTATGGCTTTTCTCAATAAATTTAAATATTATGGAAGGAATACACGCACCACCAGGAGGAAGGATTTAGCTTTTAATCACTAAAGTAAACTGAATCTCTTCAGATTTCAGCACCAGTAAGTGTCCTGGACAGAATGTAGACATTGCAGTTAGACAAAACAGTAAAGTCTGTTGTATAGTATTTAATGAAATACATTTCTGGCTACATTAGAGAAACACCTTCTAATGGGAATGACAGAATAATTTATTAGTGTATTCAAGTTTTGGTATATCTTCACTTTTAAAGTAGATTATAAAGATTTGAAAATTCTAGATGAGACACTTGTGTACAGCCAATCATCTAACTTAATAACACTAAAAAATAGTCAGGGGAAAAACCACAAAAAGCGAATAATACTATGGATCAGTGAAGTAAATGAATTATCACCAGCAGTCACAATTTTGTCACTAAGCCAGAAGATGCTGCATCCATTACAACAATACATTCATAGTCTGGAAAAGCAACAGGCAGCTGGCAAACCACCCCCAGCTGGTATAGCAGCATCAGCTGGCGTCAGCTGGGTTTTAGCTGCTTACCTGTCACTGCCAGCTACAAGCAAGTCCCAATACGCTGAGAGGTGATCAGTGATTTGTCTTTTAAAAGCACAGACTAAATAGTTCAACACAGTCTTTACAAACTTTCCTTTTATTTGCCTTATGTTTTTACTGAACTAACAAAGCGCTGATTTTTTTTGTGCCTCCTTTCGTTTGGAATTCTCACACATACGTAATTCTGCCTTAGTGACTTTAACAGAATAACCATAACTCGGGACAAAATTAGTACCTTTGAAAATTAGTTCTGTTTTACTCCTGATTATATATTTTACCTGCAAAATATTGCAAGTTACACATTAATTCTAAAAATCTATGACAAAAGTCCAGTATAATACTTGGCGCTATAACTGTGGGTTTGAAGTAGTTTTATGCTCAATTTAAACTATTCTGTTGTCATGGTCTTCCATTTTTACTTGCTAATGAATAAAGTATTAGGCTTCATTTACTTGGTTGAAGCTGTTTCAGGTAGTCTGCATCTAGTTTGATGCCTGGTAATTGTGACCATGTGTACATTTGACTAAAATGCATGTGAACATACAGTCAGTTGCCATTTTAATTCATGAATCTCTGGTCTAGCTTTTAAAATTATATAGTGTTGTCTTTAAGGGTTTTTGTTCACAAATCTTTTAAGGGGGAAGTCTTGCTTAGTAATGTGAGCTAGTTTGATCATATCTGGAGAATGTATTAACACTTACAAATACTTCAGTGGAATGATTTCAAATGTCATATTGCCTACAAGAGCTATAGTCTGGAAAGGTTTTGCCTCAAACTAGGCATGTCTAATGGGGTTTATGACAACCTATGAATTTGCCCTGAACAAGGTCAACTTGGAGGTCAGTGAATGCTATACAAATTGCATACTGCTCAAACCTGTAATTATCCCTGTAAGAAGTTAATGTGCTGAGGAGTTCAGCAAATTCATGTAAAGCTTCAGAAATGACCATGATAAACCGAGCAGTTACTTACATTTGCTCAGAAGAATCAGTCAACAGGATGTGATGCTTCCACAGTGTTCATTTAAGGTAATTTGGAGCAAAATTGTCTTCTCTGCTTGTGTACTCAGGAGATAAAGAGCCTGAATTCTTTGTCATTTGAAGAAAACACTTTTCATAGTATTACTTTCTTAATATCCATCATATGTGCTGTACATATAGGCAGAAAAAGCTCTCAAGATAGATTTTTTCCAAATTTTGGCAGAAAATATGCAATATCTACTTTAATGTAAGTTTATTATTGAGTGCCTACAGGAGGGACCTAAAATATTTGTCAGATCTTTGTTGAAGACAGCATGTGTTCCAACTTGTGCATATATATTCCAATTTCAGTACTCTAAGTAAGAACTAGCTTTGCATTTTCACGTGAAAATGTCAGTATAATTTCTATTTTTCCTGTATTTGTCAAAAAATCTGCTCTTGTCTAGATAAGTGGCTAAGAATTTTCATAGTTAAATATTTGTAAATCACATAAAACACAGCTAGGAAACATTTGTCTGAGTTAGTATAAATTTTGTCAGTTAGCTGTCTTTAATGTGAGCATCAATAAAAGTATTCCAGCAATAAGGGATAACAATTACTTTTTTACTATTATTAAATATCCAGATATAAGTGCCACCTTTGATTTTAACATTTAAATTAAATTTGAAGAAATATAGATTAAATATTGTTCAGATAATAAGAAAATGATAAATAAAATTATAATAGGAAATAGAAAATAATAAATTTAGGGAAAACATAGCTATTGGTTTTAATTTTGCGTATGAGTTAGTATATTTCATGGTATTTGTTCATCAACACTATGAAGTAAGCCATCATCTTGGATCTGAACATTTTGTATTTCTGAAGAACTTGTGTCTGTATTGCATTTTGTGATGTGCTCCTGTCATATCTTCCTTATGAAATAAATCAGAGTCACAAATACCGATAGCCCAGACATTGTGGGAAGTTTGTTTTTTACATGTCTAACATCTGAACTACACTGATTCCTTTCATTATAACTAATTTCAACCAGCCAAAATAACATTAAGGTTTCCCTTCCTCCTCTTTCTCTTCTCCCCCTAAACTGACATCAGAAGATATTACAGTCTGAATGTCAGTACATTATACTATTAAATGTCTGTTACCCAAGTGTGAGCAAAATCCTGAAATCCCTGTGGAGTGTCAACAGTGTGAAATAAGCACATTCAGACACGAGTAAAAGAAATACTTTCAGTAGTGCCCAGTGTTCCAAAAGTACTGTTGAGAGGGCATAAAAAGACAATTCTTCAGTTCCTCTTGGTCAGGAACTGATCCTTTGCTGAAAAAATAGACATAAACCCGTTCACACTGAAATGTAAACTACCAGACAAACTAAGGGACTTGCGATGTACTTGGTGTCTTAAATCGTTATTAAACATGATTTAAGAAGAAACGGGCAGAGGGTGTGCAGGGACTGTATTTCAGAATAAATATTTGATGTGCCTTTTTCTTTTCCTGCTTAATAGCATCCTACAAGTAAGAGCTAATGCTGTTTAGTAGACTTGGAGAGAATTCAGTCTTATAAGTCATTTGTTAAGGTGCAGAGCACAATCATAAGATGAAGGTCTTACTAGCACATTTAGTTAATAAAAAGGTTTGATGCTTGAAGAAATACTGAATTAAATACACAAATTAGCTTCTGTTATAAAAGTGAATGAATCCTTTGTAGAGCATTCCCTTGATCTCGGATCATTTTGCATCATCTTTCTAGATTATCAAATTGCTGGATGGAAAGCGGTCTCAAACTGTAGGAATTTTAATATCAAGTTTGCACTTGGAGATGAAGGATATTCAACAAGGTAAGTGTTTCTTACACCTAATGTATTGTACTTGCATGAATATTTTATCATATCCCTCAGAGAACTTCTTACATTACAGAATGTGTTTTGAATACAGTCTCCTAAACTACCAGAAGAATCATTCTTCCGATATATTCCACTATATGTAAAAGTTTCACCTAAAAATTAGAATTGAATTTAGGTACAACTCCTTCTGTACCATTAAAGTTAGCATAACAGTTTCAGTTCAGGGTTTTCATATTCCTCCCATGCAGTTCCCTGCTTTTTCTAAAGCCAGTTGCCCACCAATGGAAGTTAAATGGAGGGCTTTCACATAAATCTTTTGGGCTTCAAACATGCAGTCGGTATTTTTTAATATTTACATTTTGCTTCATTAACAGTATAAAAAGTACATCCCAAACTGATGTTACCATGTAACAGTCAGAAAGAAAATTACTGGATGGCATTTTTCAAAGTGTAGGGCTAGTCAGCTGTAAATTCCATTACTGGTAGAAATTATTTGAGTTTGCCAATACAACTGTAGAGAAATACAGATTTTTCAGAACACTGGGGTAATTGAGAGTCTGCTTATGTTCTGGATTTAAAAAGATATTGTTTAAGGTTATTGTTTATTTCTTTTTCACATTAAGAAAAGGAAAATATTCACCATTTAAAACAACTGCTGGAACAACTCAAGTTGATGTCTCCTTTTTTGCTATTGTTTTCCCTCCATCTCATGCAAATACTGGGTAGGGTGTTGAGATGCTGCTGGCATTGATTATTATTAATTTCAAAAGAGCCTTTGAGCATCTAGCACTTTAAAAGCACAAGGGCTTACAAATGTCTCTTGGGATGCGGAGGAATAAGGAAAAGAAGGAATAACTTTGTGCCTGCCAGTATTGTGTGAAAGGTATCAGAATGAGATGGAAAAAAACTGCTATTACTAAAGGTCTTTTGCTGGCAGAAGTTACAGCAGCATAGGGATAGGATAGAAGCTGTATTATAAAAACTGGCTAATATTCTTAAGGATCTTCAGAGATGGGTTTTCTTTTTATTTTCCATGCCATGATGTTCTACTAAAACAGAGCATCTCTATCTCTCTCATCTGTTCGCTGTACTTCTGTAGCTTTTGAAATCCTCTGGCCAATTTATACCAAATCTAAGAGAACATAATGACACAAATATTTGGGTGTATATACAATAGCCTTTTTGGCTTGAGTCAGCAGCGCACTTTTGAATCACATTTACCAGTTGTCCTTTTTGCTGTATTTGCATTGCAGAGCAATGCAGAGCAGTCTCAGAGTGCACAAACATCCTTCAGAATCAGATTAAATAAGAAGATATGCTTTAGGAGCATGCCATCAGTCTCCATGTATAGCAGTCTCTGAATTCCCTAGGATGAGATCAGAGAGAGTTAAAACTCCCTGAAACATGTATCGTGTGAACTGCTGCTGTCTACAAATCCATTTCTCAAGACTACGCTTGCAGTTGTAGACATAGCTAATGTAGTCCTACAAGTTTAATGAAAATTAGAGTGTTGGTAGAAGAAGACACCAGAACAAGTGCTGTCACTGAAGTAAAACTTAGAACTCATCGCCCTTTCTTGTCTGAGGTAGCAAACGACTGGCCTGTCACCACATGTGTTTCTCAAGGCAGCAATAGGATGTGCTGCCTCTTGCTTATGGAAGCAACTAAGAGCTACCATCAGGATTTGGGAATACCATAAGTGGAAGTTTTTGAAAAGCATACTAACAAAGCAGTCTGACTCATTCTAATCAAAATCTGTGTTCAGAGACTATCTAGGGAAAAGAATCCCATTCGCAAGACTCAGGGAAAACATTGTTCTGTAGAGAGGACCTTTAGAAATGTGTATTAGTCTGAAGAGAACAGTAGAATTATGCTTGTTTCTCCTTTAATGTGTGTTTATTCCATAGTACTTTGTGTAATTAAATCTGTGGGCAGTCCTACCAATCAGCAGACAAATTATTTGAAGACTGCTCTAGTCAATGCACTGGATGAAAAAAAATCATAATAGGCTAAATAACATATGACAACACCTAACGAAGAAAAGCATGTAATCGTTGGGTCATGAATGTCAAATTTTTACAAAGTGAAGTTGCAAAGAGCTACCTCTAAGAACATGCAAATTAAGCAGTCACCTCTTTTTTCAAGCCAACTTCCATGGAATAATTCAGTACGTGAAAAACAGGGAAAAGTTAATGGTCTTTGACCACTTACCACAGAGAATGTAGAAACCTGAAGCAAAAGAAAGTCAGAAATGAAAAATATCTAATTTTTATTTCAAGCTTTTATGACTGTGTTTGTTGTAAAATCATGTACAAATGAATGTATTGTCTATGTATCATGTACTGGTTAGTCTGCCTTAGGGAGCAGTTACAGGATACAGGTAGAGAAAACTCAACTGCCCTGTGCATACAGGTGCATGCAAAACTAGACAAGACAAAAAAAGAGTAATCGCAAGAAAAATTGCATCCTCCTTTAAAATAGTGCGAGATTTCTGCATCCATAGGATTATCCTCTCAAATTAAAGTACACAGCTTCACAGCATATTCTGTAGATAACTCAGCAGGGCAAAACAGGCAAGTGACCATATCTGGCATCCAGATGTTTGAGTTTGCATTTGATAATGCGCCAGCCACCGCACTTCAGGAGGGGGATCTCCCACACATGTTCATTTAGGAGAGTGAAGTTCATCCTTTGCTGATAAGTTTAAATTCATGCTGCATGCGAGTACAGTCCAAGGAGAAGACAACGTAATAATTATTTTGGGTGGTGTTGGTGTTAAATGATGCGCAGGGAAAGTTGTCATGCTGCACTCGTCCTAGTACTCAGCTCTCTATTCAGTGGGAGAGAACAAATCCTAGGTGCTTCAGTGTTCTGAGAACACTGGTGAATCTGGTACTGGTGAAGGTAATAAAGTTTCTTATTTGACCACTATTAATATTATTCACTTCCTGAGCAGAAGAAGCAGGCAGAAAATCTGTCTGACTCAGTATGCTATACAGGATCTGCATATTGGAAAAACAAATAGCAAATACCAAATTGTGCATAGGTTTGAGATTATTTTTAAGGCTGCTTCTCTGCATTTTTTTAAAGCCTTTATAAAGAAGAGATGAGGAATAGTAGAGATCACTTGTTAGGTAAGCTTTAAGAGTACACACTTAGAGAAGTAATCTCCATTTCATATCAGTCCATTTCTGTCTTTTCCTGTCATTGCTCAGCTGAAATACTACAACTTGAGAGACTATCTTGTGGCTCAGCACTATTTGTGTGGCTTTGCTGTTGAAATACTATAACTCACTCTACAGTGAGGTGTTTCAGTTTTGTTTGTAATGGGAAATGCTCATTATAACTATATGTGAAAACGCTGTGTGGGCCCTTGTCCCAACTTTTTACAGGACAACATTCCACTCACTGAGACAGTTCCAATATAGTAGGTGGCAATAGCGGTTCGCTGGAAAACACATAATAATACTATTTTCTGCAGTGTATGTTATTTGTGCTGGCTTTCCATAAGCTACTGAGATCCTTGTTCAAGAGTTAACTGGCAAAATTGTGGGGCAGCCCAGATAAAAAAACTTCTAGTTACAGAAAATGGGATGTAGATAAAAGGTAGATGCCTATGTTCAAAAGATAGATTCTCCCAAATCCCTCCCTACCTCCATAGTACCTGCATTTTGCCACTAAAATTGTAGGGCACCGGAAGTTCTGCTTCTGTACATTGGAGGAAATGTTTCACTGTCAAATATCCATGAGTGCTGTCAGGACACATTAAGTAGATGGTCTGCTGCTGTATTTTCCATGGGACTAAATCTTTGAGCTATGGTAGATCACATCAGACACATAGTTAATAGGTTATTGTACTCTTTGTGGTGGTAAAGTGCAGTATTACTCCAGGTAGAACAGCTGCAGGCTTTGCTGCTACATTTACCAAAGCCAGAGTAGCTGTGCTGTAGCACTACAATGCTGACACAGTGTAGCCTGTATGACAAAGGGAAGAGCTTAACATTGATTCTTAGCATCAAGACTGTTTTTAATGCTAAAAGTGAAGTGTCTGACTGGTTTTCTTCAGCTTTGTGATTTCCCCTCCATTGTCAGCATACATGAATAAATAATTGGAAGGATGTGAACTGTAGATTAACCCAGCCAGACTGATGATCAGTCTAATAACCATTCTGATTCAGTGTTACATTTCTAATCATCCTGGGATTGCTCTGATTAGAGGCCGTGGAAGGTATATAAATAGGTTTGCATTGTCTTAGTGCAAGTTACGCCTTACAGCACATTTAAACTTTAGAGACCGCTATCACTGATAACCAGGCATTTTTCTTAGCATCTTAAAGGCTATGTTTTGTGTGCATAAGGCAAACTATTCTAAAGCAACTCTAATCTGCAGACCTTAGTGTGTTCAGAATTTCTAAATTCCGGTTTGTGTTTTAACCATACCATGCAGTACAAATAGTTTCACAGCTTCTCTTTCTATTATATTTTGGAAATACTTCTGGGTAAAGAGAAATGCTTTGGAATATTTCTTACTTGCACTATGTGAAAAGAGTTTTATGGGGTTTCAACTGAAACATTTTGCAGGATGAAAGTATGGATTATAAAGATATAAAAACTGTTGTTCCAAAGTTGAGTGACACTCCCACCTACACAAAATATTACATGTATGTATTCTATATATTCATGCTATATTATGCATGAAGTGTAAAGATAGCTGCATACCCATCTCAGAAGCTGGGAAATGATTTTAATTTAAAATTAAATGTTTTTCTCTTTTTTGGGAAAATTCACAACATACATTGTTATGAATCTGTTTTGGATATCCGTTGTGTGTGGGTAGGTCCACATTAGTACCAGAGTCTTTTGTTTAAGACTTCTTGCAGGATTCAGGCTTTCTTTGTCTTCTAAAGCTACATTTTGCCCATGGTCCTTCTTTATTATGTATATTTTTTTTGTGTTGCACGGCAGTTAATACTGGAGAAAACCTTTAAATAAATTGATAACATATCAATTTTTCAGAAGTAAAACAGAGAGATTTGGATATTACAGGCAGTTTTGCCAAGTCATTGTCTAATTGATTAGGTCAGTCAAAATTTTATTTAAATTTCCCGATGATGGGCTGCATGTTCCCATGAAATCAAGCCTTACTCAACAGAATGTAGTACATAAAACAACTAAGTATGTCCAGGTCAAATAAATGTACCTTTGGCAAGCTCCTTTTATTTAAATTATGTACTTTTGTTTTATCATTTGGGAGCAGTTAAGGTGATTTCTTCGTATTTCATAGTGCAATTGTCACATTAAATGGTTGATAGTGGTGAGTATATGTAAACTCTGTTAGGAGGACTTAAATCCTGATTTAAGCACTGTTTAGTAGCAGTGAGGCTGTATATCTGATTCAGCCCCAAGACTGCTGGTATTTAAGCTGATTTAGAGGAGATAGGTGTATTTTTCGTATTTAAGCTCTAAATTCTAAAGTTGTCCGTGGACTGCAAACAGTAGGCTTTAAATTCTCAGCTTTTCTTTGGTTTACATTTTTTAATTGATCAGTGTATGTGAAAAACCCATGCAGCAGGGAATTTGTTAGATTCATTTTTTAGATGTTGGTATGTTAAAAACCTTTGGTATAAGTTTATATTTGAAGCAATGCTCTTAGTATGTGAAATGTAGCTGGCAAGTATTTTTATGTGTGCCTGTTAGTTTGAATGCATGATGCAGATCTGTTTTTTGTCCTAGCTGACGGTTATTATATCCTAATGGGTGCAACCCTGCACTAATGATCCTTGTGTATATAAATTCTTCTTCTTGTGAGCAGACACCATAGGCAACATAAAAATGTTTGCCTCAATTTCCCTGCAAAAAAGGATCTCAGAAACCAGACTTGGCCAAGTAACAGATTTTTTAAAGGTAGAGGAACCCAATAAAATTACCAGCTTTTCACAGCATGAGTCTACTTCCTTTTGACATATTGTGAGGTGTAGGTGAAATATTCTAACTGAACTGACAGTGTAAGGAAGACAGATAAGTAGAAAGCAAGATGAAAGTAAAAACCACCGATGATGATTGATATTGTAATAGCTATTAATTGTTTTGGTGCCTCTTTTGTAGATTTATGATACTTCACCTATATTACTTACACTTATATAAGCCGTGATATAATGAGATATAATGCATTAAAGTATCGTGGTTAAATTCACTGTATCAGGAAGAGCGTTTTGAAAAGCATATCAAGTTTTGTATTAATTTTGATAAAGTCTATATACATATGAATAAAAGTGGCTTTTGTTTTTCATAGAAAAATTTAAAAACTTTTGTTGTTCCCTTAAGTAAAAGTCAAAATAATTACTTTCTTTGATCTAGTGCAGTGGGGTTTTTTAAGCTTCTGCAATTCAAGCTAATTTACACAACATACTGTGAATGTATTGCACATATTATTTTAAGAATAAGAAGAATACTAAGACACCTGTGAATCTGAGGATTTCTTCCAGCTTTTCAAAATTATTGCTTCTTTTCAAAAAAAAGGGCCAATCTTCATAAATTTGCATGTTTTCATTTTTGTCTTCTGCTCCAAGTATGCATGGCATTCAGTTCAATCAGTCAGAAAGAAAAAAAAAAAAGGCTGAAGATACTAAAATATATGAAGATGAAATAAAGGAGGTTATTTGGATTTTGGCAGTACTTCTGACTAGTTACTGGGAATATGTCTCTACATACATTGACATCCTAAGATGTCCAGCTATATGGCTAGATTTTTAACTGCAGTTGTCTGCCCATGCGTTGCCAATAATACCAGTACAGGTTGTATAGCAAGTAAGTCAGAAAATATTTTCTTGCTGCTTTTATACAATCACATGCTCTCTCCAAAAGAGAAAATAACTCATATCAATGTCTCTTAAAATTGATTATTATTAGTTCTGTTAAAAACGTGGTTTAGCAGATTGTAATTGTATTTCATTAGTTTTTATCACAAACACTTTTTGTTTTATCATGTGACTTCAAAACAATGGTGATTTGTTAGATCTTGAGTTGAGTTAGATCTTGATGTTGAGTACAGAAACATGGATAACAGCATTAAAAAGCACTATGTGATTCTGGGGCCTTTTTGGTGACAAATATCTGGCTAAAAATTTGATCTAGGTGTGTAACTCTTGATATTTTTATTAAAGTGGGTTTTTTTATCAAATTACTTCTTGTCATCATAATAGTTCTGTACATAAAAATTTTACTATCAATTGCATGCTTTGCATTTCTAGTACAAGTTTAAATTGCCTCCACTAAGTCGCTTTTTCTAGATACAAGTAAATTTCTTTTCTGGACAATTAAATTTCTCCTCGTAAGCAGATTTCAGAATATGCTAAAATAGGATAAAAGTTAAACCACAAGGGGAACTCCATATGCATATTGCTAATCTTAAAAATTAAATATATTCGAATGTGAAACCAATTTTCCAAGAGATTTTCCATCTCTTGAGTTCTTTAGAAATTTTATTGGATGATACAGAAGACAGTGCAGCTCTTGGAACAGTCTTGGAGGAGGTAAGAGATAATCTCATAAATTCAAACCCTAATGAGTTTTCTTTAAAGAAAGGTTTTTTCAATCTCAGTTGTTCAGGCTTTATATTTGGTTACTGTCTTGAGGGTTTTTGAATCTTTCCAGTAAGACAAAAATGGTTGGAAATACTGCTTTTTTCATTGAGACTGTCTTCTGTATAATTCTTTACTTCTAACCAAGGTGTAATGTCAACAGATGGAATCACAATTGACAGGCAGATTTTAAAGGATTCTAAATGTCACTGGACCTTTTAATAAAATTAATTAGCCTGCCACAGAGAAAATTTACTAGCCTGCTGGTTAATTTCACAATGTAAAATCATGGAGTAGGTGGTAGAGCAGGTGAAAGCTTATTACTTTTAAATAATTATTTAAAGATGTGTGCATTGCCTCTTCCAAGCATTGATTGCAAAAGCAGCACGAGCTTTTAAAATCTTCTAAATGCATAAGCAGTTAAGGATCATTTGAGGAAATATAATACAGTTGAATTAAAGGTTATCAGATAGTAGCTAATGACAATTCACTGGTTATGTGCTTGATTCTTTTGGGATTAATGCTCTCAGTAATATTTAAATATAAGTCATGAGTTTTAAAACTGTGCCCAGTCCCATTATGATTCTTGAGGAAAAGCTGGTTTCAGAAAATTTAAACATCCAGAGTTACTTCCATTCCATTATGCATCTCTCAGCTTACTGGAATTTAACATTAGAGTACATTGGAAAGCACCATGAAGCAATCCCATTTAGTTTTCAGAAGAGTACCGATACATTGCCTGAATTGTAACAGGATTTGCAAATGCTGGAAGCATCTATGTCATATATTCCAAACACAGCAATATTTGGAACTAAGATAGGAAACATTTTGAGACTTCTCATTTTTAGTAATGAGGAATATTAATTGCTGAAGAGTATACTTCATGTGTTTCAGTGTGATATTGAAAAGTATTTATCTGGAAATTGGCATGTGGGTAATCTTCTACTGGAAAAAGCTATCTTAAATGTGAGCTTGTTGAAGATAACAAAAACTGTAGCACAATCTTTTGTGCTTGCAAATTTATAACTTGCAAACTTTGAAAGTTTGTCTACTTGTCTATTTACCGAGAATGCTAGCTCCTAGACAAGCATATCTCCGTGATTTCCCATGCACACAGGAAGACTTAAATACCCTAACCCTCAATTCCTTCCTATCCAGCCTTCTAAGCTAGCATGAAATCTGTGCTGTTCATTGTCTGGTATCAGTTGTTCTCATGTTCTCTTGTCAGGCCAACTACACAATCAGCTGACTGCTTGACTGGTCACATCTTTGGCTGCTGATTATATTGGAGAGAAAAAGTAGAGCACTATTCTCCTATGACAGAATTTACAGAACATTCTTGCAGGAGTGCTGTGATTTGATGTCAGAACAAAAATAAAACGCTGAAAATAAAAAAATATTAACTGGATACACATATGTCCTTTATCTAGGTTAGAACCCTTTGGTACATTTCTCAGGAAAAAGAATTGAAGTTTCAATTATGTTTTCCAGTGTCTAATTTGTGTTTGTATTCCATACAGCTATCTTGTGTGTTGATGACTCCGTAGTAGATCTGGAAACACTGGAAGCACTGTATGAAAATGTAAGTAAAGATGGGGTAAAAATTTGATTAATCACCAAAGTGTTTCGGACACAGACTTTAGGCTCCACAGGGAACTAGTGGGTAAGGTCCCCTGAGAAATTGTTTCTGATGCTTCTGGGGTCCATCAGTGCTGATTATTTTTCAAACACCACCTCATGAAGGGCACAGGAGCAGGCAATTCCTAAATGTCAGAATTCAAGCAGATGAAGCAGAAGGTTGGCTTGGCTGAGCTGGGATCTTCTTTTGGAGCTAAGGCAAAAAAAGAAGGAGTATGCCCAGTGGAAGTAAAGTCAGGTGATGTGGGAGGAATACGTAGATGCTGCTTGCCACTGTAGGGAGAAAATTTGTGCAGCCAAAGCTCTATTGGAGTTGAAGCTGACCAGAGCTGTGGGGGACAATAAAAAGAGGTTTTTAAAATATGTTAATAGCAAAAAGCAGTGTAAAAAAATAACATCAGCTTGTTACAGGATGAGGATGGCCACTTCACAAACAGGGACATAGACAAGGAAGACATGTTTAATGCTTTCTTTGCCTCTGTCTTCAACATGTGTGATGGGCTGAGGGGCTCCCAGTGCCCTGAGCTGGATGACCATGACTGTGAGATTGACCAACTCCCAGTCAGCTCTGAACTTGTGTGGGATCTGCTGCTCCAGCTGGATCCCTATATGTTTATGGGGCTGGATGGAATTCATCCGGGAATATTCAGAGAGTTAGCTGATGTCATTGTGAGGCCTGTGTTGATGATTTTTGAATGCTCTTGGGAATCTGGAGAGGTCCCAGTCAACTGGAAGTGTTTGGAAAATGCACTCATGCACATGGTGTGATTCTTGGGGTGTCCTGTGCAGGGCCAGGAGTTGTACTCAATGATCCTGATGGAACCCCTTCAACTCAGCATGTTCAGTGATTCTGTGATCAAAGGAAGCCAGTTGATGTAATCTTTTTGGATTTCAGTAAAAATGTTGATGCTGTCTCTCTCAGTATCCTTTTGAATAGAATGGCCAGCACACAGCTGGACAAACACATCACTTGATGGGTGAGCAACTGGTTCGTGGGTCAGGGACAAAGGGTTATAGTGAATGGGGTGACATCAGACTGGTGACCTGTCACTAGTGGGGTTCTGCAGGGCTGTATCCTAGGCCCTGTGTTCTTCAACATCTTCATTAACAGCTTGGACACAGGACTGGAATGTGTATTAGGTGAGTTTGACGATGATCCTAAATTGGGAGGAGCCATTGACTCCCTTGAAGGCAGAGAGGCCTTGACAAATCAGAGGCCTGTGCAATCACTAACCGCATGAAGTTTAAAAAAGACAAGCGACAGATTCTGCGCCTGGGATGGGGCAACTCTGGTTAATTACACTGGAAAGAAGCTCTATGGAAAGGGACCTGGGGGCCCTGGTCGATGGCAAGTTGAATGGCAGTCAGCAGTGCCCTGGCAGCCAGGAGGGCCAAGTGTGTCCTTGGGGGCGTCAAGCCCAGCATCGCCAGCCGGGCAAGGGAGGGGATTGTCCCTCTCTGCTCTGCACTGGGGCAGCCTCACCTCAAGTGCTGGGGGCAGTTCTGAGAGCCACAGTATAACAAAGATATAAAGTGTTACAGAGCATCCAAAGGAGGGCTATGAAGGTGGTGAAGGGTCTTGAGGGGAAGACATAAAAGGAGCAGCTGAGATCACTTGGCTTGTTCAACCTGGAGGAGACTGAGGAACAACCTCATAGCTGCCTGCAGCTTCTTCATGAGAGGAGGAGGAGGGCAGGCACTGATCTTCTCTTTGTGGTGACCAGTGACAGAACCTGAGGGAATGGCCTGAAGTTGTGTCAGGGAACATTTAGATTAGGTATTAGGAAAAGGTTCTTCACCCAGAGCTGGGTTGGGCACTGGAACAGGCTCCCCAGGGAAGTGGTCACAGCATCATCCTGACAGAGTTCAAGAAGTGTTTGGGCAATGCTCTTGTGCACGTGAAGTGACTCTTCGGGATGGTTCTGTGTAGTAAATGGCATGTAAGGCACTGAAGGAATTTATCATAGATCTTTAAGCGTTGCTCTTTTGCATAGTCTAAATGTTTATCAGTAAAAAAAAACATAATTGCTGTTTGCAGGCAAACAGGTAAAGTAGTAATTTATTATTTTCTTATTAATTAGTAACTAATTAGTTTATATTAATTCACTCAGAGAGCACAAAAGGATGAACTGGAGAAAATCAAGCAATATTATCAGACTTCAAAAGAGGAGGAACTGAAGCTTCTGGATAAACCAGAACAGTAAGATTTGGTTTTAAAATATTTTGTCATTTTGTAATGTAGTCCTTTGATGGTATGTTGAAAGCAATTTTGGTATGTAACTCTTGGTAAGTAATTATAAGTTTTTTTAAATTATGAGCTTCTTTTTGTGTATTTCAAGGCATGATGAAAAATTTGCCTTTATCAAAAAACTTTTTTCAGGCATGACAGATTTTACTACATCAACTCTGACCACCAGAAATGATAAAATATAGCCTTGTATCAGTAAGAATTTTTGTTCCCATTCTCACATTTCTAAAAGGCTTATCCTTCCCTTGGAGCATTTATGGCTAAATTAACACTTCAGAAAGCAGGGCCAGACTGATTTTGGTTGTTAATTATTTGAAAGACCTGCATGAACAGAGGGTTTGGGCTGGTCTTGTGGCAAAGACACACTGTACACTCTGATCAAGTTGACTGAAGACCTACAAGACTGATTCCACAGTTCCTCTCCTGCAACTGTTGTGGCCAGTGACAACTGTTAGAATGAAAAACTTCTTAAGCGTTGCTTCTTCTGTAGTAATACACCTTAGACTGATGTGAAGGAATCCTCAAGAATTCATGAACAGAATAGTAATCCTGAATTTTATTTTAGCGTATACATTCAGTTTCAGATTTTGGCCTCCCAGTGTTTTTGTCTTCTGCTACTTCACTGCTTTTTCTTTTTGAACTCTTACCCTCTTCAAATCTTTCCCTGAGCCCTCTCTGTCATATTGTTTCCTTTTCCATCTTATCTGTTTTTGTCTTCTCTGCTGTCTCTGATGTAAGAAGGGGTAGGGGGAGGAAGAACTGAAATAGCAGAGATAGTATATGATTGGTTAATGTCAGAATTATTACATATTCATGCCTTTCTTTGCCATTAGAATGTTAGTGCTGAAGAACAGATTATTTTTTTTCTTTTTCTCCTTACGTGAGGCACTCATTTGTGACTGCGCACTAAGGAATAGGCTAGTGTTAAGAGATAAGGCTATTATCTTACTCTCAATTAAGAGAGGCTATTGTTTTTTAGAAAGTCTTAAGAAGACAAATGTCTGTAAAGTGTATGTACTAGCTTACTTTTGCACCCCATATCCATGGCTTTCACTGCCTTGGGTTGGGGCATAAGGATACATTGTGTGACTAGCTGATGTTTTCCAGAGCTTGAAGCTTTGGCAGTCTGTTTGCTGTATGCCCAAGTTAAATAAATATGAATGCATTTTGTTTTCTGAAGAATACGAATCTTGTAGAGCTCTAGGGTTATAAGAAGTTGTCTTTTTTGTAACTTACAGTGGAGAGAGGTTAATCTTAATTAAAGACAAAGTTGTATTTATACTATCATTGTTCCATAATTAAGAACTGTAAATAAAGCAGTTATACCTGGTGGTTCAGAGCGAAATAGTAGTATCAAAGACAAAAGATATTTTTTTATCAATTATTACTCTGTGCTCTCTCTGCAAGTCTCAACTATCCCATTTTTACCCTATTATTAAACTACAGAGGTTAGGAAAACTAGCTTTTTTAAAGGTAGCTTAAGGGGAAAACAATTTGCTTTATGCATTTCTGTGAATTTTGTTGGACCTTCAAGATAATGTGCTTTCTGAAAACTCAGTAGATCATGTGCCCCTGGCTTTGTTGTCTAAGTCAGCCTCTAAGTCAACCTACCTATACAACTGGAGATTTGTTGGAACTGTGCTTTTCTTATTAGCTCCATAAAAGGTTAAAGACAGAAAAGTGCTAAATTTGTATGTGTGATTAAAAATATTTGCTGTGGGGCATAAGCCTCATGTGTGGTTCAATGGAGATCAGAACAAAAGTGTAAATGAAGTAATTTATCAGATGGTTGCACATACTAACAGAAGTCATTCATATAGTGAAACCATTGATTTGAGTTCACAGAAGTCTAAAGGAAACCTTTACATGCTTGGATTACTAGACAAAAAGCTTTCGTGGTATCACTGATGTTCTTCTTCTGCACGTGTGATTTTTATTTGTCTTGCTCATATGTTAACTTTGGCACAAACTGTAAGTACGACAGCAACATAACAATACCTCCCTAAATTAGGCTTCATGATAATAGTTGTTAAAATGCTAATATTAATTAGCATGATAAAGATTTATATGCAAAATTGGCCACAGTTTGGGGCTTTGCTAGCAGGATACAGATGTTATAGCTAGTTTCCAAGAGGCCCTTTTTGTTGTTTTATATTCTCTGTGTAGTCCTTTCCACTGTGAAATAAGTACTAGTAAAGGAAATAGCAAAATATGGTATTGGTTTGAACGTAGTTTGATTCAGGAAGTAGGGAGCAATTTATAATTGCTGTCCCAGTAATGCCACTTGCTTCTCTTTGAAGGCAGCTCTGCTTGGACTTCAGGTTGAATCCTGCTGTCATACTTAGAAGCTTGCAGGATTAGATACAACTTTTTCCCAAAAAATTGTTTCTAAATTTTATATTCTTCAAATGTGGATAAATTAGTTTACCTCATTAGAATCAGCCTTCCTTGTCCATCTTCTGCAAGAATGTTCCCTGACAGTAACACCATAACAATATGCCTGCTTTGAAAGTTCTTTCAAGTCCTTTACTACAAGGTTCAGGTAGACTAAAAGAGTTTTCAAGTAAATGCATTTTTTAGTTACAGTTTCTGAAAGAGAGGAGTACGATGTACCCTCACAGACATGAACAGCATATTTTCTATGTTTATTTTAGGCCATCAGAGTTGTAGTAATGAGAAACCCATCCAAAAACTATGTCATGGACACGTCATCATTACTTTAAAGTCAAAATCATACTTTTCTCAGACTAAAATTGAAATAAGAATATGTTTCTCTCCTAAAGTTTTGTCCATCTGAATTGGTAGTTTATCTGTGACAACCATAGTTTCATGCTATGACTTTTTGTTTAGTAGCTACATCTGTAGTCACTAGGATTCCTTTTTGTGACAGATTCAGTTGTAAGTGTTCTGTTTGGATATTTACTTTGGATACTCTGAATTCCAAAATCTGGAGACATCTTCTTTTTATGCTGATGCTCTTTTAACTCTCGTCACAATGACATTGTATTCTGATAATCAGCCATGTGGGAAATAGTTCTCTTTTCACAGGAAGGCAAGAATATGTGTCATTTGACTTTTTAAATTTAAACTTTTTAATTCTATGTATGTTAGAACTTTAATGAAGCAGTTTGGTTTTTCTTTCCTTTGTTTCTCTCACACAAAGTGCAAAATACCCTCTTTTTTTTTCCTGGCAATACCATTCATTCCCAATAGGAAGCATTTTTATTAATACCAGCTTGGCATTTCTTTTTTCCCACTTCTTAAGTCTAAGAGCCAAGCTGGGCCTCCCTGATCCTTCTCTCACAATAGGTTTTTTCATCAGGCGAGAAAGAAAAAGAAACAAAAAGAAACAAAAAAATGGTATTCCAGTTAAAACATAGTCTTTCACACCAGCCACAGGTGAATTTTGCTGATTTTTTAAACAGTCACTATGTACTCAGCAAAGCCTAGTATGTGTGAGAAGTGTATAAATCAGATTTGAACATATTTGAACATACTGTTATCATTTATTATGAAAAAGAAATAATTTGGAAAAATTGGGTGTATTGGCTTAAATAAATTTTTAAAAGTTAAGAAGAATTCAAGCTAATAAATTGAATACTGAATTTCCCATAATTCAGTGAGGTAGAAAAAAGTCTTTATAGCATTGCATTAAGGGGAATCTAAGGATATCTGTAGACAGGAGATTTAAGAATGATGCTAAAGTGATATTGGAGCAAAAGACAAGCTTGCTTCTGGATTTCAAGAAAGCTTGTGTATCTCTGAAATCTTAAACTCAAAACCTAAGAGCAAATTACTGCTATTATATATTGTTATTACAAGAAATGCTAAAGATTCTTGTATTATTAGCCAAGCTCTTATATTTTAAATTGATGAAAAGGGAGGAATTAGTGATGCCTTTGGGATGCTTTGATTTTGTGAGATATGAACTGCAGTTGTTGGATATGCCTCTGTTTGGTTTTATTTACCAAAGAGTTAAAAGACAAAAAGCTACAGTAGAGTCATGAGGAATATGTACCTGTGAGGACAGATATAGAGCAGATGAAGAAGAATTAGATTGGAAGAATTAAATTAGAAGAAGAAAATTAATGCTGAGAATCAGAAGAAAGCTGTTGGCAGATATTTTATATTATGAAATAAATTTGTAGGAATATATTGAGTTCTGTATTTCTGAGCAGATTTTTAAGGGAAACAAAACTGCATAAGTTAGTACATAGGTAGTGCTGTCTAGATTTTCCTTTTTTTTAAAATGAATTATTTAGGTTTGAGATTCTTCTATTTATTACTGTGCAGCTATGATAGTTAATGGACTGATATGATAATGATTAATGTCTTCCCTTTTTCTTGACATTAATAGGATTTTTTAATGCATTCTTAGCATAAAGAATATAACAATTACAGGCAGAGAAATATTCTTGGCACTCTGGGTTCCTACAATCCAGTATGTACCCCACAGAGAAGAATTACAAAGATTCACTAATAGTCCTTTTTTCCCCACAGATTTCTATATGAGTTATCTCAAATCCCCAACTTCGCAGAACGAGCTCAGTGTATTATCTTCCAGTCGGTTTTCTCTGAAGGGATAACATCTGTGCACCGGAAAGTAGATATTGTAACTCGTGTTTCCAAGGTAAGTCCTAATGAAATCTCAGTTAAAACTTAAATACATTTTAGAATATAGGAACCTTAATGCCGCTTACTGGCTTTTTAGGAAAATAAAACTATAGTAAATTTCTAGCTGCTTAAAAGAAAAAAGGGGAGAGGGAAGGTGGAAGGTGAATTGCGTGTGATGCCCCATGGAGTAGATAGAAATTATTTGTATTTGAATGGTTGATTTTTATTACTTTGCATATTAAGTAGTGTAACATATAATCTCCATAAACTATAAATTAAATACAAGACAAGCTTAGTACAGGGCCTTGCAAACTTCCTTTTTTTTTCCCTACCACTGTTGATGCCAATAGATGCTTGTCATGTTCATTAGCTTATTACTTTCCCTTGGCATCTATTAATTTCTGGTAACCCTGATACAGCAGAATTTTTAGTATGTGACAAAGCTCTACCTAATATTTTCATCCTATGAAAGACTAAGGACAAGGTGTATAAATTATAACAAATTATGAAAAGTAGAACGAGGTAGAAATTGAGAGAAATTAAATAGTGGTCTAAAAGTCTAACATCCAAACCAGAAAAGTAGTTAATTTTACTTTTTTTCTAATTTGAAGGTCAGCTTTTGATTATCTTTGCTTTCACAAAGTACCCGTGCTCTACGCCTTTGGATTTCTTTGCAGCAGTTACTTGTTTTTTCCTTTCTGAAGGAGGCATAAATAAGTAACTAGTGTTGTATGAGATAGGGAAAGTCATATTGCCTTCAGTTTACTTAAGAGGAGTTCACACTGAAACTGATTTATCCAGTGTATAAGGCTACATAGTTAAGAATTATGTCTGTGGCCTCAGATTCTCAAGTTACAGATGTCTTTGTATGTAACTGAAAATAATTTACTCTTTCTCCGCTGTGTTTCTAGAACTGTTTTCTGTTCTGAGGCATGTAATTAGTTAGTCCTTAGCCCTGTTATATCTGGATTAAGTATGGATCCAGGAACGTGAATTTTCAGACCTATGAGAAGTAGACTGAATGACAGTCTGAGTCTAACCTAGTGACAGCAAAAATAGCCCATCTCCATTTGTGAATTATGCAAACTCATCATAAACCACCTCCCTGTCTGTAAAATTTTTGAAGTCTTCTGAGAATGTTTAGAAATCTTCCATTAATCTTTTGTCATTGACATAGTTTTGATGCCATGTAATTTGCTTCGTATGTACTATCTTAGGGAGACACAGTCTAAAAAAAGTTTCTCTTAAAGTTTTGATTATTGCACCAGCTTCAGCTTCCCTTACCTATCAAGGTAAAAACAGACAAGAAAAAAACTTTAGCAAAAATAAAATTTAAAAAAGAGCTATTTTGTATTTGCAGTTAGAATTTTTGTGCCAACAGAATTTACAGACCAGTATCCATTTTCCAGGCTTTGCTGAGCATGACAAGTGTAAAGGAAATTTTGGGGTTGATTCTGGCTTTTGGAAATTATATGAACGGAGGGAATAGGACCCGAGGTCAAGCTGATGGATTTGGTTTGGAAATACTCCCCAAACTAAAGGATGTCAAAAGCAGAGTAAGTGCTAATGCTTATTTAAAGATAATTTTTCTGAAGTGATTTTTTTTTATTGTTCCTTCATCTGTCAGAAGTTAATCTTTTATTTCTTACTATTCTTGCTTGAAAAAGCAAGGTGCTTTGTATAATTTTCGTTCATTTTATCCTACCTTTTCACTTCCTTCTCCTGCACGTGTATATGTTTGCATAATTTCTAATTTCTCCTGTTCAGTACTACTAGGAAAATTATCTTAAGTGAGAACTTCTGTGTGTCTCTTTTACTAGCAGGGACTTAGTAACAGTAGGGTGGAGAGAAGTGAGAGAGCACAGACTACTCAAGCCTTCTCCAGTAAATGTCCCCATTCTTTTTTCATACTCTTAAATGAAGGTCGTTCTGTGTGAATAAAAATGCTTTAAAAATCAGGTTTAAAAACAAAATATCAATAGAAGTTCATTGTAGCATTATACACTAACAAATTATATATAAGGGATCAAAGAGATGTCACACCCAACAAGACACTTTCAGGGTTTTTTTTTAATTGTCAGTTAAATGGATGTAGGACATGAATTTTGAGTGGCATGCACAAGAAAATGCTCATAGATGGCAGTAAATTATTTTGTCAAAAATTGAGAAGCACTAGCTGGTTTTTGATTAGTCATGCTAGGATCAAAGTCAGGCTGAAAGGCTAGACACCTTCTGAGATGAGGTTACTTTGTTTCTTCTTTCAGTAGGGCAGAGGAGGAGGTGTTATGTAATGTAGGCAGTGGAAGCGCTGCTCAAAGTCATTCTTTGCCAAAACATACCAGGGCACCACATGAATAGAGGAAGCAGCAAAGAATAGGAGATAGTTTTCTGCTGATACTGGTATAGACCTGGAGTGTGAGAAAAAAAAATCTTTCATGCTCTTCCACTTTTCTTAAGTGAAGTGCTTTCTTGACTACAAGAGATGTAGATTTTAAGCTTTTGTTCCCCATTATGCTTCATATATATAGGAATGCATTTGTGAGACAGGCAGTGTCAGCAAAACTGTATATCTGTGCAGCATTTTGGTCTACTTGTGTATATCATCATTAACAAAGTGTAGAAACACATTTAATGAACTGTTCAGTGAGCAACTTGTTTTAATGAAAGCTTTTTCCATAGGATTTGAGTCCTTTGTCTCCTAAAGACACTGAGGTGCTGGAGCATGTCCAGAGATCAGAAAAACTGGTAAAGAGTCTGGAGCACAAGTCTTACAAGGAGCAGCGGAGGGAGCTGGGGTAGTTTAGCTTGAGGGAAAGGAGGCTCAGGTGAAACCTTATCACTCTCTACAACTCCCTGAAAAGAGGCTATAACCAGGTGGGGTCTTCTCCCAAGTAGCAAACAACAGGATGAGAGGAAGCAGCCTCAAGTAGTTTCAAGGGAAGTTTAGCTTGGATATTAGGAAAAATTTCTTCACTGGAAGAGTTATGAGGCATTGGAACAGGCTGCCCAGAGAGGTGGTGGAGTTAACGTCCCTGGAGGTAGCACTTAGGAATATAGTTTAGTGATGGACTTTGCAGTGCTGGATTTGCAGTTGGACTCAATGATCTTAAAGGTATTTTCCAACCTAAATGATGCTGTGATTCTAATTCTTGCTTTCCTATTCACTGTGATGGTTCAGCTGTCCTGTATGATCACTTTTTTCCCAGTCCTACTGCATGGACAAGACACAGTACAAACAGCAGCTTAACTAGAGCCGGGCCAAGTTTCCCATTACTCAGGTGTTTGTTGGCTGACTAGCCACCTTGAAGAAAAATGTAAAACTCAGCTTTGTCTGACTTTTCTCAGTAGAAGTGCTAGGTATGGTCTCGCTCTTCCATCTATCTATAAACTTCATAGAATTTAGTAATCTCTGGGACTTTACAATGTGGCTGAATTTAGCAAGCATGTTCCAAAATCATGCATTGTGAAAAGGAGTGCGTGATATAAAGTATAACTGTGTAAGACTTGTTCCTTAGCAAAACAAGCTAAAAAATTACATTATTTACAGTTTCCTGGTAGCCAGAATAAATATGTTATTAGTTTAGATTAGTTTCCAAATTGCATAAAACCTCAAAGGGTCCAGTTTCTAGAGGTTGACATGAAACCTCGGAGATAATTGATAGACTGTATTTGCAAAGGAGAAGAATGCATGGTCTTGTACATTTGAACATTAAGGTATTCTTCCTGTGTCCCATTACTCCCTTCTCATGAATTGCCTAAGTGAGCTGAATTCCTTGAGCTAAGGTAAAGAGCCAATGCTAAATATCTCTTATTTCACATAAAAGTCATTTATTGTCACATGAGCTTAGAAAGTTACTTTTTATAGAGATTTTTTGACCTGCCAGTAGTGGCTTCTAAAACTCTTATACATGCAGGGTGGCTTTTTCTGCATGACAGCAGTGACTTACTTAGTTAAGAATTTTACTGGTGTATGATACTAATAAAATATAATGTGTTGCAGACTCTCATATAGACAAGGCAGCTCTGTACAGGAAGTCAGACATTGTTCACATACAAATGTTTGTTCTGATACCTGTCAATATAAAATATGAAAACACATCCAAAAAACTTCAAAGACATTCCAGATATAATTCCCTATATCATGGTTCTTTTATATTGTTGAATGTAATGTATAACTTTTCCTTAGTTCATCTGGCCCATGCTGACCCAATGACATGTAACAAAATAAAATACTGTGTACAGTTGTGTGCAGGGACATGGAAATGGGGATTCCATAAAGTGAGAATTAAAATTCATATTTATATGGTAACAGCGCAGGAAATATATTTCTTAGTTGCATGCTGTCTGATTTCATATTTAGAATAAAATATGTAAAGCATCTATGCCTTTTTCAGATCTTTCTTATAGATGACTGAGATTAGGATTCAAGTAATCCTGTTCCCCTTAACGTATCTGAGGTGACTGTAATATTTAGTTTATATAATGTTTAAGAGTAATCTTATTGAATAGCATTGTTATTTTTAGTTAATATTATTATTCTGTAATGCCTTCTATTATTAAATAAAATGTGAGGAGAGCTTCTCTCATGTACTCTTCTCTGCATGTATTTTTGCCTGGTGTTTAAAACCAAAAGAAACTTAAGATCTGGTGGTAGTGGTATGATGAAGCCGATGTTGTAAAAGCCAATTTTTTTTGGTCAGTAATGCTAAGGCTAAAAAATATTGGGAATCCTATTTCTCACAGCAATATAAAATAATAATCCATTTTATTTGAAATAGAGTACATTTTCATTCACTTGAATCATATTAATCACACATTTTTAATTTTTCCTAGGATAATGGTATTAATCTTGTGGATTATGTCGTCATATATTACCTACGCCATTGTGATAAGGTAAAGGATTGATTTGCACTATCAGCCTCTCAAAAAGTGGGTTTCTTTAAGAGATGGTAAAAGGGTTTGTAATAGCTTTATAGAAATCTGAACATAGTACCTCTGATGGGAAAATGAAATCCATTTGTTTTGCTTTCTTATAATAGTTGTGTACCTCAACAGGCATGAAATTTGCTGTAAGTTTTAAGATAAGACCTTGGAAAATTTTGCATTGGGTGTTCCACTGCAGGCAATTAGCTGTGACTGCTGCAGACTGGACAGGTGGTCACTGCAGCCCTGTCTTACTACATGTGGGTTGCTGTAACATCGTAAAATTCCTTCTGATGTCATTATATTGGAAGGCAGAAGTATGATTTCTCTCTTAGGACAAGATGCAAGGACAAGTTGGTATTTTAAGATAGGTGAGTCAGCTTATGGGGATGAAGTTAGGGGTTGAAATGCTGCTTTGAGTGAGTTACATTCTATTGTATATGATACTCCTCCATATATGCGTTTATACGTGTTTTATACATTCATATACTAAATATATATATTTAATATATAAATATATATTGGCAACAGCCAAACTTATTGAGTGGAAAATTTAAACTATTGTATTTTAAATGAAAATGTTGCTATTAATTGATTTTAAGAATGTGATTGCTTTTTTTTTCTTCCTTTTTTTTAAATTCGTACGTAAGGTTGTTGAATTGATGAGTTAGCAGTTGTGAGATATGTAGATCTGTATCAGTTTTCTTTCTTTAGGGTTTTTGGGTTTGTTTGTTTCTCTTTCTTTTTTCTTATGTTTTCTGTTGTTGGTTTTGTTGGTTTGGGGTTTTTTGGGGGATTTGGATTTTTATGCTCTCTAATTAATTTATTTAAATATTTCTGCAAACTTTCTACTATACTGTAATTTTACTTCAGAGAGTTTTGTAAAACAAAACGGTGTATCTTCCTTGGGAGGAAATAAACACAGTGTGATTATCATGCATTGCACTTTCTCCACCAAAATGTTCTTATCTTTATAATAATAAAATAATTTTCCCCATTCACAAAACAATTGGTTCTCCAACCTATGAGTTTTCCATTATTACAGACTGAAATCTATGAAGGTATATGTATATTTTAAACTCAGTAGTATATGCTTGTACTTATGACAGCAATGTCATATTAATACCATTTATACATACTTGTTAAAATTCCACTGGAGATACTGCTTTGAACCTTGTAAAGTTTTTTGTTGGTTGGTTGGGGATTTTTTTTGGCTTTGTTTTGTTTCATTTGGCGGAGCTTCTGTTTGGTTTGTTTTTTTGTTTGTTTTACTTCTGATTGTTTTTTTCTTACGGTGCTAAAAATAAAATATATATGTAGGAGTTCTATACAGACTTTAACCCCTGTGATTTATTTGGCCACATAAACCTTCAACTGTGTCTTTTTATCTGTGTGAACTGCTTGAGGAAATGTATGAATAGGGTTTTCAATTAATGCTTATAAAGTGTGTGTGTTTTTAATGAATTGTGAGAGTGAAACCACAAACTTTTGGGCATAAGATCACTTCTTGCATTAAAATGGGCATTCCTATTATCTTTTTTTAAGAAACTTCTAATCCCTTATCTAAACCTTTATTGACATAAAATTAACTGAAATGTTGTGAGTTTAATGTTTCAAAGTTCAAATTGAGCACAGTTTGCTTTACGACATCTAAAAGGAAGTTTCAATACTCAGAATGGTCAGTATTTAATCTTGAATGAGATGTTGTTTTAGCAAGAATGATTTAAAATATGTTATTTTTGTAATTTTATAACACTGTTTCATAGATGAGAATTTTTAAAAAAAAGTATTTTATTTCACTGGAAGTGCATTCAATTTTCATAGTGGCCTGTTTGTTTGTTTGTTTGTTTAGGAAGCAGGAACAGACAAGAGTATTTTTCCTTTACCAGAACCACAGGATTTTTTCCAGGCCTCCCAAGTTAAATTTGAAGACCTAATAAAAGACTTAAGGAAACTGAAGAGAGATCTAGAAGGTAACTGGGAACTTTCACATTTGTTCTGCTAACAACAAAGTGCCACTTAAAATGTGATCTTTATGAGGTTTTCTTATTGCTAATTAGGTTTATAGTGTTGATTCATTTAGAGTTTTTACACTGTGGCACAAATTACTCACATAAATTAGAAAGAAAAAAAAATTTAACTCATGACTTAATAAAAATGAAAGTAGAGATCCTGAAAAGTAATTTTCCCTTTTACAATCAAAAGGCCCCTAAAGAAATCTTTCTGAATATTTCTTTAGCTATGTGTCAATTTTCCTCTGGCTTCTCCAGAACTTTGTGTTTAACTGTAGATATCTGTTAGCTCCATAACATAAATACTTTCTTCAGTACTTGTATAACAACAATTTAAAAGCTACAAGAAAGAGTTGAATACTATTAATGTAGAAATAAAACACAGCTTGCCAAGGCAGAGCAAAGGGAAATGGAAAGCTCCAGTTCAAAATATTTTCACCCTGGGACATAAAATAAACATTTAAAAATGTTTATTATAAAGAGGGGCTCAGAAACCCAACTCATCTATCAATCAAGGTACTGAGTGGAAATAAAGTAGGAAGGGTTGTTCTCTTAAGTATTCCAAGCAGTTTCTTTTCTATTTTGTGCTGCATACAATTTTCTAAAATAAATTCAGCAAATGATGACTCAGTATTTTAAGCCTTTTTCTTGTTACAGAAAAGTTTGTTACTTTACTAAGGCAGTTCTGTGTAGAAGATGGAGTTTAGGAAGAGAATCTGCATAAAAACCTGTAAAAACTTCTACATTTAGATTTACATCTTTGCACCAGAATGGAGGAGTCCTTTTATAATCAGTGTTGAACAAGATAATTGTTTTCAAATTTTTTCAATATAAGGTGTTGAAAACCGTTACAAAATAGTTTATCCTTACAGCTAGGAATTGCTGGATTAGGTCACTGCCATTCTTAGGATAATTTCAAAGGTTAATAGTGGTAGGAAAGTATCAGTTGTTGTTTGTTCGACCCGGGCATAAGTGAGTGCTCTATCTCCTCTCATCGCTTGGCCCTGTAAGCCCCTTGGCCTGCCCTCTTTTTGGGCTAGTTTTTGCAGAAACATGATCTGTGTTTGATCTTGTACTTTTTCAGCATGTAGTCCTGCTGTCATACATCTTAGTCATGCAGGATCTGCACTGAGGCTGGGACATTCACATCATATTTGTTCGACATTGCAAAGACAGCGAGTAGGAAAAGCTAAACTCTTTAACTCTTAAAATAAAAACTTCAGCTTTCTTGGAATCAATGATTTCTGTTTTCTAAACCAAGTTTTTGTAGCGATTTATAGCAAGTCTAGAAAAACTGTTATGTTGAGGTTGTTTTCATAATTCTTTGTGAAGGTGTATGTTAAACCCAGCCAAAGCAATTAACATACAAAGTTAATGACAACAAAGATTTGAAACCAAAAAGGTTGTGGAAATGTTTTCAGATGTTGGTATTTTATCACTTAGAAATATGCAACAGATTCAAACAAGCATTCCTGTGATTGTTTCTCTTACATTTAAACAAAGAAACAATCACTTATATAAGACTTTATCTTTTTCAAACATTCCCTTTCAAATTTTTTTCTTCAGTTAATGCTCTAGTTAATTTTTAAATCAAAATTTTAATTGAAGAGGTTATAATTTTAACACGTACAACAAAGATTTGATGAGTCTCTGTAGTTTATTGTAGCCATTAAAAAGTTGTGGCTGCTGGCAGAATACCAGTGAAAGTCTAAAGCTGAAACAGATGTGAGTAGCAGAAACCAAGTCCAGAGAAGCGTCGGGCCCAGCTATCCAGACAGGCGCGGCCCTTTAGATGTAAATAATTTGAACAATATTAACCGGGGCTGCCTCTGTTATAGGGTACGTTGGATTTATTTCACAGTTTGTTGGCTAAGGTAGTCTCAAGCAGATTACCTTGGAAGTGGGATGAGACAAAGGTAATAAATGGAAGAGGGGTTTTCATTGTGTCATTAGGGAATGAACTAATATTCCTGTTAGTGACTTACCTTTTTTTCTGGGATTTGTAAGGAATGATTAACAAAAAAAGAAGTCTATCACTTCTTGCAACTGAAACGGCAATTTTGATAGCTACTTTTCATAGTAGTTGTCATTTAGTATTTAAAAATATTGTAAACTAGTATTTGACTAGTTTATCAAGGCATTCATTTATGTTTCTAACATGGATATTAACATAGGAAAGAAGGAGTTATTGTGAGTGTTGTGTCTTAATGGCATAAACCTCTGGTTTGAAATATGTAGACACTGTGGAACCGAAAGTTCAAATCTAGATGGAGCACAAACCCTTTCATCCTTTTCAGATAAACAGATTGAGTTCCATACAATTTGCTATTTTAAAATCTTTCAGATTAGACTTTAAAGGTGCCAACTAACTTTATTCTGAAGGGATTAGACAGAAGTTAGAATCAAAAATTCAAAAAAATTTTTGGAGAACCTTAATCCAACAGGTTTTTAAAACATATTCCAGAACAACTTTTTAATCATGACCGTTTTAGGTTAAAAAGAATGAGAAACAAAGATATGCATTTGATATAGGCTTTTAAGAGGAAAGAAGTGAGTATTAGATGGTGAGATGAAAATTTTGGAGTGAAATCTGGCTCCGCTCTGACATCCCACTAGAAAGAAATTTCTGTAAACTCAGGTTTTTGCTCCAGGTCTTGTTGGTGTATTTCCAAGGTTTTCAAATATTACACAGTATCATAAGCAGATACATTTATTCATTTAACACGTGCTAGCTTTCCAGTAATCTTTATAGTTATGGAAAGAAAAGGTTTTGCTTTGCTTAAGATTTTAAGACACCTTATTCCTTGTCTAGGGCAATGAATGATTTCCACGTTTTCCTTCCCCTGAGACCAAACATGATTTACCTTTTAATTTGGACAATGCCAGTTGGTATTCTTGAAATTGCTATTCTTCTGGAATTAGAACAGAATGTTTTGAATGTGTAATCATAAGAAGATTTTCAGAAAGAAAGCCACTTTACCAAGGTTTGATAGACTAGTATAAGTTTTACCATGAATCCTTTTATTAATCTATGTCCAAAGCTGAACAATTTTAATTAAATCAAAATTAATTGCACTGTAGGTTGTGTCCATCTGTCATACTCATTCCTCTTCTTTGCAATACAGTACATAAAATTTTAAAATTTTATGCTGCTCTGTTACTGAAAAGAAAGCAATATTAGATGCCTTATGTAATTTACTGTGATATTCATTATAACTTTTTTGTATTCTTGACCTTAACAAATGATATTTATTGAATTGTTAGGAATGCAAACCAAGGTGTCCACTCTAAGGATTTTCAAGAGTCACACTTCTATTTCTCATAATTAATTAAATTTCCTATGAGATTGTAACATTCTGATTCCACTGAAAATCCACATACCCTTTACTTTCCCCCACTTTCATGGCCACCAGTAGAAATATTGGTTACAATTTTCGTATGAATATTTTTTTCAGTACTGTATATATGTTTTAAATTTTTATGAACTTAACTGTGTGTGAGTGTATCTGTAGGTGTTTGCACACACATGCATGACAGAAAGGAATTAATCTAAAATAAAATGGAGACTTTATGGATCTGCTGTGCAGTAGTCACTTGGAGCCAGAAGGCATGGTTTCCCATTGGGCACCTCTTAACCTAGTTGTTGATAGATCTGTATCTTGCATAAGTATGTAACCCCAACATTTCCCCATTTAAATAGGAGAACTTCCCCAAAACTTGGGTTTATGACAACTCCATTTTGTAAAATTCCATCATCCTTATGAAAAGATTAAAAGAGAAGTAAGTAAATCTATGCATGAAAAATTGAGAAATCTCAATGTTGTGTTGGCCATTTTCACACTGTTTTTTATACAGAATCATTACAAGTATCTTAAAATCACAGAGAAGTGCAGATTGGTGGACTGGAATGTACATCCGGAGGTCCTGTGGTCCAGAGCCTTTGAGCAGGAATAACTTCATATTTAGATTAGGCTGTACAAGGCCATAGTCAGCTCAGTTTTTAATCTAAGGATGGAAATCACAACACCTCTCTGGGCACCTGTTCCAGTGCTTCATTGCCGTCTTGAATATTTTTCTTTATCCCATGTGAGAATTTCCTGCACTGCAACTTGTGCTATTGCTCCATTTTCTTTAGATGTGCCTTCCTCAAAAAGTCTGGCTCTGTCTTCTCTCTAGTTATTCGTTATATAGTTGAAGTGACAATCTAGATCCCCAGCCTGCTTTCTCTATACTGGACTGAACATACTTGGCTTCCCCTGCCTCTTTTTCAAGTGCTTGATTTACTTTTCATTCCTAAATGGCAGGACAATATAAATAGTCTTTTTCAGATATGTATATATATTCATGTATAAATAAAACACATTCTTGTTCACAGAAACAGGTCCAGTGGACAGGATGTGACTAGCAAACACCATGCCAGTCATGTCACTCTCTAAACACTGTTTCTTAGCACGGCTGATTAGACCAGACTGAACTGTTGCATCTACGCTGTTCTCACTCAGTGCCTCTTCAGGTAGCTAGGTATCACTTTCTATTGCAAAGCATGGAAGAAAATTTAGAAATAAGAAATGGATGGAAGTTGAAAAAGGTCACTCATTCTCGATGCTTTCAGCAACTGTTACTATAAAGAGTCAAGGAGGAAACTGCTAAAAGAAAAAATAATCAGTTAATGCAGACTAAAACTCTGATTTTCCAAATTTAAAGTACTGAAAAACATCTGGAGTTATCAAAGATTATAAGGAAATACATTTATCAATAGGAAAACATACGAAGGCAGAAAAGTTTAATTGGTATTATTCACAAGAAGTTAATTTAAAATTCCAAAATGTCTTTTCCCATCAGAGTCCTCAAACTGAGTGAAAGGGTTTTGCAACAAAATGTCCCTTAATTAACTATAGACTGGTTTTGTTCTAGAGATTAATTGATGTTTTCAATTAATCGATTGAGGTAACTTCAGCTCTCATTGGATTTCTGCATATGCATAGATGGAGAAATTAATTTGATGTGTTATCATTTAGTCAGGTGGAATTATTTAGTTCATGCATAATACAGCCTTCAGTAAAGTCTGTTCTGCGGACCAGTGTTCTAGTGTAATCATGATACAGCTCAAGGATCAATCAATAGCGCAAGGATTGCAGTGTCAAGGGGTTTTATCTATTGTTTGATTTCCTTGATAGTAAGGTTACTGGAGCACATCATGAAAATTCTAAGTATTGTATCAGGTTTGAGTATTAACTTTCTAAATATCTTGTAGTATCAATAGCTACTTCTCAATAACAGATGATTGTTTATTCATTACAGGAGGATAGTATTCAAAAAGTATCAAACATGCTCTTCTAAAATATTTTCAACCAATTGAAGCCTTAGTCTAATTTAAATAAAATGTTTTAAGTCAATTAAAAAGAGGGGCTTAAATGTCTGACTAACATACATGTCAAAAAATCTTCAGGAGCAGAGAAGTTATATGATAATTTACAGGACCTACTTGCTTCTTTTTTCCTCATGTTAGTTATATGTTCCTTAAATTTTTGGAAGTGCAAGCAAGTAGAATTTTGAACTGTGTGGCGGAACATGAGGAGCCAAATAGATGCATGTGTTATTTCTTTAGGTAATAGCATAAAAGAAGCATGTTGTTTTGTATGTGGTTTCACTGTTTTTGCACAGTCCAATATTTACATTATCTATTTTGAGGCAATGCAGAATAATGTAAGGAGAAGAGCAAATGATGGCTTTGTACCGGAAAAGTTGGGGTTCATTTGTGCAAGAGTTGACCCTCTTTTCTTTCTCAGAGTTTTCTGAGCACTTTTTGAATAGTCTCTTGCCTTAGCAAGATGAGATGTATTTCAGTTTGTTTTGATTTAGAAAGATCCAACACAGGCATTAAAAATGCATTTTCTGTATGTGCATTGGATTTTATTTTATAATAAAACTAGTGTTCCACTGGTAATGTTCATATGTGAATACATTTAGTAGGAATTTTTCTAAGTGGATCATTTCTTAAAATTTCATTAGATTTTTTATGTTTTGATTTAAAAAGATAGTATGGAATGCTTTAAATAGCATTCAGATATATAATAGAGGAGCAAAGCAGTAATGTTTTTGAAGAGTTTATTCCCTGAAAGCAGATGTCTGCATGTGTGCACAAAGGCACAGGGAGAAAGCTTTCAGTTGGTTAAACAATGGCATGCTGTTAATTTTTTCTTTTACTTTTTTTTTCCTTTGGCTAAAGAATTCTCGGAAATTTCTTGTTAAAAATCATTCTGCAAATGTTAAGATTCTAAAATGAATCTTGGGAATACCACAGTTCAGATTTTCTGTGCAGTTTTCTGTGTGCCCTTTTAAATAAATAAACACGTGTGCATGTTAAGCATTAGTTAGGTAACTATGAAGGATGCTTCTGGGAGCAGGTAGTATACATCTGGGAACAGGAGGAATATTGTCCCCATCAATGTGTGTGATGGATAACGAATTACGTAGTTTGGAGAGTGTTAAATACTAGTGTCGGGAGGAATGGTGACTTCATACTTATGGACCTCATCAGCTTTTCCTCTTTGCGGAAGCGTGCAGTAAAAGACAAGACAGATTTCTGCTAGAATTGAGACAGTCACATATCAAAGATTGAAAGTGCATTAGTTCAGACCGTGGGATACAAATTAGTAATAGTAGGGCTAATTAGCACTTCGAGAAGTGTTCCTGCTAATACTGCAGGTAGTTTATGAATTTACGTGATTTTAAATCTAAGCTGAATGCTCGAGCTGAATCAAACTTCTACCTACTTGGTAGAAAAATTAATTAGGTCGAACTTTATGATCTGTCTTGCACATAAAATCAGAGATCTGGCAATAGAGAGGAAAATAGGGGATCACTTCTGGCTTCTAGTTTCAGCTCATAAACTGTTTCAGCCATTGCCCAAATCTCTTCTATCTGATCCCTTATTCAGTATGCTAAGTGATAAAATGTTTGAGTGTTTGAAAGGTCTTTTTTTTTTTTCTTAGCACTGTAAAAATCCTAGCTCACCTGATGAAAATATTATTCTTGCTTCTTAAAAATATTGTCTCCCTCCCAATTACCCAGACAAAACTCTTCAGTTTCAAAGTATTCACTATTTTGTACTGTTCGGAGAGAAGGGAAGTGTTCCAGTTTCTCAGCAGATTCTGCTAGCACACAGTTCTACGCTCTTGACAGATCTTAATGATGTGTGGAGTTCTGTATGTTTGGATCTTGACACCTAACAAAAATTTTCTACTAATCATGTGTGCTGGAATCACTTAAAGGAATCTTACAAAGACTTGACTGGAAAATTATGAGGCTTTAGTCATTATAATCATTTATATGTACTGTTCAGTCCCTTGCACTGTGCTTCTCTGCTGAAGGGTGCCCTGAATGTAAACTACCATTTCAGAAGGAGTACATTAAGCAGAGGCTCAGATACGTTGCTATGGTGTGAAAAATATTTAGTTTTACTAGCAGTCTTTGTTCATTTTGCTAAATGTAGTCTTGGGAAACAATTTTAACAGAAAGGTTTTTAAATGATTTATGTAAAATATTGATGCCCTTTCACCAAACAAGGAGCTAAAAAATTTTCTTTTAGGTTAGTTGAAACTAATGCAGACCTGAAAGTTCCTCTGTATGCCATCACCAACTTTAAAAGTTCAAAATGTTGTTGAACTTAAAATAAAGCCCCCTCAAAAGACAAAGGTAGAATATCTGATCAAACTTGTGAGAATTGTCAAGATGTCTGTCTCCTTCAGAACAGGTGAACTTTACAGCGTGTTTTGTGTGCCACTTTCCACATCTTAGGACTTAGTACTGAAATGTTTTTTCTGTCTCATTTATATATAACAGCTAGACAACATAACAAATACTTGTTTCTGTGTGTCACGAGGAAATGTGCTTCAGACAAAGACTGGACTTTTTTCTTATTATCTTCTATCCTCTGAAATTATTTTTTTAAGAAAAGAGAATTATTAATAGATGAAGAAGATAATTGTATGTAGAAGCACATTTCTTCTAAATTAGCTGAAAATATCTTCACAGAACAGTAGCTACACAAGCAATTAATAGGTTGGAATGGTATATTTAGTTTTATGTGTGCTAATACTTCTATGCATTAAATTGTTGACCTTTATTTAAGACCATAAAAACAAAGCTTGAAAACAGAGTCCTACCACAATCTGATGCCCTTTTACATTTTTCTCAGATATTTTTGTCTCACAAAACTTCTCACCCCACTTCACAGCTCTGGCTTTGGTGATAGAGATTGAACATTTGTGTGTTCCTATTATTGATGTGTGTACATGTATCAGTATGTGTCAAAAAGGGCAAATACTGTCTCTGAAACTTTTCTGAGTCAGCAGCAGCATAGCTTCTTGCAGTTGGAAGTTGTTAAAATTCTTAACCATGCTCCCACGGAATCAAGATGAATGTCTTCCCTTCTGTACATTATTTAAAATTCTATCTAAAAAGAAAATTTACATGCAAGTTAATTTACAAGTGCAAAAGCTGTAGAGAGTGCAAAATGTATTAACAATATCACGTGAACAACTCCAGTAAGTAGGTACCTAAGTGTGTATAATAAGAGAATATAACCAGATCCTGCAACAGTGTCCAATGGGTAAACATTCACCTCCAATAACTATTTAGCTGTTTCCAAGCAAGTTGTTTCCAAGCAAGAAAATTAATACAGCAAAACCAAAGGAAATAAATCATAAGAAAATTGTATCACACTTGCTGAACAATACAAATTTATGCATTTTATCTGAGGTTTATTAGGTTTTTATTTGGGTGTGTAGATCCATGTAGTGTAACAGGTTTCTGCACTGTAAAATATCATGGATTCTCTCATACAGAAATTTGGGGTTATTTAGCACTACATTAAATTCATTTGCAATCAATTTCATGATTTCAAGTGTTCTTCGAAACAGAAGAGGTCAGGGTTCTAAAAAAGAATTATCGAATAGTAATCCTTATGTCAAAGATGCTTGCATTGTAACAAAATAAAAGAGCAAGCTTGGCAGTATAACCTGCCATACTCTGAACGGACAGGAGCAGGGGAGGTTTAGCAGCTCTTACAAAGGCATAACTCATAGGGGATAGTGTCAGTGACAGGTTTATAGGAATTCATGGTGTTGATACTTGGTTTTGCTGTCAGGCTGATTCCTGTAAATGCTGCTGGTGGGTTCTGGTGAGTAAATAGTTAGTAATTTACTGTTATCAACTTTAAACTATTTCTGGTTTTGCGTTTACTTTAAAAATGGTGCTTAAAAAATTCCAAATCGTGTCTGATTGACACAGAAATGCTCTTTACGTGAAAGTTTGTTTATGGGCCATGATTCTTTTGACAGATTTACAAGTGTCTGTGGAGTTTTAAGACTATTTCCCAATAGACATTAAGTGAGAGACATTCTATTTTGTAAATATTTTCACTTATATTGGGGATTTTTAAAGAACTTTTTGAGCCAAGTACTGCATTAAATCTGAAGACAGTGGCAAACTGATAATCAGCAGTTTCCAGCTTTGTTTTAATGTTTTGCTAATGCTTTCCATTTCTGTGGCCAAGATTTGTAGTGGGTGAAGCATGATGTACATCCAACAATTTGTAAGGGCTTTCAAATACTTTTGCACACTTGTATTTTCCTTCTTTTTTTTTTTTTTTTTTGCAATAGCTGATTTAGAAATAAACCATTTTCAAAGTAGCATATTAAATTCAATTTCACTAACGTACAGCTCATACCAAGGAAAAGAACCAGAAGTTTATTACATTAGCGGAGAATTTGCATCTGTTTGAACTCAGTAATGCTGAAACAGGTTTTTATTTTCCCCAAAGATTATTTTGGAATGAGATGGTGAGAGAAGTGTATATGTGGTGTTATAGCTGTCAGCTTCCTCAGAATTCCCGCATATTCCTCAGAATTTCATACATTTTTTCAGCTTTTCAGTATGTGTTTAAAAGGAATGCATAATAGGACCCTTTACCTCCAAATCATTCTAATAAAAACTTTGCTGACATAATTTTCTTTTAAAGAGGAAAAGGTTTTTACTTAAGTGAATATGAGAACAAAATAAAAAGAATAGATGTAATATTCACTCATGTTATAGTATTTTCATCAAGGAAAATCAAAGCAATCAATGGAACTAGACTTCCCAGTTTTAGGAGTTTTTTATATAATGTTTGGCATGACTTTTTTTTTTTAACAGTATGTTTCAAGTAAATAAAAAAACAACTAACCAAAAAGCCTTATATAACAGGAAATTCAGTGAGTGCTAATTACCAGAAACCTTTTTTATTATGTTGTGTAGAACTGAGGTAGGTCATACAGTTGAATGGTAGACTTCCACCATGACTACGAAAGCAGCTTGACAAAGACCACCTGACTTTAATATGTATCATTACAACTGCCGTTTTAATCAAGAACTTCACATTAATGGTGTCATTAAATGCTTTTTTCTCTTCAAAATATGTCTTTTCTTGTATCTGAATTGTGATTCCTTTGAACACACTTCCATCATTCCTTGCCATATTGATTCCCTAGCAAATCTGATCACGTTCTAAGGTTCTTCAGCCTAAAAGATCTCTTTTTAAGGCTTTACAATAAAGTAAATTACTAGAATTTGCCAGCATTTACTTAACTTCTTATGTCTCTTTCAGTTTCATTGTTTCAAGATGACTTAAGCATTTGAAACTCATATCAGCCCATTTCACTTCATCTCAAACTTTTAGGGTTTTAATCAGCATCCTGATTCACTTATTGTATGTCATCTGTCCAATTTCTCTTCATTTCTGTGCCTTTCTTCTTACTGTTCCTCTCCCCTCATTCCAAATATTGATCTCCTTGTTAGGGGTGTTCGGATTCTTAAGAATTCACTATCCAAATCAATTTTTCTTCTGTAATGCTCTATGTGTTGGTACTTCTTAACCAGATTTTCCTTAGTTTTTGTCGTCTAACCTTTTAAGGTTAATGTTAGTAATCTCAATTTAAAAAAAAAAAATTGCTGAAGGTGGTTTCGATGTACTTTCTTTTTACTTTAAGAACAGTTTATCCTAGTCTTGGTCACTTAAATACATGGGACCTACCTTTCTAAATCTTGTGTTGTTAAAGCTTGTAGGAAGCATCCAGAAAGCTTTCAATGCTTCAGATGATACATTAGCAACACCGTATGTTTTGGAAAATGCCTTTCTAGAGTATATTAGAGTGTGTTAGATACTACTGTACCTACAAGTTTATTAGTCTAATACATAATCATAGAAATTTAATTCTGTATAGATTTATATAAATTTATGTAAGAGTATTATAAAAGAATTACTGGTTTACAATTGTTGCAACCTTACATGACTGTAATAATCATGGGCATTTGCAGTGTTCCAAATGCCTGAACATATTATGTATACTATATTACTTTTACAGTTTTATCATTTTATATTTATCCAAAATAGTTTCTAAATAGTTCCTCATTATTTTGTGTATATTTGTTTAAACAAAAAGGAAGAACACAAACCTATAGCTGTTACTTTGTTCAAACTTACAGCCAGAAACTTAAAATACTATCTCAGTTATTTTACTAAATTTTTTCCACCTACAAAATTCTAATGTCTGTTGTCTTCCAAAGTAGACAATTTCTTCAACAATTTGCTTGATTGGAATCTCTTTCTAGTTCTGCAGACATAAATATTGTATTTTTGTATTATAACAGTCACAGTGTATTATAACCAGTGTATTATAACAGTCACAGAAAGTTCAAGTTTTTAGTGGTAAGCAGCATGTATCATAAGAAAATAATTTTAAGATGTCATATAAACTTCCCTGATTTTGGATTTTTTTTTTTGCTTAATTTTAATTATTAAAGACACATAACTGAGCAGCTAATAAAAGACTTTCTTTCCCAATCTAGTATGGCTAAATTACCATTCTATTCTGCCTACTATCTGGCATACAAACAAATATTCGTTTACTTCACACGGAATCATTTGAAAGGTTCGTCATATGCTACAAGTTACAAAACTACAGATTAAAGATAGACTGTGGCCCAGGCCATTTTTCACAACCTACATGAGTCGTGGAGAGTTGCTAAATTAAAGTATACTCTTAGGTGGGAACGAGTATTTTCAGTATTTTTCTGATAAGAATTGTCCTAATGCATTTCTGCTCTCAATTAATTGAAAAGCTGTGGTTCTTTTCAGTACATCCTGATGGTCCAAGGGTATTATAAGCACAATACTCCTTGCACAATAAAATATATGCATATCTTTTCAACCTTCCGTTGACTTTTTACACTACATTGCAAATTTAAATTAATGTGACATTTAAATGACACAGCCTCAACTTGTTTCCACAGTTTTGCATTAATTTTTGTTTAATGGTGGTAGCAATATGGTGTGAATACAGTTCATGCAGCCAAACTGTAAGTCTTAGGTTTAACTCCAAAATAAGTTTCCATCTAAATTTAGCTTCTTGGGAATGAAAAGTTGTGGAAGAAAAATTTTGTAGTGGTTCATAAATTCAGTTGCTAAATGGAAACTAATTTCATTTTGATTTCTGTCTCCCATCACCTTTAATGTGGAACACTGGAATGCACTAAGTTTACTAGAAGTTCTAGGCCTGTTAAAATTCACTGGCAAAAAAAAAAAAGTTTTTTAGAAATTGGCATGGCATCAGTTCTTGAAATAGCAGATAGATTAAATAGTAAACGAATTGCACTTACATTTAAGTTAAATTTCTTACATACTTCAGCTGTTTCGTGTCATGGTCTGGGGATGGAATACTTAAGTAATGCTGAATTTCTGCATCTGTTTCAGGAAAAATGGTTGAGTATAGGATGCCTGGCACTGATGGACTAAAATCAGTCCAGATACAAGGCATCCTCCACTCACCACAGGAAAAGACTTTAAAGCTTTAAATTACCATCTAGAATTAGTGTGTGAGGGAGGCTGTGTTAGTAGCAAGCCTTAGCACATTGCAGGAGTTTTAGGACAAATTCCTTACTAAAGATGGATTCTACTCTTTTAACACATACAGAATTTTTTTATTTAGTATGTTAAACTAGTATTGGTATTTTTTGTTTTAATGTAATTGCTGGATTCCTTAGTGCTTATTTATTACCTCTAAAGTAAGTGCAAGTGACTAATTTAGACGTAGACTCCTATGGTGGTGAAATCTACTTTTGGTACATTACTTCTGCTGTAAATGTGTCTCATCTTCTTTTTGTAGCCTCTGAAAAGCAGATGAAATTAGTTTGCAGAGAGTCTTCTGAAGAGCATCTCCAGCCCTTCAAGGAGAAATTAGAGGAATTCTTCCAGAAAGGTAACCACATCTGAAAAAAAACTTACTGCCAAATAGTGTAATGGTTTACAAAGTTATGTATAATGTAAGCTGCATAAAGTATCTGTTTCCTCTGAAAATTCCTGTGGATTATGTTCCTAATGGGCCTAATATACATTAATATATGTTGATATATGTTATACAGATCTTAGACGTCACTTGTCAAGGATAATCACTCCCTTGATCTCACCCATTTCCCATTGGTTATTTTGTGCTTTGTTCTTTACTATTATTTGTAGGCAAAATGAAAAATATATTCATCACAGACCAAATTTATCAGAGGAAATATAAAGCTTCAAAGACTTATAAAAGACTAGAGCAAAAGACACTCTTTTAGAGAAAGTCCACAATATACATGTCATCTTTTCTCACTAGTGGGAGCTTATGAACTGACTGACTCATATTTAAAGATTTTGTCTTGTGTGAGACAGAAATAAGCATTAGGAAAAGTGATTTACTAGCTTAGAGTCTGGAGACGGTGGGTGAAAACCAAAGTACAATTTAGTCACCAGTTGAAAACAATGTAAATGCAGGTTGCTGTTGAAAACAGCAGTCCTGCTCCCTCATGTTTCCCATACTGTGTTCCCCATCACCTGCTTCTGCCAGCACCATTGCTTCTGGAGCTGTGCAAAATATATACAGGAAGACACTTCCCCCCCTCTCCTTGTAGGAGTACAGTCTTTTTAGGTAAACAAAACAAATTCTGTATTTTTGACAGTTAAGAATTTAATTGTATTTCTCATAGAAATGGTGAACAGTTTAATAATTTGCTATTTCAGAAGTCATTTGAACTATCTGAATATGCTCATTCAGACAGAATATTAGTGATTATTCAGATTGTTGTAATAATTTATTAATTAGCTTAATCTTTTTTATGAAGATTGTCCTAATGTCTTTTTAATAACTTTGTTTTATGAGGCTATCTTGTGTAAATATTTTGTGTAAATACAAATGAAAATGGGCTGTTTCAAAAGTAGCAGTTAAATTGTACTGTTAAATAAACTAATAGTCTCCTTTACCCTTCTCCCAGGCCATGGAGCTCAATGGATATATTTATTTGATAAAATTTTTTTTAGTTGCAAGTGTATTTGGATGGTATTTAAGCAGCAAATTCCTTGCCACAGAACTTCTAAAACAAAAAATGTAATGGAAATCTTTATGTCACTGCAGGACAGTTTTATTGTCTTTCTAATGTATTTAACTGGAAATTTTCACTTACAGTTTGACAATAATATCAAGATTATTATTGTACTACATGTATATATATATGTTTGTATTTCTGCAGAACCATTATGATCTCCAGCATGTTTCTTGATCTAGCTTGCCAAAGTATTGTAGTAATTCAATTTTGCCCAGGTCTTGCCAAGACCCTAACCAAACGGTGTCTTCCACAATCGCATCACAGATTCTGAGATTCTCACTGCACCCTGGATCTCATGAGGACTGTTGTGGTTCATGCAGAGTTGGCAGCTTAGCACCACACAGCTGTTTGCTTGCTGCCCCTCCATGGGGAGGCCTAGAGGGGCGGAAGGGTGAATGAAGGAAAACTAATGAGTTGAAATACAGACAATTTAATAGCGAAAGCAAAAGCTGTGTGAACAAGCAATGCAAAATATGGAATTCAATCAACTCCTTCCATCAGTGAGCAGGTGTTCAGCCATTTCATAGAATCATTAAGGTTGGAAAAGGCTTCTTAAAAATCATCAAGTCCAGCCATTAACCTAACGCTGCCTGTTCCACCACTAAACTGTATCCCTAAGCACAACATCTGCACTCCTTTTGAACTCTTCCAGGGATGGTTATTCCACTACTTCCCTGGGTAGCCTGTTTCAATACTTGATAACTCTTTCAGTGAAGAAATTTTTCCCAACCTCCAGTCTGAACCTCCCCTGATGCATTTGTCCTATCGCTTGTTACTTGGGAGATGAGACTGACCCCCACATGGCTATACTTCCAGGCTAAACAACCCCAGCTCCCTCAGCTGCTGCTCATCAGACTTGTGCTCCAGACCCTTCCCCAGCTCTGTTGCCCTTCTCTGGACACACTCCAGCACCTCAATGTCTTTCTTGTGTGAGGGACGTAAAACTGACCACAGGATTCAAGGTGTGGTCTCACCAGTGTCTAGTACAGGGGGTTTTGTCACTTCCCTTGTCCTGTTTCCCACAGTATTTCTGAGTTCCATTTAGAGCACACATTTCTAAATTTCCCATTACCAGGAGAGCAGGACTTCATCATGCATAACCACTACTTGGGAAGACAAGCATCATAATTCTGAACTTCTCCCCTACCTCCTCCTTCTTTTCCAAGATTTATTTCTGAGCATGATGTCATGTGGTATGAGTTATCCCTTTGGTTGATTTGGCTTGGCCCCTCCCAACTTCTTGTTCATCCGCAGCCTGCTTTCTGGAAATCAGCATTAGAAATAGAGAAGGCCTGAATGCTGTGCAGGACTGTTCAGCAATAGCTAAAACATGGATGTTATCAACGCTGTTTTGGTCACAAATCCAATCTACAGCACTGTAGGAGTTCCCTGTGAAAAAAGTTAGCTCCACCAGCTAAAACCAGCAGAAGAATTAGCAAATCATGTTAACACAGTCTTAAAAAGTATAAAGACAATCCAGTACCTGGTATCTCCTGCAATGCTGAGCTACCTTTTTTATCATACTCCACTTTCTGATGAGTGGAATATTATATAAATACCCAGTTGATCTTGGAAGAAGACTAGTTCTGCTTTAGATAAAATTGCAGTTTAATTATGCATTATCATTTCAAACAGAAAAACATATTCTTCCAAATATTTTCTATGTTTATGCCTATTGATGGGGAAATTGAGATATATTTTATCCTTATGTGTGTGAATAATGTATATATTTAAAAAATGAAAGAGGTTACAGTCCTGCATGGTGTCCTGGAACAAGGAGTTCTATATATTATTTTTTATTGGACCTCACTTTTTTCGTGAGATCTCTTGTATACTAGAAAGAGCACATGGATTACTTACTTGTCCACTTTTAATTATGTTCCCTTGTTCTACTTTTGCGTTATAAAGTTATGCTTTATGGTATCTAATCAGACACACTTAATTTTGTATAATTTAACTTCTCATCTTTTGACATCTTACTCTACCTTATTCTGAAATGAGTTTTCAGTAGGCTGTCAAATTCTATAATGATTGACTCTCTTTTTCTGTCAGTCACCTGATTGATTTGAGTCTTTATAATGGTGAACAGTACTTTCTGTGGCATTAGAATGCAAATCCTCTAAAATTCCACACAGAAGATAGGGAAAAATAACACACAAACGCATCTTGATTTATGTCACTAGAATAGGCATTGGACAAATGTCAATCTCAGAGGTGTCTGCAAACTCAGCTGCTTCTCTGAAATTAGGAGTTAGCTGATAATACTGAGCATCCGATAAGCGTCTGTTTTCAGTTTTGTTTATCTAAAAAAGAGTTGTGGCTGGTAAGCAAACATAAGAAAAAATTGTCTGTTCTCTTTCTGCCAGCTCACAGCAAGTATCCAAAACTCAGATGCTTTTCTGAAACTTTTGGCGTGAAACCAGGGCTGGAACTCATAGATATTGAGGTTTTTCCCACACGCGCAATTCCCATCATTTCTAGTCGACACGAAGTTGGAAATACTGTAAGGAAAAAAGTCCTGATTTGCTTATACTGAAATGTTTACATTTCCTAATTATAATTAATACCAATTAAATCTAATACTTGCTGTGTTGTAACAAAAAACACTGAGAGTGTTATGGAGACTGACATTCTAAAATGCTAGAGGGGATAAACTGTACTTCTGCTGATGTCAGTGCTGGTTTGTATAACTGGATGTAATGTAGCCCAGTGCCTTCAACAGGGAATTAGGTGCCAGAAGCTTTGGGTTCCGTTCCCAGTTTAGCTGCTTTGTATGTGGTGCTAGCAGAGTTGGTTGATGTCCTTTTCAGAGAGTGCCGTGTTTTCTGGTACACAGAAGGTTAAGTAATGATTCTTGCTGGTTATTGTAGTGAAAGAATCTTTGTCAAGTACTTTTTGAATCTCACATGAAAGACATCTTATGTAAACTGTCTTAATGCTTCACTAGTTGTATTTGATATGCCTATGCTTTTTGGAAAAGGCTTAGATTATTCTCAAAGTTGAAATAATCTTTAGTAAATCTAATTATATCATGCACAACAAATTATATTAGTTTTTCTATAGTATGGAGACCTACTAATTATTATGAATTAATATTCACTTACTGTATTTCCATTGAAATTACTGTATGGGGCGGTTAAAAAGATGTTCATAATTATTTTCCGTTTAAATTGCCTTTTCAAAGGCCTTCAAGAAGGCCTTTGAAATCATGAAATTATTGTGTTGTCTGGAATGCTCTTTAATTCATTAAATTCTTGCTCAGAATTTCTTAGAAGAAAACTCCTCTGTGGATATGAAATTATCTCACACAAAAAAAATCAGAATAGTTATATGACTATGAGAAAGATGCAAAATACTCTATTTTGAGATGGAGCAAAAGAAGATTTTGGTTACTACAACTGTGCAGCTCACTAGAAGAAATGCTGGCCATTAACCATTGGTGTTTTCCATAGTGTTTCTTATTCTCCTTGTGCATTCCCTCAAGAATAATACAAACCAGAAAGCAAATGGCATACAGGATTAGGTGACTAATGTTAATTAAATTTATTTTTTATTTTGCTGCTTGACTATTTCATATTGTTTGTCCATTTTAATAAATGCAGAAACAAATAGCACAGATTCATGCAGGATCTTGCAAAATCTGTTTCCACATTCTTCTTCAGTGGATCCAGGTCAGAAAGCATGTAAAAACTTCAATCTGTGCTTGGGTTCCTCCCTCATGTACTGGAATGTGAAAATGAAAGAGTCTTTATGCTTCATAGCAGTTAGCATAGCAAGAGCATAGCTGCTTCTTTTCATTTCTCTAAGAATAAAGCATCTTGGTGATGAAGACTGTGCTAGTACAGGAATTTGTTTAATTTAGAACAGAGTCTGGGAAGCGAGTAGTCTGATGTCAAGACACAACAGTTTTTGAAATTCTTTAGTTGTGGAAAGCAAAGCTATTTGGGAAAGGTGCATGATACACTGAAGTGACCAAGGTAACAAGCAAGATGGAGAGGGAGGGATTTGTCAAATAGAGTAGTCATTGAGATTAATCCCAAAGAAGAAGAAATTGCACTATGTTTAGAATTCTAGCCTAACATTTGGGAAACATCGCTTAGAGTAATTGCTTTGCTACAACTGCTGTGTGTTGTATACTACATAAAAGGTCAACACTGTGCTATCTATGGGACTATGCAATAGAAAAATAGAGTCATAGACCAAACTAGTCACTGCAGCAGTCTGTCGGGAGCTAGTGAATTTTTCAGACAAGCTTAGCAACCATATGGAAACAGTCTGCAAATCCACTCTTAACTGCTGAGTGATTTCTTCTCAATAATTTTAGCCAGGCTGCAGTAGCTACCTGGGCATGCATCCAGTCCAATGCACTTTCGAATGCTTTTCTGGTACAGAACAGGAGTTTTGATCCACATATCCTCATTTGCCTGTTGAAGTGCACCACAGAGGATTGTTGAGGTAGTCCATTGGGAAAGAAAATAGGAAATAAATTCTGTTAGGAAGGCCATTATGGCTGGAGCTGAGAGTTAGGGCTGTTCAGCCTAGAGAAGAGAAAGCTTTGGGGAGACCTTACAGCAGCCTTCCAGTATCTAAAGTGGGCTGGTCGAGAGCTGGAGAGGGACTAGTCACTAGGATATGCAGTGATAGAACAAGGGAGAATGGCTTTAAACTGAGAAAGTGTAGGTTTAGATTAGATTAGATATTAAGAAGAAATTCTTTACAGTAAGGTTGGTGAGGCACAGGAACAATTTGCCCAGAGAAACTGTGGTTTGCCCCGTCCCTGGAAGTGTTCAAGGCCAGGTTGGATGGGGCTCTGAACCACTTGGTCTACTTGTTCCAACCAGCTCCATGGCAGCAGGGCTGGAACTAGATAATCTTTAGGGTCCCATTCAACCCAAACCATTCTATGATTCTATGATAAAAGCTAGCAGCTGGCCAACTGAGTTTGCTTGTTCATCGTTTCCTTCCTGTTGCTCAGTACGTGAATATGTTGTTCTTGTGCTATAGGTGCCCATACATGGTGATTTATGCTTCTCATCTAGTAGCACCTATTGTATTAACCCTGGAATAGCAACCTTTTGTCAGTTTATAGTGCCGTACATATTTTGAGTGTAGGAGGATGATAGCGTAGTTTATTATATTACAGGAAAAAAAGTATTTCCACTCAAAATTGCTGCTTTTCTCTCAAAGCAGTCTATGAAGTAGAAAGCAAGATGTTAATGTCATTTAGTAGTAGTGAATCAGAAGTCAAGAATACTCCAAGACACCATTTTTTTTCACAATACAATAATACTTCTTTTTTCTCTCTTACTGTCAACAGGACATACCTTTATACGTCTTAATACAGTCAAAGATTAGGAGGAAAATTGCACTGGCACTTATTTCCTTTCATAGTGTGACAATATTATATTGTTGTTTTTAAGACAGGTAAAGAGATTCTATTTGAAGTTGTTACTCAAAGCAGTTTGATAGAGCTTGTCTGTAATGGCATCCCAAAATACCAGAAACTGCTGGGAACTATTTAAAATTCTTGCTTCTCTGCAATAAAATTACAGCTTTGCTCCCCAAGAAGAATGTTAACAGAAAGAAAGATAAATATTCTAAAACTGTATATGAAATTAAGTCACATGCTTGTCTTCCCACTAGTGTTGTACTCCTCTGCTTGAATGTACATATTGGATTATGGTACTTGTGTTGCATTTTATTTGTAAAGCTCTTAAATATCTTAAGGCTGAACAAGTGAAGTAAGAAAATCAAGGATAATTTTTAAGAGTGCTAAATTTCAGTAGCAGCTGTCTGTTAAAATACCATGTGTAAACAACAGCAGAAGAGCAATAACTTACAAGGTTCTTGCTGTTGACCACATTTTTCTTACCTGCAGTTATGAAGCTGCTTCTGTCAACTTAAAAATAGCTCTGTACAGATAACTATTCCTACAAAGCACAAGAGTCCCTTCCAGATTATGTGACTATCCACTCTGCATATCAAATACTGATTCTTCTTTTTGTGACTAAAATGTACAGATATGAAGACTTTTAACTTCAAAGCTTTCTTTTCTGTTCTACTTATCGTAACTTCTTTTTCATTTAATTTGTTTTCACTGAGATGTTTTATTATCTCTGCCACACATATGCAGTTCTCACATTAAACAGTGTGGGAGGATATTTATGTCCAGCGTCAAACATAAAAAATATGTCATATTTCCTTGCAGTGATATTGTTTGCTTAAAACTTTTTATGCTTCCCAGCAATGACATTACAGACCAGGCAAAGTTTGTGTTTAGATCTGGAACGCTGTTTTATATGCCAGGAGCAGAATTACTTTAATCTTTCAAACTGTTTGTGACAGACATAACTGTTTTCATCACTCAAAGATTGTCATATTTAAACAGATGAAAGAGCGATTTACGTAAATTGGCATGAGTCTGCAAAGCAGAGAACCTTATTGCTGTGGTACTCTGAGATTGTATAGTTAGACAATACCCTCAGTCCATAAGACACCAAATAAGTTGTCCTGGAATGTGATTGCATCCATATGCCTCCTAAGTAATGCAATATTGACAATGAGCTGATTCAAAGAACAAGAATTTGCTCTGACATTAATATTTTCTCCTGCACTACCAGAAGAATTATCAATGTCAAGGTCCTGAAAATTGGTGTTAATTACAGCTATGACTTTTCAGGAAACTTTCAATTTATTATTTTTGAAACAGATATACATCAAATTGCTGTAACCAGTTTTACTATATCATGACTTACTACAGAAATTGGAAGGTTACACTCTATTATAATGTGCAATATGAATGTAATTTAGAAGAACTGGTAATTGAAAATGCAATGTCATCTTCTCTTAGAAGACAAGGAGGGAATCTCTTATAGAAAACAGTTCCTTCCAACTTCCTTTCAATTTGATTGTATTATACTGAATTACCATGGCTGTTACAAAGTCACTGCCATATCATGATAGAGAAGGATTTCCTATTAATAGCAACTAAGTGACATAATGAATGTTAGTGTTAATACTCGTGATTTAATACAAAAATACGATGTATATGATAATTATAAAATCTATTCCTAGAATTACTGATGCCTTTCTATAACCACCATCAGCTATCTGGAGTTCAACATCCTCTTTAAATTCTCATTGTAACCTCTATTTTCTGTTCAATTCCACTGGATTTCTTCCGTCTTCTATATCATAGACTTAGAGGTAAACAAAACTGTAGGTTATGGATGTTGGCTTTTCACAGGGATCCTATTAGACTTTTCTTTTAGTCCACCTGCTTTTTTTCACTGTATTTTTAGGAATTTCCTGCATGGTTTCCTATGTGTCTTCTTTTCTTTTTGTGTCTTCATGTGCTGATATTCAAAGTCAGTGAACTGATAGAATTTAAATCTGTGTCAAAGCTCTGTTGCAGGAAATAAAGATGCTCACTGATTCATTACTTTAGATTATATGACCTATGAGCAGTTGTTTACATACATCGAAGAGACGACTGCAAGGAAAGATCACAGTCAAGGATTGGAAAGGACTGGATAGAAGAGATTCACGCACTTAAATAATGAAAGGCCCAAACCCACCTGGTCTCAAGAGACCCCAGTACCTAACCTCACACTGGTCACTCTAACTTTATGTGTGTCCCCTGTGCTCTGTAGTTTCACACCATTAAGCCTGGAGATATCCTTCAGTGCACCATATAATACAAACTGATTATGACAATAACAGCTTAATCTGGTATGCAGTTACATGGAATTTCTCTGTAGACTTTTGTAGCTTTGGTATGCTAATACTACTTCTCAATTTTTTTTTTTTTTTTTGAGTTTCATTCCAGATTTTAAAAATATTGCTAATAATTTTATTATATTTCTGAAAAATTTTTAAAGTAAGTTGCCATTTTAAATATTTGATGTAAAGAATATTCTGTGGTTATAGATGCAGATGAACCAAATTCCAAAGCAAGCACATGAATATCTTGTTTTATTGCTTTTGAGCATGATTGATGAAAATACTAGATGCTAAAAATTTCATCAAGAAATTGAAACTCTCTGGATTAGATTCTCTTATGGTCTAAACTCTCATTTCCATTTTAAGCAATAAGAACAGGTAAAACCTGCAGTCTTGTTGAACAGGATGTAGCAGGACCATTGTTTTGAGAACAGAAATAACAATCACAATGTTCATAGGACAGTTAGAAATTTCAAGCTAGTTAAAGGACAAAGCACCAGGTTGCTACTAAGCTCTCAAAATTGAGGAGTGACAGAGTAAAACCATATGGATAATACAGTGTTGTGAGATTATAACTGTGATTAAAGGCAGATTTCTCCTAAATGTAAAAAAAAAAAAGTCTGATTTCAGGTCATCATTCAACCTTTCCTGCAACTTCTCTGATATCTTTGTGTCTACATACTTCAGATGCCAGGGCAAAATATTTAAAAATTTACCTTTGTCCTGTAAAGAGCCTTTATCATGCTGCTTTTGAACACCTTGACTAAGGTAGGGAAATCAGAAGTTTATTTCTCTTAAGAGATGTCTGAAGTTTATTGGAACAATACTTCTTTCATGGCGTGTAAATCAATTCAAACCTTTTAGCATCAGAATTCTTCATCTATCTAAACGTTGTCCCAAGTCAACCATTTTGAGAGTGTGAAAAAATATTTTTAAAGGACTTCAGCTTCTGAACAGCATATTTTAGAATATAACTGTTTGTACAAAGCATATGTATGAAGTCTTTCATCTTGGGAATGTCTCACAGTCTGAAAGGTCCCTCCACAAAGTGTTGCCCTCTCTGGAACAGAAAGTGGTTTTATAGAGGTTTCTGGTGCCCTAGGACAGGCAGGGATACCTCACTAGACACAACAGTGTATCTTCTGTGGCCAAGCACAAATCTTCAAACATTAAAGAATATAATGCTTGAAGGAAAAACTGCTCTGTAAAATGTTTGGTTTTATTATTTATAGAGTTATCAGTACAGTTTATCAGTAAATGTTTACAGTGTGTTTCCTTCACTTCAATTTTACACAAAAGACTTGACCCACCATTGACTTGAAGTGGAACTGGATAGGGCATATATTAAAGATTATTAAGCTTTACACATCAGGAATTCTTTCCTTACATGTAATTGGGCAGTTCCTAGGACAGAGAATCCCCAGGTTTAGTTAGGAGAGCTGATTCTATGATGTCTATCTGAAATAATGGTAGGGGAACTTTGGCTGTTCTTCCTTTTAAATTCCAGTAATTTTTCATTGTAATGTAATTTGATATTGGTTTGGTTTTATTGTGAATGAAGTAAATTTTCTCAGGATTTAAAATTTCTTTCCAAATTTAAAAAATATTGCCAGTAATTTTATGATATTTCAGAAATTTTTTTAAAGTAAGTCGCCTTTTAAATATTTGATGTAAAGAATATTCTGTGGTTATAGATGCAGATGAATGAAATTCCAAAGTATATTATTGCTTTTACCTGCATATGATTTTTAAACTTTTTTTTTAAGTTTTTTAAGTTGAGTCAAGGCTTTCTTGTTCTAATAGAGAAAAAAACTAAGGGAAATTAAGCTCATTATGACTTTTATTACAGCGGAATGAATTTAGATGCAGATTATTTGTGTTAATTATCTTTCTCAGAAATTTTTTCTGTGGGGTTTAATAGACAATGTCAAATAAAAGTGGTAGTCAAATAAAACTTAGACTATGAGTACAATTACATTTAACTCTTCTGTTAATAGGAAGGTTGGGATTGTCTTTTGCACAGATCTACTGTTATAATTGAGTAAAAGCCATTTCCAAGAGATAGGAGGTATCTCATAAACACGAAGGTAATAATAAAGGCCTAGAGGTACCGCGAAGCAGAAAGTCTGCAGCGATGTGCTGAGCTGGTGCACTCACATTCCCTGGTCTTGTTATCTAATACTTGTATCCTCTTCTTTCCTTTTATACGGGGATAAATGTAAACATTTTAAAACATTTACATACATTGCAGGGAAAAAAATTCCAGATGCTCTCAGCATAGAGTCCAACAGAAGATAAGCAAGCTGTAAAACACCAAAACAGATCAGGTAGATGCAGTAATAACTCTTGTTATTTTCCCAGTCTTAAATTAAGCTAACATGAGATTTTTTTTTTTTGGATACACTCTGATTTCTCTCATCACGGTTGTATCTGAGTACTTTCAAGGAATTAACTAAATAACCTGACTAATGTGTCACATATGCTTTACTTTTCCCAAGATCCTTCCCCCATAAGGAGAATAGTAGGTTTGTAGGTTTTTATTTAGAAATTGAGAGATCCTTTTTTCAGATATATTCTTCTATGTCTTTATCACAAAGACAAGCTCAGAAAAATATCTATGCCTTGTATTTGAATGCAGTTTGATGTTTCTTGTAGAAAAATCATTAAAAAGAATCCTAACAAAATACTTTTTAATGTTAGTATCCTGTATTTTATTTGTGGTAAGAAGGAGAAATATTCCAAGTCCAAGTTTGCCTCCTTTTTACATTTTATTTCAAATTACAGGCTTTTCAAGCTAGTAGCTAGATAAATTTTCCTACATAAATCGAAGTTCTAGAAAATCTTTGAGTTAAAAACAAGAATTAATGCATTTGAAGTATGAAATAATTTGACAAATATTTGTGATTTTGTAGAGGAAATTACGACATTTTTGTTTGAGAAAGTATTGAGCCTATAAATATTTTTAACTATTTGTCATAACTATTTTTTAGAATGTATGTAGTCCAACAGAAGTGATTTTCCTATTGTTGTTTTCTTTAATTAGACGTTAATAAGACACACATGCCTTTTCATAAAAGCATATGTGATTTTTGAGCAATATATGTTCTTTTTTTTGTATTTGTTTCTTGTTTAATTCTACCTCTTTAAACTTCGTGTTTCTCAAGCTGAATCTTAGGGTTTTATACTAAATATGAATCTTTATCAACAATACTGCTGTTGGTTAAAAATTTAGAATTTTGCTGAAAGATTTTTACTTTCTTGTTTAATGCATACAATTTTTTTTCTTAAAAAAAGATCCTACTAGGTGTTCTTCAAATTCAGTTTTGGTTCAGGTGTTAAGAAGACTACACTGAACTTCAGGGGCCGAACTATATCATTTGGTGATATTAATAGACAAATGTGTAGGAGTTTGCTGTATATCTTCTTATAATTGATCTATAGTTTCATAAGACATTTTCAAATAAAGGGGTGTTTATTTGACACATTTCACATTACTAAAATGCAGTTACAGATACTAAAAAAATTGGCAAAATCTACCTTAATATTACTTTTAAATGTGAATATCAAATATCAATACATAGATTTAATTTGATTTTCATTTTTATTTTATTTAGCCTTAAATATGGGTAGCTGTGTATTTGAAAATCCATACTGTCTATATGGCTGAACAAAAAGGGGAAGGTGACTGTCATACTTCCAAGCAACACATTTTTAGAAGGTCAGAATGATTAAATTCATTCTCAATAATGTAGTTTTTCTGTTCATGCTTTTTATTGACAGTCTTTGTTTCTTAAAGAAACTTCATTGCCATTTTTCTGTTTAAAGAGAAACATAGCAAAGAAACAGATGTGTCCCATATAAAATATGCAATAAATCTTGTCTCACAAATTCTTTGCTCTGAACTTTCTGACAGAAACTGTCAAATATCCACTTTAATTCTAGTATAAAATGTTCACTTTGTGTCATGGCGCCAACCACCATATGCTGGAATAAAGTCAGTAACCAGCAATAAAAAAGGCAACATACGCACCTTTGAAACAGTACAAGCAATCAACAGCGAGAAAGGTCTATATAAATCTATGGAGAATTAATCTCAGCTTTGCCACTATCCTGCTGTGCATTTACAATGAGACTTTGCTCCCGACCACCAGAAGTGGCTAACTTTGCAGGAGGAGTGTATCCTAATGAGGGGAAAATGTAGGGAAAACAAAGCAGCAGCTTTTAACCCCCCACCCCCAACGTTTGGATCACCTAGAAGAGCATGTCCTAGTGTGTTCAAACACGTGGGGCCACTACACATCACGGATTTCTGTACTTAGCTGATCATGTGAAACCAATCTTGACTGAGCTCAATCAGCAAAAATAACTTGAGCTTCATAAATCATTGTTATCATTCCACAGGAGGAGGCATTGCTATGGATTTTCTCTCCTCAAACTTTTCAGGCCACAAATTTCGCAAAGCTTTTCTTAAATTAATTTCATTATATTTGTGTAATTATTCATTGTTTACCCACCAGATTAGCAGTTGGTTCACCATCAAGTTTATTTTTTCTTTAATTTAAATATTCTTTTTTTTTTTGAGATGATCTCCTGCTTCTTATTGACTTTCAGTGATCATTCAACTATTTAAAAACATTGTCCTTGGTATAATAATGGGCCAGACTTTAAAAATTTTACTTCTGCTTACAAAAAGAGATTGTAGTTACAGATAATCTGGATAGTTAGTTTTCCCAGACACAGAACAGATTGGGTTTAACCTTGATCTCTTTGAAAGGATTAGAACTAATTTTTCAGTTCTGTAAACTCCTTTAGGTACATTTAGTCAGAGATTAATCTTGGAATTAAAATACAACATTATAAGAGTTTATTAGAAAGAAAGTAGTATTTGAATATGTATCTTTCTAATGTTTAAGTACTAACATGCTTTAAAAAATACTTATTATCTGGAAACCCGAGTGTGGGAGAATGAAGGATTAATGTCTTTGTTACATTTTAACAGAATGGAGTTGCAAATAATTTAATTGAATAAATAAAATTGGAAAATGTAATCCTAATTTTTGTTTTGTAATTAATGCCTCTAGAATACAGGAAATAAGATTAGTGTTAGTCCTAGTTTTAATTAAAAAATTACCCTTCTGTATGGAAGCTAATTTCCTTTTAGTTTAAAAATCTTCTTTCGCAAAATACAATAGAAGCATCATACTAAGAAACATGCATTTTAAGAAGTAGAGAAGTTTATGAAAACAAATACAACTTTTTTTTCTTCATAGTTAGTTTTAATGTTCTGGTAAAATGACCTTCAACACTTTGTTCTGGCACATTTATAGACAGCATTATCACTTTTAAAAGAAAACATAATTTCCTAGGTTTTTTATTACCTATGATAATAAACACTTTCTTGAATGTGTTGCTTGAGCCTGTTCTGCTGGTGTTGTGTGTCTCTCTGTGTGTGCAAGTGTCAGTAATTTGTTAGGTTTTTGTAACATTAAAAATACTGAATCTAATGTTTAACAATTTCTATATGGTAAACATTAATTATTTCTTGACGCATACCTAAGATACAGGTTGATAACTTATATTCCTGATAACTTGTGGGATACTTGTTTGTTAAGCAGCTTTCCAAGATGGAACAGAGACTCTTTGTACTGTATGAACATTTGTACATTTTCATCATTGGGTGTGGGTTTCTTAGTTAAAAACAACTTCTGTACCACTGCAGAGGAAAGTAAACTTGTGAGAACTGTTTCAGGGAAGGGTGATTAAGACCTCATGGCAGCAAGTGTTCTGAAGATTGTTTTGAAAGGGTTTAAGATACCTAAACCAGTAAAAATGTCTAAAAAAATGGCATAGCCAAATTCCATGTTAAAAATGTGATATTTTTTAATTTAAAGACGAGATAAAAGAAACAAGGCTTATGTGATCACACTGCCTGTTGATTATTGCCCTGCCAATAATTTTTAGTGCATTGTCCAATTTTGACCAAATTTGACAGGGTTAGAGATCCTGAGATATTAAGCTCTTAAAATCTCAATAAAAATATGTGGCTAAATAGACAAAACTGACCCTATTAGCCTTCCAGGGAGAGAAGGGCTGTATCATGAACTCACTCCTTAATTAAACATTAATGAATCCATCTGGGAACTAACTAAAGTACAGACCCACAGTAGACCCAAGTTTCATTGATTCCATTTTCCCAGACCTTCTTGTTTAACTGACAGCATAGAAGAAAAATCTCTTCATGGGCATGGGATTGTTTCATTTGGGGATTTTTTGCATTGTAATATGCTGTAATAGGAAACTATATTAGTCATACAATCAAATACTTGCACAGAATTTTCAGGCTGTCTGTTGAATTCCCTGAGTTCTTAAAGCCTACCAATTAGAAGTTATTAACTAGCTAAAAACAGTTTATCAAGTAATACATATTAGAAAATTATTTGCTAGGAACCTATGTATAGAACATTCAATTTCTTTCATTAGTTCTGAAATAAAAAATTTTTATTAGACAAAAAAGCTCCAGTATGAGAATGGTAGACAGTAGCTGTGTGAAATTATCTGCACTCATACTTTTTTTCAAATTTGAGATTTAATACTGTACAACAAGAAAAACAAAACAGAAAATTTTTTACACTGGATGTATTCTCTTATGTGTGCTATTTTTATATATGAAATCAACTAAGTAATAAGATTTCTTTTGTTTAGTACTAAATTTCTCAAAATACAAGGTTATATTAGAAGTAACTCAATATAATAATGTAGAAGTAGGAGAAAATTCAGGTTTTATGTGTAGCTCTAGACGGATAGATGTTTCCTGAGAATATCTCTTCCTAGATCAGGATACATAACTCCTCTAGAATTTTTTGAAACATTATAATTTTACCAAAATTTTAAGATTATTCAGAAAACTTACTCAATAATTAGAACTGAAGGTATAAATATCTGAAATTGCAAAATTCATTTTTACTGTGAGTACCTAATTTCTGAGAACTTTTATACTCCGTGCTGCTATATTCTTTATTATATAATATGTTTGCAGAAAGTAAAACAGTTCTAAAATTAGATTCAGTCTGTATGAAATTAAAAACTTCGTCCTAGGTAGCATATGACACTAAATTAGAAGTTGCATTTAAATGTCTTTAACAATTCCAAGCCCCCAATTTTCATACTGACCACCAGACTCACTCTTACTAGTCAAACAATGTTTTATAAAAAGCTATATATTCCAGTTTGATAATGAAAAAAAAAAAAAGGAAAGACAATCCATTTTCTGATTTTACATTCTTTTGCATTCATATGTGGGTTTTTGTGAATACTTGTTTATTTGCACTTGATATTTTGTTAATTTGTTTAAAAGATGCTATTAATTTTATTTCCATTCGTTTAAAATTCACATTTCAAGAAAGCAGATTCTGGCAGTGTCAGGTATTGAAATCGAAATTCACATGTTATATAATATACATTAATTTATAACATTTGTAATGTATTCTATTCATGGCCTTTTATGTAGAGCCCAGTCTTTTTCTAGACAGTGAGATTGTGCTAAGAATAAAAAGATTAAATGGGTGTTGATGATACTTTTGAACACTTTTATGAATTGTTAGCTCCATGCTGTTGGCTTTGCAATCATCAGCTAAAACAGTAAAGTTTCATACTGTATTGTAAACTACAGATTGTTTAACATGCTGAATCAAGTTGTTGGACACCTTGATAATAATAAAAAATTAACTATACCCTTGATTATGTATATAAACAGACCAAAGTATCCAATTTGTCTAAATCTTAGGATTCATCTCTGTGGCTGTACGATTAGTCCGTATGGCTGTGTGCTGTTGTACTGGGTCCAGCTGGTGTGGAGTTAATATTCTTCATAGCAGCTGGTGTGGGGATGTGTTTTGGATTTGTGGCTAAAATAGTGTTGATAGCACAGGAGTGTTTTGGCTGTTGTTGGGCAGCACTTGCACATTGTCAAGGCTTTCTCTTTGTCTCACTCTGTCCCCTCAGTGATAGGCCAGGGTGGGGAAGAATTGGAAGGGGTCACAACCTGGATAGCTGACTCAAACTCAGCATTCCATGCATGTAATGTCATGGTCAGCAATGAAAAAGGAGGAGATAGGATTTTGGGGGAGGTAGTATTGCTCCAAAAATGGCTAGGCATCACTCTCTCTGCCTGTGGGAGGTGGTAAGAGATTGCCCTTGTATCACTTGGTTTTTTCCTTCCCCTTTCCTTCATGTATTGAAATGCGTTTATCTTGACCCGTGAGTTTTTCTCACTTTTGCTCTTCCTATTCTCTATCCAATTGAGGGGGAGGGGGGCGAAGTGTGTGCGTGGTTGTGTGGTGCATAGCTACTGGCCACAGTCAACCCATGATGATTCTAAAATAGCAACCCTTGGGAAAGGGTTTAGATTGCTCATGATAGTTCTTTGCAGCTCAAAGAAATGCCACGTGCTAGCCTATGAGAATTTGTTTTCCATGCTAGTGCTTGTAGGCCAGTATATCTGAGTCAAGGATTTCTGAAAATTAAATCTGTTCAAAAACTTTTCACTGTTAACAGATCTATTGAAATCAAAGCCAAAGAAGACTTATTTTATCCCACTCTAATCCTGCTGGTTGTTGTACTGCTATAGTTTAGTGTGCTAGTAGTTTGAACATGTCAAGAATTTTGTTCAGAAACAGAAAAACTGTGTAACTGTAGAGCTTTTGATGATCCTCTATGGTAATTTTGCCCACCTAGGACACCTTTGAGCTTTTTCTTCCACTCTCCGAAGTCCCTGATTAAACAGGGTTGTTAAAAAATTTCTCTTGGATGACAATTGTACTTGAGGGTGGAAATAGTACATTTCTAGCCTGGGAGCCTTCTGGGCTGAACTTCTGACACCCAAGTGTATCAGCAATGATAATACCTAAGAGGTTTGGATCTCTGTTTTCAAATAGTGGTGAGTCTTGGTGCTTTACAAAGACCGAGAAAATAAGGTCAATTGTCGCTTGTTCTCCTAACTTGATAATGTCATAGAATATGACTTTTCTCACTTTGGGAAAAGAGAACCCCGCTGAACCTCTCTGGGGATATACTTTTCTTCCTCAGCCATTAAATCCTGGATTAGTATGTTTCTAGGATGGGGTTCATGTTTTGACTACATTTCAGCATGCCAGCCTAAGAGGTTTTAGTTTTGACTAATGAGGAAGATGGGTTCCTGTGAGACTAGAAATGTCATAATAACTTTTTGTCACTGTTTTAACAGTCTCTGTCCAGGCTTTATAAAGTTCCAAGAGGAATGTCAGTAGGGGTTTTGTTTTGGTTGGTTGGTTTTGTTGTTTGCTTTGAAGGTTGAGTTTTGCTTGGGGTTTTTTTTGGGTCTACATCTTATCATAGATTCTGTCTTAAACTTATCTGTGATTGATTGGAAGACATGAGTCAGAAAAGACATATTTTCTTCCTCAAGGCAAAAAAAAAAATCAAATGCCTTGTTTTAGGGTGACGTTTTTCTTATGCAGAAGACACTATAATTTACAAAGCAGTCTCTTAAAGTTCTTAAAGCATATACAAACTCAGCCTTGGAATATAAAATTAAGAGTTCTGATGTCTCCATCCTAACTGCTAGTTGTTAAAATTTTCTTGTAATTTTGAAGATTGTCGCTGCTCCAAAATGGTTAGAAAATTTGTAAAATCTTTATGCACCAGATCTTTCAATTCTGAAAGTAGTAAGATTGTAATGTGTCCAACTAAATCAGTACGCCTATGTGAATTATCCTTCTTACACGCGTTCATATATTTAAGGTCAGAGAGAAATACCAGAAAATTTATCCAGTCAGACTCAATGAGTGTTAAAATTTTCACTAGAGGAGCAGAAGTAACTGTGAGATTTTTGTGTAGTCCTGGCTACCCATTTTTCTTTCTTTGTCTTCCCCTCTTAGTGCATCATCATTCTCTGCTTGCCTCTGTTAGTTACTGACCACCTCCGATTTTCAGTCTGTGCTGCTATCCAGTATTTTCTTTCCTTTGTTCTTTAGAGATCTATTTCATAGTAGCCTGATGCATGAGGAGGTATTGGTTCTGTTGTAACTGGAAGCTGCTGTGCATACATTAGACCTGTTAAAAAGAAATATTTTCTGTTAATTTCTCATTTTCCATATAGTGTTTCATGTACTCTTCCATCCTCAGCAAGTAGAATATGTGGAAAAAATAAATTGGGGGATTTTTTACCATTTCCCTCTAGTACTACTTCACTTTTTAAACTGTTAGAGGATCATGAATCTTCATGCTGACTTCTGCACTTCAGTAAAAGGAAGTCATCACAAATACCTGATTCATAAGGCAAATTCACAAGATCATAGTCCATTTATTCTCTTTAAGCTAGATACAGATAGCAAGATGAGTAAGACTAGTGGCTGTTCTTCAGAGCCTTTAGCTGTGTTACAAATGACTTGCAGCAAATTAGAACTGCATATTTTGTAAACACCAGTTTTCCTTCCAAAGCTCTTGTCTGTAGAAAGACACAGAAATTCTTAATTTTCCTGGCTTTCGTATCTGTGTTCAAAGATGTTATATTGACTAAGGTTGTCTACTTCTTATCTGATCATAATATCCGGATCTGATACTTTATTCAGGATATGGACTAATCCAAACAATAGAGCATATTAAGAACTTGCATTTAGAAGTGAGACCAGATAGCAAACTTTACATGGGACAGTTCCCTGTAATTGTCAAGGCCAGACAGAAGGGTGTCTCCATATAAAATGCAGTTTATGAGAAGAAATTTTGAAGGACCTCAATGTAATCCGTATACATGTAATGTAGAACATCTACAGTTACATCCTGAGAAGTTGGTGCAGTATGATTGGGTCAGCAGATCAAAGCGTCTGAGGCTCAAGCCAGTGTGTTTACAGTAGAGATTTAAACTTTGAGTTAGATTTAATCTGAGGTGAACATCTCCACCTCATGTGTTCAAAGCTGTCTGAAGGCTCAAATGTTACTTTGGTCCTTTTGTCCCTTTTAAGTATTGGAATGCATTTGCTGTGGAGCTTCCTGTTTAGTTTCCTCCTAATGGAAATCAGTTTACAAGCACCAAAACTTACCTGCAAACTAAATCAATGCTTAATAAAAGGGGACAGTGAGGAAATCTGCTTCATAAGCCTACTAATCAAAAAGCTCATGCCAATAGACACCGTATTTCAATGTTCACTGCAATCAGGTTTTCTCTGATACAAGAGAGTGATACCAGGTGTCCATTTCAAAACAAGCAAAATGTGCTGCACATAGTTGGGCCACAGCAGGTTGTAGAAGTTAAAAACCTTATAAAAGCTTGAGCAAAGAATGAGCAAGTTCCTGAGAGAATCCGTTGAGAATTACGTTACAATGGCGTTCAAGGCAGGAAACATTCTGTATGAACTACAGAATCCCAGAGGCAGAGAGAACACTCGGGAGAAGTGTGTTTGTCCTCATCCATAACTGGAACTGAGCACCTGCTTCAGGATATTCAGCTGGATGAGTCCTTGTGCTAGTCTGATATGGCTGTTAGTATATTCTTAACTTGGTGAAACTGAAATCAAACACAGGGTCTAAGGGTGAAAGGATTACATGATTCCACTTCTGCAAAAAGCAAATCCTATGCAAGCAAATGTGGCATTGCTAGAGAAATAAAAGGAAATAAGTTCTTTTGTTTATGTAATTCATTTGAATTGCCTTCAGTAATTCCACAAATTTAAGACAGGGATTGATACCTTGACTGTGGGGCTTTGAAGACTCTGCTGAGGAAAATACATTGTTTCATGGGAACCTATACTGGCAACATTGTGTTGGTCATTGCGGGTTGTGGAGGAGGAGAAAAAAGAGCAGGATATTACAAATTTTGAGTGGAAAATCAGCTAGAAATTTTATGGAAGATAAGAGAATTGCTATGGTTTCTTGTCTTACACATTACAAAATTTGTTATATGGAGTTGTTAATTTAATTTCTTAACAAGTCTCACCATCTAAATTTCAAATAAATACTTTTAAACAATTCCTGGGTGGACGTATTTACAGTTAAAAATATGGAAAATACTGTTTGTCATGTAAGACAGGTATTTTCTTCCTCCCTCTTTTCCCTTTCATTGGTACACAAATACACACACTGTTATATTAATGTAAACTTTGTGTGTTTCTTCCTAAAAGTTACACCTTTTTTCTTTACGTTGTATAAAAAATTAAAACTTCTTTCCACTGTCTTTCCTTATCCTGTTCTTGCAAGATCAAAAAGCAGTAAATCAAGTTTTGCCACCTAGCTATAAATGTATAAACATGTTGTCCTTGTTAGTTATTGTGTTTCATGTGCAGGGGCCTGAAGATATTGTTTATGTTGTAGCTGAGAATGTAGCTATGTTGGGAAATTTGCCTTATTTGATTTTTCATCTCCTTGGAAACCAGAAATAAATTATTAATGTAATAATGAATTGAACAATTTTATAAACAGTTCAGCTTATGTAGTTAATTTTATATCATAATGAATCATTAGAATTCCAACCTATGTTTTCTACTTTTAATGGTATAAAATGAAAATAATTAATCAAGTATATTGGGTTAACTTTAGGCAAATTTTTGGGGCCTTGAGATGAATGCAATAAATCAGAGCTGCCCTGTATATTTCACTTGCAGCTGTCTTGCCACCAAGATATGAGGTGGAGAACCTAATGGTATAGAACTGATTGCTTTCCTTGCAGAGGGCACACAACATTGTTTCTGGCTATTGCCATATTGAAATAATAGGAATAAATATCTCCAACACACTTACCTACCCAATGTAGGGAAACATACGAGTTGAAATTAAATTGTTTCGTTAGCAGCAAATGTGCTGAAGCAATCAATTTTTATTTTTGTTTTTAACTATCATAGTACAAACCTCTTTGTCAGTAGTCTTATAATGAAATTGAGTCATTCAGGACAAATTACGCAATGGCCTTGTCTGTGAACTCAAGTTTGTGACTGTATTTCAACCAGGCACTCCTGTAGACTGAGAGGCAAAAAGATGAAGTTCTGTATCTTTGTATAAAAAAAGTGTCTCAATTCTGTTTATATTAACGTTACCACTTACAGGATTATTTTAATGTGGAGTAGGAATAACTTTTCCACAATAGTATTATTTTATATATGTGTTATTCTGCTGGAGCTGAAGTTGCACCTCTGTATTAAGAAGGCTTGATCAACAAAAAGTAGTGGTTTGACTTGGAGTATCCAGGTCAGGAAACATTTTCAATAGTAGAGAATGCCTATCTTTTGAAAATGAAATCCTTTAAAGCAGTTCATGTGAGGATTCTGTAACAGAAGGGCTCAGATTAACTAACTGTATTTCGAACTCTTGGCTGATTTTTTTAAAAAAAATCATGTACATGCCATACGTTTAAAATTTAGTACATGTGTTTTCACTTTCCAGCTTCCAGAACAAAATGTGATAGCTCTGTGGAAGAGTTTGTGTTAACTATGTTTGGTACCTGTTCAATTCCAGTTGAACTTGCAATTATTTATGCTGCAGAAGCAGGTTTAAGTTTGTAAGTTCTGGTCTACAACAATAAAGAAACAAACACAACTTAATTATTTTCTTTTTAAAAAATCTGAAAGTGAAGTTTAATTATTTACGTTTTGTTCGATAATGCCTAACATTATATATTATAATATGGATTTTAAATTACTTTTCAAATCCAATATTGGTACAGTAGAAACATTCATTATATACAAGAAATAAATAAAAATTGAAAATTAGAAAGTGTTTACCATTTTTATTATACTTAGTATACAAACTATGCAGTTTTGAAAATAAGAGCTTGTTTCATCTGTGGGATCTCTGAAACAGTAAGATGGTAATTTATACCTTTAAAATGTTTTTCATTGGCAGCTAAAGAAGAACGGAAAAAAGAAGAGAACAGTTTGGAAAATGCTCAAAAATGGTAAGGTTTTTGTTAGTGTTTTCTAACAGTTTGTTTTGGTCAAAGATATCATTGAACTTAGGAATTATATTAAATGGCAAAGGGATCTGTATTTCAAAGAAGTAATATGTTTTCTGAAAATCTCTTATGTAATCTTCCAGGAAAAACTTCGTTTGAGTTTTTATCCAACAGTGTACTGTTTGAGGTTTTCATTACTATCAGCATTGAACTGAATGGGGGTTTCACACAGTATATAAATAACTGATTAACTACTTTGTGACGTAAAAATGTATTTCATCATCACTGAACATTTTCAGCACTTAGTATATAGCATTCAATTGCCTAAGAAACCATTGAAATCCTAATGTTTTTATTGCCTGAATATCTGTGCCTCACTTAGGCCAAAGGAGTCAAAGTATGGAAAGTGATTAATTGATTTATAGATGGACAGTAAAAATTCAGTAAGTTAATATTACTAATACTTTGTGTTTACGAAATTAGAGTTTTGTGAGAGTGAAGCATCCATCTTAGCTATGGACCTGCTATAAATAAACTGGGGTAAACTAATTTTTAACTTGGTATCAGTATTTTTTCTTCATGGTCACTAAAGGCAGATCTGTGGTAATCTGGATTTTAGCTGTACTTTTCTCAGCCTGTGGTCACTCCACCTGAGACACCTACGTTAGTTTTCATAGGCAATCAGGAAAAGGGAGATAGCCACTTCCCAAATGCAGTTCAGGTCTTAGGTGAACTGTTCCCATTTGCTTGCAGAAGATGCTTAAATTGGATGAACAACTGGCTGATGTCAGCTGGGGCTTTACCTCCTCGTTTCAAGAGTGTCTGACTGGTTCTACTTAGCTACAAGCCTAAGTTTCTTTGCACAAGGCTCCTTCATACTCTACTTGCTTTGTAGCCTTTCTAGAGTAGAATAGACTCCTCAGGGTATGGATCTGCACCTAATTTGCAGTTGACTTAGGGAATTAGTTGTCCAACACAGAGTTTGGGTTTTTTAATTGCTAACTAAACATTTAGTATTTCAAATTACTACTTAGGAAAGGCAGAAAGTAGCCCAGGAAGCCAGATTAAGGTGGGTGAAAGCAAAGGAATAGTCCTGGGGGACAGGCTGACAAAGAAAGGAAGAGAGGATGAGAAGTGTCAGAATGAAGGCAGTCTAGAGAGACTGTGCAGGATTTCAGGATCCCACCTCTGCACACTCCTACTGGGATGGTGAATGGTTCTGTTAGGAAGAAGAGAGCATGATGTTCCTGGGGCTTCTGTTACATAAAGCAAACCTGAGAAGAGTTTCTGTTCTTGCTGCTCTTGGCTCAGCTGTCCCAGTCAGAGTGCTATAAACAGCTGAGGAGTGTTTGACCCAAGTGAATGTAATGCAAATTACATTGCCCAGTAGACAATAAATGGTTTTAACCATGTAATTATGACTAAGGTATTTTAGTATTTTTAGAATTTGAAAACCAAAATGTTTTACACAGATACTTAAAGCCGTATTAGATTTATTTATTTACTTATTTATTTAATTTTCTCCTCATACTGTCACCACAGGACCCTTTGACTCTGAATATTATGGCCTTTACACACATATTTCATTGTGAGTCTTTAAATATGGATCATCATTATCTTGAAATATAGTTAAATGTTTCATGCAAAACCTATGTAAGAAATGTAAAAGGTTAAAGGTTATCACATATGAGGATTAAAAAAACTATTGTATTAATTGCTCACCTTGAACAATATGCGATGTTCTTCAGCATGGTCTAGAATCCATTTATATCTTTAAAGTATCAAAGAGAAAAACCCAGAGTATATTGGCTCATGTGGCTAAAATCCAGGCTTCTTTTTGAAGCATCCAGAGTATATATTCCTTTATTTTGGAGGGATAACTTTTTTATTTTTTGATGGGTACTTTCTATTCTTCAAGCCTAGCTAAAGAGCTTTAATTTCAAGCTATGTCAAAAAACCTTGAGTCCAACCTTGGTAGTTCCATATGAAATCATGCAATGTGGACTATGCAAATATAAATTAAGAAAGATGACAAAGCTGCATCCGTGGCTCACATTAACATCTGTTGAATAGTTGGAGACTCCTTACAGGTCTTTAAAATTACTTATTTTCAAGATTTACACCTGCTGTGTTTAGATTTAGAACTTACTTGCAAATCTGAAGAAGAATATAACTTCCTCTTGATTCAATAAAATGATTATTTCAAGAAAAATTACTTACTTTTAAATATGTTTTTACCTTCACTTTTAAATTATAGCATTCTTTTTAATAAATATCACCAAATGTTTCAGCATTGTTGCATCTACTTTGCAGGGAAAAGTGATTCAACTTCAACAAAAGCGAACGTACTTTTATTTATATAAGTACCTAGTCATGTGGATTGTTTAATTTTATCTATACAAAATAATATCATAAAGGTTAAAAATGTACATTGAGTTAAAATGCTCTTGGAAGTATTATCTGTGATATAATAATACTTTGAAAATATCCAGCTGTTTAGCAATTCAGTAAAAGCCCCATTATAAATCTTTTTTCAAGCATTTAAATTTTGGCAGTGTATTTTTGTAAAATTAATTATTTGTTTATTGACACATATGGAAGGAGATTCTTTTCAGTAAAACCTTTGCAAACTGAGTATTGGCACTGTCTGTGGCTTGGTTGTTGCCACTCCCAATTCTCCCTAAATACTAGAAGATTATTTTCAACCAAACCTGGAGATTTTTTCCTGACTTGACATGTGACACTTACATAGTCCTTCAGTAAAGATAAATGGGAGAATAAGATCTTCATGGAGTGTAGCAGAATAAAATGAAATAAATATATTATAGCATTTCCTGTAATGCAAGAAGCTAAGTTTTACCTGTTGTAATTGAATGCCTGTGATTTGCCAGCGTGACAGATCCCTATGGTGGCTTGTGCAACTGTAAGTTATCCTCTGGAAAAGAGGTGGGTGTTGGAAGGTTAGTTATACTTAACATGGATTGCTGTGTAATTTCCAAGGCTAAGGGGAAGTTATGGTAATTACCAGCCTTGACTACTAAATCAGAGAAACTGTTTCCCCAGTGGGCTTACATGTTGACTGTTTTTTTTCTTCCCCCTCCCTTGCAGCTTTGAAGAAACAGTGGGATACTTTGGGATAAAGCCAAAGCCTGGCGAGAAGGAGATCACACCAAACTACGTTTTCACGGTGTGGTACGAATTCTGCAGTGACTTCAAGACCATTTGGAAACGAGAAAGCAAAAGCATTTCCAAGGAACGGTAAGGTTCTAATAAAGTCATTAATACCATTTTAGATGTCTGGGAAACTGCTGCTTCTCAAACCCAACAAATTATACTCCTGTATTTCACAGGCGTCATTGTTTTCTTTCAGATCTAATGGACATCAAGGAAAGATTATTCCCTCAGGGTGCGTAGGAAAATTCACCAAAGGCATGCTGTCCCCACAAAAAGATAAACACATATAATCTGATAAATTACACTTTTGTAACCCCTTCCAATTACTAGCTAGTAAAATGAAAGGGGAGCTGTGCTAATTTATAACAGATTGCTTCTCTGTGCATTTTCATGTTGAACTAGCCTAAATGAGGCGATATTGCTGTCGCAGACAGTACAGACAAATAAAAGTGAATGCTTTTCCAGTTAATATACTGCACTTGCATCAAAGAGAAGCCCCAGAGATTCAGGCCACACTTAGCATAGTGTCGAAGCCCCACACTGAATTTACAGCACTACTTTCTGACTTTTGGTGTCCTGCTGAGGACATCAAACTACTTGCCGCTAGATCTCACAACAGTCTCCTGATTTTATTAGTTAGAGTAAAAGAACCCAAAAACCTAAAACCTTCAATTATTTTCTTAATTTTCTTACAGAAGCTTAAAATCTTTTACATAAAAAAGCCATTCTACTACAAACTCACCATGCTCTTTTCTTGATTTTCTTAAAGAAGCTTAAAATCTTTTACACAAAAAAGCAATTTTATTACAAGCTCATCATGCTCAGCATATCACAATTCATTTGTAAAGACCTAGAGTGGTAATGTAGTCGTGCTTTGGAAGAAAAAGGAGCAATTACTTTCAGTGTGAAATTTAAATTCAGGTGCTTATTCCAAATTGACAGAGATTTAGATTAAAATGTCCTTAAAAGTACCAGCAAAAGTAGTACACTCATTTAAATTTGCATTTTCCATTTTGCTCCAAATCAGCGGGGCCTTTAAGTTCATGTAAAGTAGACTTTTTGAAGGACTAGATTAGATGTAGAAGTTAGGAATTCTCAATTGTCAACCTTATAAACATTGTTTTACAGATCATATGGTTTTAAAACACATGAAAGTTGTAGCTTTTTGTATCATTTATTGATTGATTTTGGAAGCTGACAACTGCAAACATTTGCAAAGAATCTTTTGTTTCCTTGTGTCTAGATCAATACACAAATTTGGTTTACATGTTAAAAACTGTGTAAAATAAACAGTCCCAAGCACATAGCTATGGTCATGATAAAGATCATCTCAGGGATATATTTTCTGCTGAATCATGGCTTATTTTTATTCCAAAAGCAGTTAGGAGGAATAGAAATTAACTACCCAAGGGAAAAAAAATCCAGACTATACATCCTTTCCTTTTTATGTAACTAGCACCTCACTAATCCCTTCAAATAAATTGATTTGAAATGCCTTGTGTTTTAACAGTACATAATTTCCTTACTTTCTTGAAATAATCAAGAAATCATTGTAAGTAGACTGCTAAATTTTGTGCCTTCATACTTGGGTGTGAAGGTGAGAATTTCTTGTGGTTTAATTGTTAAATCAATCAAATCTACAAATAAAAACACAGAACAAATAAATCATCGGTTCCTCTGATGGATGCCTTTATTCACGTTCAATGTAAAGCAATACCAGTAGAATGTAGAGCACCAATTACTGTAATACTTCAAAGTGCTTACACTTTCTGGATCATATAGACTGTTTTTCAGAGCTCACTTCAAATTATTTTTACAAAGCTTTGTTAGTCTCAAAAGGACAAATCATTGTCCTTTACATTCAAAATCTGGGTGATTCATCAAGACAATGAGCTGTTAAAATGAGGAGCCTTGTGTAATTAGTAAATTAGAATGACAGAAGAGCTGTTTTCATCATCCTAAATTGTTTTGTATTGTGCCACTGAAAAGAAGAACATCATGAAATCAATAGATTAGAATGGTGGAAAAGTTTTTCTCATCACCTGGCAAATGTCTTGTAAAGTCATGACCATTTAAGGGTCCCGGATAACAAAGTATGAAACTAAGAGTTGATGGACTGCTGTCCAAAAAAGTTTGAAAGCAAGCTAAGAGTCATTGTGCACATTGGTAACTAAAAACCTTAGAATGACAGGAATGGACAGCTGTCTTCCTTAACTGGCTAATTAATTGGATGCACTATTTGTTGTGCATTTTTAAAGATTGCAATTTAATTTAAAAAAAAGAAAACAGAACTTTTTATTGTGAACCCTTATTTTGTTTTGAAGGAAATTTTAAAGAGGAAGAAACATCAATGTAAGTCAGTAATTTCAAACTTAGGTTCTGAAACTGAAGCATTGATATCATTATGTGAATATGTTTCCAACTGGATTGCCTTTCAAATTTCAGGAACTGAAGAAACCCGATGTAAAATGTGTATGAGTTAGCTTGTCACATTTATTTATTTGTTTGTTTGTTTGTTTGTTTCTGTACATTTATATAGGAATGTTAATAGTGGATTGTAGTTTGTCTTTCAAGAAATATGACACATAAAATTAGAATTTTAATTATACAGAATTATCATTCAAAGAAATCATTAAAAATGGATTAGGTTAAACTTAATAGTAGTAAAAATAGGTCAAAAGATAATGATACAAAAATAAAAATTTTTATACTCCAAACTACCTACATTGTGTTGTATAACAGAAAACTTTAAAATCTCCGAATTTCAGGAAAAAAGAGTGTTGTCTTTAACTAAATGACAGTCTCAGCTGCAAAGAGTGTTTTGTCTGAAGCTACTTGGCTCCCAAATGTAACACAACTGTAGAAATCTAATGAGATTTCTATGAGACTTTTTCTTAAAGTAAAGAAAACACTTCAACTGAGCTGCCCTGCATTTAACCTACCATGAAAATAAATTAGCTGCCTGCAAAATATAGTTGAGTCATTGTCTCTTGCCTGGACAAAATTTGCACACCATTTAGGAATGCAAGACACAGTTACAGATAGATAACAAACTGTGATATGAGATATGATATGATATGATACAGTATTATATGATGCATAAATGACTATAGGGATAAAATGAAAACAATTTTCCAAACCATATGCTTGATAGGAATATGATGATATTTTACTTTCCCTTCAATACCAGAGTTTAAGTACAATGAAATAAAATTTGCTTTGACAATCACATCTTCATCTGTTACAAACAGCTTAGTGTAAATGTACCAAATGTTGGAAACTGTTTTTATTGTGCTGTTTTGCATCAAAATACAGTTTTGTTGTTGACAGCTTTATAATTTACAATTTGTATGCATTCAGGTACATCAACTGCTTTTATGCTTTTTTCTGTTTATGAAATTTTAAGATGATAACTGAATTGAAGAATAAAAGAAAGGTTGGAGTTTTTGGCAATAAAGCACTTACAGCATGGTAGATTGCATATATTTCCACTGTCACTTCCTTTTCTTAAACTACTAATTTTATTTGCAGTGGGCACGTCTATGAATTCAGAACCAAAACAAATACGTATTTATAACAATTTAAATCCATTGTACATAGATATATATATATATATGAATGCCCATCCATAAATCTATTAAAGCATTCAAGATGTGTTAAATTACATTTTAAGAGAACATCCTAGACAAGTTTGAAAAAGGGAAGAAGTACAAATACAGAAGAAATACTAGTAGTTTGCAGTGAGTTTCATCACAAACTGTGATAATGTTTTGCAAAAGAATTGTGACAAAGATTTTAATAATGTGTTTATGCCTGTTGTCCTTTAAGGATTGAATAGGAAAGAAATTACTGGTCTTAATTTAACTCACTGCTGACACTTGCAAAGATAAGATCGCTACAATGGTTACTGTACTGGATGAAGTAATCTCTTTCAGATTGAATATGCATACAAATAGGTCAGAAATCAGAAACAGAACCAAAATTTGTCTCAATAGCTGGAGAAGACCATGATCATTATTTAAGGAACAGACTTATATATTTCTTCTTGAAAATAGAAACACTTTGTCACAAGAAGTCACAGATGGCAAAAGCTTGCATTCCTTCCAAATGGTGACAATACAAAATTATATTAGAAAAATCTATGAGGGATTTACACATGAAGAGTTTCCAGCTGCAAAACCATTCTGGGGATTATCACTGTAGGCTTTTGCTGTCTTTATATACTCGTAAGTATCTGCCAGTGGCCATCTCAGATGTACTGAAGTGTATTTTTGTTCTGTAGCCCTTTTCTTCCTATCGGTTTTTCTTATGTACCAGCTTTCCTAAAATCATAAAAATCAATTTTTATTCCTTGTGACTACATGGATAAAATTTCTCACTCACTTTATATAGATAAACCACTGTCAGTAGATCCAGGAAAAAACCAAACATATCAAACATACTGGCGCTTTGAGGTTTGATGACAAAATCCACTGGCATCATACATTTTACTGTATTTGTACTGATTTAGTTAGTGAACATTTATTCTAAATGCAATTTAATTTAAAGATTTGATCAGTAATGACCAAGTTCTTTCCAGAAGATACAGGCCTGAAGGCTTGATAGGCAATTGTATTGTACAACATGGTAGTAGAAGTGGCAATGTTCAAACTTCATAGTATGGTATAAGACTCCTAATTTTAAAGCTAGCCAAGTACTCTGTGAAATCATCTGCCAGGCCAGGTAATACACAGACATCTGTCTTCTAAAATTTTGAGGCTGAAACCTAACCTCTTATATTCCATGGGCTAACTGTTTTCAGGAGATGGTGCTGTGACTTGAGGTTTAGTTGATGAGCTGAATACAGAAATAGGACTGAGAGTAGAAAGGCATTTAACACATGAAAGGAATTTGAGTTCTGGGAATTCTTCTTAGTCCTAAGGGAAGTAAGTCACTGTTCAGCTGTGTTAAGGATCTGGACTGGGTATGCAGCTTGGCTCTAGATTGAACAGTTGATGTTGACTGTAGCTACCTTCACTTGTTCATCTCCACCCATATCTGAAATTTTGTTTGCACAACATTTTCTTATGCCAAAACAGTTTTACGGAAGAAGTTTAAACTTGTAGTCATGGGAAGTTCAGGTGGCACAGAACTGTCATTCCAAGCTATTTCATAACCCACAGTTATCCATATAACCTGCCAGCTGCGTGAAAGGAACTGTAGAAGCAAAAAGAATGGATTTTCCAGAATATTGAGAAGCTGAGAGAGAACCAGATAATTTGGTCTCTGTTGTCACACAACAGCAGAGCCAGAACATGAATAGCAATTGGTTCATTTACAATGAATTCTGGTTTTCCTAACAGGGGAATTTCAGAGGGTAGAATGTGCCACTTCACGCCACCATCTGTCTGACCTGAGTGGAAAGCAGAGGTGAAAATGATAATCAGTTTATCTGGTTGGTCCCTGGCTTGTAAGGAAAACAACTTATTTTCCTGAGCTTACAAAGGAAACTCTTTTATAATAAATACAGCTTATGTTTAGATTAAGTTTCTGCATCCCTAGGTCCAAAAGAAAAGTAATTTTGAATAAAAATAATATCTTTATTTTTCACTAATAACTTATAATTTAAGAGGCCTGGCTTTTATCCAGTTTACAGGGGAAGACACTGCTTGCCACATAGAGGCAGGAAAAAACCAATTACATTCCCATTAATTATAGTAAGGATACATGTGCAGTAGTGGAGTCATGGTTCTCATATTTAAAAATACATAGTTTTGATAATTTAATTCAATATTTTTTCCGTATTGTGTGATAATGTGCAGTACTGCTCAGATTGACACCACATCCTCTTTATTCATTAATGTGTATTGACTTCTTTTGATCACAGTTGAAGGAGAGTAACTTTTCTTTCAAACACATCCATGTTGCGGCTCATCAGATTTGAAAGCTTAACTGACCTGCATTCCATAATGTTTTTGCCTCATGCTTGCTTGCTAGGTCAGCCTATCAGTCAGGTTGGAAGGAACCACAGTGGGTCACCTGCTCAAGCAGGGTCATCCTGGAGGACATGGCATGGGATTGCATCCATATGGTTCTTGAATATTTCCAGCGAGGGAGACTCCACAACCTTTCTGGACAGTCTGTTCCAGTGTGCAGTTACCTTTGTCTCTTGTGTTGTGATTCAGCTACTCTACCATCCTTTCTGGTCTGTTTGTCCTCTCAAGTGCTCTCTGTCCAGAACTGTCCTTGTCACTGTGAGCTGTAAATTGTCGCCCTCCATCTCAGTGCTTGATTCTGTTTCAGCATCCTCACAGTAAAAACCTGATCTAAATTTACCTTTTATTTTAAAACCATTGCCCCTTTTCCTTTTGCCACAGGCCCTGTTTAAAGTTTGTCCCCATCGTTCTTAAAAGCCCCCTTTAAGTATTGGAAGGTTTTCCTGAAGCCATCTGTACCCCAATCTGAACAAGCCCAGCTCTCTCCGTCTTTCCTCACGGAAGAGATTTTTCAGCCCTCTGGTCATTTTTGTGGCACTCCTCGAGATCTGCCCCAACAGGTTCATGTCTTTCCTCTGCTAAGGAGTCCAGAGCTGGACGTGGGTAAAGAACAGTTGTGAGTGTTTGTAAGTTTCATTGGAAGGCTGTCACAGCTTTTAATGGATGATATGTGTTCATATTTAGGATTTTTTTAATGAAAACAATTTAAAAAATTAAACTTCTGCTGTTAGCCACTTCTGTGATTTTTGAATTGGATAGTTTTCATATGATTTCATTTTTCTTATTTCAAGTATAGTGCTTCCAAACACAATAGCCAGTACTAGTAGCTTATCTATGTTTAACAAGGAAGTATTTTTGTTTATAAGGCACCTTTAGAGTATTGATTCACTGATGTAATTACTAGGCTAACACCTTCCCTGAAGTTTAGCCATATGATTTTTAAAAAATCCAAAAAATTACATTCCTTTTAAATTATGTAGTACAGTTCTGATAGTGCCTCCTCATCAGTCTTATGTTAGTGATGACTTTTTTCCCTAGGAGGTCAAAGTGTAACACATAATTAGTCTGTCATTTTTATGAGCCAGATACTACATGGTTCAAATCCTGTTAGTGAGTTTTCTTATTTTGTATTCCAGACTATTCATTCTGTTTTTAAAAATCCAGGTTTCCTAGAAATAGTGCAAATATACCATAAAATACACAGAGATAGGCCTAAATCAGTGACAGGCATAATTTTCTTTTTAAGTCTAAAAGTTTGTAATCCCTGTAATTCTCCCTTTGGATGAAAGTGTGGACTCCAGACATTTTAAAACTATTTGAAAACGCTTCTAGGACCAGCAAGAATGTGATCAAATAGAAAATGTGCTCAAAATAGGGAAGAGTTTAGAAGCTGATCACTTGGTGTGATTCTGCTGAACGTGAAGACTGTCTTGAAATACATCATCATCTCTGCATAAGCGTTGTAGCTGTGAGGAATAGCATGCTGTCCAGTGGGTGCAGTCATCCAGCATTAAGAAGTAAACTGTGCAGATTAACAAAAATAAAAAGATGGAATGGTATGTTGTCACATAGTTGTTTACATGTAGAAACAGGGAACACTAACTAAGTTCTAAAAATATACCAGCTGTATTTAAAAAATATACAGAATTTCATATGTGCATATTTGAGGTTGTAGTTACAGCTTGTTTAGTTGTAGCTAAACAGTGTTGAAAATAAGTTTGGTTGAAAGTAGTGTAACTGTTTCCTCCTCTTCTTAAGCCCTGGAAAGCGAGACAACACCAGGAACTATCCAGTAGAGGCTAAAATACCTAGAGAAGAAATTTTTGTTTCCAACACTGATAACATTTCCAACACTGATAAAGACAGTAATGAACTTACGAATGTGTTCTGTATTTTAAAAGGCATCTAGCTTGCTGCTAGTATTACAGCAAAGAAGTACACATTAGTAATTGCAGCTATGATCCACTTTCCTTTTTGCTTTTCTTCCAAAATTCCTCAAAAATTGAGTGTGTCGAAAGTGGTTTGAACTGGACATGGTATTTTAAATACTTTTTGACTGGCCATAGCAATTATTTCTGCCAGTGGAAAAAGTTGAATAGGAGAAGAAAGTAGAACTTTTCAGTTCGAGAATGCCAAGAAATGTGTTGCTTCTAGTAAACGACTGACTTGGTGTATATTATTGAAAATTGCTTTTCTGAGTTTCCTTGCTTGTAAAAATTCACTCCCAACCTCTTTGCTTTAGCATTTTGCATATAGAATTATAAAGTAGGTGTATGTACCATCAGTATTATAGAGGCACTTAGCACTGGGCAGATCCTCTGTTAGGAGTGCCAAGAATTTTCTTTCCTTTTCATCACTGTTTAGCACATAATTTCCCATGCACTTTCCAGCCCATACAAGGAGAATCAAGTCCCTTTAATTCTCCGTTTCTCCTTTTCCTCCTGATGAAACTCCTCATTGGGCTCTTGTTAAATCCCCACAGAAAGAAGGGTTCTGTATGCAAGACCCTGAGAGCAAAAGGCAAGAAGCAGAGGAATCAGATTTGTGTTCTTTCCCCTCGTCTCTACAGTACTTTTGGCAGACTAGTCTGTAGCTGTACACAAGACAGCTTAAACTACCCTGAGACAAGAACCTCTCGTACCTTCCATTGCCACATCAGTGAGGCTGGTCAGTCAATGCCATCTAAAGCAACACGGAAAACATTAGGAAAAAAGTGGCAGATGCTTTCCTTTCAAGGTTTTCAGAGAAAATATAATGTGTAGCCTGGCAAATGGCCTGCTAAAATAGCATATTCGATGTGTACAACAGATTAGGCCAGCTAGCTCTTGTTTTTTTTCAGAGGAGGATCTTTTTGCCTTGATACCACAGCTTTTTTGGTGGGAAAGATACTCCATAAAATCCAGATCCTGCAGGAACAGAGAAATAATTTTCCTGATGACGTTTTCAGTGAGCAATACAGACAGGCTGTCCTTTTGCTTTTGATTTTCTCCATTTGAAAATGTACTTTGATCTACTTTTGGTACTTTATTAAGTGCCTTTGAATAGAAATAGTAGCTTTTGGGTCAATGTGCCTAAAAAAAGTTACTGGTGGGGCTCCTCACAAATTGTATACCAAGCAGAGCCAGAACACCCTTCATTTCATCAAATCTAATGACATCTTTTCTGTGTTTCAGAATTAAAGTCGCTCAGCAATCAGTGAGCAAGTTAACTGCAGAGAAGAAAGTTGAAACGAAGAAAATCAATCCTACAGCTAGCCTGGTATGATCTGGTTTCAATATAACATTTGAAGGGGTTTTGTGACACCATTCTTGTCATTCAGAATACTGGCTGGTTTCTACTGTTGTTGTAGAGTGTAGTATTCTTAGTTTAAATGCAGCAGAGTGATTTTCTTCCCAAGGAGAAATGTTAAAGCTTATGCCCTATGGTAGTCTAACAGTTATGTTTAAAATTTAGTTCTGTTGTGCCTAAGCATGGTTCTGCTTTTTTAGATAACAAAAAGAGCTGCTTTTGTGGTTTCTTCTTCCCTTGTACTGTAGTCTCTTGTATTTTCTTCCATGCTTCAAAGTGCATTGAAGCACACTGCATATATTTGTCCAATGGCTGGAGTGTCTGTTTTTTTCAAAACCTTAAAAATCTTGTTTCTCTGTTGAATAGTGATAGAAGGGATTAAATCCCCATTTTATTCCTTGCTGTACACAAGTGTTTTTGATACAACACAGTAAGACGTCTAATAAATTGCGCTGTATATAAATCCTTTTTTTGTCTGTGTGCAAGGCACATAGGGTAGACCAGAATTTCTCAAACTCTACAAGGCAAGAGACTAAGGGAGGAAATGTACACGAGGAATCAGTCTATTATTTCCATTCCCAGCAGAGCATATCAGTTGCAGATCAGGCAGCAGAGATACGAATGACTACACTCATCTGCGAAGAGGTCATTAAGCAAGATCATCTAGATAATGCTAAATTAGAGCCTTTATGTCAGGAGAAACCATTCCAGACACAAGAAGGTATTAGAATCACATGAATTTGAAATGTATCTGGTTTTCTCTAGCTGCACTGGTCTTCACAGATGTGTGTTTTTAAAGGTACACAGTATTTGACAAGTATGTAGCTAAAGCAAGTTCAGCTTTTCCACAGTAAGTAATGAACTGGTTTTACACCTTCTTTGAGTGCTCCAAGCATTTTTTAATTAAAGAAAACAGTAACTGACTTGTTTCTCCGTATTCTAGACCAAATGTTCATGGCAACTTGAGAGGAGATGGAAAATTACAGACAAGAATTATAATAAAACTCTTCTTTTTTTTCTTTAACAGAAGGAAAGACTACGTCAGAAGGAAGCCAGTGTGACTGCCAACTGAAAGAAGAATGAAAACAATGGAGTGATTTCATACCTTGCATGATGCTTTACTACACCCGTGGCCCAAGAAGCACCTTATGTTAGATACTGAATTCTGCTTTGCTGATCTATCCCAGGGCAATCCATTAAAGACTTTTGAGTTCCTTCAGAGGGGTTTGTATGTATGGTCAATGGAGGGAATTCTAAGAAGGCTTTTACATGGGAAGTCAAAATTATTTTCTGTAACTCTTCCTTACATTGCTTAAAATGCATCTTGTTGTTAATGGTTAATTAAAATATTCTGTGCATAATGTATTAATATGGAAGAGCTAAAATGAGCATTTTGGATGCTGAGTTAAGTTATGACTAACAACCTGTAGGTTATTTACAGGGCTTTATGTAGATGAAAGCAAATATGCCATTCAGTTCACAAAGGTCTATTGCATCATGCTTTTTGTTACTTCAGCAGTAACTGAGGTAAAATTGACTGATTCTAAACAATTTTACAGTATCTAAGTATTGGATACATCTTTCTAAAACTGATTAAATGTAATTATAGATTCATGCTGTATTTTACTATAAATATTTTTATAGAAACTTCAGCTTATGCCATTCATTGAAATGGGAACAATATTTTGCACATAAAAAGAAATATTCAAATTCTTTAGTTTTATGATTGATGGCATAACTGATCTATTATTTTTATGGTTTTAATCTAATATTTCCTAAATTTTGAGCTTCAAAAGAAAAAATGATAAAATGTATATTTTTATTTCAGTATATATTGCAAATATCAATTCCATAAAGTGATGAGCTAATAGGTCATTATTCATTAAGATACAATAATATCTCTCCATGAAGTTACGCATTTGCCATGAAATATTTAACTTTTAATTCCATTGAAAGCTTGCTTTTAAACAGCAAATATCTCACTCTAAAATACATTATGCAGCCTGCTCTTGTCCCCCTATATTTGTATGAAGAATGTGTCCAGCATACCTATATATTTATATACATATATACTTATATATATATACATAATATAATAAGTAAAACTTGAGAAAGAAATAACAGGGTCTTACTGTCCTCCTGTAACATTATAACCATTGCCATAAAGTAGCAGAGCCTGAAAATAACCCTGCTGAATATCTACCATTACTTGAAGATTTTTACTGCATTTTAAGGATTTGGATTCTCAGGAGGAGAAATCTTGAAGCAAAAGTTAATTTAAGGTAAAACAGAGAAGTGATTCTGCTTGCTGTCCACAAGAGAGAAACTGACTTTATGATAATGGTGTATGAAGTTGGTTACAAAGAGAAATTAGGTGAAGCAAAAAGGTGCAAAAAGCTATTAGGGGAAAACCATTAGGCCTTTTCTTTGAAACAGGAAGGAATATACATGAGACAGACATCAGTTATCGTACAGCAAATTTGATGGAGAGACTGAGATGAAACCTAGGCAAAGTAATCCCTAGCAGTGTACATTTATATTAAGGAAAATAGCAGTTGTGGAGACCTATTCATAAATTAACTTGAGATTTCACTGCAGGTTTCTTAAATTAGTATCTCTCTCATTCCTGGATAAATAAAAACAAAGGACTCAAGATTCTCTTGTAGGTTTGGGAGTTCCTACCTGCTTCAGGTACACTCAAGATGTGTAAGACTCTTATGATTCTTATGAAAGCAGTCAATATTGTGCCAGCAAAAATAATTTGATTTGTAGTTTGACTAGTCCCATTGCAGAGAAAAAAAATTCCAAAGATTTAAGTAGTCTGTCTTCCACTAACTAGGTGAAGTACATTTCTTTCAAATACTATTAGTGATAAACGAGAGGAGCAATAATGCCTTTAAAAGCCAAAGAACAATAGCAAGCAAGGCAATTCTGATGAGTGTTTAAGCAAACAGTGTTTATTTTTGATATAGTTTTCTATCTATCATGAAGATAGTGTATATTGCCATTTGACTTGACTGAGGATCTTTCAATGAAGTGTTTTACTTGAAGTATCATTCAACAAGAGCAGCACTGTTTGTGAAAAAGGATGGTCTTGAAAATTCCTATTACAAGTATATTGTGGAAAAAAGGTTTTAACTTATTGAGATATCCTGTTTCAAAATTTCTAAATGTGAATTTTCATTTTTCAGTTCAAATTGACTTCATTTTAAAATGTTGAAAAATGTATATAAAAAGGGATTAAAATTAAAATTATTCATT